>NC_092335.1:489298750-489927500 GCF_046630445.1 Rutidosis leptorrhynchoides
ACGAATGATGAAGAGTTTAACGCTAGAGTTGCGGCCGCCGTTGCGGAGCAAATGGGTGCGTTTCGAAAAGAAATGCATAGGAAGTATTCTGAACTTCAATGTAGTGGTGAAATGGAGCATTGTCTTAAGAGCTTCATGAGGACTAAACCCCCGATGTACGACGGAAAACCGGATCCTTTGGTAAGCACAACTTGGATCTTGGATGTCGAAGGGTGTTTTCGTACTATTGAATGCCGTCCTGAGAAGAGGACAAGACTCGCTACTAGTTTGTTGCGGGGTAGGGCAAGGGATTGGTTGGATGGTAAGATTGATCTTGTCGGTGGTGAACCGTTTATGGCGTTATCGTGGGACGGGTTTAAGAAGGAATTCTTCGAGGAGTTCCGGACTTCAGCCGATTTGTCGGAAATGCGTAATGAGTTGTGAAATTTGCAACAGGGTTCTATGGATTTGAATACTCTAAAGACGACCTTTATGGCAAAGGCTCGTTTTTGCCCGGAGTATTTGGGGAATGATAATTTGTTGATGCAAGATTTCTATCGAACCTTGAATGATGACTTGAAGAGTAAGATTAGCCGGGGTCACACGAAATCGTTTGCGGAATTATTCGCCGTGGCTAGAGGTTTCGAGCCGTATACGCGATCAACGATTGGTGAACCTTCAAGTGAGAGAAGGGTTGTTTTGTATGGTGCTCCGAGTAAGAGGACTAAGGGTCCAAGTGTGAGCACGGGTGGTACACGGACGGGTATATCGGATGATAGTGCGTCTAGGTGTTACAATTGTGGCGTGAGGGGTCACAAGTCTTGGGAATGTTCGGTACCAAAGGGTGATGGCATGGTGTGCTTCCATTGCCAAGAAGAAGGACATCGTAAGTCGGAATGTCCCGAGTTAGCGGGGACGAATGCGGCAAGGAGACGTTAAGGTACGTTTCATTTTAATAAATATGTCCTTTGATTATTTATTAAGTGCCGTTGAGTTTGAGTTGGTTAAATGCATGGTGTTGTGCATGTTATTGATATGGGTGACGTTCCTAATGGAAGTACCCTATGGTGACGTTTGATTGTCGGACGAAGGGCGTAAGACTTGGTGCAACCAAGCATTCCTTAGTATTTGGGAAATGTTTCTACCAAGCCATGGAAATGGGTTTTGGTGTTCGGTTGTTAAGCGCCTGTTCGCTTTGATGAGGAAGTTGATGAACCATGAGGTTTGACGGGTAGGATGAAACCCTAGAGATCGAGTGTTTAAAGTCTCGATGTATGTTTATAAAGGAGTCTACGTGATGCGACATTAGGTACCTCTTTTATACCTACTAGCGTGGTGTTCGACTCCGATTATGTTGTGGTTACATTGTACTTAGGGTACCGAAGTGAAACCCTTAGAGGTACATGAGTGACCGGGTGAAATTTGACAAACTAAAGCAATTGGATGATTGCGAGGGTATGGTTCGTGTAATCGTGGTACACTTTTCGTTCGAAGTGTATAAGGGTTGATTGAAACCTTTCGTGTGCTCAAGGTTGGAACAAGATGTGGTGATGGGTTGTGTGAGCCTAATTGTTGGTAAGGTCTACCTTTGGTAGCATGGTACGGTTGTACGAGTTGTGGATATGGAACGTAGTTCCAAGTGGGGGAGTTACATTTTCGCCCGAGGAAGTTTTAGTGTGAGATTTCGGAGGATGTTTTGGTAGATCCGAAAATCTTGTCGAGACCTAGTTTTTGGTCGATTTGTGGTAGAGTACAATTATGGTTAAATTGTACTTATGATTTTAGATTTGTAAATTATCATCGAGGTGGTAAGATGGTAAATCTCGTTGAGAGATAATGGACGTGTTTGGCGAGCAAGGTGAAATCCCTCGGATAAGGGATGTGTGTGAGTCGTGTTCTCTTTTGGAGAATTATTGTTTGGTACCTATGTTTGATATAGGTGGTTCTTGATCGATTGTGTGAATGGTTAGTGGTATCCGTTAGGATTCACTATGGCATAGCAGAGCGCGATGTTACGCTACTCGTCGTTCGAGGCCAAAAGGGCGTTGATTGATGAAGCATGACCTTCGGGGTCCGCTGACTTCATCATGGTATTGGTGATTGATGAAGCATGACCTTCAGGATCCGCTGACTTCATCATGAGCGAGGTGTTATATCGGTGAAGCATGACCTTCTGGGTCCGCTGACTTCATCCGGTGTTGATATTGGTGAAGCATGACCTTCGGGGTCCACTGACTTCATCATGGGATTATTGATTGGTGGAGCATGACCTTCGGGGTCTGCTGACTTCATCAAGGGAGTAGTGTTATGTCGGTATGGTGTAACATTATCGGGAAATGCGAGTACCGGTGGGAAATGCGAGTACCATTCCTGTGTGAGATTGTGGATCGCGTGTGTTTTCGGATTCACGATGACGCGTGTAGTTCGGTCATCTTATTGTTGAAGTGAATCTCGTGTAGTTCAGATTCACCAATGACTCGTGTGGTTTCGGTCATTTTATTGAGGAGTGAGTCTCGTGTAGTTCGGATTCATAAATGACTCGTGTAGTTCGGTCATTCCTCTGGGATAGTGACTCTCGTGTAGTTCGGATTCACTAAGGCGAGTGTGTTTTCGGCCAGCCTTCGTGTTGTGTGATCTGTCGGTTGTTTTATACACCGATGGTGGGATAGTAAGGACCATGATGTTTGATCTATTGGTTGTTTTATACACCGATGGTGGGGTCGTAAGGACCATGATGTTTGATTTATTGGTTGTTTGATACACCAATGGTGGGGTCGTAAGGACCATGTTGTGGGAACTTTCGGTTGTTTTATACGACGATGGTGGGGTCGTGAGGACCATGTTGTATGATTAGTGATGCGATAGCCGTGTTTCGCTCACATGTTGTCACGGGTGTGACAATAGTCGATTTGTACACTTTGGGATCTAGCGTTGCCATGATCGTTTTGGGGGCTATCGGTTTTAACTGTTTGATTATGATGTTACGGTAGTTGCGTATGGGTCGTATTGCGCACTACGAGGAATGTTTAGTGATTGGTGTCATCCGTAAGGATTCGTTTGGTTCGGTCTTCATCGTTTCGGGTTGTTGACCTTAGTTTGAGACTTGGTTGCTTTTAGCATTATACTCGATAAGGGTACGCTAGGAGATTGATATATTGATAAGAGATTTGTTAAGTTTTCCCGATGTGAGGGAATGAGTAAAGTTTTAGTGCTCGAATTATGGATTTGATAAATCGAGGGTGACGATTTCGTTGCTAAAGATGATTCATTGGGAAGAATTGTCTAGGAAAGTCGGTTTGGGACTTATGTTGAGGACCGTGGAGTGTAGCTCCGTTTGGTTAAGTGACGAGGATCACGAGGACGTGATCGATTCTAAGTGGGGGAGAGTTGTAAGACCCTAATATTTATTGTACGGAAGTGTAATTATGCTACATTGAATGCAAGAAGTAGTGTGTAATTAAACAAAGCTCAGATTCTGCCCAGACATGGGTGCGCGCCGCGCACACCCACTAGCCCAGCGACAGAATCCTGCTTTTCTATTTTTGAGTTTAATGAGGGGCTTTTTGGTCTTTTCACTTGAGGCCGGATGTGAGGCCATATCAGCTGGTTGGATTCAGTTTTGGATCACATTTAACATCCATAAACACTCTCAACTATTCTAGAGAGAGGGAGAATTCTAGTGAGAGAATTAGAGTTTTGGAGAAGAAGGAGCTTGATTTGATCTAAGTCTCGGGTTTTAAAGTTGTTCACCTCGTTCCTAGCTATGTTTTGGTTATTGTGGTAAGTTCTAACTCTGAATTTCATTGTTGATTTTGATATTCAAGTTAGGGTTTGAACTTAAATTGTTAAGAAATCCATTTAAACTCATGAAGTGGGTTTAGTGATGCTAATAATCGGGTTTATTGTTATTGTTGGTGGATTATGGGTTGGTGAACAAATTGGTTATGATTAGGAATTATGATTGGGTTTAATCACTAGGTTTAGTGATTATGGAAGTGTTAGAACCCATTTTGTGTGTTTGAAAGACTAATTTTGGAAATGAGTCAAAATTAGGGTTTATGGGCGATTTTAAGAACGATAAGTGTTTAACACTTGTGTTCGGGTTTAATTGGCATATTAGGACCATTGTCACCAGTGTTAGTGATTATTGGTTAGTTTGGGCGCGTTTTGTGCTCGGAAGTGCAATTGGGTCGAAATTACACAAAGTATCAATTGGGTGGGTTTGTAAGTCAACCCTAATTGTGTTGTTGTAATTGTGGTTATGGAATAGGTACTTTCCTTTGACGAGTTGTGGATTACTCGGTTGCATTCATTCAAGGCGACAAGATGAGTGTTAATATCCTATATGTATATGTATGTGTAGGATGGGTGCGGGTCGGGTGAAGTGGTTCTCGGTTATAGAGCTCACTTCACATATAGGTGGATTTGATGGACTCGTGTATAGGTCCAATTGGCACGGTTGTGCGTTTTGGTTGACCACCTTTGGTGAGATGTACACTTGTGTGTACGTTATCACATGTATTGTGATGTGGATTTGGATAACCCCGATGTGGTGGATTTTATAATCCCGTGACCGTGGGTTTTGGTGTTGGTGAAGTGAATCGCGTGTAGTTCGGATTCACGATGACGCGTGTAGTTCGGTCATCTTATCTAAAATGAATCTCGTGTAGTTCGGATTCATGGTGACTCGTGTAGTTCGGTCATCTTATTGAGGTAGTAATCTCGTGTGGTTTCGGATAACTAAGGCTCGTGTAGTTCGGCCAACCTCGATGTTGTGAAGATAGTAATCTCGTGTGGTTTCGGATTACTAAGCCTCGTGTAGTTCGGCCAATCTTCATTGTGGTGTTTTGGTATTTCGGTAATGGGTTAAGGGGTTAACCTTATTCGTTTATATATTGTTATATATATATTTTTGTATTGTCGTGATGTAGCTAACCCTCTGGGTGTAGCTTCTTGGTGTTGTTCACATCGTCGTAGGTGAACTTATGTTTGTCGATGCAGTTTTAGGTTGTTGCTTAGTGATCGTACGGTATGCTTAGATTAGCTTGCCTTTATGCTTGGATGCTTCGGTATGAGGTATTTGATATTTGTGTGGCGTGTCCATTTTATGCATATATATGTATGTAGTATATTTTCACTCACTAAGCGTTAGCTTACCCTCTCGTTGTTTACATTTTTATAGATTTGCATGGATGCGGTGGCTCGGGTAAGCGTGGGACTAGTGGACTTGTGTAGTTGCTTAGAAGACTTGCTTTTGGATTTGATTAGGATTGGGTAGCGTATCCCCAATCGCCATGCTCGGTCTTTATTTTGTGTTAAAAATCATGTAGTTGAAAACTTGTATTTTGTACGAAAGTCGTAAAATGGCCGATGTGGGCCCGGTCTCATAAAACTCATTTTATTATTGGAACGTGTTAGTTTTAACTAATATAAAATGTTGTGAAAAGCGTTTGGTCTAAATGTGTCGGGAAGTCGAAGATCTTTTCGCGTAAAACGGAATTTTTGGACAGCGGGCTGCCAGGCCCTGTGCGCGCCGCGCACAGGTGGGAGTGCGCGCCGCGCACCCCATCTGATCAGCCCAGTTTTAAATTTTGTTTTATTTCCGCATTTTTAGTTGGTTAACGGGTTGGGTTGTTACACATTTGAAAGACTTAAAGACATATATCGAAATATTTATACTTAACAAAGATAGTTATAATCGTATTCCCATTCGTTTTCATCAAGAATTTTACTCGTATTCATACAGCATTTTCACTCGTATAATACCCAGCTTCTATATGTATGTACTATTGGTATATACACTCAAATGATCAGCTCTTAGCAGCCCTCAATTAGTCAACAAACATGTGGAACTAACCATTAGACAACTAGCATGACTTATGAGGAAGAAAACAAAACAAAGAACTACTTTTAACCCCACTCACCATTCACTTCATTTCATTTCCAATTTCTTTCTAATTCTCTCTAAACACACACACACACCCTCAAGAATGAAATTTCTAGTAAACTAATCATCATATTCATTAAAAACTACTTTAAGAATCAAGCTATAATCATCATAGGAAGAACACTTCAAGAACACTTCGAAAATCCTTTTTAGTTTGCTAGATTGCTTACAATCTTTAAAATCCATTTCAAGTGATCATCCAACCTCAACAAATCTTCATTTATATCAGTAGGTATTCTTTCTAAATCAAGGTAATAATTATATTTAAGCTTTGATTAAATTCTATAAACATAACTATCTTAAGTCAAGTAGTAATCTTACTTGAACTTATTCGTTCCATGATTCTACTTCAAGAACTTCCAAGCCATCAAAGATCCTTTGAAGCTCAAGATCATTTCTCATCATTTCCAATAGGTTTACCTACTATACTTGAGGTAGTAATGATGTTCATAACATTGTTCGATTCATACTTATATAACTATCTTATTCGGAAAAAATAAATTGTAATCACTAGAACATAGTTTGGTTAATTCTAAACTTGTTCGCAAACAAAATTAATCCTTCTAACTTGACTTTAAAAAAAACTTCACACATGTACTATATCTATATGATATGCTAACATAAGGATTTAAAACTTGAAAACACGAAGAACACCTTAAAATTGGACATATGCCGTCATAGTAAAACCGGGGGCTGTTTCGGGTTGGATAATTAAAAACTATCTTAAACTTTGAATTTAAAGTTGGTTTTCTGAGAAAATGTTATTTCATATGAACATAATAATATATCTAAAAATGGTGGTTAAACTCAAAGTAGAAACATGTTTTTTTCAAAATGGTCATCAAGGTGTCGTTCTTTCGACATATATGACTACTCTTTATAAATAGACTTGTAACCTGTAACTCCGACTATAAACCACCAATTTTTAAGTTTAGTTCTATAAATTAGAGTTTATTACAAAACCATAGCAATTTCATTCACTCAAAACCGATTTGTAACGAATAAGTTATGGGCAAAACAATATTGGTTAAAAAAGGCTAAAATGACTACGGGATTGTTTTTATAAAATCTATACTAACCATATCCTAGCTAAGTTTTCTGTATTATACATGTATTTATACATGTCTTGACCATTTTCCTTGTACTATACTAGTCTTGGTTAATCCCAAGATAATATACAATACGTCGGATTAATCGTAAGACACATGTACACAATACGTCGAGATTACTTCAAAGACAATAGTTGTACAATGGGACGTGATTGAGTCTTAGACAATACGTCTTAATTATTCCAGGGTGATATTTTGGACTATATATATGGACTATTAACATTGGACTACTAACGTTGGACTGCTAACTTGACAACTTAAATCATCAACACGTAAATAAAAATATGATGTGAATATATTTCTATCATACTTTGATATATATGTATATAATTATTATAGGTTCGTGAATCGATCCGTGGCTAAGTCTGATTTTCGACGAATTGAAAATCTGTGAAAGTGAGTTTCATTACTCAGTTTATATATATATTTTTGGGCTGAGAATACATGCGCTGTTTTATAAACTGTTTTACGAAATGGACACAAGTACATACTTAAATCTACACTGAGTTTAAACCAAAAATCCCTTAGCTTTTGTAACTAGTAATTACCGGTTATAAGAACTGGTGCGCGCGAGCAGTTGTATATGAATCCATAGGGCTTGACATCCCCGTCCGTTCCAGGATAGTGCAGCGTGTTGCAACGTCGTCAAAAGGATGGGGGTTACATAATACCCAACAAAGCCGTAACAAGTCAAAAACCTTATTTCTCACCTCAACCACTGTCACGACCCGGAAAATTTCGACTAATTTTAAACCAAACTCTCGATACGATTTAATATTTTTGACACGATAAGCAAAGTCTGTAAGGTTGAGTCTCAAAAAGTTTGAACTGTTTCATATATTCAATTGACCTTCGACTAGTTCCGACGATTCACGAACAATTGTGTGTAAATAAATATGTATGTATATATATATATATATATATATATATATATATATATATATATATATATAGTCTAATTATGATTTTTGTTATTAATATGAATAATATTATTATTCTTACTAAAAATTATTATGTTATTATTATTACCATTATTTTTACCACTTTTATCATTATCCTTATTATTACTAGTATTATTTTGATATTATTATCATAAATATTATTATTATTTTTATTATTATTATTATTAGTATTTTTGTTTTTTTATTAATAATTTCAACAGTATTTGTTTATTAGTATTAATATATGTATATTAATAACTAGAAATACATTAATCATATAATTACAAAATCTATTAAACATCAGGATCCAACTTTATATTTTTTTTTTCCATTTTCTGTTTCCCGTCATTATCATCTTTATTTTTTTTGGTTGTTTCTCTTTGGCAAAGATTATGATGATTCTTAACTCACTATATATAACTAATCGATTAATTCGTATTCAGAAGAGACTCATTCAACTTCAATCATAAATTATCAATTATCATTTACAACTGTTTTTTTTTATCAAAGGAATTAAACAGAAAATATTAAGCTGAGCCATTTTATCCCTATTCTTGAGCTCAAAACCCATAACCCAATTTCGAATCAAATTTCAAAAAGTAATAATGCAAAGTGGTTAGGAATTGTTCATCCAAACTATCTGCAAAGTTTCAAATCCAAATTCTTTTTATCAAGTTTAAATTTGCGAGTCAAAGTTTAGAAGTCAAAAGTCAACCGATTGTTCTTCATCAAAATTCGAACTTGTTTTGATGTTTTCAGTTAAATTGATGATTGAGATAGATTCTAGGAAGGATTTTAAACTTAATTCGTGTTATAACAATTGTCCAAAACAGTTCTGAAATCGAAAATCATTTTTTTTCCTTTAAAATCGTAAGCAGCAACAGTTCATGTTTCTTTATTTTTTTTTATTTTTTTTGTTAATCCAATTTATCACAATTAATGGTTTATGTGTTGGATATTTAATACAAAAATCGATTTGGTAACTAGCTGTTATGTTTGATTATTGCTTCTGTACGAACTAGTTGTAGGAGAAGGAAAAGAAACGGTTTTAATTACGGGATAAATAAAATTGATTTCTAAATTTAATCAGAAATGGAAGATCAGAGGAGTGGTTGGGTATGTTTGTAGGTTTACAAGAGGTCGCGGGTTCGAGCCTTGTTCGTGGCATTTTTTTTAAAAACAAGCTTTTAAGGTAGTATTCATTATTATAGTTATTATTATTATTAGTAATAATATTTTTATTATGATTATAATTATTGTTGTTATTAAGAATATTGTTATTATTGGTATTATTATTAGTATTATCATATTTACAAATAATATAATCATTATTATCATTATTATTATTATTAGTATTATTAGTATTATTACTATTATTATTAATGTTATCATTTTAGTATTATTATTATTATTATTATTATTATTATTATTATTATTATTATTATTATTATTATTATTATTATTATTATTATTATTATTATTATTATTATTATGAAAGTGATATAATTTATTATTATCTTCATAAATATTACCATTAGTATCATTCTATAATTTTTAGTATTTTCATAAATATCAATAAAAATATTATCAATATTATTATTAATATGATTACAATTATTAGTATTTTTATTATTAAAAACTATTATTATTATTATTATTATTATTATTATTATTATTATTATTATTATTATTATTATTATTATTATTATTATTATTATTATTATTATCATTTTTACTAGAATTATTATTTTGATATCACTAAAACTATTATTATTGTTGTTATCAGTATTATCTATATCATTATTATTAATAATATACGAAAATTAAAATTTTAATGAAGATTAAAGTTAAAAGCATAAAAATAAAGATTATATATATAAATATATATTTAATACCCATAACCCAATTATATTAAAATATATATATATATATATATATATATATATATATATATATATATATATATATATATATATATATATATATATATATATATATATATAAATGAAAATATATATAATGAAACTTACTAATATATTGTATATATAAATTACCACACTAATAATAATAAATATTTGTTCGAATGCAAGTATATATGCTTTAATATATATATGAATGATATAGGTGCGTGAATCCGAGACCAACCCTGCATTGTTCCGTATCGTCGTATGAATATTTTTACTACAAAATATTGTATCGTGAGTTTCATTTGCTCCCGTTTTAATTGCTTTTGCAATATATATTTTTGGGCTGAGAATACATGCGCTGCTTTTATACATGTTTATGAAATAGACACAAGTACTTAAAATATATTCTACGTTGAGTTGTACCACCCTGCATATCTTCCCTAATAGCTTGGTAACTGATATTTACATGTTGGAAGAACATGTAAGCTCGAATCCTATTGATAGATCTATCGGGTTTGACCACCCCAACCGGGCTAGTCGCTCTAGTATCGTAAACGGTTGCATAGTACTTCGTTTTTGCTACACTTGCGAGTGTAGGTAGATTTCATAATAAAGGGAATATGCCACATTAATAATTAAGTATGGTTACCGAAGCGCTCAACAACTTATAGAATACTTTTATACACTTGCGAGTGTACATATATTTATAAACGGAAATCTTGTGGTCTATTAATATATTGAAATGATTGTTATGATAAACTTATGAACTCACCAACCTTTTGGTTGACACTTTTAAGCATGTTTATTCTCAGGTATGAAAGAAATCTTCCGCTGTGCCTTTACTCATATTACATGGAGTCGTTTATGGCATATTTAAGTCAGTATCTCGCAATGGAACCAAATGTTGAAGACTTCGTCCAGGAGGATTAGGAAGGGTCATCACAACCACTAAATCTGTTACCAGTGGAAATGCTCGATTGAGAAATTGTAATTCGAGGTTATTTTTCTGTAACGACCCGCACTTTTCGGATCATTCTATACTTATAAGATTAATATTTACATAAATTAAACCTTACCAACATGATAAGCAATCCAAATTGTCGAGACTTATGTTTTTCGAAAAGAGTTTTACACAACGTTTGACCGTCTAGTTTGACCGATGATATCATGAACTATACAATATATGATAATTATACGTTTGTGTATATATATGTATATATACATATTTAACATGATTAATGAATGTTTTAATATCTTATTTTGTATCAATAACAACAAGTTATAAGTATATTTTGAAACTACTAACTTAAGTTTTCAAAACGATAACCATACGTAACGTTATTTGACATAAATACTTATAACTTATAATGTTTATACATATATCGTATAAGTAACGTATTTAATCACTTTTAAAGACTTAAATACATAAAACTATATAAGTGTATTCACAAAAGATAGCTATATTTGAATCCTCATTCCATTTTTCACAAAATTTCTATACGTATATCTAGAGTATATATACTCGTATCATACCTAGCTTCTATACGTATTTACTAATAGTAAATACACATCAAATCACCACCTAATCAGCTACTATTGTTACCCTCATTAAGAGGGAATTCCTTTTGACATTTATCTTCAATAATTATACAAGAATACAAGTTGAAAATTTGTTTTTGTCTCCCCATGGTCACGCCACCTTCACCATAAATACACCATCCATCTTCAATCTTTACTACATCATTTTGCTAAGTTAAGAACACCTTTCCATAACCCTTAAACCCCTTAATCATCTCAGCTCACATCTATGAAAATCTAGCTTCAAAAACACTAGTTAAACACCATAAGAAAACCATACAAAAACACTTCAAGAAAACCTTCCAAGAACACAAACTTACTTCCAATCTTTCATCCACTTCCATCACCCTTTTGATTCTAGCTTTTTACTTCTCTTTTACAGCAACCTTGTCCAAGGAAATTGAGGTAGAATCTATGTTCATAACCTTATTCGATTCATATATATATAGCTATCTTATTTTGTGGTATAAAAGTTTAACAACAAGAACATAGTTTGAATGTTTTCAAACTTGTTTGCAAACTAAATAGATCCTTCTAACTTAACTTTTGAAATACTTCAAGACCTGTAATATAACTTAAATATATGTAAATTTAACAAGGTATAACTTGGTTTTTCAAAGAATACCTTAAAAACTGTTTTTACGACGTCGGAGTGCAACCAAGGACTGTTTTGGGTTGGATAATTAAAAACCATCTTAAACTTTGAATTGGAAGTTTATCTTCTGGAAAAATGATTTCTAATATGAATATGATAACACATAAAAATTTCATGATTTAATTCAAAGTATAAGTATTTTTAGAAAAATAATCATTTAAGGTTGTTTACATAAAGGAAAATGTTTAACTTCATAAGTTTCACTAAAGTTTCACCTATGCCGTATGATTTTGAATACAAACCAAGGTATTTTCAGTTCATAGTCTTAAAGAGGGACTCGATCCAAGGAGATGGCAAGTTGAATCAACGAAAACGGATTTGTAACGAAGAAACTATGACCGAAACAAAATTGGTTATCCAAGACTTGTTTAACTTCGGGATTAATTGGGAAAAATTAAATAAAATCACATCTTTCTTAATTAACATGATATTTTATATATATGTACTCATAATTCAATTTTATATGGTTCAGGATCACCCGTAAACAATACGAGAAGATTAATCATAAGATCCCATGTTTGTACGCAACACGTCATTTGACAACACCGGTACTTTATGTACGCAACACGTCATTTGACAACACCGGTACCGTGGGTCAAGATTAATCTCGACCAATACATATACGATGGGGGTTTTATTTATTTCATTGCGGGTATATTAAACATCTAAAAATGAACCATTAAAATTGAATTACTAACAACGAACTGCTAACTACGGACTAAGGAATTATTCAAAGTATTAAAAGTATAACAAGTATATATATGTGACGTTTGTTTAAAAAGAAAAGGTATTGATATATTATATATGGATAGGTTCGTGATATCAACCGGAGACCAAGTCAAATTATATATATATATATCTTCAAGACGAAAGTGAGTATATAGTCCCACTTTTAAACTCTAAATATTTCGGGATGAGAATACATGTATTTTATGTTTTACAATATGGACACAAGTAACTGAAAAATATATTCTACGTTGAGTTGTACCACTGGCATACTTCCCTGTAGCTTGGTAACTAATATTTACAGCGGTATTGTAAACGCGAATCCTGTTGATAGATCTATCGGGCCTGACAACCCCAACCGGACTGGACGACCAGTATTCAACGGTTGCACAGTACTTCGTTTTGTGACTACACTTGGTACGGTGTAGTAAGATTTCATATTAAAGGGAATATGCGACGTGATTAATTGTTAAGTATGGTTACCAAGTGCTCAACCACTTAGAATATTTTTATTAAACTGTTTATATACGAAATCTTGTGGTCTATATATATATTGCTGCCGGCATTAAACCTATATCTCACCAACTTTATGTTGACGTTTTAAACATGTTTATTCTCAGGTGATAATTAGAAGCTTCCGCTGCATTATGTTGAATTTGAGCAAGATCTTGCGTACGCATATATGTGTCAAAAACAAAACTGCATATCCAAGAACTTGTGTTGTAAAATATGCTAGAAATCGTGTTGTTATCATCATTTGTAAAGTTTGTAAGTCGAAGATTATCGCTAAACGATAATCATCTTTTTATTGTCCAAAGCTTGTATCAAAAATAAGAATCATGGTTTGTAATGTATAATATATGCAGTTTTTCTTTTAAAAATGTCGCATATAGAGGTCAATACCTCGCAATGAAATCATACGTTATCTAACACGTTCTTACGGTTAAGGACGGGTTATGACATGTGGTATCAGAGCGGTGGTCTTAGCGAACCAGGTTTGCATTAGTGTGTCTAACCGAGAAGTCGTTAGGATACATTAGTAAGTCTGGACTTTGACCGGGTCTGATTTAAAAACCATTGCTTATCATTGTTGGTTAAAATTTATATGTAAATATTATGTAGTACTAATGGGTTAGTTGTTGTGTGATAGATGTCGGGCTCAAAACTTGTTATCACATTCAGCGACTCCGAACCAGAATCTTCAGATGGTGTTCCAGTCATTAACCTATCCGATGACGAAAATAATATCTTTGGGGAAGACTCACAAATTCCGGATGAACCGACTATAGAGAACCTGGAAAGTGAACCCGAGGAGGAAAGTGAACCCGAGGAGGAAAGTGAACCCGAGGAGGAAAGTGAACCCGAGGAGGAAAGTGAACCCGAGGAAGAAATACATTAAATTACAAAAGAAGAGTTCGAACTAGGAAAGAAACGAAAGGCTAATGAATTAGAAAATTCAAATCCTGAGTTTAATAAGGATGATGTGGCACCAACTCCACTAGACACTACCACCCCTATTCTCGCTATTCCTATTCGTTCTATCCCGGCATCCAGTTCTTCAGTCCCACAGCCAAAATATAGGCAGACAGCCAGGATAAGCGTTAAGCGATTCTTTGAACCTAAACGTCCTAGAAAATAGACCAAATGATGCGCTGCCGTATTAAACCATGGGATCATATAATGTTTTGTATAATATTATTAGTGTGGTTTGCTTAATGTTCGATGTAAGATAAGCATATGTAAAATAGTGAAGTGTGAAATGCAATAATTTTCCATGGTTAAGTATTATTTAGATGGTAGTAATTGATTCTGTACTAAGCTATTAAGTATGGACATTAACGGGTAGGTACTACCCTAGATATAATTATAAAACGCTAATAAGAAGAAAAGGCTTTTATAATAATACCTGGTTCATATTATTAATAAGCTATAATGTACTGTAAATATACACTACATCTATAATATTCCATGTGAATAATTATTTTCTTTTCATTCTTATAGAAGAATATGGCGCGATTGAACCGAATGACGGAACAAGAAATCCAGGAACTCATCAATCAGCGAGTGAACGACAGAATGTTATGGGTCGAGGCTGCAAGAGGTGCTGCAGTTAACCCAAATCCTCGTGTGGGGTGCACTTACAAAACTTTTCAAGCTTGCAAGCCCTCATCATTCAGTGGAACAGAAGGACCGATCGGTTTAACCCGGTGGATAGAAAAGATGGAGACTGTATTTAAAATCAGTGGTTGTGTTGAAAAGGACATGACCAAGTATGCATCGTGCACTTTACAAGATAGTGCACTCACGTGGTGGAAAAATTATGTGAAGGCTGTAGGAGGAGATGTAGCTTATGATACTCCTTGGGAAGAATTCAAAACAATGTTAATCAACGAGTATTGTCCAAGGAACGAGGTTAGGAAGTTAGAAGATGAGTTACGAAGTTTGAAGGTGGTTGGTACTGAAATCACCAACTACAATCAGCGATTCATGGAATTAGTTTTGCTATGTCCTGAATTGGTTCCAACCGAAGCACGGAAGATTGAAATGTACAAAGATGGTTTGCCCAGCAAGGTCAAGGCAAACGTTACGGCATCGAAACCTAAGACAATTCATGAAGCTATAACCATGGCGAACGAGCTAATGGATCAGGTCATTTTGGATAAGAAAGCATTCAATACTGAGGTGAAGGTATTGGGTAACAAGAAAAAGTGGAATGGAAGTTATGATCGAGGTAATCAACAACAACCTTTTAAGAAACAAGAAACCACGAAAGGTGCGGGTAGTGGTTCAGGTTTTGGTTACAAAGGACAAAGTCCTTTATGCAACCGATGTCACAAACATCACTTTGGTTACTGTAGTGTGTTATGCACCAAGTGTAATCGACAGGGTCATCTTGCGGAAGATTGTAGGGCTCTCGTTACAAATGCAAATGGTAACAAGACTCCTGCCACTAATGCAAATAGAACTGCTTTGGCTACTGTTACATGTTATGGATGTGGGAAACAGGGTCATTATAAGAGCCAGTGCCCGAATCCAGAGAAGAATATCGGACCTGCACGTGGGAGAGCATTTGTTATTAATGCTAGAGAATCATGTGAAGACCCGGAGCTTGTTACGGGTACGTTTACCATTAATAACTTATCCGCATCTATTATATTTGATACTGGTGCTGATAGAAGTTACATGTGTAGAGACTTTCACGCTAAATTGAATTGTTCATCATTACCTCTAGATGCTAAGTACATGATTGAGTTAGCTAATGGTAAACTAATTAAAGCCGATAAAATTTGCCGTGATTGTAAAATAAATTTAGCCGGAGAAACATTTAAGATTGATTTGATACCCGTAGAATTAGGAAGTTTTGATGTAATAATCGGCATGGACTGGATGTCCAAAATAGGAGCTGAAGTTGTGTGCGCCAAGAAGGCAATTCGCTTTCCTCGTAAGGATAAAACGCCAGTAATAATTTATGGAGAGAAGGGTAACTCAAAGCTAAAACTCATTAGTTATTTGAAAGCTCAAAAGTACTTGAAGAAAGGGTGCTATGCTATCTTAGCACATGTTAATAAAGTCGAAAAGAAAGAAAAAGAGAAGTGCATCAATGACGTGCCTGTGGCAAGAGATTTTCCTGAAGTATTTCCGGAAGAGTTGCCGGGATTACCTCCATTTAGATCTGTAGAATTTCAAATAGATCTTGTACCAGGAGCTGCACCGGTTGCCCGTGCTCCATATAGACTTGCACCGTCCGAGTTAAAAGAACTTCAGAGTCAGTTAAAAGAATTACTGGATCGTGGATTCATACGACCAAGTACTTCACCGTGGGGAGCTCCAATTTTATTCGTCAAGAAGAAAGACGGATCTTTCCGAATGTGTATAGATTATCGTGAATTAAATAAGTTAACTATCAAGAATCGGTATCCACTACCGAGAATTGATGACTTATTTGATCAATTGCAAGGATCATGTGTTTATTCGAAAATCGACCTAAGATCGGGTTATCATCAATTACGCGTCAAAGAAGAGGACATTCCGAAAACTGCTTTTCGGACACGCTACGGTCATTACGAATTTTTGGTCATGCCGTTTGGATTGACGAATGCGCCAGCTGTATTCATGGACCTCATGAATCGAGTTTGTAGTCCGTATTTAGATAAGTTTGTTATCGTTTTCATTGATGATATTCTTATCTATTCCAAGAGTGAGCAAGAGCATGAAGAGCATTTAAGGTTGATATTAGAGTTGTTGAGAAAAGAACAACTATATGCTAAATTTTCTAAGTGTGCTTTCTGGTTGAAAGAAGTGCAATTTCTTGGCCACGTTGTTAGTAGCAAAGGAATTCAGGTTGATCCAGCAAAAATTGAAGCCATTGAAAAATGGGAGACTCCTAAGACACCAACACAGATACGCCAATTTTTAGGTTTAGCCGGTTATTATAGAAGGTTTATTCAAGATTTTTCCCGAATAGCTAAGCCGTTGACAGCGTTAACACAAAAAGGGAAGAAATATGAATGGACCTCGGAGCAGGAGAACGCATTTCAAATACTGAAGAAGAAGTTAACTACCGCGCCTATATTATCGTTACCAGAAGGGAACGATGATTTTGAAATATATTGTGATGCTTCGCGACAAGGTTTTGGTTGCGTTCTTATGCAACGGAAGAAAGTTATTGCATTCGCATCCCGACAATTGAAGATTCACGAGCGAAATTATACGACGCATGATCTAGAACTGGGAGCAGTCGTGTTTGCATTGAAGATGTGGAGACACTACTTGTATGGGGTTAAATTCACTGTGTTTACTGATCATAAAAGCCTTCAACATATTTTTGATCAGAAACAGTTAAACATGAGGCAACGTAGGTGGGTCGAGTTAATAAACGACTATGATTGTGAAATTCGTTATCATCCCGGGAAGGCGAACGTGGTGGCCGATGCTTTAAGCAGAAAGGAACGAGAACCAATCCGAGTTCGAGCGATGAACATAAAAATTTGCATGAATCTCAACTCACAAATCAAAGAAGTTCAACAAGAAGCACTTAGTAAAGAAAACATAAGAAAGGAAATAATGAAGAAGTATGAGAAGCAACTCGTTATACGGGAAGACGGAATTCGATATTTTGCAAATCGTATTTGGGTACCGAAGTTGGGTGGATTAAGGAAGTTGATATTGAACGAGGCACATAAGACAAGATACTCGATACATCCTGGAGTTGGAAAGATGTATCAAGATCTTAAGACACGTTATTGGTGGCCTAACTTAAAAACAGACGTTGCAACATATGTTGGGGAATGTTTAACTTGTTCCAAGGTCAAAGCAGAACACCAAAAGCCGTCAGGGTTACTTCAACAACCAGAAATCCCAGAATGGAAATGGGATGGTATTACCATGGATTTCATCACGAAGTTACCAAAGACTGCCTGGGGATACGACACCATTTGGGTGATTGTTGATCGTCTCACCAAATCTGCACATTTCCTGCCTATAAAGGAAACGGATAGAATGGAGAAACTATTACGATTGTATATAAAGGAAGTTGTTTCAAGGCATGGAATACCTATTTCCATTATATCTGATCGTGATAGTAGATTTACCTCAAAGTTCTGGAAAGCACTACAGGAGGCACTAGGAACTCGTTTAGATATGAGTACCGCATATCATCCGCAAACGGACGGGCAGAGTGAAAGAACAATTCAGACTCTTGAAGATATGCTCAGGGCATGTGTGATCGATTTTGGAAACGGATGGGATAAGTATTTACCGTTAGCAGAATTCTCGTATAATAATAGTTATCATGCGAGCATTGGAGCTGCGCCATTCGAAGCATTGTATGGAAGGAAGTGTAGATCTCCTATCTGTTGGAATGAAGTAGGAGATCGACAATTAACTGGTCCCGAGATCATACACGAAACGACTGAGAAGATAGTACAAATCAAGGAGAGATTGAAAACAGCCCGTAGTCGCCAAAAGAGCTACGCCGATGTCCGAAGGAAACCATTAGAGTTTCAGGTCGGGGACATGGTTATGCTAAAGGTGTCACCTTGGAAAGGTGTAATACGTTTCGGCAAAAGGGGTAAACTGAACCCAAGGTACGTAGGCCCGTTCAAGATTATTGAACGCATTGGACCGGTAGCTTATCGACTTGAGTTACCGCAACAACTCGTCGGGGTACATAATACCTTTCACGTCTCAAACCTTAAGAAGTGTCTTGCAAAGGAAGACCTCACCATTCCTCTTGAAGAAATCCATGTCGACGAGAAATTACAATTCATTGAAGAACCAATCGAAATCATGGACCGTGAAGTTAAACAGCTCAAACAGAGTAACATACCGATCGTTAAGGTTCGTTGGAATGCTCGAAGAGGTCCCGAGTTTACTTGGGAACGAGAGGATCAGATGAAACAAAAGTATCCACACTTGTTTCTCGATGACGCAAAATAGGTACAATTTTAAAATTTCGGGACGAAATTTATTTAACGGGGAGGTAATGTAACGACCCGCACTTTTCGGATCATTCTATACTTATAAGATTAATATTTACATAAATTAAACCTTACCAACATGATAAGCAATCCAAATTGTCGAGACTTATGTTTTTCGAAAAGAGTTTTACACAACGTTTGACCGTCTAGTTTGACCGATGATATCATGAACTATACAATATATGATAATTATACGTTTGTGTATATATATGTATATATACATATTTAACATGATTAATGAATGTTTTAATATCTTATTTTGTATCAATAACAACAAGTTATAAGTATATTTTGAAACTACTAACTTAAGTTTTCAAAACGATAACCATACGTAACGTTATTTGACATAAATACTTATAACTTATAATGTTTATACATATATCGTATAAGTAACGTATTTAATCACTTTTAAAGACTTAAATACATAAAACTATATAAGTGTATTCACAAAAGATAGCTATATTTGAATCCTCATTCCATTTTTCACAAAATTTCTATACGTATATCTAGAGTATATATACTCGTATCATACCTAGCTTCTATACGTATTTACTAATAGTAAATACACATCAAATCACCACCTAATCAGCTACTATTGTTACCCTCATTAAGAGGGAATTCCTTTTGACATTTATCTTCAATAATTATACAAGAATACAAGTTGAAAATTTGTTTTTGTCTCCCCATGGTCACGCCACCTTCACCATAAATACACCATCCATCTTCAATCTTTACTACATCATTTTGCTAAGTTAAGAACACCTTTCCATAACCCTTAAACCCCTTAATCATCTCAGCTCACATCTATGAAAATCTAGCTTCAAAAACACTAGTTAAACACCATAAGAAAACCATACAAAAACACTTCAAGAAAACCTTCCAAGAACACAAACTTACTTCCAATCTTTCATCCACTTCCATCACCCTTTTGATTCTAGCTTTTTACTTCTCTTTTACAGCAACCTTGTCCAAGGAAATTGAGGTAGAATCTATGTTCATAACCTTATTCGATTCATATATATATAGCTATCTTATTTTGTGGTATAAAAGTTTAACAACAAGAACATAGTTTGAATGTTTTCAAACTTGTTTGCAAACTAAATAGATCCTTCTAACTTAACTTTTGAAATACTTCAAGACCTGTAATATAACTTAAATATATGTAAATTTAACAAGGTATAACTTGGTTTTTCAAAGAATACCTTAAAAACTGTTTTTACGACGTCGGAGTGCAACCAAGGACTGTTTTGGGTTGGATAATTAAAAACCATCTTAAACTTTGAATTGGAAGTTTATCTTCTGGAAAAATGATTTCTAATATGAATATGATAACACATAAAAATTTCATGATTTAATTCAAAGTATAAGTATTTTTAGAAAAATAATCATTTAAGGTTGTTTACATAAAGGAAAATGTTTAACTTCATAAGTTTCACTAAAGTTTCACCTATGCCGTATGATTTTGAATACAAACCAAGGTATTTTCAGTTCATAGTCTTAAAGAGGGACTCGATCCAAGGAGATGGCAAGTTGAATCAACGAAAACGGATTTGTAACGAAGAAACTATGACCGAAACAAAATTGGTTATCCAAGACTTGTTTAACTTCGGGATTAATTGGGAAAAATTAAATAAAATCACATCTTTCTTAATTAACATGATATTTTATATATATGTACTCATAATTCAATTTTATATGGTTCAGGATCACCCGTAAACAATACGAGAAGATTAATCATAAGATCCCATGTTTGTACGCAACACGTCATTTGACAACACCGGTACTTTATGTACGCAACACGTCATTTGACAACACCGGTACCGTGGGTCAAGATTAATCTCGACCAATACATATACGATGGGGGTTTTATTTATTTCATTGCGGGTATATTAAACATCTAAAAATGAACCATTAAAATTGAATTACTAACAACGAACTGCTAACTACGGACTAAGGAATTATTCAAAGTATTAAAAGTATAACAAGTATATATATGTGACGTTTGTTTAAAAAGAAAAGGTATTGATATATTATATATGGATAGGTTCGTGATATCAACCGGAGACCAAGTCAAATTATATATATATATATCTTCAAGACGAAAGTGAGTATATAGTCCCACTTTTAAACTCTAAATATTTCGGGATGAGAATACATGTATTTTATGTTTTACAATATGGACACAAGTAACTGAAAAATATATTCTACGTTGAGTTGTACCACTGGCATACTTCCCTGTAGCTTGGTAACTAATATTTACAGCGGTATTGTAAACGCGAATCCTGTTGATAGATCTATCGGGCCTGACAACCCCAACCGGACTGGACGACCAGTATTCAACGGTTGCACAGTACTTCGTTTTGTGACTACACTTGGTACGGTGTAGTAAGATTTCATATTAAAGGGAATATGCGACGTGATTAATTGTTAAGTATGGTTACCAAGTGCTCAACCACTTAGAATATTTTTATTAAACTGTTTATATACGAAATCTTGTGGTCTATATATATATTGCTGCCGGCATTAAACCTATATCTCACCAACTTTATGTTGACGTTTTAAACATGTTTATTCTCAGGTGATAATTAGAAGCTTCCGCTGCATTATGTTGAATTTGAGCAAGATCTTGCGTACGCATATATGTGTCAAAAACAAAACTGCATATCCAAGAACTTGTGTTGTAAAATATGCTAGAAATCGTGTTGTTATCATCATTTGTAAAGTTTGTAAGTCGAAGATTATCGCTAAACGATAATCATCTTTTTATTGTCCAAAGCTTGTATCAAAAATAAGAATCATGGTTTGTAATGTATAATATATGCAGTTTTTCTTTTAAAAATGTCGCATATAGAGGTCAATACCTCGCAATGAAATCATACGTTATCTAACACGTTCTTACGGTTAAGGACGGGTTATGACATTTTCTCTGTTTGATATGAGGTAAACATGACTAGACCATAAACATAGCATGCTTCTTTAAATTGTATATTTGCAGCTTTTTCTAATGAATGAAGTCCTATATTGGGGTATATGGAGTCAAAATAAGCCCTCAACCCGTAGTGGAAAATTGCATTAGGGTTTCCAGATTACATAGCCATAACGAAAATATGGGCCAATTTAGGGTATCCCCAAGGTGAGATACACCACCTATCAAATGAAAGCCTTTTATAAACTAAGCCATGCTTGGAATGCCTTTCAAATGCTTTGCAAACTGACTTTGCTATAAATAATTGGGCTGATGAATCTTTACCAACTCTTGACAAGATTTCAACAATCATTTCTGGTGGTAGATCTTCTAAGATATTCGGCTGTCTATCCCTAACATCCATTTTTGTAATTAGTTTTAAACTATAAAAGAGACGAAAATTATGCTTAGATCTATAGAAGAAGACGATGGTAAATAACAAGCCATAACAAGCAATTTTCACATATAGCATAGAAACACAAGCACGCTATAATACATATATTACAAGGCATGATAAAAGTAATAACTGCTAACTTTTTAATCGGACTCAGTTGCTTCATCTTCCTCAGACTTAGTTCGTTTTGCTAATTTTTTACCAATACCCATACCACTCCTAATACGAGCAGTCCTTTTCACACCCTTTTCAGAAGGACCTAGTCTTATAGATGTTCCCGGTCGATAATCAAAGTTTAAGTGATACGGGTGTTTACGGTAAGAACGGTCAGGGGTATTCCTGATAACTAAAGGTCCATCGGGTTTGGGATCGGGTTTCTCTATTTTGACCGATGAAGATTTCCCCTTACTATTTTTCTTTCCTTTATTATATTATGTCGGTGTAATTTCTACTACTTCGTCGGAATCCTCGTCGGGATTCTCTTTCGGTTCCTCAGGAAATTGGGAATCTTTCCTGTATTTTTCTTCCTCGACGGAGACACTGTAGTGACCCGAACTTTTCCATGTTTATATATATATTAAATGAAATTGTTATTTACATAATTAAGTGTTTCCAACATGTTAAGCAATCAAACTTGTTAAGACTTGATTAATTGAAATAGATTTATATAGACAATTGACCACCCAAGTTGACCGGTGATTCACGAACGTTAAAACTTGTAAAAACTATACGATGACATATATATGGTTATATATATAGTTAACATGATTTTATTATAAGTATGTATCTCATTATTTATTTTAACAATGAGTTATATACATAAAAATGAGACTATTAATTTAAGAAACTCGAAAACGATATATATAACGATTATCGTTATAACAACGTCTTACTAGGTACATATGAATCATATTAAGATATTGATACACTTGGTTAATTATGTTAAATGATAAGTTAATATATTATTAAGTGTATTAACAATGAAATACATATGTAAAAATAAGACTACTAACTTAATGATTTCGAAATGAGACATATATGTAACGATTTTCGTTGTAACGGCATTTAACTGTATATATATCATACTAAGATATATTATATATAATAATATCATGATAATATAACAATTTAACATCTCATTTGTTATAATAAACAATGGGTTAACAACATTCAACAAGATCGTTAACCTAAAGGTTTCAAAACAACATTTACATGTAACGACTAACGATGACTTAACGACTCAGTTAAAATGTATATACATGTAGTGTTTTAATATGTATTCATACACTTTTTAAAGACTTCAAGACACTTATCAAAATACTTCTACTTAACAAAAATGCTTACAATTACATCCTCGTTCAGTTTCATCAACAATTCTACTCGTATGCACCCGTATTCGTACTCGTACAATACACAGCTTTTAGATGTATGTACTATTGGTATATACACTCCAATTATCAGCTCTTAGCAGCCCATGTGAGTCACCTAACACATGTGGGAACCATCATTTGGCAACTAGCATGAAATATCTCATAAAATTACAAAAATATGAGTAATCATTCATGACTTATTTACATGAAAACAAAATTACATATCCTTTATATCTAATCCATACACCAACGACCAAAAACACCTACAAACACTTTAATTCTTCAATTTTATTCATCTAATTGATCTCTCTCAAGTTCTATCTTCAAGTTCTAAGTGGTCTTCATAAATTCCAAAAGTTCTAGTTTCATAAAATCAAGAATACTTCTAAGATTGCAAGTTTACTTCCAAGTTTTCTAAATCCATTCCAAGTAATCATCCAAGATCAAGAAACCTTTGTTACTTACAGTAGGTTATCTTTCTAATACAAGGTAATAATCATATTCAAACTTTAATTCAATTTCTATAACTATAACAATCTTATTTCGAGTGGAAATCTTACTTGAAATTGTTTTCGTGTCATGATTCTGCTTCAAGAACTTTCAAGCCATCCAAGGATCCTTTAAAGCTAGATCTATTTTTCTCATTTCCAGTAGGTTTATCCCAGGAACTTGAGGTAGTAATGATGTTCATAACATCATTCGATTCATACATATAAAGCTATCTTATTCGAAGGTTTAAACTTGTAATCACTAGAACATAGTTTAGTTAATTCTAAACTTGTTCGCAAATAAAAGTTAATCCTTCTAACTTGACTTTTAAAATTAACTAAATACATGTGCTATATCTATATGATATGCTAACTTAATGATTTAAAACATGGAAACACGAAAAACACCGTAAAACCGGATTAATCCGTCGTAGTAACACCGCTGGCTGTTTTGGGTTAGTTAATTAAAAACTATGATAAACTTTGATTTAAAAGTTGTTATTCTGGGAAAATGATTTTTATTATGAACATTAAACTATATCCAAAAATTATGGTTAAACTCAAAGTGGAAGTATGTTTTCTAAAATGGTCATCTAGACGTCGTTCTTTCGACTGAAATGACTACCTTTACAAAAATGACTTGTAACTTATTTTTTCGACTATAAACCTATACTTTTTCTGTTTAGATTCATAAAATAGAGTTCAATATGAAACCATAGCAATTTGATTCACTCAAAACGGATTTAAAATGAAGAAGTTATGGGTAAAACAAGATTGGATAATTTTTCTCATTTTAGCTACGTGAAAATTGGTAACAAATCTATTCCAACCATAACTTAATCAACTTGTATTGTATATTATGTAATCTTGAGATACCATAGACACCTATACAATGTTTTGACCTATCATGTCGACACATCTATATATATTTCGGAACAACCATAGACACTCTATATGTGAATGTTGGAGTTAGCTATACAAGGTTGAGGTTGATTCCAAAATATATATAGTTTGAGTTGTGATCAATACTGAGATACGTATACACTGGGTCGTGGATTGTTTCGAGATAATATTTATCGATTTATTTCTGTACATCTAACTGTGGACAACTAGTTGTAGGTTACTAACGAGGACAGCTGACTTAATAAACTTAAAACATCAAAATATATTAAAAGTGTTGTAAATATATTTTGTACACACTTTGATATATATGTATATATTGTTATAGGTTCGTGAATCAACCAGTGGCCAAGTCTTACTTCCCGGCGAAGTAAAAATCTGTGAAAGTGAGTTATAGTCCCACTTTTAAAATCTAATATTTTTGGGATGAGAATACATGCAGGTTTTATAAATGATTTACAAAATAGACACAAGTACATGAAACTACATTCTATGGTTAAATTATCGAAATCGAATATGCCCCTTTTTATTAAGTCTGGTAATCTAAGAATTAGGGAACATACACCCTAATTGACGCGAATCCTAAAGATAGATCTATTGGGCCTAACAAACCCCATCCAAAGTACCGGATGCTTTAGTACTTCGAAATTTATATCATATCCGAAGGGTGTCCCGGAATGATGGGGATATTCTTATATATATGCATCTTGTTAATGTCGGTTACCAGGTGTTCACCATATGAATGATTTTTATCTCTATGTATGGGATGTGTATTGAAATATGAAATCTTGTGGTCTATTGTTACGATTTGATATATATAGGTTAAACCTATAACTCACCAACATTTTTGTTGACGTTTAAAGCATGTTTATTCTCAGGTGAATACTAAGAGCTTCTGCTGTTGCATACTAAAATAAGGACAAGATTTGGAGTCCATGTTTGTATGATATTGTGTAAAAACTGCATTCAAGAAACTGATTTCGATGTAACATATTTGTATTGTAAACCATTACGTAATGGTCGTGTGTAAACAGGATATTTTAGATTATCATTATTTGATAATCTACGTAAAGCTTTTTAAACCTTTATTTATGAAATAAAGGTTATGGTTTGTTTTAAAAATGAATGCAGTCTTTGAAAAACGTCTCATATAGAGGTCAAAACCTCGCAACGAAATCAATTAATATGGAACGTTTTTAATCAATAAGAACGGGACATTTCAGTTGGTATCCGAGCGTTGGTCTTAGAGAACTAGAATTTTGCATTAGTGTGTCTTATCGAGTTTGTTAGGATGCATTAGTGAGTCTGGACTTCGACCGTGTTTACTTGAAAAATGATTGCTTAACAAATTTTGTTGGAAACTATATATTTTTAACATGTGAATATTATGTGATATATTAATCTCTTAACGCGTTTGATATTATGTGATAGATGTCTACCTCTAGAACAAGTCCCATTGACTCACCTAATAATAATGAAGAGTCAAATGTAAATTGGAATGATTCGTGGACTGATTCACAAGTTCCCGAAGAGGAACCGGAAGAAGAGTCGGAACCGAAAGAAGAATCAGAATCGGAAGAGGAGGAACCGGAGGAGGAAATAGAACCGGTGGGGGAAATAATAAAACGGTTAAGTAAAAGAAAATCCTCAACCAACCGACCAAGATTAATTATGGTCAATGGTGTTTCCGCCAAGGAAGCAAAATATTGGGAGGATTACCAATTCTCCGATGAATCGGATTCCGACGAGAATTCCGATGATGTTATAGAAATTACCCCAACTGAATTTAAAAAGGCAAAAGAAAATAATAAGGGAAAGGGCATAAAAATAGAGAAATCTAATTCCAACCCCGATGAACTTTATATGTATCGTCAACCCCCGAAGCCCTTAAGTTGTAACAATGACCCGGGAACCTCTAAACCACCAGGTTTTTCTAAACCAATGTGGAAAACGACAGCTCGTATTAGGGGAACATCATATATCCCTAGAAACTTGGCAAAACGAACCAAAACCGAAGAAGAAGAAACGAGCAAGTCGGAATAAGATAGTTGTATTCGTGTGGTGTAATATATGTAATATAGTGTGCTTATGCTTTATGATATATGTAAAAATTGCTTGTATTAATAAGTAATTTTTTTTATGAATCTAACTCTTGTCTATTTTACAGTTTAAAAACAAAAAATGGATAGACAACCCAATATTTTAAGAGACCTACCCGGAGACATGATTGATGAAATCTTGTCTAGAGTCGGTCAGAATTCCTCGGCACAACTATTTAAGGCGAAATCAGTTTGTAAGACATTCGAAGAACGTTCCAAGAATGTCTTGGTTTATAAGAGACTTTCGTTTGAAAGATGGGGGATATCACATTGGGAAACCCATAAGTTACGATGTGTTTACTTTGATGCATATATTGCGGGGAACCCAAATGCTATTTTACGCAACGGGTTAAGAAATTATTTTGACTCAATGTATCCGAATATAGGACTTCATGATTTAGAAAAAGCGGCTAACATGCAACATAAAGAAGCATGCTATGCTTATGGGTTAGTAATATTCGCTTCTCACCAAAGTGAGAACAAGAACATCGGGCTACAACTATTAAACAAAACGTTCCCACAAGTAACGGAGTCGGTAATTGGGGTAAGAAATGAGGTTTTTAGATTGTTACGGGACTGTTGGACATTACGTAACCCTCGTCCCTTTGACGACGTTACAACATGCTGTCTTATCAACGGCCATAACGGTTATGTTCCACAAGACCAAGGATGGGAAGTAGTCCTAGTAAAACCAGAATCCATGACTTGTTTCTGGACGTATGAATTACGTGTCTTTATTGCCTTTGCTGAACGACTTGTGTACTAGCTAGAATTATCTTCACAACTATCTTGTATCAAAGTTATTGTGTGCTATATTTCATGCTTTATGTAAAATAAGCGGTATTGTAAGTTTGTAAAATATTGTATAAAAGTTTGAACGCGAAATATTATTATAATCAGTTTTTCATATAGAATTGTAGTAGTTGAATTGTATATTAGCTACTAAGTATGAACTTAACGGGTAGGTACTACCCGAATCTAAACTTATAAAACGCTAATATGAAGAAAAAGCTTTTATAAATGAGTTCATATTATGCTAAGAAATACTATTAACTACTCTTAATATTCTGTATTATTAACTTGTTCCATTTGACTATTTTGAAGGAAATGGCACCGACTACTCGACACACCGTGAATATGAATGAAGAGGAATTCCGTACTTTTCTAGCTTCAAACATAGCCGCAGTACAGGCTGCGCTACATACCAACAATAACCTTGGATCTAGCAGTACAGGAAATCGTGTAAGATGCACCTACAAAGAATTCACTGCTTGCAAACCTTTGGAATTTGATGGAACCGAAGGACCGATCGGATTGAAACGGTGGACCGAGAAGGTCGAATCAGTGTTTGCCATAAGTAAGTGTACTGAAGAGGACAAAGTGAAGTACGCTACGCATACCTTCACAGGTTCTGCGTTAACATGGTGGAATACCTATCTAGAGCAAGTGGGACAAGATGATGCGTACGCACTACCGTGGTCAGCATTCAAGCACTTGATGAACGAGAAGTACCGTCCCAGAACCGAGGTCAATAAGCTCAAGACAGAACTTAGAGGGTTACGAACCCAAGGATTTGATATTACCACGTACGAAAGACGATTCACAGAATTGTGCCTATTGTGTCCGGGAGCGTTCAAAGATGAGGAAGAGAATATCGACGCGTTTGTGAAAGGATTACCGGAAAGAATCCAAGAAGATATAAGTTCACATGAGCCCGCCTCCATACAACAGGCATGTAGAATGGCTCACAAACTAGTGAACCAGATTGAGAAAAGAATTAAAGAACAGACGGCTGAAGAGGCCAATGTGAAGCAAGTCAAAAGAAAGTGGGAGGAAAACGGTGATAAGAATCACCAATACAACAACAACAGCAATTACAATAATAATCGCAACAATTATCCCAACAATCGCAACATCAATCGCAACTACAACAAACGGCCCAACAACAACAACAACAACAACAACAACAACAACAACAGCAACTACAACAATCATCCCAACAACAATAACAACTGCAACAACAACAACAACAATCAGAAGCAGCTATGCCAAAGTTGTGAAAAGTATCACTCGGGGTTCTGCACCAAATTTTGCAACAAGTTTAAAAGAAATGGTCATAGCGCGGCGAAGTGTGAGGTCTACGGACCAGGGGTTAACAGAACCAAAGGAACAAATGGTGTCGGAACGAGTAATGGCGGAGCAAGTAGTGTCGGAGCAAGTTATGCCAATGTAGTTTGTTATAAATGTGGAAAACCGGGCCACATTATTAGAAATTGCCCGAACCAGGAGAACACGAATGGACAAGGCCGCGGAAGAGTTTTCAATATTAATGCTGCAGAGGCACAGGAAGACCCGGAGCTTGTTACGGGTACCTTTCTTATTGACAATAAATATGCTTACGTTTTATTTGATTCGGGTGCGGATAGAAGCTATATGAGTAGAGATTTTTGTGCTAAATTAAGTTGTCCATTGACGCCGTTGAATAGTAAATTTTTACTCGAATTAGCAAACGGTAAATTAATTTCAGCAGATAATATATGCCGGAATTGAGAAATTAAACTGGGTAGTGAAATATTTAAGATTGATTTGATACTAGTAGAGTTAGGGAGTTTTGATGTAATAGTTGGCATGGACTGGCAGAAGAAGGTGAAAGCAGAGATCGTATGTTATAAAAATGCAATTCGCATTGTACGAGAAGAAGGAGAACCCTTAATGGTGTACGGAGAAAAGGGCAACATGAAGCTACATCTTATTAGTAATTTGAAGGCACAAAAACTAATAAGAAAAGATTGCTATGCTGTTCTAGCACACGTCAAGAAAGTACAAACTGAAGAAAAGAGCATCAATGATGTTCCCGTCGCAAAAGAATTTCCCGATGTATTTCCGAAAGAATTACCGGGACTACCTCCACATCGATCTGTTGAATTTCAAATAGATCTTATACCAGGAGCTGCACCAATAGCTCGTGCTCCTTATAGACTCGCACCCAGCGAGATGAAAGAACTGCAAAGCCAACTGCAAGAACTATTAGAACGTGGTTTCATTCGACCAAGCACATCACCATGGGGAGCTCCTGTTTTGTTTGTCAAGAAGAAGGATGGTACATTTAGGTTGTGTATTGACTACAGAGAGTTGAACAAACTTACCATCAAAAACCGTTATCCACTGCCGAGAATTGATGACTTATTTGATCAACTACAAGGCTCATCGGTTTATTCGAAGATCAATTTACGTTCTGGATATCATCAAATGCGAGTAAAGGAGGATGATATTCCAAAAACTGCTTTTAGGACGCGTTATGGTCATTACGAGTTTATGGTTATGCCGTTTGGATTGACTAACGCACCAGCTGTGTTCATGGACCTTATGAACCGAGTGTGTGGGCCGTATCTTGACAAGTTTGTCATTGTTTTCATCGATGACATACTTATTTACTCAAAGAATGATCAAGAGCACGAAGAACATTTGAGAAAAGTGCTAGAAGTCTTGAGGAAAGAAAAACTGTACGCTAAGTTTTCAAAGTGTGCATTAAGTTCAATTCCTCGGTCACATAGTGAACAAAGAAGGTATCCAGGTGGACCCAGCAAAGATCGAAACCGTTGAAAAGTGGGAAACCCCAAAAACTCCGAAGCATATACGTCAATTTTTAGGATTGGCTAGTTACTACAGAAGATTCATCCAAGATTTCTCCAAAATAGAAAAACCCTTGACTGCATTAACGCATAAAGGGAAGAAATTTGAATGGAAGGATGAACAAGAAAAGGCGTTTCAATTATTGAAGAAAAAGCTAACTACGGCACCTATATTATCATTGCCTGAAGGGAATGATGATTTTGTGATTTATTGTGACGCATCAAAGCAAGGTCTCGGTTGTGTATTAATGCAATGGACGAAGGTGATTGCTTATGCGTCTAGACAATTGAAGATTCACGAGCAAAATTATACGACGCATGATTTGGAATTAGGCGCGGTTGTTTTTGCATTAAAGACTTGGAGGCACTACTTATATGGGGTCAAAAGTATTATATATACCGATCACAAAAGTCTTCAACACATATTTAATCAGAAACAACTGAATATGAGGCAGCGTAGGTGGATTGAATTGTTGAATGATTACGACTTTGAGATTCGTTACCACCCGGGGAAGGCAAATGTGGTAGCCGACGCCTTGAGCAGAAAGGACAGAGAACCCATTCGAGTAAAATCTATGAATATAATGATTCACACTAACCTTACTACTCAAATAAAGGAGGCGTAACAAGGAGTTTTAAAAGAGGGAAATTTAAAGGATGAAATACCCAAAGGATCGGAGAAGCATCTTAATATTCGGGAAGACGGAACCCGGTATAGGGCTGAAAGAATTTGGGTACCAAAATTTGGAGATATGAGAGAAATGGTACTTAGAGAAGCTCATAAAACCAGATACTCAATACATCCTGGAACGGGGAATATGTACAAGGATCTCAAGAAACATTTTTGGTGGTCGGGTATGAAAGCCGATGTTGCTAAATACGTAGGAGAATGTTTGACGTGTTCTAAGGTCAAAGTTGAGCATCAGAAACCATCAGGTCTACTTCAACAACCCGAAATCCCGGAATGGAAATGGGAAAATATTACCATGGATTTCATCACTAAATTGCCAAGGACTGCAAGTAGTTTTGATACTATTTGGGTAATAGTTGATCGTCTCACCAAATCAGCACACTTCCTGCCAATAAGAGAAGATGACAAGATGGAGAAGTTAGCACCACTGTATTTGAAGGAAGTCATCTCCAGACATGGAATACCAATCTCTATTATCTCTGATAGGGATGGCAGATTTATTTCAAGATTCTGGCAGACATTACAACAAGCATTAGGAACTCGTCTAGACATGAGTATTGCATATCATCCATAAACTGATGGGCAGATCGAAAGGACGATACAAACGCTTGAAGACATGCTACGAGCATGTGTTATTGATTTCGGAAACAGTTGGGATCGACATCTACCGTTAGCAGAATTTTCCTACAACAACACCTACCATTCAAGCATTGAGATGGCACCGTTTGAAGCACTTTATGGTAGAAAGTGCAGGTCTCCGATTTGTTGGAGTGAAGTAGGGGATAGACAGATTACGGGTCCGGAGATAATACAAGAAACTACCGAGAAAATCATCCAAATTCAACAAAGATTGAAAACCGCCCAGAGTCGACAAAAGAGCTACGCGGACAGTAAAAGAAAAGATATAGAGTTTGAAATTGGAGAAATGGTCATGCTTAAGGTTTCACCTTGGAAAGGCGTTGTTCGATTTGGTAAATGGGGGAAACTAAATCCAAGGTACATTGGACCATTCAAGATTATAGATCGTGTCGGACCAGTAGCTTACCAACTTGAGCTACCTCAACAACTCGCGGCTGTACATAACACTTTCCACGTCTCAAATTTGAAGAAATGTTTTGCTAAAGAAGATCTCACTATTCCGTTGGAAGAAATCCAAATCAATGAAAAACTTCAATTCATTGAAGAACCCGTCGAAATAATGGATCGTGAGGTTAAGAGACTTAAACAAAACCAGATACCGATTGTTAAGGTTCGATGGAATGCTCGTAGAGGACCCGAGTTTACCTGGGAGCATGAAGATCAGATGAAGAAGAAATACCCGCATTTATTTCCAGAAGATACGTCAACACCTCCAACTGCTTAAAATTTCGGGACGAAATTTATTTAACGGGTAGGTACTGTAGTGACCCGAACTTTTCCATGTTTATATATATATTAAATGAAATTGTTATTTACATGATTAAGTGTTTCCAACATGTTAAGCAATCAAACTTGTTAAAACTTAATTAATTGAAATAGATTTCATATAGACAATTGACCACCCAAGTTGACCGGTGATTCACGAACGTTAAAACTTGTAAAAACTATACGATGACATATATATGGTTATATATATAGTTAACATGATTTTATTATAAGTATGTATCTCATTAGGTATTTTAACAATGAGTTATATACATAAAAATGAGACTATTAATTTAAGAAACTCGAAAACGATATATATAACGATTATCGTTATAACAACGTCTTACTAGGTACATATGAATCATATTAAGATATTGATACACTTGGTTAATTATGTTAAATGATAAGTAAATATATTATTAAGTGTATTAACAATGAAATACATATGTAAAAATAAGACTACTAACTTAATGATTTCGAAACGAGACATATATGTAACGATTATCGTTGTAACGGCATTTAACTGTATATATATCATACTAAGATATATTATATATCATAATATCATGATAATATAACAATTTAACATCTCATTTTCTATAATAAATAATGGGTTAACAACATTCAACAAGATCGTTAACCTAAAGGTTTCAAAACAACATTTACATGTAACGACTAACGATGACTTAACGACTCAGTTAAAATGTATATACATGTAGTGTTTTAATATGTATTCATACACTTTTGAAAGACTTAAATACACTTATCAAAATACTTCTACTTAACAAAAATGCTTACAATTACATCCTCGTTCAGTTTCATCAACAATTCTACTCGTATGCACCCGTATTCGTACTCGTACAATACACAGCTTTTAGATGTATGTACAATTGGTATATACACTCCAATGATCAGCTCTTAGCAGCCCATGAGAGTCACCTAACACATGTGGGAACCATCATTTGGCAACTAGCATGAAATATCTCATAAAATTACAAAAATATGAGTAATCATTCATGACTTATTTACATGAAAACAAAATTACATATCCTTTATATCTAATCCATACACCAACGACCAAAAACACCTACAAACACTTTCATTCTTAAATTTTCTTCATCTAATTGATCTCTCTCAAGTTCTATCTTCAAGTTCTAAGTGTTCTTCATAAATTCCAAAAGTTCTAGTTTCATAAAATCAAGAATACTTCCAAGATTGCAAGTTTACTTCCAAGTTTTCTAAATCCATTCCAAGTAATCATCCAAGATCAAGAAACCTTTGTTACTTACAGTAGGTTATCTTTCTAATACAAGGTAATAATCATATTCAAACTTTAATTCAATTTCTATAACTATAAAAATCTTATTTCGTGTGGAAATCTTACTTGAAATTGTTTTCGTGTCATGATTCTGCTTCAAGAACTTTCAAGCCATCCAAGGATCCTTTGAAGCTAGATCTATTTTTCTCATTTCTAGTAGGTTTATCCAAGGAACTTGAGGTAGTAATGATGTTCATAACATCATTCGATTCATACATATAAAGCTATCTTATTCGAAGGTTTAAACTTGTAATCACTAGAACATAATTTAGTTAATTCTAAACTTGTTCACAAATAAAAGTTAATCCTTCTAACTTGACTTTTAAAATCAACTAAACACATGTTCTATATCTATATGATATGCTAACTTAATGATTTAAAACCTGGAAACACGAGAAACACCGTAAAACCGGATTTACGCCGTCGTAGTAACACCGCGAGCTGTTTTGGGTTAGTTAATTAAAAACTATGATAAACTTTGATTTAAAAGTTGTTATTCTGGGAAAATGATTTTTATTATGAACATGAAGCTATATCCAAAAATTATGGTTAGACTCAAAGTGGAAGTATGTTTTCTAAAATGGTCATCTAGACGTCGTTCTTTCGACTGAAATGACTACCTTTACAAAAACGACTTGTAACTTATTTTTCTGACTATAAACCTATACTTTTTTTGTTTAGATTCATAAAATAGAGTTCAATATGAAACCATAGCAATTTGATTCACTCAAAACGGATTTAAAATGAAGAAGTTATGGGTAAAACAAGATTGGATAATTTTTCTCATTTTAGCTACGTGAAAATTGGTAACAAATCTATTCCAACCATAACTTAATCAACTTGTATTGTATATTATGTAATCTTGAGATACCATAGACACGTATACAATGTTTTGACCTATCATGTCGACACATCTATATATATTTCGGAACAACCATAGACACTCTATATGTGAATGTTGGAGTTAGCTATATAGGGTTGAGGCTGATTCCAAAATATATATAGTTTGAGTTATGATCAATACTGAGATACGTATACACTGGGTCGTGGATTGATTCAAGATAATATTTATCGATTTATTTCTGTACATCTAACTGTGGACAACTAGTTGTAGGTTACTAACGAGGATAGCTGACTTAATAAACTTAAAACATCAAAATATATTAAAAGTGTTGTAAATATATTTTGAACATACTTTGATAAATATGTATATATTGTTATAGGTTCGTGAATCAACCAGTGGCCAAGTCTTACTTCCCGATGAAGTAAAAATCTGTGAAAGTGAGTTATAGTCCCACTTTTAAAATCTAATATTTTTGGGATGAGAATACATGCAGGTTTTATAAATGATTTACAAAATAGACACAAGTACGTGAAACTACATTCTATGGTTGAATTATCGAAATCGAATATGCCCCTTTTTATTAAGTCTGGTAATCTAAGAATTAGGGAACATACACCCTAATTGACGCGAATCCTAAAGATAGATCTATTGGGCCTAACAAACCCCATCCAAAGTACCGGATGCTTTAGTACTTCGAAATTTATATCATATCCGAAGGGTGTCCCGGGATGATGGGGATATTCTTATATATATGCATCTTGTTAATGTCGGTTACCAGGTGTTCACCATATGAATGATTTTTATCTCTATGTATGGGATGTGTATTGAAATATGAAATCTTGTGGTCTATTGTTACGATTTGATATATATAGGTTAAACCTATAACTCACCAACATTTTTGCTGACGTTTAAAGCATGTTTATTCTTAGGTGAATACTAAGAGCTTCCGCTGTTGCATACTAAAATAAGGACAAGATTTGGAGTCCATGTTTGTATGATATTGTGTAAAAACTGCATTCAAGAAACTATTTTCGATGTAACATATTTGTATTGTAAACCATTATGTAATGGTCGTGTGTAAACAGGATATTTTAGATTATCATTATTTGATAATCTACGTAAAGCTTTTTAAACCTTTATTTATGAAATAAAGGTTATGGTTTGTTTTAAAAATGAATGCAGTCTTTGAAAAACGTCTCATATAGAGGTCAAAACCTCGCAACGAAATCAATTAATATGGAACGTTTTTAATCAATAAGAACGGGACATTTCAGACACCATCTACCAACTTTAACTTTGGTACATTGGTTGAAGATTTTGACTCAATATCTTAGTCACTTGAGTGAATACTGTAATCGGAGTCGCTTGATAGCCTAACATGATCGGATGAAGTCATCTAACACATAATAGCAAGCATGTTAAGAGATTAATATATCACATAATATTTACATGTTACAAATATATAGTTTCCAATAAAAGTGTTAAGCAATCGTTTTTTTTTAAAACAGACTCGGTCGAAGTCCAGACTCACTAATGCATCCTAACAAACTCGGTTAGACACACTAATGCAAATTTTTGGTTCTCTAAGACCAGCTCTCTGATACCAACTGAAATTCCCCGTTTATATCGATTATAAACGTTTCATATTAATTAGTTTCGTTGCGAGGTTTTGACCTCTATATGAGACGTTTTTTAAAGATTGCATTCGTTTTTAAAACAAACCATAACCTTTATTTGATAAAGGTTTAAATGACATAATATAGATTATCAATCAATGATAATCTACAAAAATACGTTACACAAGACCATTACAAAATGGCTAATAATATGTTACAATAAAAGTTATTTCAGAAAGCAATTTTAAACAATATTATACAAGCATGCCGACTCCAAATCTTGTTTTAATAGCATGCAACATCGGAAGTCTTTAATAATCATGATGTGCGGCGAGGGGTATATAAAAATAGATATAAAATATATATTAAAATGAATATATAATACTATTAAATACGCTACAATATACACAAGTTATTTATTTATTTATAGAATGGATATACCTAAACTTTGCTACACACTTATAGGTAGTGTACCTAATCTTAGAGTAGTGTAGTTTTAGTAAGTCCGGTTCGTTCCACAGGGAGCCTCTAGGTGTCTATAAAAACATAAGTTTATATATTTAATAATATAAGTTTCAATATATATGTAATATAGTTATTATTATTATAAAAGGGGGGGTTTTACCGTTTAACGACCGGTTTGTCAAATTTTTATATATTACGATAAAATAAATTGCGAGTAAATAAAATAGCGAGGAAATATGAAATAAAAATATTATGCTTATTTAAACTTCCGTAATCATGGTGTTTGACGTTTTGATTTTAATTTATTACCCTGGGTTAATTGTCCTTTGTCCTAGTTTATTTGATACGTCTATCTGGTTTTTGTCCATAATAGTCCATCGGTCATAAATATAAAGTGCGAGTGTCCTCGTCAAATTACCCTTATACTCGAAGTCAAATATCCCAACTAATTAAGGATTTAAACTGTGACGCAGTTATCACTTCTGTCAAGAATTACACTAGTTATCACTGTATATAATCCACCCCTGTTTTAATTAGATATGAATATTAATTTACCCACTTGAACAGTTTGAATAATCAATTACCCGACCCGAATAATTAATTAAATGATTATAATAGACTCTGTATGAACGTCACTAAATAGGACAACCATAATCATTATTTAATTATTAGGTTAATTAAATTGAAAATAGGTTCGACAGACTCCAATGAGTTGTCACTCGATTCGACAATACCCCCTTCTATTAATAGTCCATAGTCCAATGTCCATAAGTGTTGGTCTTTGTCCAAACATCAATTATGGTCCAAAGTTCAATAACCCGGTCTTAATATTTAGTATAACATCACGATTACTTCGGCTCAAATAAGCATAATAATAACTAAGTTACGAGACATTAATTTAAAAAGGTTGAACATAACTTACAATGATTAAAAATCGCGTAGCGTTACATGAACAGAGTTTCGATTTACGAAACCTTAAAACATTTTTTACAATAACCTTATTATTAAAATTAACTTAACTTAAAATTATAAATATTAAACAGAGAGAAAGAAGAAGATTGAAAATAAATCAATCTTGGTCTCTGTATTCGGCCAGAAAATGTTCAATTTATAGACCTGGCCATCTTTCCTCTGCCATGCAATCGCATGGTTTTCTTGCCTCCAGGCCGTGTGATCGCATAGCCTCCTGAATTTAGATATTTTGAATTGAAAACGTGGGCTGCTAGATTATTTAATAATATAATATATATAATTATATATATTATATTATATTCTTGTACAAAGTTGGCTTGTACTTCCAGCTCCGTTGAGTAGTACGTTGTTACTCGGTTTCGGTCCCGGTTCCGGATTTTCGAACGTCTTTTCGTATGCTTAGATATCTTGTACTTTGCGTTCCGTGACTTATACTCTTATCATTATTTAGATGTTATTCATCAATAAACTGAACCACTTGGATTGTAACTTGTACTTTTGAGCTTTTTCGTCATTTGCGTCTTCAAATCGTCAATTCTGCCTTTTGTCTTCACCTTTATTATTTAAATGAATATCACTTGTAAATAGAACAATCACAACTAAAAGCTTGTCTTTCTGGAGGGATAATGCTATGAAATATATGTTCGTTTTTAGCATTATCAAATATTCCCACACTTGAGCGATGCTTGTTCTCAAGCAATATAATACTTGAATCTTCACACTAATCACTTCTTTATTCTTCACACTTTATATATAAGTGATTTTGATACAGCGGTATGAACAATGATAGTAACCTTGTGGTTTACAGTCCCACATGACTATAAAAATTTAGATCCTTTAGGAAATAGGATCTTTATGAAAACATTTGATCTTTTGAAAATTCAAGCTAGATTTTACCCTAGAAAGGTTTTTCCGGAATAACCCTTCACCGGTGTTTGCAAAATTGTTTTCGTGATTTGTGGGTTTCAGATTTTAAAATTTTAGCTCAACACTTGCGGTTTTGTGTCACCCACTTGTTAACCTTGTATTAGGAAAGCACAAGTCCAGTCTACTTGTCCCGTATATTACCTTTTGGTAAACGACCGTCCGGTTTTAAAGGAAAATGATGAACAAGCAACTGTTAAGGCGATGTCTAATGACATGCATTTGATTATGGTCTAAAACATGTCGGATGCAGTTACTATCCTTTGTAGAAGAAATAGTAAAGACCATCCTATAGTTTTTCGGTCTGGCACAAGGTCCTGTCTTCGACTATGCTATGCACCCACCATTCTTACGGTTTACACCCGATTTGGTTCAGGTGACCTAATGAATTCTGATGAATTCTCAGGATTTTATGTTCAATGGTAATGAACGCATTGAAAATAGGTTTTTCAGAAAACAAAATGGTTTTAGTTTTGATCAAAATATTTTCTCGTTCAAGCTCGTGTTTAGATATCATTGAATTCCATGAGTTTGAATTCTCAATCTTTAAGATCAATCTCAAGGATTGAATAATATTAGGCTTAAAAGCTGATTTTTAATCTTTAAGGAGATTATCCTTTCTGGGGTCTGATTCATTAGTCTTATCCAGCTAATTTGCACGTCGCCCTCCCCATTTTACGAGACAGATCCTCTCATGGTTAGGATAAGTCTGACCACTTGGCGACCCTGTTTGATGCTGAGGTCCGTGGATTTCCTGCTGATTTTAGAGATGACTTTTCTAGATTTTTTATCAACCTACAGCTGGTCTAGACGACAACTTCTTGACCTAAATCAAGAAGCGCGTGTCTTTTTCAGAAGACTTTACTTCCTATAATGATGGAATTGATTCATCGTGTAGATTCATCTTTCTTTCATTTATATTAAAGTAAACAGGGTAAAACTGATTAATTTAGTCCAAAGCAAAAGTACCTGCAATAATCTGGTACAAAAATGTGTGATATATGTTTTAAATAACTTAGTAATTCTTACCACACTTAGCTTTTTTTTATGTTTTTCTTTGCCTTTTTATTCTCCTCTATTTCATTTTAAATGAATTCTTGCATTTAAGGTTGTTTCTCAATTTATGTCCTTTTTGAGGTAACGATAATTTTGGTATTATCACCTAGTTTTATCGTTCATAAATATGTATAAACATGATTTTGAATTCATTTAACTTGAAAATTTTTAATGAAACTAAGTGTATTAATAAAATGTTTAAACCAAAAGAATTTAATCATCTCATGAAACTAAGAGTATTAATAAAATGTTTAAACTGAAAGAATTTAATCCCTTCCCACACTTAAGATATTGCAATGCCCTCATTTGCAAGAAATCAGTAACAATTTAAATTTGTGAGGGTGATTAGCGTAGAAAAATGATTAAAATTTTACCAAAGTTTCCAAACATATTGTTTGTTTGAATGATAAATGGTGCACATCATTTGGTCATTCTATCATTTGTTATATCACTTTTGTTTTTTGTCTTGTTGTTAAAATTAGTAGCTTTTGCTGAACTTAATGTCAGTCTTTGAAAATGCGCTGTTTTACCCTGTTGTGTACAATTGACAATATACATACAATACAAATATAAACATGCAATAATTTGAAATGGGACTTAGAATCCCACTTTCAAATTATAAATACAATATATGAACATAATAATAATAATAAAAGTTTTAAATACTGCAAAATAGAAAATATTAATGTTTAAACAGAACATGAAAGAAAATGTTAGAAACATAGATAATAACCAATGGAACAAATGCTCAATCTGGATACGGGTTCCAGTTCATGTTGTCTTCTTTGTTCCATTGTTGGTGATACATGTCCTGGTAGGCTTGGTTCGGGTCATAAAGGTTGTAGGGTGGTCTCATATCGGGCTGAAATGGTGGATAGTATGCAGGTTTAGTTGGAACATAGTTCTATGGTACCCAATATGATAGATGGCTCATAATTTGGTGCTGATGAACATCCCATCTATCATTCTATCGCTGCCTCGATTGCTCGTACTCATCTGCAGCTCTCCACTGTACATACTGATTATGCCGACTCTCGGCATTCATTTCCAACTCATCTATCCGCTGATATACATAATATAACTATCTCGTACAACTTCCCTAATATCAGCTGCTTCCTCCATTTCCTCGTCTGAGCCCTTTTCTACTTGCGGCCTGCTACCCTGATAAGGCACTGCCCTATTCTGTCTCCGTGACAGTACCTATGCCCCCTGATATATCGCAAGACCTATAGGTTCGGTTTGTTCCGCAACCTTAATCGATGGACGCCCTTGATACCTATTTACCCCCAAATAATCTCCTATTAGAGTGACAAATATACCACCCCCTATTATTCCGCCTTCCTGTATACCTTCTACAACCTTCGACAAATAATAACCAACGCAGTAGGGGATGTTGACAAAGCCTCTTGGGACTCTAATACACTTAAGGTAAAATAAATCATGTAACGTAATCTTTTCCTTATTTTTACCCCGTTGTGTAATAGAGTTCTCTAAAAACCTATGAATTACGCGAAGCTCTGCCTTATCAATATCTAAATAGGAGTGTTTTCCACCCCACTTAAACACATTAAATTTTGAAATTCGCCTCCAAATGGCGTTAGCGTCAAAATTTCTATCTACCCTATCACCTTCATAAATCAAAGTTGTACAATCAGGTGATAATAAATCAGCAGGTGTGTAAATTAGTAAGGCCCTAGCCATGTCCAATAGGGATATCCTGTACATCCTACCTCCAAGCAAAAATCTAAGAAATGTTCTATCTTCTAACAAAGATACCTCAGTATTAATTACAATGGTGCTCATTAATTCAACCCACCACTCCTTATATACTGGCCTACGTATGGTAAAAAAACACTCCCAGTCATGAAACAAAGAGTTACCATACCTTTGGATCAGCAGATTCCTAACCGGGTCGGCTAGGTGAACCGTCTCTAAAGGCTCCCAATCTATTACCCTTGGCACTTCCACATTTTTCATGTAAAGCTTATGTTTGTTGCGTTGGTACCTCGGATAATCTATCCAGTATCGTTCAAATCTCAGATTGGGATGTAATTCCTCTTCATGAACAAATGGGTGAACTATTAATTCGTGCGGCTGAAACTTTCGGTAATCATTAGAGAATTTCGGGTGTGGCTCATGGTATGGCAAGTGTTGATCATAATGTTGATGTTCTTGTTGTTGCTCAGGTTGTGGCTCTGGTTGTAGTTCAGGTTGTGGTTCTGGCTGTGGTTCAGGACCTTGGAATTGTCCTGAAGATGATCCAGCGCCATCAGTATGAGTATTTCTCTGAAAAAACACATTAGACACAAAATTTTGTGCATCCAAGTAATGCATTAGTGTTGGCAAAATAACAAATTAAAACAATTACAATAACATGTTTAATCACAATTGAACCTATACATATTTTCATAAATTTAACATTTCTAGACTTTTTCAAATAATCATATATGAAAATGTATATAATGTTCATAAGCATTCATCTTCTAAAACATGTTAAAATAATCATTATAGCAATTTAAACGAGTTCCAAATGGCATTTATATCAAAATAACCTAGTTCATGCATTTTTGACTTAAAAAGTCAACAATATTGCTCAAAAATCATGTTTAGAATCAAAGTTTGGATCATTTAACAACCTAAATATGTTACATTACTTAATTTAGCATGAATTCACAACAAAAATCGGCCATAACCCCTTTATATTAAAAATCCCCAAACTCAAGAACACTAACCCTAGATTTTTAAAAAAGTTGAAGTTTAAGGCTTTAAATCATGACAAATAGCATCAATATAGGCTATACAAGCATAATATATAAACAATTTAACTATAATTAAGCTAGAAATCATCAAAATTAAATTAGGTAAAAATTGCTCATAATCACTAAAACTGAGAATTTAAAGAGTTTAGGGGTGAAATCTTTACCTTTTTCTTCCCAAATCCAAGGAAAGGCATGTTTGTAGCGGATTCTAGCAACAAATTTGGTGAAATTTGGTGAAAAATTCGTGATTTTTGAGAGTATTTGTGTGTGTGTTCGTGTTTGATGAAATGAAAATGGGACAGAGAGCAGAGAGCTCGAGCTTTTTGTTTCTGCCCAGATTTTGGTCCCCATGCGATCGCATGGGGTACCAGTGTAAATCCCATGCGATCGCACGGGTCCTGGTAATTTTTTTTATTTATAAAACCTATAACTTATAAAATAAATAAATAAATAATTTTAAATTTTTGTTTTCCTTGGTATTTTAGAGTGAGGTCATTTCGGTACGTTCACCTAGTTCGTCCCTCGACAAAATTTTAAAATTTGTCATTTTTAAAGCGATTGTTTTAAAAGCAAATATTTTTGGGTTTTTTTAATGTTTTTGGCATACTTTAAATCAATAAGATTAAAAATAATGATAACAAAATTTTGCGCCCCTCCCTCGGGTAAAGCAATTTCGGTTCAAGACCTAGTGTTTAACTCACGACGAATTTTAGAAATCATTTTTTTAACTTAATAAAATAAAGTAAATTTTGCTTTTAAATTCACACAAAACTTAAATTTAAAATGCAAATTAACAAAATTTAAATTTAAACATAAAGATAATTTAATTAAATATTAATTTTATAAATTTATATTAATTTATTTTTAAAATAATATAGTAATATATTAAATTTAAAAACAAGGAAAAATAAATAAAAATAGAAATAAAAATCTTTTTGGTCTTTTATCCCACTTTAATCAATCAAATATTAACAAAAATATACGTCCCTCTTTTTGGGTAAAGTAATTTCGGCTATATTACCTAGTTTTACTCCTGACGAATTTTTGAAATATTTTGAGTTGATTGATTAAAGATATTTATACCTTATGAATAAACGGTAAATTTCACAGTGATGGATTATATTTTTGTCTTGATATCAGTAATTTCAATTTATTATACCTATTTTTAATGAATATCAATTCAATGCTTTATAGCGATAATTTAGCGTTTAAAAACAAAAGGTTAGAAGCATAAAATAAATAAAAACTTACCTTTGAAGCTTATTAAACCATGGCTGATATCATATGCATGCTTCATCTTGTAAAACCTAAAAACAAAAAATTCCGAATGGGGGGAGAGGACTAGTTCTTTAGGGGCTGCTAGTAGAAAAGACCAATCGGATTCCATTCTCGGAAACTACACGAAAACAGAATATCTAACTTTGGATAGCATGAAATTATCTTTAAAACTTTTGAATCTCCCCACACTTAGTTAGCTGTGGTGTCGAAATTGTGATTAACTTCATCATCAACTTCCATCGGACCATCATCAACTTGCATATCTGTAATTTTTTCTTTAAGCCATTGGTCGGTTTCTTTTGTAATTTTCACAAAATAAACGAATTTCTCTTTTTCTTTTGATGACAGATTGGATACTAATCGGTTACATAACTTAAAGTTCCCCTTACTCCTAGCATCGTGAACTCGTTTATAAAGGTTTTTCATTGAACTGTTAATAACGAGGTCATCTAATTTCGTATCAATAATGGGGTTCTTTGTTATCTGGTCATCATTAGGTGTTACTTCATCTTCCCCACACTTAGGTGTTTTAACATTGTTAAGCACTACCGTTGGAGTTATTGGTTCAACGGTTTTGGTTGGTGGAGATTTAGATTTTCAACTCACAAAGGTTATCGATTTTTCACCATCATTAAGTGTCATTCTACCTTCTCTTACATCAATTAACACCTTGGTGGACGCTAAGAATGGTCGACCTAAAAGTAGAGGAAAGTTTGAGTCCTCTTCTATGTCTATGAAAACAAATTCGACTAGAAAGGTTAAATTACCTACTTGAATGGGTAGGTTGTCAGCAATTCCAACTGGGTGTCTATTGGTTTGGTCAAAGAATCGAACACTCATTTTTGTTGGACTTAACCCACCTACACCTAATCTCTTAAATACTGAAAGAGGCATAATATTCATGCTTGCACCTAGATCTGCTAGTGCATTATACATGACACAATCACTAAGTAAACAAGGAACAATAAATTCACCCGGATCACCCGAATTGGGTGAAAATTCCGGTGGAATAGTATTAAATGGTTCTAATTTTACGGCTTTAGTTTCTTGTTCTTGCTTATTCTTCCTCTTCCTTTTCGAGGTATCACCAATACAAACTTTATTACCTATTTCTTGCTCATATTCAACTTTTATTGTGAAAGGACCCGTCCTAATCCATCCGGACGAAGTCCATATCGATTATAAACGAATCACAACAGTTGATTACATCGCGAGGTACTTGACCTCTATATGATACATTTTACAAACATTGCATTCATTTTTGAAAAGACAATATTTCATTACATCGAAAATGGACGGCATGCATACCATTTTATAATATCTAACTATAATTAACTTAATAATAATCTTGATGAACTCAACCACTCGAATGCAACGTCCTTTGAAATATGTCATAAATGACTCCAAGTAATATCTTTAAAATGAGCAATTGCACAGCGGAAGATTTCTTTCATACCTGAGAATAAACATGCTTTCAAGTGTCAACCAAAAGGTTGGTGAGTTCATTAGTTTAACATAAATAATCATCTCATAATTTAAATAGACCACAAGATTTCATATTTCCATTTCTCATAAACATACGTCCCATGCATAGAGACAAAAATATCATTCATATGGATTGAACACCTGGTAATCGACATTCAAAATATGTATATAAGAATATCCCCATCATTCCGGGATCCTCCTTCGGACATGATATAAATTTCGAAGTACTAAAGCATCCAGTACTTTGGATGGGGCTTGTTGAGCCCGATAGATCTATCTTTAGAGTTCGCGTCAATTAGGGTGTCTGTTCCCTAATTCTTAGATTACCAGACTTAATAAAAAAGGGCATATTAGATTTAATAATCCAACCATAGAATGTAGTTTCGATCTCTTGTGTCTATTTGGTAAAAGCATTTATAAAAGCAGCGCATGTATTCTCAGTCCCAAAAATATATATTGCAAAAGCATTTAAAAAGGGATTAATGAAACTCACCTAATGTATATTTTGTAGTAAAAATACATATGACGACATTGAACAAGAATAGGGTTGGCCTCGGATTCACGAACCTATATCATTTGTATATTTATATTAAAACATGTAATCGTAGCAGAATAAATTTATTTATTGTATCTTTAATTTATATATATTATGTATGTTTAATTTGTGTATATATTCATAATAGTTAATATTTACATAGTTTGTTAATATCTATTTTTATATACATACATGTCTAATGTTATATTTAAAAATCGATAGTTTGTTATTTGTAAGTATTTATATAATTTATATTAGTAGGTTTGATAAATATAGTTAAGTTTGTGTTAAATATATATTTATACAAATAGCTTTCGCTTGAGAATTTAATAATTATGATAATATTAATATTAGTACTAATAATATTGATATTATATAATAATAATAATGATAGTGATGATAATAATGTTAATAAAAATAACGATATTAATAATGATAGTAATACTAAGCTTTATAACAATGGCAACGATATTTACGATGATTGTAGTAATTCTTTTAAATCATAAATCAATTAAAATATTAATCATTTCCATAATAACATTTATACTCGATTTTTATATTCATAAGTTTAACAATATTATTAAAACTTTTATAATCATGGTCATAGTAATCATAATTTTCGTATTTAGTTTCTAAACTAATGTTTGTAGTTTCTTATAACTTATTTTATAGCCAACTCATAACTTTTACATGAATTCTTATAATCATTTCCTAAAATCTCTATTATGTCATCTTTTATTCTATACTAATGTTATCAACATGTTAAATATCCTTTTAGTTATAATGATGCTAGCAATACTAATAAAATTATAATAATACCAATAATAATCATTTTGGTATTGATAATACTAGTAAAAAAAAAATGATAATATCCTAAGTTATGTTAATAATAATTAATAATACAAACCTTTAGTAACCCTTATAATATATGTATCTAAGATATTCATAATAATAATTACTATAATACTAATAATAATAATAATAATCATAGTGATAACAATATTAATAAACATAATAATAATGATATTAAATTATACCTTAATAGCACTAAAAAGAAGGGGACTGTCCAGGACGGGACTCGAACCCTCGACCTTTCATTCACGCACCAACACTCTAGACCGTTGGGCTGTTGCCCATTTTCTCAAATAAACTCCTATCTAATTTCCTTTAACCCTCACCTGCTGTTACCCTTCTTCTTCCTCTAACTTCCAATCAACAGAGACCCATATCCATTTAATTGTTAAACTTATTTAGGTTATTCCTTAATATTATAATTAATTATTGTTACTTGTTGTATTTATAAAAAATGATAAAGAAAGAAAAAAAACAAAAAAAAAAAACAGAAAGCAACCTGCTGTTCGACGAGTAGGATAGAAAAAAAATTTGATTTTTAAGTTTAAGTTCATTTTATAAAAATATTATAACATAAATTAGGTTTCAATTGCTTCATATAAACACTAGAAATTATCAATTTAACTTCATTTGAAACAGATGATTCAAATTTGATTATGGAAAAATCTTTGACTTTTTGAATTATAATCTTTGACTCGAAAATTCTAACTCAATAAAACGAATTGGAACTTCAAATTTTGCAGAAAGTTTGTGTGACTGATTCTTAACAATACTACATTAATAGATCTTTAAAATTCATTCTAATTTAAATAAATGATTATCACTGTCAAGAACATAATAAACTTGAAATTAAATTTTAAGTTTTTGAATGTTTTAGATAATAATTATAACATGAATTATGCTCTAAATCATTCTTAGAAACTATTTGAATCATCAATTAAACTTAAAACATGAAAACAATTTCGAATTTTTACCTTGAACGATTTGGTTGACTTTTTGAAAGTAATCTTTGACTCAACAATTCGTAATCAATATTAGGAATTGAGATTTGAAACTTTGCAGATAGATTCAAAAGAGGTTTTCTAACCTTTCTGTATTTTTAGATTTTACTAATTGGTTTGAAATCGAAGTATGAAGAAATTTGTCAAGAACAGAGATTATCTGGGTATCTTTCTGTTCTTGTTTTATATAAATTTTTCTTTTATAAATCATAGTTGTAAATAATGATGTAATTGATAATGAAATTGGAGAGTAGAATGATTGTGATCAAGTTTTGAAACAATTATTATCGATGCAGAGATTATACTCTTGGTACAGAAATATAAATAAATAAATATAGAGAAGAAGATTTATAACTGAATTTGGATTTATCTTGATGTTTGGATTCTGATTCGTACAATGGTTTAGACAGATAAACAAATCATCAACAGGAAGACAACGATTGATAACAATTTTGATTTCCTAATCTATGTATATGGTTTTTCCTTTTACATAATTAATATTAATAAATAATGAATTTAATAATTAGTACTTGTAATTATATTAATTATAATCAAACATACTAATAAAATAATAAACTTATATATATAACAAAAATATAACAGTTTGTATTAGTTTCTAATAATAATTATAGCCAATTTATAATAATAATAATAATATCAATATTTCTAATAATTAATAATAAATAGTTAAATGATTTAATAATAACACCAATAATATAAATAATAATTTTATTATTAATAATAATAAATAATAATAATACTGACAATAATAATGATCAATGATAATGTTCATGGTAATATTGATAATAGCATTGATAATGTTGTTAATAAAATTACTAATACAAATGTTAACAATAAAAAAAATGATAATATTGTTAATTAACATTAATGCCAATAATAATCATATTAATACTAATAATAATAATGTACCCAGTTACATATAACAACTTTTACTAATAATAATAATAATAATAATAATAATAATAATAATACAGATATTAATATCATTATTAACATTAGTAATAATAATGAAGGTAATAATAATAATATTTATATATTATTTATATTTAACCTTGTAATTTCAAATAATATATTATCTTTACATTTTATTACTTCTTTAATACTTATTCTATGAAATTACATAATTGAATATTTAATATATATATATATATATATATATATATATATATATATATATATATATATATATATATATATATATATATATATATATATATTTATTTATTTTGTATACATATTACAACATACATGTTATATTAATCGTGTAAAGAATTCACATATATAATTATATATATTTATTTTAATAACATTTTGATTACTTTATATATCACTCTACATATTTAATTCGAATTATTAAATAGTATTATATTAATTTAACACTTATATTTTTATTTACATATATGTATTTATTTACTTATTTATTTACATGCAATTGTTCGTGAATCGTCGGCATAGACAAAGGTCGAATGGTTTCATGAAACAAATTCAAAAATTCTGAAATTAAACATAACAAACTTTTCTTATCGTGTCGAGATCATATAAAGATCAAGTTTGAATTTGGTCAGAAATTACCGGGTCGTCACAGTACCTACCCGTTAAAGAAATTTCGTCCCGAAATTTGAGTGAGGTGGTCATGGTTAACAATAAATGTGTTTTCAAATCACATACGAGCTGAGATTTAGAGTTTCATCAACACTGATAAATATAGATAAAACAATTCGATTATTCGAAGAGTACGAGTGAAGCTATCACGAAAGAGTGAAATAAAGTTTCGTCTTAACTTTTGACGTCGTCTTGATTGAATTCCGGAATTCAAGGGATTTTAAGAAAATTTTTGAAATCTAAAAGATTTGATTCTTCAGCGAATAAGGGAATTAAGATCTCTATAATTAAATGCGGTGATCTGCCTCGATTACTCTGTCTGATATTTCCATTATAAATCTACCTTTTTCGTTCCATTAGTTTCCACCACTTCTATACCTTCTTTCTCTGTTCATTTATCCAAAAGATTATAATAATGCTTAATCCGGTTCTAATCCTTGTTCCTATTCTGACTATTGCAATGATCGTTCTTCTTTTCCTACTCCCACCGGAAGAATCTGTTTATTTCTACTATGCTCTAGGGGTTATTGTATTTATAATCCTCCCATGTCTTTATATTGCCATACGTACTGATATCCACGGTTTCTAATTTTTGGTGTTGTCATTGGGTTTTATATATCCTCTTATATTTTGGATTTCTTTACCTTGTTGTTATCCTCTCGACCTCTAGTAAAGTGAGCAACGGTCCAGAATTCATAGATATGAAATTTGGAATGATCATAGTTAATGTTTTAAGAAGAAAATTGTAATGGTACGATCTTGACTTCTCAAGTTACCAGAATATCACGGAAAAGATAGAACTATCAAGAAAAATATTTTCTTGATATGTTTATATATCAGATAAGATGTAAGAATCGTGTAACATGGTACATGATGACGTTATAATCTGTGAATCATCATGTCCCATTTAGAAACTCAGCATGACTTACTGTAATATAATCACGTTGATTAAGTGTCATTATATTATACTAACTAATGCATCAGTTCCCAACACTACTTCAAAACATTCGTATTTTAAACTCGAAAGTTTACAGAATATAGAAACTAACAGTTTCTATATGATGTAACACTGATAGCATGAAGAGATTAATGATTTCAGATATGATTAGTTATGAAAATATCTTCAGAAATATGGAGGATATTTATAATGAAAGATATGATGATATCTTGGAATTTCTAATATCGATGGATGATGAGGAAGATTTATCCGTAAAGGTTTAGATTTCGGAAGCAAGGTATTCGCTAAAGGTTTCATCAGAAACAGAATTATTTGGATTCTTTGAAGTCAAACTTATTCTTTGCGATTTGTCCACTGCGTTCTTCATAGTTTCGCATAATCTGCTTTTCGGTACTAAATGTTCTATTAAATGTGTAACGACCCGGATTTTTCCGATCGTTTTACACTTATAAGATTAATATTTACATAAATTAAACCTTACCAACATGATAAGCAATCTAAATTATTGAGACTTATGTTTTTGAAAAGAGTTTTACACAACGTTTGACCGTCCAATTTGACCGATGATATCACGAACTATATAACATACGATAATTATACGTTTGTGTATATATATGTATTTTTATATATTTAACATGATCTAAGAATGTTTTAACATCTCATTGTGTACTAATAACAATGAGTTATAAGTATATTTTGAGACTACTAACTTAAGTTTTCAAAACGATAACTATATGTGACGTTCTTCGACTTAAATACTTAAAACTTATAATGCTTATACAAGTATCGTATAGATATGTATTTTATCACTTTTAAAGGATTTATATACATAAAACAATGTAAGTATATTTACAAAAGATAGCTATATTTGAATCCTCGTTCCATTTTCTCAAGATTTTTATACGTATATCTAGGGTATATGTACCCGTATCATACCCAGCTTCTATACATATTTACTATTGGTATATACACATCACAATCACTTTATTAGCAGCCATGAGTCAGCCAATTTTGGATCTTAGCATGCATGATTAATCAATTTGGCATATTACAAGACTTTTGCACAATATTACAAATTTATACATCTTTTCACCACCATTTATACTCCATTCCATTTTCATTTTTACTACACATTTTCTCTAACCAAAAACATACTCTTAGGAACCTTAAGTGTTTTTCACAATCTCAGCAAATAACCATGAAGATCTAGCTTCAAAAATAACCCTTAATCATCATAAGAAAATCCATTCAAGAACACTTCAAAAATCCTTCCAAGTAAACAAGTTTACTTCCAACCTTTCAATCCAACTCCACCACTCTTTTGATTCTAGGATTTTTCTCATCTCTTACAGTAACTTTGTCTAAGTAACTTGAGGTAGTAACCTTATTCATAATCTTATTCAATTCATATTCATATAGCTATCTTATTTTGTGGTATAAAATTTTAACAACAAGAACATAGTTTGAATGATTTCAAACTTGTTCGCAAACTAAATAGATCCTTCTAACTTGACTTTTAAAACACTTCAAGACCTGTAATATATCATAATGATATGCTAACTTAACAAGATATAACTTGGTTTTACAAAGAACACCTTAAAAACTGAATCTACGTCGTCGAAGTGCAACCGGGGGCTGTTTTGGGTTGGATAATTAAAAACCATTTTAAGCTTTGAATTGGAAGTTCATATTCTGGAAAAATGATATTTCTTATTAATATGTTAACACATAAAAATTTCATGGTTTAACTCAAAGTGTAAGTATTTTTAGAAAAATGATCATTAAATGTTGTTTTTATGATGGAAAATGATCACTTTCATAAGTTTCACCAAAGTTTGACCTATAACCTGTGATTTCGAATACAACCTAAGGTATTTTAAGTTCATATTCTTAAAATTTGACTCAATCCAAGGAAGTGGCAAGTTGAACCAACAAAAACGGAGTTGTAATGAAGAAACTACGACTAAAACAAGATCGGGTATGCGAAGCTAGTTTAGCTACGAAAATATTTGGAGAAAAATTAAATTAATCATATATTTCTAATTAATATGATATTTCATATATATTTACTTATGATTTGATTTTATATATTTCAGGACCACCCGTAAACAACACGAGAAGATTAATCATAAGACCTCATGATTGTACGCAACACGTCATTTGACAACACGGTACTTTATATACGCAACACGTCATTTGACAACATGGTACCATGGGTCAAGATTAATTCTGATCAATACGAATACGATGGGGTCTTTATTTATTTTATTGAGCAACTAATTGTGGACCACTAACATCGGACTGCTAACTACGGACTAAGAAAATATTAAAAGTATTGAAAGTATATATATATATATATATATATATATATATATATATATATATATATATATAACGATTACTTAAAAAGAAAATATGTTGATATATTATATATATGATTAGGTTCGTGATATCTATCGGAGACTAAGTCGTGATAAATACCTTCAAGGCAAAAGTGAGTATATAGTCCCACTTTTAAACTCTAAATATTTCGGGATCAGAATACATATATTTTATGATTTACGTTATGGACACAAGTGATTAAAAATATATATTCTATGTTGAGTTGTACCACTGGCATACTTCCCTGTAACTTGGTAACTATTATTTACATGAGGTATTGTAAACGCGAATCGTGTTGATAGATCTATCGGGCCTGACAACCCCAACCGGACTGGACGACCAGTATTCAACGGTTGCACAGTACTTCGTTTCGGTGACTACACTTGGTACGGTGTAGTAAGATTTCATAATAAAGGGAATATGCGACGTTGATTAAATGTTAAGTATGGTTATCAAGTGCTCAACAACTTAGAATATTTTTATTAAAACGTTTATATATGAAATCTTGTGGTCTATATTTATAACGCTGCCGGCATTAAACCTATATCTCACCAACTTTATGTTGACGTTTTAAGCATGTTTATTCTCAGGTGATAACTAAAATCTTCCACTGCAACATGTTGAATTTAAGCAAGATCTTGAGTATGCATATTTGTGTCAAAAATAAAACTGCATATCGGAGGATTTGTAATGTAAAATATGTTGGAGGTCGTATTGTTATTATCACATGTAAAGTTTGTAAGTCTAAGATTATCGCTAAACGATAATCATTATTAAGTTGTTTAAACCTTGTATTTGTAATAAAAGCTATGGTTTGTATTGTAAAAACGAATGCAATTTTTGAAAAATGTCGCATATAGAGGCCAATACCTCGCGATGAAATCATATGTTATTGTATTCGTCCTTATGGTTAAGGTCGGGTTATGACATGTGGTATCAGAGCGTTGGTCTTAGAGAACCAGAAAATTTGCATTAGTGTGTCTTATCGAGTTTGTTAGGATGCATTAGTGAGTCTGGACTTTGACCGTGTTTGATTTCGAAAACTATTGCTTATCCTTGTTGGTTAAAAAAAATTAATACGTAAATATTATGTGGTACTAACATGCTAGTTGTTATGTGATAGATGTCTGGCATAGAACTTATTATCACATTCAGCGACTCCGAACCAGAATCTTCAGATGGTGTTCCAGTCATTAACCTGTCCGACGATAAAAACGATACCTTTGGGGAAGACTCAAAATTTTCGGATGAATCAATTGAAGAGGAACCGGAAAGTGATCCTGAGGAGGAAGAAATACAGGAAATTACGAAAGACAAGTTTGAAAGAGGAAAGAAACGAAAGGCTACTGAATTGGAAAATCCAAATCCCAAGTTTAGTGAGGATGTTGTGGCACCAACTCCACCAGACACTTCCACCCCTATTCTCGCTATTCCTATTAGTTCTATCCCGGCATCCAGTTCTTCAGCCCCTCCACCAAAATGCAGGGAGACAGTCAAGATAACCTATAAGCGATTTCTTTGAACACAAACGTTTTGGGTTAAATGATGCGCTGTTGTTTTAAACCATGGGATCATATAACGTTTTGTATAATATTACTAGTGTGGTTTGCTTAATGTTTGATGTAAGATAAGCATATGTAAAATAGTGAAGTGTGAAATGCAATAATTTTCCATGGTTGAGTATTATTTGGGTGACAGTAATTGATTTCTGTACTAAGCTATTAAGTATGAACTTTAACGGGTAGGTACTACCCTAGATATAATTATAAAATGCTAATAAGAAGAAAAGGCTTTTATAATAATAACTGGTTCATATTATTAATAAGCTATGATATACTGTAAATACATACTACATCTATAATATTCCATGTGAATAATTATTTTTTTCATTCTTATTGAAGATTATGGCGCGATTGAACCGAATGACGGAACAAGAAATCGAGGAACTCATCAATCAGCGAGTGGACGATAGAATGTTATGGGTTGAGGCTGCGAGAGGTGCTGCAGTTAACCCAAATCCTCGTGTGGGATGTACTTACAAAACTTTTCAAGGTTGCAAGCCCTCATCATTCAGTGGAACAGAAGGACCAGTCGGTTTAACCCGGTGGATCGAAAAGATTGAGTCTGTATTTAAAATCAGTGGTTGTATTGAGAAGGACATGACCAAGTATGCATCGTGCACCTTACAAGATAGTGCACTCACATGGTGGAAAAACTATGTGAAGGCCGTAGGAGGAGATGTAGCTTATGATACTCCCTGGGAAGAATTCAAAACAATGCTAATCAACGAGTATTGTCCAAGGAACGAGGTTAGGAAGTTAGAAGCTGAATTACGAAGCCTGAAAGTTGTTGGTACTGAACTCACCAACTACAATCAGCAATTCATGGAATTAGCTTTGCTATGTCCCGAATTGGTACCAACCGAAGAACGGAAGATAGAACTGTACAAAGATGGTTTGCCTAAAAATGTCAAAGCAAATGTTACAGCATCGAAACCCAAGACTATTCACGAAGCCATCACCATGGAGAACGAGTTGATGGACCAGATTATTCTGGATAAGAACACCGATGTCAAGACATGGGAAACAAAAGAAAGTGGGAAGGTAATCATCAACAATCCAACAAGAAACAAGAAACCACGCAAGGTGCGGGTAGCGGTTCGAACTCAGGTTACAAAGGACGAAATCCTTTATGTAACATATGCCACAAACATCACTCTGGTTATTGAAATGTGGTGTGCGAAAATTGTAATCGAAGGGGTCATCTTGCTGAAGATTGTCGGATTCCTGTTACAAATACAAATGCCACCAAAACTCCTGCCACTAATGCAAATAGAACTGCCTTGGCCACTGTTTCCTGTTATGGGTGTGGGAAACAGGGTCATTATAAGAGCCAGTGTCCGAATCCAGAGAGGAATAATGGATCTGCACGAGGAAGAGCATTTGTTATTAATGCTAGAGAGGCGTGTGAAGACCCGGAGCTTGTTACGGGTACGTTTACCATTAATAACTTATCCGCATCTATTATATTTGATACTGGTGCTGATAGAAGTTACGTGAGTAGAGACTTTTACACTAAATTGAATTGTTCATCATTACCTCTAGATGCTAAGTACATGATTGAGTTAGCTAATGGTAAACTAATTAAAGCCGATAAAATTTGCCGTGATTGTAAAATAAATTTAGCCGGAGAAATATTTAAGATTGATTTGATACCTGTAGAATTAGGAAGTTTTGATGTAATAGTCGGCATGGACTGGATGTCCAAAATAGGAGCTGAAGTGTTTGTGCCAAGAAGGCAATTCGCATTCCTCGTAAGGATAAAACGCCAGTAATGATTTATGGAGAGAAGGGTAACTCAAAGCTAAAACTCATTAGTTGTTTGAAAGCTCAAAAGTGCTTGAAGAAAGGGTGTTATGCTATCTTAGCACATGTTAATAAAGTCGAAACGAAGGAAAAAGTGAAGAGCATCAATGGCGTGCCTGTGGCAAGAGATTTTCCTAAAGTCTTTCCGGAAGAGTTGCCGGGATTACCTCCATTTAGATCTGTAGAATTTCAAATAGATCTAGTACCAGGAGCTGCACCAGTGGCTTGTGCTCCATATAGACTTGCACCATCTGAGTTAAAAGAACTTCAGAGTTAGTTAAAAGAATTACTGGACCGTGGATTCATATGACCAAGTACTTCACCGTGAGGAGCTCCGATTTTATTCGTCAAGAAGAAAGATGGATCTTTTAGGATGTGTATAGATTATCGTGAATTAAATAAGTTAACTATCAAGAATCGGTATTCACTACCGAGAATTGACGACTTATTTGATCAACTGCAAGGATCATGTGTGTACTCGAAAATCGACTTAAGATCGTGTCAAAGAAGAAGATATTCCAAAAACTACTTTTCGGACACGTTATGGTCATTACGAATTTTTAGTTATGCCGTTTGGGTTGACTAATGCGCCAGCTGTATTTATGGACCTCATGAATCGAGTTTGTAGTCCGTATTTAGATAAGTTTGTTATCGTTTTCATTGACAATATTCTTATGTATTCCAAGAGTGAGCAAGAGCATGAGCAGCATTTAAGGTTGGTATTAGAATTGTTAAGAAAAGAACAGTTATACGCCAAATTTTCTAAGTGTGCATTTTGGTTGAAAGAAGTGCAATTTCTTGGCCACGTTGTTAGTAGCAAAGGAATTCAGGTTGATCCAGCTAAAATTGAGGCCATTGAAAAATGGGAGACTCCTAAGACACCAACGCAGATACGCCAATTTTTGGGTTTAGCTGGTTATTATAGAAGGTTTATTCAAGATTTTTCCCGAATAGCTAAACCATTAACAGCGTTAACGCAAAAAGGGAAGAAGTACGAATGGACTTCTGAGTAGGAAAGTTCATTTCAATTACTGAAGAAGAAGTTGACTACAGCACCTATTTTATCGTTACCTGAAGGGAACGATGATTTTGAGATATATTGTGACGCTTCGCGACAAGGTTTTGGTTACATCCTTATGCAACGGAAGAAAGTTATAGCATACGCATCTCGATAATTGAAGATTCACGAGCGGAATTATACGACGCATGATTTAGAATTGGGAGCAGTAGTGTTTGCATTGAAGATATGGAGACACTATTTATATGGGGTTAAATGCACTTTGTTTACTGATCATAAAAGCCTTCAACATATTTTTGATCAGAAACAGCTGAACATGAGGCAATGTAGGTGGGTCGAGCTGATAAACGACTATGATTGTGAGATTCGCTATCATCCCGAGAAAGCGAATGTAGTGGCCGACGCTCTAAGCAGAAAGGAACGGGAACCAATTCGAGTACGAGCGATGAACATAAAAATTTGCATGAATCTCAACTCACAAATCAAAGAGGCTCAATGAGAAGCTCTTACTAAAGAAAACATAGGAAATGAAATAATGAAGAAGTATGAGAAACAACTCGTTATACGGGAAGACGGAATTCGATATTTTGCAAACCGTATTTGGGTACCAAAGTTGGGTGGATTAAGGAAGTTGATATTGAAAGAGGCACATAAGACAAGATACTCGATACATCCTGGAGTTGGAAAGATGTATCAAGATCTTAAGACGCATTATTGGTGGCCTAATTTAAAGACATATGTTGCAACATATGTTGGGGAATGTTTAACTTGTTCCAAAGTCAAAGCAGAACACCAGAAGCCGTCAGGGTTACTTCAACAACCAGAAATCCCAGAATGGAAATGGGATGGTATTACCATGGATTTCATCACAAAGTTACCTAAGACTGCCTGGGGTTATGACACCATTTGGGTAATAGTTGATCGTCTCACCAAATCTGCACATTTCTTGCCTATAAAGGAAACAGATAGAATGGAGAAACTATTACGATTATACATAAAGGAAATTGTTTCAAGGCATGGAATACCTATTTCCATTATATCCGATCATGATAGTAGATTTACACCAAAGTTTTGGCAATCACTACAGGAGGCCCTGGGAACTCGTTTGGATATGAGCACCGTATATCATCCACAAACTGATGGCAGAGTGAAAGAACAATTCAGACTCTTGAAGACATGCTCAGGGCATGTGTGATTGATTTTGGAAACGGATGGGATAAGTATCTACCATTAGCAGAATTCTCGTATAATAACAGTTATCATGCGAGCATTAAAGCTGCACCATTTGAAACACTGTATGGAAGGAAGTGTAGATCCCCTATCTGTTGGAATGAAGTAGGAGATCGACAATTAACTGGTCCCGAGATCATACACGAAACGACTGAGAAGATAGTACAAATCAAGGAGAGATTGAAAACAGCCCGTAGTCGCCAAAAGAGCTACGCGGATGTCCGAAGGAAACCATTAGAGTTTCAGATCAGTGACATGGTTATGCTAAAGGTGTCACCTTGGAAAGGTGTAATACGTTTTGGAAAAAGGGGTACACTGAACCCAAGGTATGTAGGCCCGTTCAAGATCATCGAACGCATCGGACCGGTAGCCTATCGACTCGAGTTACCACAACAACTCACCAGAGTACATAATTCATTTCACGTCTCAAACCTCAACAAATGTCTTACAAAGGAAGATCTCACCATTCCTCTTGAAGAAATCCAAGTCGATGAGAAACTACAATTCATAGAAGAACCAGTCGAAATCATGGACCATGAAGTTAAACGGCTCAAGCAGAGCAACATACCAATCGTTAAGGTTCGTTGGAATGCTCGAAGAGGTCCCGAGTTTACTTGGGAATGAGAGGATCAGATGAAACAAAAGTACCCACATTTATTTCCCAAGAACGCAAAATAGGTACAACTTTAAAATTTCGGGACGAAATTTATTTAACGGGTAGGTACTGTAACGACCCGGATTTTTCCGATCGTTTTACACTTATAAGATTAATATTTACATAAATTAAACCTTACCAACATGATATGCAATCTAAATTATTGAGACTTATGTTTTTGAAAAGAGTTTTACACAACGTTTGACCGTCCAATTTGACCGATGATATCACGAACTATATAATATACGATAATTATACGTTTGTGTATATATATGTATTTTTATATATTTAACATGATCTAAGAATGTTTTAACATCTCATTGTGTACTAATAACAATGAGTTATAAGTATATTTTGAGACTACTAACTTAAGTTTTCAAAACGATAACTATATGTGACGTTCTTCGACTTAAATACTTAAAACTTATAATGCTTATACATGTATCGTATAGATATGTATTTTATCACTTTTAAGGGATTTATATACATAAAACAATATAAGTATATTTACAAAAGATAGCTATATTTGAATCCTCGTTCCGTTTTCTCAAGATTTTTATACTTATATCTAGGGTATATGTACCCGTATCATACCCAGCTTCTATACGTATTTATTATTGGTATATACACACCACAATCACTTTATTATCAGCCATGAGTCAGCCAATTTTGGATCTTAGCATGCATGATTAATCAATTTGGCATATTACAAGACTTTTGCACAATATTACAAATTTATACATCTTTTCACCACCATTTATACTCCATTCCATTTTCATTTTTACTACACATTTTCTCTAACCAAAAACACACTCTTAGGAACCTTAAGTGTTCTTCACAATCTCAACAAATAACCATGAAGATCTAGCTTCAAAAACAACCCTTAATCATCATAAGAAAATTCATTCAAGAACACTTCAAAAATCTTTCCAAGTAAACAAGTTTACTTCCAACCTTTCAATCCAACTCCACCACTCTTTTGATTCTAGAATTTTTCTCATCTCTTACAGTAACTTTGTCCAAGTAACTTGAGGTAGTAACCTTATTCATAATCTTATTCAATTCATATTCATATAGCTATCTTATTTTGTGGTATAAAATTTTAACAACAAGAACATAGTTTGAATGATTTCAAACTTGTTTGAAAACTAAATAGATCCTTCTAACTTGACTTTTAAAACACTTCAAGACCTGTAATATATCATAATGATATGCTAACTTAACAAGATATAACTTGGTTTTACAAAGAACACCTTAAAAACTGAATCTACGTCGTCGGAGTGCAACCGGGGGCTGTTTTGGGTTGGATAATTAAAAACCATTTTAAGCTTTGAATTGGAAGTTCATATTCTGGAAAAATGATATTTATTATGAATATGTTAACACATAAAAATTTCATGGTTTAACTCAAAGTGTAAGTATTTTTAGAAAAATGATCATTAAATGTTGTTTTTATGATGGAAAATGATCACTTTCATAAGTTTCACCAAAGTTTGACCTATAACCTGTGATTTTGAATACAACCTAAGGTATTTTCAGTTAATATTCTTAAAATTCGACTCGATCCAAGGAAGTGGCAAGTTGAACCAACAAAAACGGAGTTGTAATGAAGAAACTACGACTAAAACAAGATCAGGTATGCGAAGCTAGTTTAGCTACGAAAATATTTGGAGAAAAATTAAATTAATCATATATTTCTAATTAATATGATATTTCATATATATTTACTTATGATTTGATTTTATATATTTCAGGACCACCCGTAAACAACACGAGAAGATTAATCATAAGACCTCATGATTGTACGCAACACGTCATTTGACAACACGGTACTTTATGTACGCAACACGTCATTTGACAACATGGTACCATGGGTCAAGATTAATTCTGATCAATACGAATACGATGGGGTCTTTATTTATTTTATTGAGCAACTAATTGTGGACCACTAACATCGGACTGCTAACTACGGACTAAGAAAATATTAAAAGTATTGAAAGTATATATATATATATATATATATATATATATATATATATATATATATATATATATATATATATATATATATATATATATATATATATATATATATATATATATATATAACGATTACTTAAAAAGAAAATATGTTGATATATTATATATATGGTTAGGTTCGTGATATCTATCGGAGACCAAGTCGTGATAAATACCTTCAAGGCAAAAGTGAGTATATAGTCCCACTTTTAAACTCTAAATATTTCGGGATGAGAATACATGCATTTTATGATTTAAGTTATGGACACAAGTGATTAAAAATATATATTCTACGTTGAGTTGTACCACTGGCATACTTTCCTGTAACTTGGTAACTATTATTTACATGAGGTATTGTAAACGCGAATCCTGTTGATAGATCTATCGGGCCTGACAACCCCAACTGGACTGGATGACCAGTATTCAACGGTTGCACAGTACTTCGTTTCGGTGACTACACTTGGTACGGTGTAGTAAGATTTCATAATAAATGGAATATGCGACGTTGATTAAATGTTAAGTATGGTTATCAAGTGCTCAACAACTTAGAATATTTTTATTAAAACGTTTATATATGAAATCTTGTGGTCTATATTTATAACGCTGCCGGCATTAAACCTATATCTCACCAACTTTATGTTGACGTTTTAAGCATGATTATTCTCAGGTGATAACTAAAAGCTTCCGCTGCAACATGTTGAATTTAAGCAAGATCTTGAGTATGCATATTTGTGTCAAAAATAAAACTGCATATCGGAGGATTTGTAATGTAAAATATGTTGGAGGTCGTATTGTTATTATCACATGTAAAGTTTGTAAGTCTAATATTATCGCTAAACGATAATCATTATTAAGTTGTTTAAACCTTGTATTTGTAATAAAAGTTATGGTTTGTATTGTAAAAACGAATGCAGTTTTTGAAAAATGTCGCATATAGAGGTCAATACCTCGCGATGAAATCATATAATACTTGATGTCAAAGCTAAGGGATACGAAATAGTTTATATTTTACTAGGAAATACTATTAAATACTATAAAATTTTACACAAGATATTTATTTATTTATAGAATGTATATACTTAAACCTTGCTACAACACTTATAGGCAGTGTACCTAATCGTACAGTAGTGTAGTTTTTAGTAAGTCCGGTTCGTTGCAAAGGGAATCTTTTTTAAACAAAGCTCAACGCTATATTAATTTACTTTTATAAAAATACAAACATATATATAAGTAATATTATTATTATAAATTGGGGTTTTTTTACCGTTTAATGACCGGTTTGTCGATTTTAAAACTTTAGTCGCAGTTAAAACCAAATGTAAAATAATAAATAAATACAAGACTTAATTTTAAGCGTAAAGTAAATAACGATAATGAAATTGCGAATAATAAAAGTGCGATAAAATAAACTTGCGATAATTAAAAAGTACGATAATTAAAAGTGCAATTAAATACAATAACAATAAAAATGCGATAATTAGAAGTGCAATTAAATATAAAATAAAGGAAATTAAATATGAAATAAAAGAATTATGCTTATTTAAACTTCCGTAATCATGATGTTTGACGTGTTGATTTTTGTTTTATGCCCTATGGGTTAATTGTCCTTTGTCCTGGATTATTTAATATGTCCGTCTGGTTTTTGTCCATAACAGTCCATCAGTCATAAATATAAAGTGCGAGTGCCCTCGTCAAATTATTCTTATACCCGAAGTTAAATATTCCAACTAATTGGGGATTCGAATTGTAACAAGGTTTTAATACTTTGTTTAATGAATACACCAGGTTATCAACTGCGTGTAAACCAAGGTTTTACTACTTTGTTAGCAATTACACCAATTACCCTTGAATGTAATTTCACCCCTGTTTTAATTATTCTAGTGGCTATTAATCCATTCCCGTGTCCGGTTAAATGAACGATTATTCGTACATATAAATACCCCGCCCATCGTGTCCGATCGAGTGTATATGGTAATTTATAAGGACGCCCAATTGTAAATCTTTATATTAACATTAACAAACTATCATTTAGTTAAACAAATATAAAGCCTATTAATAGCCCATAGTCTAATTTCCACAAGTGTCGTTCTTTTGTCCAAACCCCAATTATGGTACAAAGTCCAATTACCCAATTTTAGTAATTAGCCCAACATCATGATTACTTCGTTTTAAATAAGCATAATAATAACTTAGCTACGAGACATTAATGTAAAAAGGTTGAACATAACTTACAATGATTAAAAATAGCGTAGCGTTACACGGACAGAATTTCGACTTACACCCTTACAACATTCGCTAACATACCCTTATTATTAGAATTATAATTAAAATTAAAATATAAATTATAAATATATATATATATATATATATATATATTTTACGTATGAGAAGAAGAAGAAAAAGATGGTGAAAATGATCAGATTTCGGTTTGCTTTATAGGGAGTTTTTCATTTTGGGGCTCCGCGACTCGCGGCATATTTTGCCTTCAAGCTCCGCGAGTCGCGGAGTTTGAAATTCCAGCTCACAACTTTGGAGTCTTTCTCTGCCGACGGTTTTTATTTATTAATATAATATATATATAATTAATATAATTAATTATATATTATATTATATTTATATACATAGTTAACTTGTAATTTTTAGTCCGTTGCGTCGAGCGTTGAGAGTTGACTCTAGTCCCGGTTCCGGATTTTTGAACGTCCTTGCGTACAATTTTATATTTTGTACTTTGCGTTTTGAATCTTGTACTCTTGTAATTTCGAGACGTTTCTTTTCAATAATTGGAACCTTTTTGATTGTCTTTTGTACTTTTGAGCTTTTTGGTCGTTTGCGTCTTCAATTCGTCGAATCTGTCTTTTGTCTTCACCTTTTATTATTTAAACGAATATCACTTGTAAATAGAACAATTGCAACTAAAAGCTTGTCTTTCTTGAGGAATAATGCTATGAAATATATGTTCGTTTTTAGCATTATCAAATATTCCCACACTTGAGCGTTGCTTGTCCTCAAGCAATATCGTTTTGAAATACTAGAATCACTTCTTTATTCTTCACACTTTGTACATCAGTGATTTCTATACGGCGGTATAAACAATGGTAGTAACGATATGGTTTACAGTCCCACATGACTATAAAAATTTAGATCCATTAAGGAAATTGGATCTTTATGAAAACATTTGATCTTTTGAAAATTAAATCTAGTTTTTACCCTAGATAAGTTTTCCGGGATAACCCTTTACCGGTGTTTGCAAAATATTTTTGTGGGTTTGGTGGGTTTCAGATTTGAAAATTTTAGCTCAAAACTTGCGGTTTTGTGTCACCCACTTGCTAACCTTGTATTTGGAAAGCAACACGTCCAGTTTACTTGTTCCGTATATTACCTTTCGGTAAACTACCGTCCGGTTGTAAAGGAAAGCGTTGAACAAGCAACTGTTAAGGCAATGTCCCCTGACATGCTTTTAATTATGGTCTATAACGTGTCGGACGCAATTACTATCCTTGGTAGGAGCAATAGTAAAGCTCACCCTATAGTTTTTCGGTCTGGCACAAGGTCATGTCTTTGACCATGCTATGCAACCACCGTTCTTACGGTTGACACCCGATTTGGTTCAGGTGACCTAATGAATTCCAGGTGAATTCCTAGGATTTTACGTTCAATGGTAATGAACGTATTGAAAATAGGTTTTCAGAAAACAAATCGGTTTGTAACTTTTGATCAAAATATTTTCTCGTTCAACCTCGAGTTTAGATATCATTGAATTCCATGAGTTTGTAATTCTCAATCTTTAAGGTCAATCTCTAGGATTGAGTAATATCAGTCTTAAAAGCTGATTTTTAATCTTTAAGGAGATTATCCTTTCTGGGGATCTGATTCATTAGTCTTGTCCAGCTAATTTGCATGGTGCCCCCCCATTGTACGAGATAAATCCTTCTCATGGTTAGGATAAATCTGACCACTTGGCGACCCTGTTTAATGCTGAGGTCCGTGGATTTCCTGCTGATTTTAGTGATGACTTTTCTAGATTTTTCGTCAACCTACAGCTGGTCTGGACGACAACTTCATGACCTAAATCAAGAAGCGCGTGTCTTTTTCGGAAGACTTTACTTCCTTTTAATGATGGAATTGATTCATCGTGTAGATCCATCTCTTCTTTTCTTTTATCGGGTAAAACAGTTTAGTTTAGTCCAAAGCAAAAGTATTTTCAGTTATTTGTTACAGATATATGTGACATATGTTTAAGATAACTTGGTAAATTTTCCCACACTTGGCTTTTATTTTCCTTTTTATCGTCCTCTATTCCATTTTAAATGAATTTTTAACATTTTAGTTTGTTTCTCAATTTATGTCCTTTCCGAGGTTACAATAATTTCGGTGTTAAAACCTAGTTTTATCGTTCATAAATATGTATAAACATGATTTTGAGTTCATTTAATTGAAAATTTTGAAAAATTTTTACTAGAATTGGGTAGTCAGTATATAAGACCAGGGCTGTTCTTTATTATCAGAGAGCACTAGATTCTAATACAACTACTGCTTTACTAGTATTTTTAATGGTAACCAAGTAAAAATTTTTAAAATCCGAAAGAATTTAACCCCTTCCCACACTTAAGATCTTGCAATGCCCTCATTTGCAAGAAATCAGTAACAATTTAAATTATTGAGGGTGATTTGTGTGAAAATGATTAAATTTTACCAAATTTTCCAAATATATTGGCGTTTGTTTGCTGAATGATAAATGGTGCACATCATTTGTTCATTCCGTCTTGTTGTTATTTCACATATATTTTGCATCTTGTCGTCAAAATTAGTTGCTTTTGCTGAACTTAATGCCAGTCTTTGAAAATGCGTTGTTTTACCCTGTTGTGTACATAAGATAAACTGCAAACATATATACATATTTTTGAAGTTTGGTATATTACCCCACATTCAAAAATTATTAAAATCTAAGAATAAAAGTTAGACAATTATAAAAATGATTACAATATTAACAAAAGTATTAAACGTATCAATCATTACAAATTACAAAATAAAAAAAAAAAAATAAGTATACTAGGGATGATACTGGTACCAATAGGGGTTCCAGGCATAACCATAGGTGCTATAGAATGCTTCGGCAGGGTCATACGTAGGATATGGTGGCTGCATCTCTATAGACCAAGGAGGGAAGATGGGTTTCGGTGTAGGAATATAGTTTCTACCTATATGTTGGCAATGAGCTATGATTTGGTTCTGATAAACTTGCCAATCTTCAAATGCTCTCTGTCTAGCATTTTTGTATTCCTGAGAAGCTATAAACCGTTGCATTTCTTGCATTTCATTCCCCCCTCCTACATTACCTTGCTGCTGGTTTCTCTCCACCTGTGGATGTCTACCATGGTATCGTACTGCGGCGTTATTTCGCCTCTTCAAAACTTTCGCACCATGGTATACATTTAAACCTATAGTATAGCGGGGTTCTGGTTCTTCTACTAATAATCCCCCCCGACTTATATCCACACCGAGATATTCACCAATCAAAGTAATAAAAATACCACCTCCTATTATGCTATGCGGTCGCATCCCCCGAACCATAGCTGATAAATAATAACCCACACAATACGGTATACTTACAGCGCTTTGTGGGTCTCGAATACACATATGGTAAAACAAATCCTGTTCATTTACTTTTTCCTTGTTCTTACCCCTTTGTGTAATCGAATTAGCTAAAAACCTATGTATCACTCTTAATTCGGCTCTATCTATATCCAAATAAGAGTAATTTCCCCCTTTGAAACGGTGATGGCTTGTCATTGACTCCACACACCGTGTGTATCAAAATTTTCATCTATCTTTCTACCGTTTAGTATCAATCCTCTACAATCTGCAGACGCTAACTCCTCAGGCGTATATATACGTAAAGCCTGAGCCATGTCCAGTAAAGACATGTGGCGCATCGAACCGCCTAACAAAAATCTAATAAAAGAACGATCGGTTAAACTAGCTACCCGATCATTCAACTCTATACTACATAACAATTCTTCACACCATACTTTATATACAGGTCTACGCATGATGAATAAACGTACCCAGTCATTAAAAGAAGAATTACCATACCTCTGTACAAGTAATTCCCTAATTGGCCCGGCCAATTCTACAGCTTCTAAGGGTCCCCATTCTATGACCCTCGGTACCTCAACAACCTTAGAATGAAGATTATGCAAACCCCTTTGATATTTTGGATAATCTATCCAAAGTCTGTCAAATCTCAGGTTCGGGTGCAACTCTTCCAAGTGCATATCGGAAAAGGTCATGACTGGATGAGGTATATCCTGCTTGTAGTAGTTATCCACCTCCTGTTGTTCCAAATTCTCAGCAGGAGCATTGCGGGCTTGGGATGAAGATTCACCCCTTTCATTCTGCAAAACACATCAAACACAATTTTTGTGCATCCAAATATGCATTAGTGTCAGCAAAATCATCAATCAAAATAATTACAATGACATTATCAATTTATATCAAACTTAAGCTCATTTTCACATTTTTATCAAATCTACACTTTTTCAAATAAGCATATACGAAAATGTTCGCCAAGTTCATAAGCATTCAACTCAAATAACATGTCAAAATAATCATTACTAGCAATTAAACAAGTCTCAAATGGCATTATCTTTCAAAAATCAAGTTCATGAATTTTAGACTTGAAAAAGTCCACTTTAATTCTCAAAAATCATATTTAGGCTCAAAGTTTGGATCATTTAACTACCTAAACATGTTACATTACTTATTTTAGCAACAATTCATGACAAAAATCGGCCATAACCTGTTTATATCAAAAAGCCCCAAATTTGTTCAAGAACACAAACCCTAGATTACTCAAAATTTGAAGTTTAAGGCTTCTAATCATGTTAAACAGCATCAATCTAGGTTATACAAGCATAATACATAAACAATTTAAGCCTAATTACACTAAAAAGCATCAAAATCAAATTGGGAAAAAAAAATGACTCAAGAACACCAAATTTCGGATTAAATGGTGTTTAGGTGTAGAAATTTACCGTTTTTCTTGAGTAATTCTTAGATAGCATCCTTCTCAACATGATTTTAGCAAAAGATTTGGTGATTAACGGTTAAAAATTGTGATTTTGGGGGTGTTTTTGGGTGTATTTTCGGCAGTATGTTCGCAGTTTTTCTGTGGGTTTTGTGTGGAATGAGCTGGTTCAGCTCTTTTTTTTTTTTGTAATCCGGTCCTCCCGCGAGTCGCGGGGATTAACCCTCCAAACTCCGCGAGTCGCGGAGTTTGGTATTTTTTATTTTTATTTTTTATAATCTTTAACTTATTAAAATAATTAAGTAATTAATTTTAAAATTTTGTTTCCCTTGTTATTTAGGACGAGGTCGTTTCGGATTGATGTCCTAGTCCGTCCTTCGACAAAATTTTAAAATTTGTCTTTTTGTAGCGATTGTTTTAAAAGCTAAGATTTTTGGGTTTTTTCAATGTTTTTGGCATACTTTAATTCAATAAGATTAAAAATAATGATAATAAAAGTTCTCGTCCCTCCCTCGGGTTAAGCAATTTCGGTTCAAAGACCTTGTCTTCAACTTACGACGAATTTTAAAAATCATATTTTTAACTTAATGAGATAAAGTAAATTTTTGTTTTTAAATTCACACAACTTAAATATAAAATTCAAAATTTATATTAAAAATTCACACCAAACTTAAAATTTGAAATGCATAAAATTAAAAATTTATATTTTAAAAATTAAAAATTCACACCAAATTTAATTTAAAAATTTATAAATTCATATCAAACTTATATTAATTTTTCAAATATTTACAATTTTAAATATATTGATTTTACAAAGTTTACAATATTAATTTAAGATTTAAATATTAATTTTAAAAACATGGTAAAAATAAATTTAAAAATCTTTTTGTCTTTTTATCCCACTTTAATCAATCAAATATTATCAAAAATATGCGCCCCTCTTTTCGGTAAAGTAATTTCGGTTCCAAGACCTAATTTAACTCATGACGAATTTTTGAAATATTTTGGGTTGATTGTTTAAAGATATTTATACCTTAAGAATAAACGTTAAATTTCGCAGTGATGTAATAAATTTTTGAATGATATCAATAATTTCGGTCGCCAAACCTAATTTTATTTAATACCAATTTAATACTTTTTAGCGAACAAATTAGCGTTTATTATCAAAAGGTTAAAAATAAAAATAAAAATAAAAACTGTACAGACATACCTGTGGAATAGATTTCTTAGTTATATGATCTATCCCATTCATAAGATAGTCGGTTTAATTGATTTTCCATGGCTACATAGGCGTAACCTCGAGCATTCAGTGTCTTTTCTTCTAAACATATGAACGGTCCGTCTCTGCATAAAGTAACAAATTCGGTATTTGAATAGGTTTGATTATTTGAACATTTACCTCCATGTGACCATTTTCCGCATTTGTGACATCGTTCTAGGTGTCGTGCTCTTCTTTTCGCTGCAGATTTTGATTTTCCTTTACCAAATTGTAACTTATTATCTTCGCATCTGGATTCTTTTCTAACTCCGTCCATTCTTTCTCTGATTACTGATACTATTTCACTCGGTAGTATGTCATTATTACGTTTAGTGATCAAAGCGTGTAGCATTAGACCATGGTTTAGCTCACAGGCAGTCTTCATTTTGTAAAAACCTAAAAAAAATAAAAATTCAGAATGGGGGGAGAAGACTAGTTCTTTAGGGTCTGCTAGGGAAAGACCATTCGGGTTCCATTTTCGAGAACTACACGAAAACAGACAATCTAACTCTAACAGAAATACATATTATCCTTTAAAGACTTGATTCTCCCCACACTTAGTTAGCTGTGGTGTCGAAATTGTGATTAACTTCGTTATCGACTTCCATCGGACCATGTATGTAATGTTTAACTCTGTGACCATTAACTTTAAATTCAATCCCATTTGAATTTATCAATTCTATCGTTCCGTATGGGAAAACTCTTTTGACTATGAATGGTCCAGACCATCTTGATTTAAATTTTCCAGGAAATAGCTTGAATCGTGAATTGAAAAGAAGAACTCTGTCTCCTTCTTTAAATTCTTTTGAACTTCTGATTCTTTTATCATGCCATTTCTTCGTTCTTTCTTTATAGATTAACGAATTTTCGTATGCTTCATGTCTTAATTCTTCTAATTCGTTTAGTTGACTTAATCGTAGACGTCCAGCTTCATGTAAATCAAGATTACATGTTTTCAAAGCCCAAAATGCTTTGTGTTCAATTTGTACTGGAAGATGACATGCTTTTCCATAAACAAGTCTAAAAGGTGTGGTTCCAATTGGAGTTTTGTAGGCTGTTCTAAAAGCCCAGAGTGCATCCTCCAATTTAATGGACCATTCCTTCGGATTTGATCCTACGGTTTTCTCTAGAATACGTTTTAAGGCTCGGTTGGTATTTTCAACTTGTCCACTTGTTTGTGGATGATATGCGGTGGAGATTTTATGAGTTACTCCATATCTTTTAAGAACTTTCTCAAGTTGATTATTACAGAAATGAGTACCCCGATCACTTATTAAAGCTTTCGGTGTTCCAAACCTTGCAAAAAGACGTTTTAAAAAATTGACTACAACTCGTGCATCGTTAGTTGGGAGAGCTTGTGCTTCTGCCCATTTAGATACATAATCAATGGCTACGAGTATATATAGATTATTATGAGATTTTGGAAATGGACCCATAAAGTCAATACCCCAAATGTCAAATACTTCACATACTTGGATGACATTTTGTGGCATTTCATCACGTTGACTTATTTTTCTGGCCCTTTGACATGCATCACATGATTTGCAAAGAAGGTGTGAGTCTTTGTAAATTGTAGGCCAATAGAATCCAGCTTCATAAACTTTTCTTGCTGTTAGTTGAGGCCCATAATGCCCTCCTGTTGGTCCTGTGTGACAATGGTTTAAAATTTTACTAGCTTCATCTCCAAATACACATCGGCGTATTATTCCATCGGGACAACTTTTAAACAGATGTGGATCTTCCCAGAAATAGTGTTTTATATCACTAAAGAATTTCTTTCGTCTTTGGTACGATAATCCTTTTTCAAGGAATCCACAAACTAAGTAGTTTGCATAGTCTGCAAACCATGGGATTTCTTTATAATCTATCTTCAATAGATATTCATCAGGAAAGTTGTCTTGTATGACCGATTCATTTAGAACTTCTAATTCGGGATTTTCAAGACGAGAAAGATGATCAGCGGCGAGATTTTCTGCTCCTCTTTTATCTCGGATTTCAATATCAAACTCTTGTAAGAGTAAGATCCAACGGATTAATCTTGGTTTAGCATCTTGTTTTGAAAATAGGTATCTAAGAGCAGAATGGTCGGTATAGACCACCGTTTTTGCTAGAACGAGATATGATCGAAATTTGTCAAAAGCAAAGACAATAGCAAGGAGTTCTTTTTCAGTAGTTGTATAGTTCGTTTGTGCTCCTTGTAATGTCTTACTAGCATAATATATAGGTTGAAATCGTTTTTCAATCCTTTGTCCTAAAACGGCTCCCATTGCAAAATCACTTGCATCGCACATTAGTTCAAATGGTAGATTCCAATTTGGTGTTATCATGATCGGCGCATTAGTGAGTTTCTCTTTAAGAATATTAAAAGATTTAATACACTCATCTGAAAAGATGAATGGAGCATCCTTTTCTAGGAGTTTATTCATAGGAGTGGCAATTTTAGAAAAATCTTTTATGAAACGTCGGTAAAAACCGGCATGCCCTAGAAAACTCCTAACTCCTCTAACATTGGTGGGATGTGGAAGTTTAGCAATTACATCTACTTTAGCTCTATCCACTTCAATTCCTTCTTTTGAAATTTTATGTCCAAGAACGATGCCTTCTTTAACCATGAAATGGCATTTCTCCCAATTAAGTACTAGATTTGATTATTCGCATCTAATTAGCATTCGTTCCAGATTAACTAGACATGATTTAAATGTATCACCGAAGACTGAAAAGTCATCCATGAATACTTCCATGCATTCTTCTATCATGTCGTGAAAAATCGCCATCATACACCTTTGAAAGGTTGCAGGGGCGTTACAAAGTCCAAATGGCATGCGTTTGTAAGCAAAAGTACCATAAGGGCATGTAAATGTGGTTTTCTCTTGATCTTCGGGTGCTATTGGAATTTGAAAATATCCGGAAAATCCATCTAGAAAACAATAGTAACTATTTTCGGCTAATCTTTCCAACATTTGATCTATGAAAGGTAAGGGAAAGTGATCTTTTCTGGTGGCGTCATTTAATTTTCTATAATCAATACATACACGCCATCCTGTTACAGTCCTAGTAGGAATAAGCTCATTTTTTTCATTTGTAATGACAGTCATGCCACCCTTCTTAGGTACGCATTGAACTGGGCTTACCCATGGACTATCAGAAATTGGATATATCAAACCTGCATCTAGCAGTTTAATAATCTCCTTCTTAACTACATCTTGCATATTAGGATTTAGTCTTCGTTGGCGTTGCACATACGTTTTATGACCTTCTTCCATAAGGATTTTATGTGTGCAATACGAAGGACTTATTCCTTTAATATCATGAATCTTCCATGCAATGGCTGGTTTATGAGCTTTCAACACAGAAATGAGTTGTGATTTCTCATTTTCAGTAAGAGAAGACGATATTATTACAGGTAATTCAGATTCACCATGTAAATAAGCGTATTCCAAATGGTTTGGAAGTGGCTTTAACTCTAATTTCGGAGGTTCTTCTATCGATGATTTATATCGATATCTGTCTTCTTCTTTTAGCATTTGAATTTCTTCTGTTGTTGGTTCATATCCATTAGCTATAAGTGTAGCTAACATTTCAGCTTCATTAATTGGTTCATTACCTTCTCCTAAAGAACATTCTCCTGGTCCTTGTAATTCTGGAAATTCTTCTAATAATTCTGCATGTGCATCTATAGTTTGAATATAATAACATGTATCATCTGCAAATTGTGGTTGTTGCATTGCTCTATCAACTGAAAAGGTAACACTCTCATCCTCTATACTTAGGGTCAGTTTCTTACCGAACACGTCTATCATTGCTTTAGCCGTGTTTAAGAATGGTCTTCCTAATATGAGAGGAACTTGAGAATCTTCTTCCATGTCCAGAACAACAAAATCTACTGGAAATACTAAAGTACCAACTTTAACTAGCATGTTCTCCATTATCCCTCTAGGATATTTTATTGATCTATCGGCTAGTTGTATGCTTATTCTGGTTGGTTTCAATTCTCCAAGGTCTAGTTTAGCGTATAGTGAATACGGCATTAGATTTATACTAGCACCTTAGTCTGCCAATGCTTCTATTGAACTAAGACTACCCAGAAAACATGGAATTGTGAAACTTCCTGGATCAGATAGTTTTTCTGGTATCTTATTCAACAGCACTGCTGAACAATTAGCATTCATAGTAACAGCCGAGAGTTCTTCCATTTTCTTTCTATTTGAGATTAGATCTTTCAAGAATTTAGCATATCTAGGCATTCCTGAAATCACATCAATGAAAGGAAGATTTACATTTATCTGTTTAAACATATCCAAAAATTTGGATTGCTCGGCTTCAAGTTTCTCTTTCTTCATTTTACTCGGGTAAGGAAGTGGTGGTTGATATGGTTTAACATAAGGTTTATCCTTAACTGTGTTATCTTCATTAACCTTTTCAACTACCGGTTCTTTTTCCTTATCTTGATCAGGTTGTGGTTCTTGTGGAGTAGGAATAGCTTCATCAGAAGTTACAGGTATTTCAGGTGGTTTAAGTGTTGTACCACTTCTTGTGGTAATAGCTTTAGCTGTTTCATTCCGGGGGTTAGCATTTGTATCACTAGGTAGACTTCCCGGTTTTCTTTCACCTATTAACCTTGCTAGGTTACTCAATTCTTGTTCCAGATTTTGAATAGAAGCTTGTTGATTTCTAAATGCTTGAGCATTTTGTTCATTGGTTTGTTTTTGAGATGTGAAAAACTGCGTTTGAGTTTCAACTAGCTTCGTCATCATATCTTCTAAATTCGGCTTTTTATCATCGGTTTGTTGTGGTGGTTTGTTTTGAAAATTTGGTCTTTGCTGATTGTAAGTATTATTGGATACTTGTTGATTGCTAGGACCTTGTTGGTTGTTGTATGGAATATTTCGGTTATAATTCTGGTTTTGATTGTAAATCGGTCTTGGCGGTTGATAATTATTCTGATAATTATTTCCAGACCTTTGGTTTATGTATGAAATATTCTCTCTTTGTTCCATTGTTAATTCAATACTGACACAATCTTTTGTCAAATGTGGTCCTCCACACTGCTCACAACTAATTCGTATTGAGTGAATATCTTTAGTCATCTTTTCCATTCGTCTCTCCACAGCATCTATCTTTGCGGAAATGGAATCTAAGTCATGGCTAGAATCGGCTCTAGCTGCTTTAGATGATCTAACGATATCTTTTTCTTGGTGCCACTCATGTGAGTGGGAAGCAGTGTTATCAATAATTTTGTAAGCATCAGTTTCGGTTTTCTTCATAATAGAACCACCAGCTGCTATATCTATGTCTTTCCTTGTACTGATGTCGCATCCTTGGTAGAATATTTGTACTATTTGACAGGTGTCTAAACCATGTTGCGGACATCCTCTTAATAACTTTCCATATCTTGTCCACGCCTCATATAGAGTTTCATTTGGCTTCTGTGTGAACGTAACAATTTCTGCTTGAAGTCTTACGGCTTTAGATGCAGGAAAGAATTGTTTAAGAAATTTGTCAACTAAAACGTCCCATGTATCAATCGCCCCTTCAGGTAATGATTCCAACCAATCTTTGGCTTCTCCCTTTAAAGTCCAGGGAAATAACATGAGATATATCTGTTCATCCTCCACTTCTCGGATTTTAAATAGTGTGCAGATCCTATTAAAAGTACGTAGATGTTCATTTGGATCTTCCTTCGGCGCACCACTAAATTGGCATTGATTAGTCACCATGTGTAGAATTTGTCCTTTGATTTCATAATCTGGCGCATTAATGTCTGGATGAGTAATTGCGTGACCTTGGCCAGTGCGTTTAGCTCTCATTCGGTCTTCCATACTTAAAGGTTCCAGATTCTCCATAATTGAATTTGTTGAATCGGTATCACTAGATGATTCTGATTTAATGGTTCGTTCCTCAACAATCTCTGTTTGAATGATTGGTGGTTCCGGAGGAAAGTTTAATGGTTCAGGATCTACGAACCGTTCCTGAATATTCTCTGGATTCTCAATTGTGAGGTTGGGTTCAAAAAATGGATTATCGGAAATTTGAATTGGAGTACTTGGTCGACTGGATGACGATTCTAAAGAAAAATCAACGGCGGTTATATTTGCTAAATGTCTTGATCTAGTTACAGGTGGTGAACGTACAAAAGGTGATGAACGTCTTGCTCGGTGCATTCACTGAATATCCTATTAGTTTTAAAAAGGAAAGAAAAATTATAATAAGTTATCCAACCAATAGACTTTTCTGATTTTGTCCACGTTTTGAATAGCCAAAAGATGCAGCAGAGGGGCAGGATTCGTTTGGTCTCAATATAATTGAGGACTGTTTGGCTCCAATAACCCGGTCCACGTACAAATCCAACTATTACTACGAACCAGAAAATTTTGATGTCTATTAATTTAACCACTTAAAATAAATTTTCGTAATTTTAAGAAATTTAGATAAGAAGTAGAATAAAAATCTATATCCTAAAAACTAGAATAGCGAGAAATAAGAAAGAAAAAGAGCTCGTCAAAAAAGAAGGTTGAAAAAAAAAAGTGACGGAAAAATAAAAGAAACTTATAAAAACTTAAAAGTACTTTGACTAACCTAACCTTATTACTACAACTAACTTAAAATTATAATCGCAAATTGAAATTACTAATTGGAATGATAATTGATACATAGTAAAAGGTGTCTAAAAATATTAAAGCTTACAGGAAAAACTGAATCCCAAATGGAAATAACTTAAAAAGAAACTAAAACTTAAAAAGGCGTCGCAAAATTCTAGAGTACCTAAATCTTAGTCTAAAGAAAAAGCACTTAAGGAATTCTACGGCAAGGCCTAAAAATCTAGGAGTAAAAATGACTATGGCAAAAACTAAGATTAAAATTACATATGAGCTAAAAATACAAATATTACGCTAAAACGATTGAAAAAGGGACAAAATATAAAAATATACAAAAAGTTGTAAAAAGTACAATTTTTATAAAAATATTATTTTTATATTATTTATTTATTAAACTATTAATTTTATAATTTAATTAAACTAATTTAATTAAAATATAAATTAAATAAAACTTAAATTAAAAATAAACTTAATTATAATAATAATAATAATTAGGGTTAATAATAATTATAATTAATAATAATCCGTAATAAATGCAGTTTAGGGTTTCTGTCGGTGTCAGAGAAACTCCGCGAGTTGCGGTAATTTATAAAGAAAACCCCGCGAGTCGCGGGGTTCAGAAATTCAGATGACAGCTTATTAAATTCGACGCGTTTTTCTTTATTTATTTTTTTTTTATTTTCTGTTTTCTGTTTTTATATAAATAAAAGATATTTAAATAAAACTTATATTTTTATAAACTAAAATAAAAATAAAGAAACTTATAAAACTTAAATATTTAACAAAATCTTAAAAATACTTATATTTTTGTTTTTCTTTTTATATTTTTGAATAATTAAAACGTATTTTTACAAAAACGAATTTTAATAAAAGTTAACTAAAAATATATTTTTTTTTTATATATTAGCGTTGCGCTTTCGGCGTTTAAGAGTGTTCCCCGGCAGCGGCGCCAAAAATACTTGAATGTCAAAGCTAAGGGATACGAAATAGTTTATATTTTACTAGGAAATACTATTAAATACGATAAAATTTTACACAAGATATTTATTTATTTATAGAATGGATATACTTAAACCTTGCTACAACACTTATAGGCAGTGTACCTAATCGTACAGTAGTGTAGTTTTTAGTAAGTCCGGTTCGTTCCACAGGGAATCTTTTTTAAACAAAGCTCAACGCTATATTAATTTACTTTTATAAAAATACAAACATATATATAAGTAATATTATTATTATAAAGGGGGGTTTTTTTACCGTTTAATGACCGGTTTGTCGATTTTAAAACTTTAGTCGCAGTTAAAACCAAATGTAAAATAATAAATAAATACAAGACTTAATTTTAAGCGTAAAGTAAATAACGATAATGAAATTGCGAATAATAAAAGTGCGATAAAATAAACTTGCGATAATTAAAAAGTACGATAATTAAAAGTGCAATTAAATACAATAACAATAAAAATGCGATAATTAGAAGTGCAATTAAATATAAAATAAAGGAAATTAAATATGAAATAAAAGAATTATGCTTATTTAAACTTCCGTAATCATGATGTTTGACGTGTTGATTTTTGTTTTATGCCCTATGGGTTAATTGTCCTTTGTCCTGGATTATTTAATATGTCCGTCTGGTTTTTGTCCATAACAGTCCATCAGTCATAAATATAAAGTGCGAGTGCCCTCATCAAATTATTCTTATACCCGAAGTTAAATATTCCAACTAATTGGGGATTCGAATTGTAACAAGGTTTTAATACTTTGTTTAATGAATACACCAGGTTATCAACTGCGTGTAAACCAAGGTTTTACTACTTTGTTAGCAATTACACCAATTACCCTTGAATGTAATTTCATCCCTGTTTTAATTATTCTACTGGCTATTAATCCATTCCCGTGTCCGGTTAAATGAACGATTATTCGTACATATAAATACCCCGTCCATCGTGTCCGATCGAGTGTATATGGTAATTTATAAGGACGCCCAATTGTAAATCTTTATATTAACATTAACAAACTATCATTTAGTTAAACAAATATAAAGCCTATTAATAGCCCATAGTCTAATTTCCACAAGTGTCGTTCTTTTGTCCAAACCCAATTATGGTACAAAGTCCAATTACCCAATTTTAGTAATTAGCCCAACATCATGATTACTTCGTTTTAAATAAGCATAATAATAACTTAGCTACGAGACATTAATGTAAAAAGGTTGAACATAACTTACAATGATTAAAAATAGCGTAGCGTTACACGGACAGAATTTTGACTTACACCCTTACAACATTCGCTAACATACCCTTATTATTAGAATTATAATTAAAATTAAAATATAAATTATAAATTTATATATATATATATATATTTTACGTATGAGAAGAAGAAGAAAAAGATGGTGAAAATGATCAGATTTCGGTTTGCTTTATAGGGATTTTTTCATTTTGGGGCTCCGCGACTCGCGGCATATTTTGCCTTCAAGCTCCGCGAGTCGCGGAGTTTGAAATTCCAGCTCACAACTTTGGAGTCTTTCTCTGCCGACGGTTTTTATTTATTAATATAATATATATATAATTAATATAATTAATTATATATTATATTATATTTATATACATAGTTAACTTGTAATTTTTAGTCCGTTGCGTCGAGCGTTGAGAGTTGACTCTAGTCCGGGTTCCGGATTTTTGAACGTCCTTGCGTACAATTTTATATTTTGTACTTTGCGTTTTGAATCTTGTACTCTTGTAATTTCGAGACGTTTCTTATCAATAATTGGAACCTTTTTGATTGTCTTTTGTACTTTTGAGCTTTTTGGTCGTTTGCGTCTTCAATTCGTCGAATCTGTCTTTTGTCTTCACCTTTTATTATTTAAACGAATATCACTTGTAAATAGAACAATTGCAACTAAAAGCTTGTCTTTCTTGAGGAATAATGCTATGAAATATATGTTCGTTTTTAGCATTATCAGTTATTGTATTCGTCCTTATGGTTAAGGTCGGGTTATGACAGAATGTTTCCAATATAATGATACACAGGAAGCACGAAGAGATATATAATTTCGAACGAGAATATTTATGAAAATATCCTCAGAAATATCGAAGATATTGATGATGGTATTTTGGAATTTCTAATTTCGATGGTTGATGGAGAAAGATTTTCTGCAAGATTTTAACATGACTTCGAAGCAAGATATATTCTAAAGATTTCAATGGATCTAGATTTATCTGGGTTCTATGAATTTAGAGTATGTTACTTGTATTTCTCCTTGGTTTCCTTTATGGTTAGCTCAATCCGTTTTTCAGTTCCAACTTTTCTGAGCTTTTCCAACATACTATTCTTTATCATCAAACTTTCGATGATTATGGTCGTTTACGGTTTTCTATGGCTTCTACTGCTTCATTCAGCTTTTTCAACATTCAGAGTATTGATTTGTGACTGAGTACTTTTCAGAATTCTAGAAGGAGAGATCATAATTCTAAGAGATAAATGTCATACATATAACTGTTGATGTAGATATACTGTGAGTTTTCAAAGTACTGATTACTGATTCTCGTTAATTGGTATGACAGTCCTCGTTACAAGATGCGTATGAGTATATGATAGGGTTTCAATGGATAAATATAGTGATTTATCGGAGAGGTTTAAACCAAGGAGCAATGAGGTTGCTGGTAAGTTTACTGCTAATGTGGTGGAATATAAACGGTTCCCCGATAACGATGATGAAAGGTAAACTTATATATCAAAGTTATAATAAGACTTATTAAATGAAAGGTCGATGTACTAGCTGGAGCTGTGACAAAATTTGCTACTTTGAAAAGGGATCGCAAAGTTATTTTTTTGCTAATAAATGCCAAAGGATCTTACGTGTTAAACTTTTACTCAGTTGTCGAGAGTTTCTCAGGTGCATAACTATATGCACAAATCTTTCCTTCCGTAAATGAAGTGCGGTTGATTCATCCTATCGATTGAGGTGTTTTCAAGAATTATGAAAGTTTTGAACGCAGATTGTAATCGTCAGGATACTAATGAAGTTTAGAATGAAATCAAGTGGCAAACTTGAAGAATTGTTTAGTTTCATATGTTATAATCAATATTTTAATTCATTTTAATTGTTTAATGTTATTAGTCCACAGTCGATAGTCCACAGTTGACAGTCCAATAATTCATATATATAGTTTAATATATAATATTCGAATTAATTAATACGTATCGTGACCCGTATACGTCTCAGACTCCATCACAACTCAAACTATATATATTATTGTAGAATCAACCTCAACTCTGTATAGAGAACTCGATCATTACTGCATATAGAGTGTCTATGGTGATTCCAAATAATAGATATAGATGCGTCGATATGACATGTCAAAACCTTAAATACGTGTCCCGATATTTAAAGTGCGTAAAATAAATAACAGAAATTAAATAACGATAAATAAAGTGCGTAAAGTAAATAACAGAAATTAAATAACAATAAATAAAATTGCGAGAATTAAATTGCGATAAAATAAATTGCGATAATTAAATTGCGATAAATAAAATGTAATACAGAATTAACAGTTAGCTAGGAACAGTTAGCTAGGATTTTGTTAGCGTGGATTCATAACAAAATTTCATATTGTTAATTAGTGTGTTTCTAATCAATTTTTTTATTGTGTCCATTTTTTCTTCATTATGCCACTTGTTGGATTCTGATATGTCAAAATCCTAATATAAAATTTGAATTTGAATGAAAATAGTTATTCTTTGGTGAACGGATACGTATATCGGTGAATGTAAGTAGGATAGTATATGACTGTTGAAACAGATTTGAAGAACGTACAATGTAACTTATTAATGTGAAATTTAAATATTCCTCGGGTATTACCTACCCGTTAAAATATTTTCATCATTAACAGTTTGTACAAAAGAATTTTTAATTACAATCTTTATAAAAATATATATACATATATATTTTCTTTAGATATAATCATGGATTTAATGAGTTAATATGATATTAAACTCATTTGGTTTACCATTAGAACTAGAATACATAATCTCTAAAACATTTAGAGATTACTTAATCGTCATGAAGAACGAAGATAATCGATGTAGAACGATACGTAGAACGATGATTATACTCGAGGTACATAATGAGATGTTGAGGCATGGATTGTTGATGGTACTGGTGCTGTTACTGATGGTACTGTTGGTGCCGGTGATGTTACTGAAGCTGGTACATTTTGTATCACATTCTCCAGATTGATTACTCGAGCGCGAAGTTCGTTGACTTCTCCTATTATTCCAAGATGATTATCGGTTGGAACGAGCAGATGAATAAATTTTAGAATTTTAGATAGAATATAATCGTGACGAGCTACCCTGGAAATGAGGCTGAAGTTGGTGTTTCGGATAGGTCTGCCGGTAAACGCTTCAGGTTCATTGTCAAGAGGTGAATTCGGTTGGTGGAAGGGATCGCCTTCTTCGCGTCTCCATTGATTAAGTCGACTACGAATGCATCAGATGAATTGGGAATGGCTGATTGATTGATTCATTCTGGTAACATCGCTTTTGGAGCTTAGGTGAATATCCATGTCGGAATAGCTGTCGAAATGACTATCGGAATAGCTATCGAAATCTGAGGGACTCGAACTGGTTGAGGGATTCATCCCGTACAATCAGATGAAGGATTTTCGATAAGAAATGGATTATAGGATATAGATTAGTACCCTGCAATACATAATTTACATATGCATATATAATACTAAAATCCCATAAGTTACGGAGGAATCTACAGAAAATGTCAGGCAAAGTTTACAATAACAGATACGCTAAGATATGAATTAGCAGATATGCTAATGTATGAATTTTTTCCATACACTAATCATGCAATCAATGCAGTAAAACGTGTCTAGACTAAGAATGATAAGCAAGTGATTCTCTAAGAATGATAAGCATGTAATTTTTGACATGAAGTGATAAGCAAAACTTTTGACATGCAGACACGGTCGAAGTCCAGACTCACTAATGCATCCTAACGACTTATCAGTTAGACACACTATTGCAGACCTGGTTCGCTAAGACCATCGCTCTGATACCAACTGAAAGGACCTGTCTTAATCCATCCGGACGAAGTCCATATCGATTATAAACGAATCACAACAGTTGATTACATCGCGAGGTACTTGACCTCTATATGATACATTTTACAAACATTGCATTCGTTTTTGAAAAGACAATATTTCATTACATCGAAAATGGACGGCATGCATACCATTTTATAATATCTAACTATAATTAACTTAATAATAATCTTGATGAACTCAACGACTCGAATGCAACATCTTTTCAAATATGTCATAAATGACTCCAAGTAATATCTTTAAAATGAGCAATTGCACAGCAGAAGATTTCTTTCATACCTGAGAATAAACATGCTTTCAAGTATCAACCAAAAGGTTGGTGAGTTCATTAGTTTAACATAAATAATCATCTCATAATTTTAATAGACCACAAGATTTCATTTTTCCATTTCTCATAAACATACGTCCCATGCATAGAGACAAAAATATAATTCATATGGATTGAACACCTGGTAATCGACATTCAAAATATGTATATAAGAATATCCCCATCATTCCGGGATCCTCCTTCGGACATGATATAAATTTCGAAGTACTAAAGCATCCGGTACTTTGGATGGGGCTTGTTGGGCCCGATAAATCTATCTTTAGAGTTCGCGTCAATTAGGGTGTATGTTCCCTAATTCTTAGATTACCAGACTTAATAAAAAGGGGCATATTAGATTTAATAATCCAACCATAGAATGTAGTTTCGATCTCTTGTGTCTATTTCGTAAAAGCATTTATAAAAGCAGCGCATGTATTCTCAGTCCCAAAAATATATATTGCAGAAGCATTTAAAAGGGGATTAATGAAACTCACCTAATGTATTTTGTAGTAAAAATACATATGACGACATTGAACAAGAATAGGGTTGGCCTCGGATTCACGAACCTATATCATTTGTATATTTATATTAAAACATGTAATCGTAGTAGAATAAATTTATTTATTGTATCTTTAATTTATATATATTATGTATGTTTAATTTGTGTATATATTCATAATAGTTAATATTTACATAGTTTGTTAATATCTATTTTTATATACATACATGTCTAATGTTATATTTAAAAATCGATAGTTTGTTATTTGTAAGTATTTATATAATTTATATTAGTAGGTTTGATAAATATAGTTAAGTTTGTGTTAAATATATATTTATACAAATAGCTTTCGCTTGAGAATTTAATAATTATGATAATATTAATATTAGTACTAATAATATTGATATTATATAATAATAATGATGATAGTGATGATAATAATGTTAATAAAAATAACGATATTAATAATGATAGTAATACTAAGCTTTATAACAATGGCAACAATATTTACGATGATTGTAGTAATTCTTTTAAATCATAAATCAATTAAAATATTAATCATTTCCATAATAACATTTATACTCGATTTTTATATTCATAAGTTTAACAATATTATTAAAACTTTTATAATCATGGTCATAGTAATCATAATTTTCGTATTTAGTTTCTAAACTAATGTTTGTAGTTTCTTATAACTTATTTTATAGCCAACTCATAACTTTTACATGAATTCTTATAATCATTTCCTAAAATCTCTATTATGTCATCTTTTATTCTATACTAATGTTATCAACATGTTAAATATCCTTTTAGTTATAATGATGCTAGCAATACTAATAAAATTATAATAATACCAATAATAATCATTTTGGTATTGATAATACTAGTAAAAAAAATGATAATATCCTAAGTTATGTTAATAATAATAATAATTAATAATACAAACCTTTAGTAACCCTTATAATATATGTATCTAAGATATTCATAATAATAATTACTATAATACTAATAATAATAATAATAATCATAGTGATAACAATATTAATAAACATAATAATAATGATATTAAATTATACCTTAATAGCACTAAAAAGAAGGGGACTGTCCAGGACGGGACTCGAACCCTCGACCTTCCGTTCATGCACCAACGCTCTAGACCGTTGGGCTGTTGCCCATTTTCTCAAATAAACTCCTATCTAATTTCCTTTAACCCTTACCTGCTGTTACCCTTCTTCTTCCTCTAACTTCCAATCAACAGAGACCCATATCCATTTAATTGTTAAACTTATTTAGGTTATTCCTTAATATTATAATTAATTATTGTTACTTGTTGTATTTATAAAAAACGATAAAGAAAGAAAAAAATAAAAAGAAACAGAAAGCAACCTGCTGTTCGACGAGTATGATAGAAAAAAAATTTGATTTTTAAGTTTAAGTTCATTTTATAAAAATATTATAACATAAATTAGGTTTCAATTGCTTCATATAAACACTAGAAATTATCAATTTAACTTCATTTGAAACAGATGATTCAAATTTGATTATGGAAAAATCTTTGACTTTTTGAATTATAATCTTTGACTCGAAAATTCTAACTCAATAAAGCGATTTGGAACTTCAAATTTTGCAGAAAGTTTGTGTGAATGATTCTTAACAATACTACATTAATAGATTTTTAAAATTCATTCTAATTTAAATAAATGATTATCACTGTCAAGAATATAATAAACTTGAAATTAAATTTTAAGTTTTTGAATGTTTTAGATAATAATTATAACATGAATTATGCTCTAAATCATTCTTAGAAACTATTTGAATCATCAATTAAACTTAAAACATGAAAACAAATTCGAATTTTTACCTTGAACGATTTGGTTGACTTTTTGAAAGTAATCTTTGACTCAACAATTCGTAATTGATATTGGGAATTGAGATTTGAAACTTTGCAGATAGATTCAAAAGAGGTTTTCTAACCTTTCTGTATTTTTAGATTTTACTAATTGGTTTGAAATCGAAGTATGAAGAAATTTGTCAAGAACAGAGATTATCTGGGTATCTTTCTGTTCTTGTTTTATATAAATTTTTCTTTTATAAATCATAGTTGTAAATAATGATGTAATTGATAATGAAATTGGAGAGTAGAATGATTGTGATCAAGTTTTGAAACAATTATTGTCGATGCAGAGATTATACTCTTGGTACAGAAATATAAATAAATAAATATAGAGAAGAAGATTTATAACTGAATTTGGATTTATCTTGATGTTTGGATTCTGATTCGTACAATGGTTTAGACAGATAAACAAATCATCAACAGGAAGACAACGATTGATAACAATTTTGATTTCCTAATCTATGTATATGGTTTTTCCTTTTACACAATTAATATTAATAAATAATGAATTTAATAATTAGTACTTGTAATTATATTAATTATAATCAAACATACTAATAAAATAATAAACTTATATATATAACAAAAATATAACAGTTTGTATTAGTTTCTAATAATAATTATACCCAATTTATAATAATAATAATAATAATAATAATATCAATATTTCTAATAATTAATAATAAATAGTTAAATGATTTAATAATAACACCAATAATATAAATAATAATTTTATTAATAATAATAATAAATAATAATAATACTGACAATAATAATGATCAATGATAATGTTCATGGTAATATTGATAATAGCATTGATAATGTTGTTAATAAAATTACAAATACAAATGGTAACAATAAAAAAAATGATAATATTGTTAATTAACATTAATGCCAATAATAATCATATTAATACTAATAATAATAATGTACCCAGTTACATATAACAACTTTTACTAATAATAATAATAATAATACAGATATTACTATCATTATTAACATTAGTAATAGTAATGAAGGTAATAATAATAATATTGATATATTATTTATATTTAACCTTGTAATTTCAAATAATATATTATCTTTACATTTTATTACTTCTGTAATACTTATTCTATGAAATTACATAATTGAATATTTAATATATATATATATATATATATATATATATATATATATATATATATATATATATATATATATATATATATATATATTTGTATATATATTACAACATACATGTTATATTAATCGTGTAAAGAATTCACATATATAATTATATATATTTATTTTAATAACATTTTGATTACTTTATATATCACTCTACATATTTAATTCGAATTATTAAATAGTATTATATTAATTTAACACTTACATTTTTATTTACATATATGTATTTATTTACTTATTTATTTACACGCAATTATTCGTGAATCGTCGGCATAGACAAAGGTCGAATGGTTTCATGAAACAAATTCAAAAATTCTGAAATTCAACATAACAGACTTTGCTTATCGTGTCGAGATCATATAAAGATCAAGTTTAAATTTGGTCGGAAATTACCGGGCCGTCACATATTGGAAACAGAATAGGTGGTCTGAATGGTGCATACATTGGTTTTTCAAAACCTGGTGGTGGTGTGATTTCTTCATCGTCACTCATATCTGAAATCTTCTCCTCTTTTATTTCTGGTTTTTCAGAATTCGTTGAAACCATGTTAACATTCTCATTCTGAGGATTTACTTCAGTATTACTTGGTAGCTTTCCTTGTTTCCTTTCACTCATCAGGTCAGCTAGAGTACCTACTTGTTTTTCTAGATTTAAAATGGAAGCTTTTTGAGTTCTAAATGACTGATAAAACCTCTCATTCGTTTGGATTTGAGATGTAATAAATTGTTTTTGAGATTCAACTAGCTTTAATACCATTTCTTCCATATTTGACTTTTTCTCTTCGGTTTGTTGTGGTGGTTTATATAAGCCTGGCCTTTGTTGATTGAAAGTGTTGTTTTGATTATTCGAGTTATTGTTGGGTCTATTTGGATTGTAAAGAATGTTTTGACTTCGATTGAGGTTTTGCCTTGTCAGTTGATAATTATTTTGATAATTATTTCCCTGCCTTTGGTTTATGTAGGAAACATTCTCACGTTGTTCCATTGTTTGCTCGACATTACAATCCTTCATTAAGTGTGGTCCACCGCATTTCTCACAACTGATTTGTATTGCGTGAATATCTTTAGTCATCTTTTCCATTCGTCTTTCGAAAGCATCTATTTTTGCGGAAACGGAATCAAAGTCATGGCTAGAATCGACTCTAGTCGCTTTGGATGAATGTAAGATATCTTTCTCTTGGTGCCACTCATGTGAATGGGAGGCTGTTTTATCAATAATCTTGTGAGCTTCGGTAGCGGTTTTCTTCATAATGGAACTACCAGCAGCTGTGTCGATGTCTTTTTTTGTAGCGACGTTGACGCCTTTATAGAATAGTTGAACTATTTGAAAAGTGTCTAAACCCTGTTGAGGACATCCTCTCAACATCTTTCCGAATCTTGTCCACGCCTCAAATAACATTTCATTTAGCTTTTGTGCGAACGTGGCAATTTCTCCTTGAAGTCTCACGGCTTTAGATGCCGGAAAGAATCTTTGAAGAAATTTCTCCACTAAGACATCCCATGTATCAATTGCTCCTTCAGGTAATGATTCTAACCAACCTTTAGCTTCCCCAATTAAAGTCCAAGGGAACAACATAAGATAAATCGTTTCATCCTCAATTTCTCGGATTTTAAATAAAGTACAAATTCTATTAAAGGTTTGAAGATGTTCGTTTGGATCTTCTTTTTCTGTACCATCGAATTGGCATTGATTAGTGACCATGTGTAGGATTTGTCCTTTGATTTCAAAATTTGGTGCATTAATATCTGGTTGATTAATGGCATAACCTTAGCCCGTACGTGTGGCTTTCATTCGGTCTTCCATAATTTGAGGTTCTAGATCTTCCATATTTGAATTTGTTGAATCTGAATCAGTAGAAGATTCTGATTTAACGGTTCCTTCTTCGACAACCTCTGGATAAATAAATTGTGGTTCAGGAGGAATGTTTAGCGGATCAGGATCTTGGAATTGTCCCTGAATATCCTCCAGGTTCTCAATTGGAGTACTTGTTCGACTAGATGATGATTCTAAAGAAAAATCAATGGAAGCAATATTGGCAAGATGTCTTGATCGAATTACAGGTAGTGAACGTATGAAAGGTGATGAACGTTTCGCTCGGTGCATTCACTGAATATCCTATTAGTTAAAAAGATAAAAATTATATAAGTTATCAAATTAATAGACTTTTCTGATTTTGCCCATGTTTCGAATAGGCAATAGATGCAGCAGGTAGCCAGGACCTTTTAAATCAGAAGTCCACAACTCGCCACTAACAAATCCAACTATTACTACGAACCAGAAAATTTGATGTCTATCAATTTAATTGCTAACAATAATTTTTCGTCGAAATTTTTGAAGAAATTTCTATGTCCTAAAAACTAGAGCGTAGAGATGAAAAAGAAAAAGTGCATCGAAAAACAAAAAGGACGAAAAATAAAAATAAGAAAGAAAAACGTCGAAACCTAAAGGTCTAAAAACTAAATCTAAAAAGTTGCGCCTAAAGGTTATTGAAATTTAAATGCACTTCTAATGGAAAAATCGGCAATTACTTAAAAAGGCACTAAAATCTATAAACTTAAAATAGCGTTGCAAAATTCTAAAGCGTCTAAACTCTAAATCTAAAGAAAAAGCACTTAAGGGATTTTATGGCAAAGCTTAGAAATCTAGAAATATAAAAGTAACTACGGCAAAAACTAACTTAAAACTAATTACGAACGACAATTATAAAAATTACGAATTAAACGAATAAAAAGATACAAAATATAAAAATAAAACTAAAGTTATAAAAATAAAATTTTTATAAAAATATTATTTTTATATTATTTATTTATAAAAGTATTAATTTTTATATAGTTAAAACTAATTAAAACTTAAAAATAACTAATTAATTAAAACTAAAACTAATTATATTAAATTAAACCATAAACTAATTAATTAATAATAATAATTATTTAATTAAACCCTAATTCGACGGGCAGATGATTCAGACCAGTCACATCACCTCATGCGATCGCATGAGGTTGTGAAGGGTTTCCACGCGTTCGCATGAATTCCGAAGCTAGGCCGGATGTTGGGCTGCTACAGTACCAGACCCGGTTAAATTTTTATTTTTATTTTTTATTTTTGGTTTTAATATTACAAAACTTTATTTAATTAAAACTTAAATTATAAAAACTAAAAATAATTTTTTTTTTTTATGTTTTCACTTGAACCACAGGTTCCCCGGCAATGGCGCCAAAAAATACTTGATGTGCGGCAAGGGGTATATAAAAATAGATATAAAATATATATTAAAATGAATATATAATACTATTAATTATGCTACAATATACGCAAGTTATTTATTTATTTATAGAATGGATATACCTAAACTTTGCTACACACTTATAGGCAGTGTACCTAATCGTAGAGTAGTGTAGTTTTAGTAAGTCCGGTTCGTTCCACAGGGAGCCTCTAAGTGTCTATAAAAACATAAGTTTATATATTTTATAATATAAGTTTATATATATATATAATATAGTTATAGTTATTATTGTTAAAAAGAGGGAGTTTTACCGTTTAACGACCGGTTTGTCAAATTTTTATATTTTTTGATAATGTAAATTGCGATAAAATAAATTGCGAGTAAATAAAATAGCGAGGAAATATGAAATAAAAGTATTATGCTTATTTAAACTTCCGTAATCATGATGTTTGATGTTTTGATTTAAATTTATTACCCTGGGTTAATTGTCCTTTATCCTGGTTTATTTGATACGTCTATCTGGTTTTTGTCCATAATAGTCCATCGGTCATAAATATAAAGTGCGAGTGTCCTCGTCAAATTACCCTTATACCCGAAGTCAAATATCCTAACTAATTAAGGATTTAAACTGTGACGCAGTTATCACTTCTGTCAACAATTACACCAGTTATCACTGTATATTATTTTTATATTATTTATTTTATAAAAGTATTAATTTTTATATAATTAAAACTAATTAAAACTTAAATTACACATTAAATTAAAACTAAAAGTAATTAATAATATAATAAACCCTAATCTTAATTAATTAATAATAATTATTAATTAAATAAACCCTAATTTGACGGGCTGAGGTAACAGGCCAGTCACATCACCTCATGCGATCGCATGAGGTTTGTGAACGAATTCCATGTGTTCGCATGGATTAGGTTACCAGGCCAAATTCTTTTGGGCTGCTACAGTACCGGCCCGATTACTCTTTTTATTTTAATTTTTTGATTTTTAATTTTTGGTTTTATAAATCTTAATTACAAAAAAAAATACAAACTTAAATAAATATATATATATATATATATATATATATATATATATATATATATATATATATATATATATATATATATATATATATATATATATATATATATATATATATATATATATATATATATATATATATATATATATATGTTTTCAATTTAACCAAGATTCCCCGGCAGCGGTGCCAAAAATACTTGATAAATGTCTAGAGGGGTATAAAATATATATAGAAATCGATATAAAATTTTATTAATAACGCTACAATATGCACAAGTTATTTATTTATTTATAGAATGGATATATCTAAACCTTGCTACATACTTATAGGCAGTATACCTAATCGTAGAGTAGTGTAGTTTTTAGTAAGTCCGGTTTGTTCCACAGGGAGCCTTTATGTGTCTATTAAAAAAACATAAGTTTATATATTTTATAATATAAGTTTGTATATAATATATTATTATTATTATTATTATTATTATTATTATTATTATTATTATAAAGGGGGGGGGGGGGGTTTACCGTTTATCGACCGGTTTGTCAAATTTTTAGTTTTTGCTATAATGTAAATTGCGATAAAATAAATTGCGAGTAAATAAAATAGAGATGAAATATGAAATAAAAGTATTATGCTTATTTAAACTTCCGTAATCATGATGTTTGACGTTTTGGTTATATATTATTGCCTTGGGTTAATTGTTCTTTGTCCTGGTTTATTTGATACGTCTATCTGGCTTTTGCCCATAATAGTCCATCGGTTATAAATATAAAGTGCGAGTGTCCTCGTCAAGTTACCCTTATACCCGAAGTCAAATATCCCAACTAATTAAGAATTTAAACTGTGACGCATTTATCACTTCTGTCAACAATTACACCAGTTATCATTGTATGTAATCCACACCTGTTTTAATTAGATATGAATATTAATTTACCCACTTGATCAGTTTGAATAATCAATTACCCAACCCGAATAATTAATTAAATGATTATAATAGACTCCGTATGAACGTCACTAAATAGGACAACCATAATCATTATTAATTATTAGGCTAATTAATTTGAAGATAGGTTCGACAGACTCCAATGAGTTGTCACTCGATTAGACAATACCCCCCATCTATTAATAGTCCATAGTTCAATGTCCACAAGTGTCGGTCTTTGTCCAAACATTAATTATGGTACAAAGTTAAATAACCCAATCTTAATATTTAGTCTAACATCACGATTACTTCGGCTCAAATAAGCATAATAATAACTTAGTTACGAAACATTAATTTAAAAAGGTTGAACATAACTTACAATGATTAAAAATCGCGTAGCGTTACACGGACAGAGTTTCGACTTACGAACCTTAAAACATTTGTTACAATAACCTTATTGTTAAAATTAACTTAACTTAAAATTATAAATATTAAATAGGGAAAAAGAAGAAGATTGAAAATAAATCAATCCTGGTCTCTGTATTCGGCCAGAAAATGTTCAATTTATAGACATGGCCAACTTTCCTCTGCCATGCAATCGCATGGTTTTCTTACCTCCAGGCCATGCGATCGCATGGCCTCCTGAATTCAGATATTTTGAATTGCAAACGTGGGCTTCTAGATTATTTAATAATATAGTATAATATATATAATTATATATAATTATATATATATATATATATATATATATATATATATATATATATATATATATATATATATATATATATATATATATATATATAATTTTATATTATTTTATATTCTTGTGCATAGTTGACTTGTACTTTCAGCTCCGTTGAGTCGTACGTTGTTACTCGGTTTAGGTCCCGGTTCCGGATTTTCGAACGTCTTTCCGTATGCTTAGATATCTTGTACTTTATGTTCCGCCACTTATACTCTTATCATTATTTATACGTTATTCATCAATAAACTGAACCACTTGGATTGTAACTTATACTTTTGAGCTTTTTGGTCATTTGCGTCTTCAAATCGTCAATTCTGCCTTTTGTCTTCACCTTTTATTATTTAAACGAATATCACTTGTAAATAGAACAATTGCAACTAAAAGCTTGTCTTTCTGGAGGGATAATGCTATGAAATATATATTCGTTTTTAGCATTATCAAATCACCTGAGAATAAACATGCTTAAAATGTCAACAAAATTTGTTGGTGATTTATAGGTTTAACCTATATAGCAAATTATAGTAATAGGCCACAAGATTTCTTTCATAAACATACAGAAATAACCATCTGTAAAAATCATTCATATGATAAATTGCCTGGTAACCGACATTAACAAAAATGCATATAGAATATCCCCAAGCATACAGGAATAACCATCTGTATATACAAGTATCATCTGTATAATAATCGAAGTACTAAAGCATTCCATTTTCCAGAATGGGGGGTGTTAGTGCCCATAGATCTATCTTTAGGATTCGTGCTAATTAGTGCGTACACTAATTATTAAGTTACCAAGCGAAAAGAAACATAGGGATATTCGGTATAACAAATCCATCACAGAATGTAGTTTCATTACTTGTGCCTATTTTGTAAACCATTTATAAACTGCATGTATTTTTATCCCAAAATATTAGATACTCATTTGCACAGATTTTCAATCCACGGATCGATGCATTAACCTATAATAAGTATATATATATATATATATATATATATATATATATATATATATATATATATATATATATATATATATATATATATATATTAAAGTATGATAAAAATACATTCATATCATATTTTTATTTAGGTGTTGATGATTTAAGTTGTCAAGTTAGCAGTCCAACGTTAGTAGTCCAATGTTAGTAGTCCAACGTTAGTAGTCCGAATATAGTCCAATAGTCCAATATATAATCTTGGAATTTAATCAAGACGTATTGTATACGTATTGTACAAGATTCAATCATGACCCATTGAACATGTATTGTCTTAGAATTAACCCAGACGTACTCTGTACATGTGTCTTACGATTTATCCGACGTATTGTATAACTATTGTCTTAATCAATCAACATTATATTATATTGTCTCGGACTTAACCAAGACTAGTATATTACAAGAAAATATTCATGACATGTTTAAATACATGTATAATATAGGAAAAGTTAGCTAGGATATGGTTAGTATAGATTTTATCAAAATAATCCCGTAGCCATTTTAGGCTATTTCTAACCAATATTATTTTGCCCATAATTTCTTCATTACAAATTATTTTTGAGTGAATCAGTTTGATATGGTTTTGTAATGAACTCAATTTTCTAAAACTAAACAGAAAAAGTGGTGATTTATAGTCGGAGTTACAGGTTACAAGTCCATTTTGAAAGAGGTGGTAATTTCTGTCGAAAGAACGACACCTTGATGACCATTTTGAAAAACATACTTATACTTTGAGTTTATACACCATTTTTAGATATGTTATCATGTTCATATAAAATATTATTTTCCCAAAAAACAAACTTTAAATTCAAAGTTTAAGATAGTTTCTAATTATCCAACCCAAAACAGCCCCCGATTTTACTACGACGGCGTATGTCCAGTTTTACGGTGTTCTTCGTGTTTTCCAGTTTTAAATCCTTAAGTTAGCATATCATATAGATATAATACATGTTTGAAGTTGTTTTTAAAGTCAAGTTAGAAGGATTAAGTTTGTTTGCAAACAAGTTTAGAATTAACTAAACTATGTTCTAGTGATTACAAGTGATATTCTTCGAATAAGATAGTTATTGTAATGGCCCGTCCAAATCCATATGGACGAATACAATAACATTTGGTCCTATTGCGAGGTATTGACTTCTATATGATACGTTTTACCAACATTGCATTCGCTTTTAAAAGAAAACTTTCATTACAACGATAGTTGACAAATATGCATACCATTTCACAATATATCCAAACTATAAATGACTTAATCTGTCATTTATTTTATAATAATCTTGTTGAACTCAATGACTCGAATGCAACGTCTTTTGAAATATGCACCGAATGACTCCAAGTAATATCTTTAAATTGGGCAAATGCACAGCGGAAGATTTCTTTCATACCTGAGAATAAACATGCTTAAAAATGTCAACCAAAGGTTGGTGAGTTCATAAGTTTTAATATTTCGCATAATCTGTATATAAAGGCGGACTACAAGATTTCAGTTGTTTCATACAAATTGTTTATCAAAATATTCTACGAAATTGAGTACCCTGGTAACTAAACTTAACGTATATATCATAAGTACCCTTGTTTTAACATACATACAACCAACATGTACAATACACGCAAACCAACATGTACTAAACTCAAATAGCATACGTCCACTTTATAGTTCAGGCTAGGGTCTCTATACCTGGAACGGACAGGGATGTCAAGCCCTATGGATCCATATACAACTAATCGCGCCCACCAGTTCTTATAACCGGCAGTTACTAGTTACCAAAGCTAAGGTATTTTCGGTTTAAACTCAGTGTAGAATTAAGTATGTACTTGTGTCCATTTCGTAAAACAGTTTATAAAACAGCGCATGTATTCTCAGCCCAAAAATATATGTAAAAAGAGAGTAATGAAACTCACTATACTGTATTTCGTAGTAATTACGCATGTAACGGCATTGAACAAGTGCAAAGTTAGCCTCGGATTCACGAACCTATATATATCAGTTATGTATATATTAAAACATATAACAAGTTTATATATTAATATTATTAATATACTTATTATATTTAATGTTTTATATGTCATGTTAATAATTTAAATATAGTCATTTTATATTTTAAATAATAATCAGTATTTATATATTCAATTTTTATTAAAGTAATAACATAAATCATTTATTATAATTATCATTTGTTTTTGTCTAGAAATATTATATAAAATTAATATTCATATATGTATTTATATCATATCTCAAAATATGTTTTTATATATTTTACGTGTAAATTAGTTAATAAAATATTATGTGATATCAAATAATTTATATTACATCTATATACTTTAAATAGTTAATATTTATCATATAATATATTAATAATAAAAATTTATGTTAAGATTTATATATGATAAAAATATATTTTTATATATATCAATGATTATTATTCATGAAGTTTACTTAATATCATTTTAATGATAAAAATATAGTGATATGTATTATTAATATAATTATATTACGTGTAGCAAATATATCTTTGTATCAAATATTTATTTGATAATATAATATTAACAATAATAATAATGAATAAAAGTTGTATTATTTTGTAATAATAATAATCATTATTATTTTAATAATAATAATAATAACAACAAGGTAATGATAATAATAATAATTTTAAAAGTGACGAGAATTATACCATCTTAATTTCATCAACATTGGTTCGTTTTCAGAGTACTCATAACTTCCTTAGTCCTAACCCATAATTCCATAACTATAACCCAATTCCATAGCATCAACCCACTCAAAAACCCGTTTTGAAAATATCGTGCTCATGACCCCGTCGTAGTATTTTATGTATAATACTACTAATAATTTTACTAATACTAATAATAATATTAGAATTATTATTAATAATAATATTAATAATAATAATAATAATAATAATAATAATAATAATAATAATAAATATAATATAGAGAGAGATTGAGAGAAGATAGATTGAATTCGGGCAGAAAAATGAGCGAGCTTTATAGGCAGGTCCTGAATTTGATCCCCATGTGATCGCATGGGCTGAAAGACCATTTTCTATGCGATCGCATGGATTTGGATCCCAGCTCAAATTCAATTAACACGTGGGCTGCTGACAGTTTTATTATTTTATATTTATAATATATTTAATTTATATAATTAATTATATATTATATTATATTTATGTGCATAGTTAATTTGTAAATTTAGTTTCGATGAATTATACGTTGACGCTTGACTTATGTCCCGGTTTCGGTTTTTCGAACGCATTTTCGTACTCTTAGAAAACTTGTACTTTACGTTTCGCGATAAGTACCTTTATCAATAGTTAGACTTATTTGCCAATAAATTATCTTATTTGAAATGTAACTTATACATTTTAATATTTTGATCATTTGCTTCTTTAAATCATCATCTCGTTATTTACTACAACATAATTAATAGTATTTTTATATCAAGACGTTTTATATCTAAGTTAATATTATATTTTATAACATTGTAAAATATACCTATATTTTCATTTTGAAATAGTGTTTTACTGTAGCTTTTCGGGCACTGTAGCAAATAGTGGTTTTCGAAAATAGTGGTTTTCGGGCAAATAGTGGTTTTCGAAAACACTGTAGCTTTTCGGGCACTGTAGCAATTCGAAAACACTGTAGCAAATTAGTGTTTTACTTGTACATTTTTGATTTAATTGCGTTTCTTCTTATAAATTTAAAAAAAAATTACATCATAAAAATAAAACGATTATATAGTTATCACAAGTTATGATGTTCGTGAATCATCGGTTAATAGTCAAAGGTTAACTGAATATATAACATTAGTTCAAAAATTTTGAGAATCAATATTACAGACTTTGCTTATCTTGTCAAAATCATATAAGGATTATGTTTAAATTTGGTCAAAAATTTTCGGGTCGTCACAGTTATATAAATAAGAATTGAGCAAGGTTATGAACAAGGTTACTACCTCAATTTTAGTAGTTAAACATACTGTAAATGACAAGAATTAATCTTGAGCTTCAAAGGATCTTTGATGGCTTGGAAGTTCTTGAAGTAGAATCATGGAATGAAAACAAGTTCAAGTAAGATTACTACTTGATTTAAGATATGTATGTTTATAGAATTTAACCAAAGCTTAAATATAATTATTACCTTGATTTAGAATGAATACCTACCTACTGAGATGAATGAAGGTTTCTTGATGTTGGATGATCACTTGAAATGGTTTTGAACGATTGAAAGTAATCTAACAAACTTGAAAGTGATCTTGCAAGGTTATTTTGTATGATGATTTATGTTTGGATTTTTGAGCTAGATTGATGTAGATTTTGATGAAGATGATGAAAAACATTTAGAACATAAAGATAGAACTTGAGAGAGATCAATTTGATGCATGAAAGTTGAAATGAAATTGTGTTTTGTGTGTGTATCTAGGCCGTGATTTTGGAGGTTGATATAAAGATGTTTTAGTTTGTAATTTAGCTTAATAATTCATGGTAAATGACAAAGGTTAAACTCTACATGTTTCTATAATGGTTAATGAGTCATCTAGGGCTGCTAAGAGCTGATCATTAAGTATATATGCCAATAGTATATACATCTAGAAGCTGAGTATTATACGGGTGAAAATACCGTACGAATAGGAGTAGAATTCTTGATGAAAACGAATGAGAATATGATTATAGTTATCTTTAATAAGTATAAGTATTTTGATATATGTCTTTAAGTCTTTTAAAAGTGTATTAATACTTCTTAATACATTACATATATATACATTTTAATTAAGTCGTTATTTCGTCGTTAATCGTTACATGTATATATTGTTTCGAAACCCTGAATTTAGTAGTCTCATTTTATGTATCTAACCCATTTCTAATATACTTAATGAGATACTTAATTATCATTCTATCATGTTAAATATATATATATATATATATATATATATATATATATATATATATATATATATATATATATATATATATATATATATATATATATATATATCATGTCGTTCTTACAAGTTTTAACGTTCGTGAATCGTCGGACAAACTGGGTGGTCAAATGTTTATGTAAAATTCGTTTCAAACATTCAAGTCTTAACAAGTTTGATTGCTTAACATGTTGGAAACATTTAATTATATAAATATTAATCTCATATAATATTCACAGAAAAATCCGGATCATTACACCCGGTTCATCCTATCAACCTTTAATTCGGTTAGATCGTTTTAATTTTCCATTCTTATATAGATTATCTATTATATATATATTTATGATCTGATTAGCTTGTTTGATTAATATGTTATAGTTTTATTTACTCGTTTCAGTTTTGTGTATAATTTTCCTACAAACTTAAACAGATTTTCTTGTTAACTGAAACTGAGTTTGAACATATAAATCTAAATATATTAGTGTTTATTCTGTGATTGATGAAGACCAAAGGGAAAAAAAAAATGTCGGTTTTATTTGGTAACTTTGATGCCAGCTGTGGGGATACAATCCATTCCAACAGTTTCACTTTTAGACTTGGTAAAGATGTTCTCCACTCATTAATTAAATACATTTAATTCTAAAAGGGTTTTGTAACATATGTCTATTTACAATACGGTAATGTAAATTTAGTGAATTCGTGATATTATTAAATATAATATTTTGGAGTATATGATTACGAAAGATAAATATTTGACTGAATCAACGTGTGTATTAGATGTCAATATTGATATTATGGTTACATTTAATTTAATAGAATTGATAATTGATAATTGATAGTGATTTACGAAAGTTAAATTATATAAATATAATCACGTGTGATTATTTTGTAGTCATTATAAATTCTATATCTATTTGTGATTATGATATGCCTATTATGATTATAGATAATAAAATTCTATAATTGAATTATGTAACATATCATCTATATTAATCAAACCGATTTGATTATTATGATAAGTCTGTTGCTATCGTAAACGTTTGATAATCTGGTGCTACATAATCGGAGCATATAATCTGATTATATTTATATTATTTATTATTCTGATACTGATTACTTGCTAACAGCATCTATAATTATATTTATATTATTTGCTATTCGTATCTGTTGCGATTTGATCAGTATGCCTAGTTTTAATTAGTTACACAACAGATTTATGAAGTAAAAATAGTTATGAGTATTATTTTGTTGCTGATTTTTTTTATTGCAATATTATGCTTTCCAACTCTCGTGCTATTATCTTGTGGTTAACATATATGATTGTATAAATCAACTTCGTATGAACATGTTCTAGAACATATTTGTGTTATCTAGTTTCTATATGTTTGTGTTATATATAGACTATTTCTTTATACTTATATTCGGGTAAATATAAGAATGTTAATAACAATTAATTTAAGGTTTATTGGATAATGCATAACAATCGTGATCGAATTTGAATTTTTTATATTATTATCCATCGTTGAATAGTGTAGTTGGTTTGCTTAAACCATATTATTTAAGTGATTGATTCATAAGTATGGCGATTATATTTGCTTTATGATTTTATACATTAGAATATGGGATAATTAAATTTATATATCTTTTGTGATTATATAAATTGAAATTTGTGTTAAGCGATGTAACTGAACAGAATATTTTATTAATCTTGTTAAAGATTCTCTCTATTATTTGTGATATATTTGTTTGAGATAAATTCTATTCATGCGTGTTATCTTCTGTTTACGTTAAAATCTAAATTAAGTTAGTTTGGATTTGATTCGTGAAGATATTTGCGTTATTTTATTGAGGGACTTGAATGCGGGTCTTTCTCATGTTGAGAAACCTGAAAAAGTTCACTGGTGTAAACTTTAAACATTGGCAGCAAAATATGTTCTTTTGTCTAATCACGTTGAACCTTGCGTGGTTCTTGACTAAAACTGCTCCTGAATGAGGTTCTTACTCAGGTTAGAAAAGCTGAGAAATTCACATGTGTGAACTTTAAGCGTTGGCAGTAAAAGATGTTGTTTTATCTGACCATAATGAATCTTGCGAGGTTCTTAACTGAACCTTGGGAGGTTCTTGACTGAACCACTTCTCAAGTTGCGGAAGGGGAACAAGATGCTCAAAATGTGAGTACGGTTCAGGTTTAGAATCATTCAGATTACTTGTGCACAAGTCGATCGTTCGATAACGTATATTCGAACAGTGTTCAGAACTGTATTTTGATCTGTTTTCAGACAGTATTCGACACTGGTTATCGACTGTCTTCGGGACAGTATTCGGACAAGTTTAGACTGTTATAAAACCGGATATAAACTTGTTTGTTTAATAGTTGGGCTTAAACATGTTTGGTTTAATCGGTTTTGTTGAAATGGTTTAGTTTAATCGTTTAGTATAAACTTTTTGGTTTTAACATGTTTGGTTTACATGGTTGTGGTTAAACCTGCTTGGTTTAACTGTAGGGTTGAAACCTGTTTTGTTTACCCGTTTGAGTTGAAACGGTTTTAAGGTGATACCTATTTGGTTACCCATTTGAGTTTAAACCCGTTTGGTTTACTTGTTTGAGTCAAAATCTATTTGATTTACCCGGTTGGGTTTAAACCTATTTGGTTTACTTGTTTAGGTTGAACCTTCTCGGTTTACCTATTTGCTTGAAACCTGATTGGTTTAGCCTAGTTGAGTTGAAACATGTTTGGTTTAACTCAGTTTGTTCACAGTATAATGAAACTTTTATTTGGGTTGAAAACCCAAATTAATTTAGTTCACGTGGTATTTGCTGACTGAAATTTTCTTTTTTGCTAAAACAGTTTTTTTAGTTTATACACAGTGATGATTCTGGAAAAGTTGACTTCTGGATAGGAACTCGCATTGAATAATGTGTTATATGTTCCTGAGATTCGTAAGGAATCTGGTGTCCAGATGTTTGTTGAACAAGTTTGGCATTTAAAAATAAAAATAAAAATGGAAAGTATGTTCAAAAGGTCATGTTGACCTAGAGTGAATGTATATTTCAAAGGGTTGTGCCATATAAATGTGAAACTTGTGTTGAACTCAAATTAAAGAGATCATTTTCGATTGAACGAATAATCGAACCCATTGATATGGTCCACACCGATGTGTGTGATTTGAAATCCATTCCAACGAGGATTGGTAACAAGTACTTCATTACGTTTACCGATTATAGCATGAAGTACTGTTATGTTTACTTGTTGCAAAGTAAAGATGAAGCAATTGAGAAGTTTTATTGCTTATAAAAATGAAGTTGAGAATCAACTTGAACGAAAATTCAAGGTTGTTCGTAGTGATAGAGGTGGTGAATATGTCGCTCCTTTTGCTGAATTTTATTCACAAAATGGCATTAGATATGAATTCACTGCACCTTAGTCACCTTAATCGAATGAGACTATTGAACGAAAGAATAGAACCCTGAAAGATATGGTGAATGCCATGTTGGTAAGTTCTGGTGTAAGCCAATAAATGTGGGGGGATGTAATTCTGTTGGCAAATTATCTTTTAAATAAGATACCCCAGAAGAAAAGTTATGAAACCTCATACAAGATATGATGGAAAAAGAAATCATCGTATGAATACCTCAAAGTGTGGGGGTGCCTAGTAAAGGTAGTTATTTAACTACTTAAGGCACAAAAGATAATATTTATTGGATGTGCTGAAACTGTAGTGTTTATCGCTTCGTTGTGTGAATGAATCCAAGATTTCGGATATACACAAAGGTTCGATAATTGAATTGAGAAACGTTTCATTCTTTGAAAATGTATTTTTGTACATAATGAACGTGAAAGTTCGTCTAGGATAGACGAGAAGGTATTCAAGATGAGACACCTAATGAGCTAGTTCAATACGAATTAGTATAATTAAAGGAGCTTCCTCGATAAATGGCATATGCATTATGCTTATAGAGGAACTAAAACTGAATGTATAAAATATAAGATATACATGATATTGAGACCCTCTTAAATTATATATTTAAGGCGGTGTTTAAATATATGAAGTTGATTTTCTCATGATACAAGGGATATCGTATAGCATTCCTAGTGAGAAAAGCTATGGAGAATATGAATGACGCGTCTTCTATTCTCATGCTTTGAACTTGAAGTCTATAGAATACAAGACTTAGACTTGTTAATAATGATCATCTACAGAGATTAATTAACAACTAATATTTCACTGTGTTGAAATTATTTAAAGGCAAAATCACTTTCATTAAGTAATAGAAGCATTTGGTATATTGTGAAACCAGATTTGTATGTGGAATATGATATTGAAGATAATTATAAATATAAAGATGACAATCTTTATTATATTATTATCTTGAGATCTGAATTACCTAATCAGAATTCAGATGTGGAAATATAATTTAAGTGCGAGAACTTTGTTAAGTTTTCTAAATTCGACGTCTCTAGGTCAAACCTAGAATATGACTAAGAATTGCTAAAATGTGTTAAAATATAGATCACAAAAGATGTAAATCTTATGTGTGGGCATTTGAACACTTCATTGATTAGAATCATATTAGATATATATGATTATGATATCAAGTTGCAAGACATGTGGGGGAAGCTTAAAAACGATGAGCAGTAACCCTTATTAGTTATTTAAAATGAACACAATAACTTTAAAATGTGAGGGTGTCTTGTTTCTAATATCAAGAACATGATACATGATAACGCATTCTAGTGTATCTAATGAGTTTTACTAGATTCGAATTAGCATATGCTGTAAGAAAGCTAAGTAGATACAAGAGTAATCCAAGTACATCGCATTAGAGTTAAGTCTGTAACAGATATCCTGCAGTGATCAAGGGACACTGTGATGCAAACTAGATATCTGTAACGACCCGTATTTTTCCATGATTATATATATTTGAGAATGATATTTACATATATAAATGTTTCCAACATGTTAAGCAATCAAACTTGTTAAGACTTGATTAATTGAAACGGAATTTACATAAACGTTGGACCACCCAGTTTGTCCGACGATTCACGAACGTTAAAACTTGTAAAAATGACATGATATATATATATATATATATATATATATATATATATATATATATATATATATATATATATATATATATATATATATATATATATATAACATGGAATTATGATAATTAAGTATCTCATTAAGTATATTAACAATGGGTAATATAAATAAAATGAGACTACTAAATTAAGGAATTCGAAACAGGATATATATGTAACGGTTATCGACGTAATAACGTCTTAATTAAAATATATACATATGTATTGTATTAAGTTATATTAATACACTATGTTTAACATGATAAAATGATAATTAAGTATATCATCAAGTATATTAACAATGAACTATATACATAAAACGAGACTACTAACTTAAGGGTTTCGAAACAATATATACATGTAACGATTAACGACAAAATAACGACTTAATTAAAATGTATATATTTGTAATGTATTAAGAAGTATTAATCACATTTGAAAGACTTAAAGACATATATCAAAATACTTATACTTAACAAAGATAGTTATAATCGTATTCCTATTCGTTTTCATCAAGAATTCTACTCGTATTCATACGGTATTTTCACCCGTATAATACCCAGCTTCTAGATGTATATACTATTGGTATATACACTCAAATGATCAGCTCTTAGCAGTCCTCAATTAGTCAACAAACATGTGGAACTAACCATTAGACAACTAGCATGACTTATGAGCAAGAAAACAAAACAAGAACTCCTTTTAACCCCACTCCCCACTCACAATTCACTTCATTTCATTTCCAATTTCTTTCTAATTATCTCTCAAAACACACACACACACCCTCAAGAATGAAATTTTCAGTAAACTAATCATCATCTTCATCAAAAACTACTTCAAGAATCAAGCTATAATCATCATAGGAAGAATACTTCAAGAACACTTCGAAAATCCTTTCAAGTTTGCAAGATTACTTTCAATATTTGTTAGGACCCCGAAGTTGTATAGTGTTAATGTGAAATTAGCTTAAATGAAGGTTCCTTAGAAGAGGGCTATATAAAGAACCTATGTAATCCTAACACAATAGCCACTGCATTGTAACTAAGTTCTAGAAGCTGTGGAATGTAAATTTTACCGAAACTCTCTCATACCGAATCTTATTCTTACATACCGAATCATTCTAACTTGTCAATTCTTCCAATCTAAACATGATCTGACCTATCATTTGGTATCAGAGCTCCCAGGGAGTGATATTACATCACTATATTAATCCAGAGATTGAAGATTACAGAATCTGATCACATTCGGTTAGATTGAATCAGACTCGGTACATTCGAATTTGATAATCTGACGTTTAGATTCTTGTGATAAGTTCAGCGAAGATTTATTAGATTGATTAGAAAGAGTTTCGATCATCATTTCAGCTTTTGAACAACAATTATGAAGAATCAAGTTGATTTTTAGAGTTTGTGGCTAAAACTCTCGATATTGATCAATTCTAGCTTGATTCTGTATTTTAGTAAAGGTTTGAGGATTCTGTTGTGTTCGTGAGGTAATTAATCAAGTTTTTGACGGTTCAATTTCAACAAATCTTCAAGTTTTGAAGATTCTATCAATACTCGATATCGTAACTACCATATCGAGTCTGCTTCAAAGTTGATAATTCGTGCTAATTGTTACAGATTGTGGTGTGATAGTGATTCTATCACATTCAGTTTGATTATACGCAGCTATTTGGTGTGGTTTGAGAAAGGATTCGATTGAATTTCTAAGTTTCTATACTTAGACTCGGTATTGTCAACTGCTACAGTTGACATTCGGTATCCTATACATTCGGTATTATTGATATTATGTGTGTTACTAACTTGTTTCCTTGTGCAGCAAGGTTACTGAATCTAATTCAAAGGAATTGGATTGTGTTTGCATTCAAAAGTTTACAGAATTTGACTACCGAGTCAAATACCGAACCAGAATCTCTGTATCACTTAATTCATTAGTTTTAAGTGTTCAAAGGCTTCAAATCTTGTGGTTACCGAATCCATACCGAATCTGGGTGTGTTACTTGTGTTACTTGTGTTACTGATCAGTTTCTGTTACAGAATCTGGTTTACCGAATCTGCTACAGTACCGAACCAGCTACCGAACCTATACCGAATCTGTTATTTTACCGAATCTGACACTTTTGTTAGATTTTTGTGACCCTTCATCTTAGATTTGTTTTATACCGAATCTTTACCAAATCTACCACAATATTAAGATGTCTAGACAAGATACATTGATCATTGGATCAGATTCCCGACCTCCAGTGTTGTTTGATGGAAAGTACACTCAGTGGCTCCACTGTATCACACAGTACATAGACTACAAGGGTGAGAAAGCAAAGCACATATGGGCTTCTTTGAGAGATGGTCCAGTTGTTGAGTTTCATCCGGATACTGGTATGCCAATTCCAGTCTATGAACTTTCTGGAGAAAAACGTGAGAGAGCTCAGGGTGACATAGAGGTTAAGAACATTGTTATGCAATCCATCCCGTATGAGTTGTTTGAAAATGTTGACAGCAACACAACTGCAAAGGACATATGGAATGAGATCAAATGACAGCAGGAAGGTTATGACATGTCTGATGTTACTAAACTGAATAAGGCTCTTGGATTTTATGAAGATTTCAAGCAAAAATCTGATGAACCACTCAAGGATACCTGTCGTTGTTTCAATGGTGTTCTCAATGAGTTGAAAAGGTGCAAGATTACAAAAGTTAATGCTAAAATCAACATGAAGTTCCTCAAAAAGCTCAATGCTGATTGGCTTCCTTATGGAACCATCATTCGATCTACCAGAGAGATTGACAAGATGACTATTCATGAGCTTGTTGGAGTTCTTATGTATCATCAACTAGAAGTATCTAAACTTCAAGAGAGAAGGAAATAGTCATCTCCAAGTGATCTACTTGCTCTCATTGCCTAAAAGAAGAGCAAATCATTTCCTACTTACAAAAGCTTATCAAAGAAAGTGCTTGTTGAAGAATCAACTGATTATGAAGAGTTGAATCTTTCTGATGTTGATGATTCTCTTCTTAAATTAGTCAAGATGGCCGCCATGTTCACCAAAGCCTTGAACAAATAAAAGTTCAAAGGCAAATTAAGCAATCAACGCAAGAACTCCTCTTATTCCTCTTACTACAAGAAACCTGATCAATCAAAACATCAACGTGCTGATGATTCCAAGAAGGATGATTCAATCTGTTTCAATTGTGGCAAAGCTGGTCATTACTCTCGTGAGTGCAAGATGCATAAGAAAAAGGATGCAGCTTACTACAAGAAGAAAATGTTGATGGCAAAGATTGTGGAAACTGGAGGAGAACTGAAACCGGTTGATGATACTTAGTTTAGCTGGACTGATGATTCAGATTCAGAGGTGGAACACGCAAATGTTTTTAAAGTGACTAAACTCATCCAAGCAAAGAAAGTAATGGAGAATTCTGACACAACATCTGATGATGATGCGGTACAATCAACTGAAATCCCATCTAATTTTATAAAAATGCAAAATGACTTGATGAAGAATTTGGTTTCAATGTCAAAAGAAGTCAAAGGTTTAAAATCTGAAAACAAGGTTTTAAAAGATAAAATCAAACTTAATGAGACCAAACCTTCATCATCGAAATTACAATCAGAATTGCAAAGATTGAAAGTTCAACTCAGCTCTACGGACACTGAGTTGGAAGATCTAAAAAAGACAATTCATTCGATTAAAGTCGAAAGGACTGATTATCGTCTAAAATCAAAACGTCTTGTAGAAAAAGTTCAATTTTTGAAAAAAGATCTTAACGATTTGAAAAACCAACATGAACCCTCACTTTCAAAGCTAAACAAGAAAATTATTCAATTGGAAAACACCATAATTGAAAAGAATACTGAAATTTCTTCACGGTCAAAAGAGTCTTTTCAAATGAAAGCTCAACTTGTTCGATATGAGGAAAAACTCTATCGAACAAAGCAATCTAAAGCTATCATTGATATGGAACTTTCAAAACAAACAATTTTCATGAATAGACCAAAAACGATTCATGGTGATAAGTGGGGGTTGGGTTATGAAGATCCAAAGATTTTAGATGATGCTTCCAAAAAGATTCTAGGATTATATCATTCTGATTACTTTCAAGCTGGCTTACCATATCATTTTGTGCATGCATCTGATGCTGATTTTGATGATATTATTTTTAATTGAAAATCTAAAAAAATACTATCAAATTAGCTTAATGTATGAGAAAATCAATGCTAAAATGGGTAAATCAAATCCTGATTTCTTGAAGGAACTTGTTGAAACTGAAAAGAATATGCAATGTGCTAACTATGTGCCTAAGTGTAGATTGGTTTATATTCTCACACTCATGCTAGAGAAATACATTTTAATGCTTGAGAATGAAGTGTTTAACAATCCTAGTTCTAGCATTATTACCATAGATGAGGTGATTGAACGACCTGTTGTGAAAGAGAAACCAATGTTACTTTCTTTACCTGCATGTTCTGTTTCTGATTCTCAAATCTGTGAAGGCCTAGCACATGAAATTACTGTCATGTTTATGATAGTATCTCTAGGTCATGAGGCTTTAGATTTAAAGGTAGAACCTCAGGAAGAACCACCAGTTGCACCTAAGGTAGAACCTACTGATGAAAAGCCTGAAGAGTTAGATTTACATCATCTAGTTGATAAACTTAAAAAAGAAAACATAAAATTGCAACTTAGATGTAATCACTTGAAACAAACACTTGAATTGTGTGATAAATTGCCTACACTTCCTAGAAAAGAATGTTCTTATGCTTTTAAGGAAGGTGAAGTTTTGGTGTCTGCTGAGGATTTATGTCTTGAGATTCAAAGCTTAAATCGTAAGATAGTTCAACTAAAACAGGCTAACACACAATTGCAAACATCTTTACATGCACACACAACACATATGAATTCTACTTGTTTGAATGGCTCACCTTTATGGTTGCCTTGTGTGAATAAAGTGTCGGAGTGTGCTGGAGGGATTGATAAGAAGGTTGTGGGTAAATCACATTCTGATGTTTCTACACCCATTACCATTCTTAAAAACCCTTTACGTTCTCAACTTGTGAAAAGAGTTTCAAATGTCACTCCTTCAAAACAATTTATTGTTAAGAAGGAACATCAATCAAATGGTTCTCATTCAATTAAAAAACTTCCTCTAATGTTAATGACAAAACATACAAAGAAATGTCTTTTAAAGAAACCAGTGAAGTCTTCAAAACAACACAAGAGTCCAAAACCTGATTTTAGTGAGTATGATGAAAAAGAACGTAAAATCAAAATGGAAATTTTGCAAAATCAATCTACTCAACTGTCAACTGAAAAATTTGGACGTCTCATTGATAAAGGTATTTTTCGTGTCACATGTTTTAATCCAAACTTGAATTACAAGTCTGTATGGGTTCCTAAGTCAACAACAAAGAAAGTAGCAAACAAACCAGAGAAATCTGCTAGTCGATCTAGGAAGTCATCACATGTTTTTCAATTTTCTTCTTTGAACAAAACATCTTCATGGAATAAGTTGTGTGTTAAGACTTCTGATGATAATGTAAAACTTGATATTGCGTATGATGCTTCATGTAATGTGGTTTTAAATGATGCTTTATTACCTAACCTGCATGATGCTTTACGTGATTATCTCATTGTTGATCCAAAGTTTGTTGCTGGTACTAACCGTAGAGGACCCAAGAAACTTTGGGTACCTAAACTCTAGTAAAATTAACGTTGACAGGGTATTGACATCTGTGTGTGGTACATCGACTCCGGTTGTTCTCGACACATGACGGGCAATAAATCCTTTCTTGTCAATTTCGTTGACAAATTCCTAGGAACGGTTACATTTGGAAATGATGAAATTGCAGCGATAACAGGATATGGAGATTATGTGAAAAATGGCATAACGATCACACGGGTCTCATATGTTGAGGGTTTTGGGTGCAGTTTATTTAGTGTCAACCAATTCTGCGATGGAGATCTCAAAGTTCTGTTTGAACGTCGTCAATGCTCGGTGCAATCCACTGATGGAAATGATCTTCTTGTTGGTAAACGTTGTAGTGACCCGAACTTTTCCATGTTTATAGATATTAATTGAGATTGATATTTACATGACTAAATGTTTCCAACGTGTTAAGCAATCAAACTTGTTAAGACTTGATTAAATGAAATAAGTTTCATATAGACAATTGATCACCCAAGTTGACCGGCGATTCACGAACGTTACAAAATTGTAAAAACTACATGTTGTGGTATATATAGACATATATATATATATGGTTGACATGAGATTATGATGATTAAGTATCTCACTAAGTATATTAACAATGTGTGATATACATAAGAAATGAGATTACTAAGTTAAGAAACTCGAAATGATATATATAACGATTATCGTTATGATAACGTCTACAAAATATATATGTATCATATAAAGATATTGATACACTATATTTAACATGATAAAATGATATTTAAATATATCATTAAGTTTGCCAACAATGAACTACATATGTAAAAACAAGACTACTAACTCAAGAATTACGAAACGAGACTTATATGTAACGATTATCGTTGTAACGATATTTTAATGTATATATCATATTAAGAGATATTCATACATCATAATATCATGATAATATAATAATTTAACATCTCATTTGATATAATAAACATTGGGTTAACAACATTAATTGAGATCGTTAACTTAAAGGTTTCAAAACAACACTTACATGTAACGACTAACGAAGACTTAACGACTCCATTAGAATGTATATACATGTTGTGTTTTGATATGTATTCTTAAACTTTTGAAAGACTTCAAGACACATATAAAAGTACTTCTACTTAACAAAAATACTTACAATTACATCCTCATTCAATTTCATCAACAATTCTACTCGTATGCATCCGTATTCTTGCTCGTACAATACACCGCTTTTAGATGTATGTACTATTGGTATATACACTCCAATGATCAGCTCTTAGTAGCCCATGTGAGTCACCTAACACATGTGGGAACCATCATTTGGCAACTAGCATGAAATATCTCATAAAATTACAAAAATATTAGTAATCATTCATGACTTATTTACATGAAAACAAAATTACATATCCTTTATATCTAATCCATATACCAACAACCAAAAACACCTACAAACACTTTCATTCTTAAATTTTCTTCATCTAATTGATCTCTCTCAAGTTCCATCTTCATGTTCTAAGTGTTCTTCATAAATTCCATAAGTATAGTTTCATAAAAATCAAGAATACTTCCAAGTTTGCAAGTCTACTTCCAAGCTTTCTAATCCATTCCAAGTAATCATCTAAGATCAAGGAACCTTTGTTATTTACAGTAGGTTATCTTTCTAATTCAAGGTAATATTCATATTCAAACTTTGATTCAATTTCTACAACTATAATAATCTTATTTTGAGTGAAAATCTTACTTGAACTGTTTTCGTGTCATGTTTCTGCTTCAAGAACTTTCAAGCCATCCAAGGATCCTTTGGAGCTAGATCCATTTTTCTCATTTCCAGTAGTTTTATCCAGAAAACTTGAGGTAGTAATGATGTTCATAACATCATTCGATTCATACATATAAAGCTATCTTATTCGAAGGTTTAAACTTGTAATCACTAGAACATAGTTTAGTTAATTCTAAACTTGTTCGCAAACAAAAGTTAATCCTTCTAACTTGACTTTTAAAATCAACTAAACACATGTTCTATATCTATATGATATGAGAACTTATTGATTTAAAACCTGGAAACACGATGAACACCATAAAATCGGATATACGCCGTCGTAGTGAAACCGGGGGCTGTTTTGGTTTGGATAATTAAAAACTATGATAAACTTTGATTTAAAAGTTGTTCTTCTGGCAAAATGATTTTTCATATGAACATGAAACTATATCCAAAAATCTTGGTTAAACTCAAAGTGAAAGTATGTTTTTCAAAATGGTCATCAAGATGTCGTTCTTTCGACGGAAATGACTACCTCTTTAGTAATTGACATGTAACTTAAATTTCGACCATAAAACTATACTTTTTCTGTTTGGATTCTTAAATTAGAGTTCAATATGAAACCATAGCAAATTGATTCACTCAAAACGGATTTAAAATGAAGAAGTTATGGGTAAAACAAGATTGGATATTTTTGATCTTTTTAGCTACGGGAAATGTTTAACAAATCTATACAAATCATATCCTAGCTAACTTATATTGTATTATACATGTATTCTAATATATTATGTAATCTTGGGATACTATAGACACGTATGTAAATGTTTTGACATATCATATCGACCCATGTATATATATTATTTGAAACAACCATAGACACTCTATATGCAGTAATGTTGGAGTTAGCTATACAGGGTTGAGGTTGATTCCAAAAATATATATACTTTGAGTTGTGATTTAGCCTGAGATGTGTATACACTGGGTCGTGGATTGATTCAAGATAATATATATCGATTTATTTCTGTACATCTAACTTTGGACAACTAGTTGTAGGTTACTAACGAGGACAGCTGACTTAATACACTCAAATCTTTAAAACATAATAAAAATAGTTGTAATTATATTTTGATCATACTTTGATATATATGTACATATTTGTATAGGTTCGTGAATTGATCCGTGGCCAAGACTTATTTTCGAGGAAGGAAATATCTGTGAAAGTGAGTTATAGTCCCACTTTTAAAATCTAAAATTTTTGGGATGAGAATACATGCAGGTTTTATAAATGATTTACAAAATAGACACAAGTACGTGAAACTACATTCTATGGTTGAATTATCGAAATCGAATATGCCCCTTTTTATTAAGTCTGGTAATCTAAGAATTAGGGAACAGACACCCTAATTGACGCGAATCCTAAAGATAGATCTATTGGGCCTAACAAACCCCATCTAAAGTACCGGATGCTTTAGTACTTCGAAATTTATATCATATCCGAAGGGTGTCCCGGAATGATGGAGATATTCTTATATATGCATCTTGTTAATGTCGGTTACCAGGTGTTCACCATATGAATGATTTTTGTCTCTATGTATGGGATGTGTATTGAAATATGAAATCTTGTGGTCTATTGTTATGATTTGATATATATACGTTAAACCTATAACTCACCAACATTTTTGTTGATGTTTAAAGCATGTTTATTCTCAGGTGAATACTAAGAGCTTCCGTTGTTGCATTCTAAAATAAGGACAAGATTTGGAGTCCATGTTTGTATGATATTGTGTAAAAACTTCATTCAAGAAACATATGTCGATGTAATATATTTCTATTGTAAACCATTATGTAATGGTCGTGTGTAAACAGTATATTTTAGATTATCATTATTTGATAATCTACGTAATGTATTTAAAACCTTTATTTATAAAATAAAGGTTATGGTTGTTTTAAAAATGAATGCAGTCTTTGAAAAACGTCTCATATAGAGGTCAAAACCTCGCAACGAAATCAATTAATATGGAACGTTTATAATCAATATGAACGGGACATTTCAGTTGGTATTCGAGCGTTGGTCTTAGAGAACCAGAAAATTTGCATTAGTGTGTCTTATCGAGTTTGTTAGGATGCATTAGTGAGTCTGGACTTCGACCGTGTTTTCTTTAAAAATGACTGCTTAACATTTTTGTTGGAAACTATATATTATTAACATGTAAATATTATGTGATATATTAATCTCTTATGTGACGACCCGAAAATTTTCGATCAAATTTAAACTTAATCTTTATATGTTTCCGACACGATAAGCAACGTCTATTAGACTGCATCTATTTTTAAACTATTTCAAGAAATCATTTGACCTCTGACTATTCCCAACGATTCACGAACAATTGCTTGTAAATAAATACGTATTTATAGATAAATGTAAATATAAATAATAATTTGAAATTTAAAATATAATTTAAACATTAAAATTAATTAAGTAAAATAAGATACAGAATAATTAAGTAAAATTTGTAATGAATCTATATAAATATATATGATCCTTATGCATAATATTTTTTTATTTGTACATTGTAATAAATAATCAAGATATGTTATTATATATAGTAGATAGTTGATAAATATTACATATTTAATAATATGTAAACATAATGAAATTACTTATAAGTTAAAATATAATTGTTATTACTATTTTCATTATTAACATTAATACCAGTAATATTAATATTATTAATACATATAGATATGAAATTTGATATGTGTGATTTGTTAGATCAACATTTTTATTTTTGTATTCATTATTAAGATTAACAATAACATTATTATTAGTATTAATATTATTATCATATGATTAGTAATATAAGAGTTATTAAAATTATCATTATTACGTTTACTATTAAAAATTAACATTTTTTTATTATAATTATTAACATTATTATCAAAAGTATAATTTTTATCATTATTATTTTGTTAACATTACTATTATTTTTATGGATATTATTATTATTATTATGAATATTACTTATTAATATTAATTATAAAATTTATGAATTCATTGATTAAAAACTAGGTAATAGTATCTAAAAACATTTTTATTAGTAATCTTAACATATTATTATATTTAATATATTTATTAAATTATTAATATTAAATTTAAATTATATGATACAGATAAATACGCATACCATTATTTTTTTAACCTCTTCTGTCTTTTATTGTTGGTCCGTGAACCCTGGTCGATTCTCACGATTTTCCTATATATCAATCGGTGTTTACACTAGATAGAAATCCATTCAAGTATCTTACTTTTATTGTCAATTATCAAATATATATGTTTTTCTTTTGTTTTAGGCTGTTAATTTAAACAAAAATTAAAAACGAACTGGTATATGTATTCGATATACTTTTTAGTCAAAAGCTCGATTGTGATTTAATTTTAAAATTTAAAAATGCAGAGTTGTGTGGATTCATATAACGAAATTACCTGCAAGTTTTCAAATCCTAACTCGCAAAATTAAGGATTAATTTCGAAGTCAAGACTTTTGAAACAAAAAGTCAATATGTGTTCTTCAACCAAATTCGAATCCTCTGTTTTGAATTAAGTTAAATTGATAACTGAAATAGATTCTAGTAATGATTTTAAACTTATTTCGTGTTGAAACTTTTGTCCAAAACAATTTCAAAATCATAAATCAAATTTTTTTTATAGATAAAAGCAGCTGCAGCAGCTTTTGTTAATATTTGTTTTGTTTGTTTTTTTTTGTTAATCCAATTTATACTAAGTAATTATCTATGTGTTAGATATTACATCCAAAAATTTAATTGGTAACCATTATTAAGTTTAAAAGGATTTTAGATTGATTGATTTGGTCGTTGAGTTTTTTTTTTTAAGGAAGAAGATGAAACACACAGACAGATATATCAAATATATAGATTTAGGTTTGGGTATAAAAATCAGAAAAAGCATAGCAGTGCAGTGGGTTAGGGACGTCTTGTAGTGACCCGAACTTTTCCATGTTTATATATATTAATTGAGAATGATATTTACATGATTAAATGTTTCCAACATGTTAAGCAATCAAACTTGTTAAGACTTGATTAATTGAAATATGTTTCATATAGACAATTGACCACCCAAGTTGACCGGTGATTCACGAACGTTAAAACTTGTACAAACTATATGATGACATATATATGGATATATATATATATATATATATATATATATATATATATATATATATATATATATATATATATATATATATATATATATATATATATATATAGTTAACATGATACTATGATAAGTAAACATATCATTAAGTATATTAACAATGAACTACATATGTAAAAACAAGACTACTAACTTAATGATTTTTAAACGAGACATATATGTAACGATTATCGTTGTAAAGACATTTAATGTATATATATCATATTAAGAGATATTCATACATGATAATATCATGATAATATAATAATTTAAAATCTCATTTGATATTATAAACATTGGGTTAACAACATTTAACAAGATCGTTAACCTAAAGGTTTCAAAACAACACTTACATGTAACGACTAACGATGACTTAACGACTCAGTTAAAATGTATATACATGTAGTGTTTTAATATGTATTTATACACTTTTGAAAGACTTCAATACACTTATCAAAATACTTCTACTTAACAAAAATGCTTACAATTACATCCTCGTTCAGTTTCATCAACAATTCTACTCGTATGCACCCGTATTCGTACTCGTACAATACACAGCTTTTAGATGTATGTACTATTGGTATATACACTCCAATGATCATCTCTTAGCAGCCCATGTGAGTCACCTAACACATGTGGGAACCATCATTTGGCAACTAGCATGAAATATCTCATAAAATTACAAAAATATGAGTAATCATTCATGACTTATTTACATGAACACAAAATTACATATCCTTTATATCTAATCCATACACCAACGACTAAAAACACCTACAAACACTTTCATTCTTCAATTTTCTTCATCTAATTGATCTCTCTAAAGTTCTATCTTCATGTTCTAAGTGTTCTTCATATATTCTACAAGTTCTAGTTACATAAAATCAAGAATACTTTCAAGTTTGCTAGCTCACTCCCAATATTGTAAGGTGATCATCCAACCTCAAGAAATCTTTGTTCCTTACAGTAGGTTATCATTCTAATACAAGGTAATAATCATATTCAAACTTTGGTTCAATTTCTATAACTATAACAATCTTATTTCAAGTGATGATCTTACTTGAACTTGTTTTCGTGTCATGATTCTACTTCAAGAACTTCGAGCCATCCAAGGATCCGTTGAAGCTAGATCCATTTTTCTCTTTTCCAGTAGGTTTATTCAAGGAACTTAAGGTAGTAATTGTAGTGACCCGAACTTTTCCATGTTTATATATATTAATTGAGATTGATATTTACATGATTAAATGTTTCCAACATGTTAAGCAATCAAACTTGTTAAGACTTGATTAATTGAAATATGTTTCATATAGACAATTGACCACCCAAGTTGACCGGTGATTCACGAACGTTAAAACTTGTAAAAACTATATGATGACATATATATGAATATATATATAGTTAACATGATACTATGATAAGTAAACATATCATTAAGTATATTAACAATGAACTACATATGTAAAAACAAGACTACTAACTTAATGATTTTTAAACGAGACATATATGTAACGATTATCGTTGTAAAGACATTTAATGTATATATATCATATTAAGAGATATTCATACATGATAATATCATGATAATATAATAATTTAAAATCTCATTTGATATTATAAACATTGGGTTAACAACATTTAACAAGATCGTTAACCTAAAGGTTTCAAAACAACACTTACATGTAACGACTAACGATGACTTAACGACTCAGTTAAAATGTATTTACATGTAGTGTTTTAATATGTATTTATACACTTTTGAAAGACTTCAATACACTTATCAAAATACTTCTACTTAACAAAAATGCTTACAATTACATCCTCGTTCAGTTTCATCAACAATTCTACTCGTATGCACCCGTATTCGTACTCGTACAATACACAGCTTTTAGATGTATGTACTATTGGTATATACACTCCAATGATCAGCTCTAAGCAGCCCATGTGAGTCACCTAACACATGTGGGAACCATCATTTGGCAACTAGCATGAAATATCTCATAAAATTACAAAAATATGAGTAATCATTCATGACTTATTTACATGAAAACAAAATTACATATCCTTTATATCTAATCCATACACCAACGACCAAAAACACCTACAAACACTTTCATTCTTCAATTTTCTTCATCTAATTGATCTCTCTCCAGTTCTATCTTCAAGTTCTAAGTGTTCTTCATATATTCTACAAGTTCTGGTTACATAAAATCAAGAATACTTTCAAGTTTGCTAGCTCACTTCCAATCTTGGAAGGTGATCATCCAACCTCAAGAAATCTTTGTTTATTACAGTAGATTATCATTCTAATACAAGGTAATAATCATATTCAAACTTTGGTTCAATTTCTATAACTATAACAATCTTATTTCAAGTGATGATCTTACTTGAACTTGTTTTCGTGTCATGATTCTGCTTCAAGAACTTCGAGCCATCCAAGGATCCGTTGAAGCTAGATCCATTTTTCTCTTTTCCAGTAGGTTTATCCAAGGAACTTAAGGTAGTAATGATGTTCATAACATCATTCGATTCATACATATAAAGCTATCTTATTCGAAGGTTTAAACTTGTAATCACTAGAACATAGTTTAGTTAATTCTAAACTTGTTCGCAAACAAAAGTTAATCCTTCTAACTTGACTTTTAAAATCAACTAAACACATGTTCTATATCTATATGATATGCTAACTTAATGATTTAAAACCTGGAAACACGAAAAACACCGTAAAACCGGATTTACGCCGTCGTAGTAACACCGCGGGCTGTTTTGGGGTAGTTAATTAAAAACTATGATAAAATTTGATTTAAAAGTTGTTATTCTGAGAAAATGATTTTTATTATGAACATGAAACTATATCCAAAAATTATGGTTAAACTCAAAGAGGAATTATGTTTTCTAAAATGGTCATCTAGACGTCGTTCTTTCGACTGAAATGACTACCTTTACAAAAACGACTTGTAAATTATTTTTCCGACTATAAACCTATAATTTTTCTGTTTAGATTCATAAAATAGAGTTCAATATGAAACCATAGCAATTTGATTCACTCAAAACGGATTTAAAATGAAGAAGTTATGGGTAAAACAAGATTGGATAATTTTTCTCATTTTAGCTACGTGAAATTTGGTAACAAATCTATTCCAACCATAACTTAATCAACTTGTATTGTATATTATGTAATCTTGAGATACCATAGACACGTATACAATGTTTCGACCTATCATGTCGACACATCTATATATATTTCGGAACAACCATAGACACTCTATATGTGAATGTTGGAGTTAGCTATACAGGGTTGAGGTTGATTCCAAAATATATATAGTTTGAGTTGTGATCAATACTGAGATACGTATACACTGGGTAGTGGATTGATTCAAGATAATATTTATCGATTTATTTCTGTACATCTAACTGTGGACAACTAGTTGTAGGTTACTAACGAGGACAGCTGACTTAATAAACTTAAAACAGCAAAATATATTAAAAGTGTTGTAAATATATTTTGAACATACTTTGATATATATGTATATATTGTTATAGGTTCGTGAATCAACCCGTGGCCAAGTCTTACTTCCCGACGAAGTAAAAATCTGTGAAAGTGAGTTATAGTCCCACTTTTAAAATCTAATATTTTTGGGATGAGAATACATGCAGGTTTTATAAATGATTTACAAAATAGACACAAGTACGTGAAACTACATTCTATGGTTGAATTATCGAAATCGAATATGCCCCTTTTTATTAAGTCTGGTAATCTAAGAATTAGGGAACAGACACCCTAATTGACGCGAATCCTAAAGATAGATCTATTGGGCCTAACAAACTCCTTCCAAAGTACCGGATGCTTTAGTACTTCGAAATTTATATCATATCCGAAGGGTGTCCCGGAATGATGGGGATATTCTTATATATGCATCTTGTTAATGTCGGTTACCAGGTGTTCACCATATGAATGATTTTTATCTCTATGTATGGGATGGGTATTGAAATATGAAATCTTGTGGTCTATTATTATGATTTGATATATATAGGTTAAACCTATAACTCACCAACATTTTTGTTGACGTTTTAAGAATGTTTATTCGCAGGTGATTATTAAGAGCTTTCGCTGTTGCATACTTAAATAAGGACGAGATTTGGAGTCCATGCTTGTATGATAGTGTGTAAAAACTGCATTCAAGAAACTTATTTTGTTGTAACATATTTGTATTGTAAACCATTATGTAATGGTCGTGTGTAAACGGGATATTTTAGATTATCATTATTTGATAATCTACGTAAAGCTCTTTAAACCTTTATTGATGAAATAAAGGTTATGGTTTGTTTTAAAATGGATGCAGTCTTTGAAAAACGTCTCATATAGAGGTCAAAACCTCGCAACGAAATCAATTAATATGGAACGTTTTTAATCAATAAGAACGGGACATTTCAGTTGGTATCAGAGCGTTGGTCTTAGAGAACCAGAATTTTGCATTAGTGTGTCTTATCGAGTTTGTTAGGATGCATTAGTGAGTCTGGACTTCGACCGTGTTTACTTGAAAAATGATTGCTTAACAAATTTTGTTGGAGACTATATATTTTTAACATGTGAATATTATGTGATATATTAATCTCTTAACGCGTTTGATATTATGTGATAGATGTCTACCTCTAGAACAAGTCCCATTGACTCACCTAATAATAATGAAGAGTCAAATGTAAATTGGAATGATTCGTGGACTGATTCACAAGTTCCCGAAGAGGAACCGGAAGAAGAGTCGGAACCGGAAGAAGAATCGGAACCGGATGAAGAAATAGAACCGGTGGGGGAAATAATAAAACGGTTAAGTAAAAGAAAATCCTCAACCAACCGACCAAGGTTAATTATGGTCAATGGTGTTTCCGCCAAGGAAGCAAAATATTGGGAGGATTACCAATTCTCCGATGAATCGGATTCCGACGAGAATTCCGATGATGTTATAGAAATTACCCCAACTGAATTTAAAAAGGCAAAAGAAAATAATAAGGGAAAGGGCATAAAAATAGAGAAATCTAATTCCAACCCCGATGAACTTTATATGTATCGTCAACCCCCGAAGTCCTTAAGTTGTAACAATGACCCGGGAACCTCTAAACCACCAGGTTTTTCTAAACCAATGTGGAAAACGACGGCTCGTATTAGGGGAACATCATATATCCCTAGAAACTTGGCAAAACGAACCAAAACCGAAGAAGAAGAAACAAGCGAGTCGGAATAAGATAGTTGTATTCGTGTGGTGTAATATATGTAATATAGTGTGCTTATGCTTTATGATATATGTAAAAATTGCTTGTATTAATAAGTATTTTTTTATGAATCTAACTCTTGTCTATTTTACAGTATAAAAACACAAAATGGATAGACAACCCAATATTTTAAGAGACCTACCCGGAGACATGATTGATGAAATCTTGTCTAGAGTCGGTCAGAATTCTTCGGCACAACTATTTAAGGCGAGATCAGTTTGTAAGACATTCGAAGAACGTTCCAAGAATGCCTTGGTTTATAAAAGGCTTTCGTTCGAAAGATGGGGGATATCACATTGGGAAATCCATAAGTTACCATGTGTTTACTTTGATGCATATATTGCGGGGAACCCAAATGCTATTTTACGCAATGGGTTAAGAAATTATTTTGACTCAATATATCCGAATATTGGACTTCGTGATTTAGAAAAAGCGGCTAACATGCAACATAAAGAAGCATGTTATGCTTACGAATTAGTAATGTTCGCTTCTCACCAAAGTGAGAACAAGAACATCGGGCTACAACTATTAAACAAAACATTCCCACAAGTGACGGAGTCAGTAATTGGGGTAAGAAATGAGGTTTTTAGATTGTTAAGGGACTGTTGGACATTACGTAACCCTCGTCCCTTTGACGACGTTACAACACGCTGTCTTATCAACGGCCATAACGGTTATGTTCCACAAGACCAAGGATGGGAAGTAATCCTAGTAAAACCAGAATGCATGACTTGTTTCTGCACGTATGAATTACGTGTCTTTATTGCCTTTGCTGAACGACTTGTGTACTAGCTAGAATTATCTTCACAACCATCTTGTATCAAATTTATTGTGTGCTATATTTCATGCTATATGTAAAATAAGCGGTATTGTAAGTTTGTAAAATATTGTGTAAAAGTTTGAACGCAAATTATTATTATAATCAGTTTTTCATATAGAATTGTAGTAGTTGAATTGTATATTAGCTACTAAGTATGAACTTAACGGGAAGGTACTACCCGAATTTAAACTTATAAAACGCTAATATGAAGAAAAACCTTTTATAAATGAGTTCATATTATGCTACGAAATACTATTAACTACTCTTAATATTCTGTATGATTAACTTGTTCCATTTGACTATTTTGAAGGAAATGGCACCGACTACTCGACACACCGTGAATGTGAATGAAGAGGAATTCCGTACTTTTCTAGCTTCAAAGATAGCCGCAGTACAGGCTGCGCTACATACCAACAATAACCTTGGATCTAGCAGTACAGGAAATCGTGTAGGATGCGCCTACAAAGAATTCACTGCCTGCAAACCTTTGGAATTTGATGGAACCGAAGGACCGATCGGATTGAAACGGTGGACCGAGAAGGTCGAATCGGTGTTTGCCATAAGTAAGTGTACTGAAGAGGACAAAGTGAAGTACGCTACGCATACCTTCACAGGTTCTGCATTAACATGGTGGAATACCTATCTAGAGCAAGTGGGACAAGACGACGCGTACGCACTACCGTGGTCAGCATTCAAGCACTTGATGAACGAGAAGTACCGTCCCAGAACCGAGGTCAATAAGCTCAAGACAGAACTTAGAGGGTTATGAACCCAAGGATTTGATATTACCACGTACGAAAGACGATTCACAGAATTGTGCCTATTGTGTCCGGGAGCGTTCGAAGATGAGGAAGAGAAGATCGACGCGTTTGTGAAAGGAGTACCGGAAAGAATCCAAGAAGATATAAGTTCACACGAGCCCGCCTCCATACAACAGGCATGTAGAATGGCTCACAAACTAGTGAACCAGATTGAAGAAAGAATTAAAGAACAGACTGCTGAAGAGGCCAATGTGAAGCAAGTCAAAAGAAAGTGGGAGGAAAACGATGATAAGAATCACCAATATAACAACAACAGCAATTACAACAATAATCGCAACAATTATCCCAACAATCGCAATATCAATCACAACTACAACAAATGGGCCAACAACAACAACAACAACAACAATAACAACAACAGCAACTACAACAATCATCCCAACAACAATAATAACCGCAACAACAACGACAATCAGAAGCAGCTATGCCAAAGGTGTGAAAAGTATCACTCGGGGTTCTGCACCAAATTTTGCAACAAGTGTAAAAGAAATGGTCATAGCACGGCGAAGTGTGAGGTCTACGGACCAGGGGTTAATAGAACAAAAGTAACAAATGGTGTCGGAACGAGTAATGGGGAAGCAAGTAGTGTCGGATCAAGTTATGCCAATGTAGTTTGTTATAAATGTAGAAAACCGGGCCACATTATTAGAAATTGCCCGAACCAGGAGAACACGAATGGACAAGGCCGAGGAAGAGTTTTCAATATTAATGCGGCAGAGACACAGGAAGACCCGGAGCTTGTTACGGGTACGTTTCTTATTGACAATAAATCTGCTTACGTTTTATTTGATTCGGGTGCGGATAGAAGCTATATGAGTAGAGATTTTTGTGCTAAATTAAGTTGTCCATTGACGCCTTTGGATAGTAAATTTTTAGTCTAATTAGCAAATGGTAAATTAATTTCAGCAGATAATATATGTCGGAATCGAGAAATTAAACTGGTTAGCGAAACATTTAAGATTGATTTGATACCAGTAGAGTTAGGGAGTTTTGATGTGATAATCGATATGGACTGGTTGAAAGAAGTGAAAGCAGAGATCGTTTGTTACAAAAATGCAATTCGCATTATACGAGAAAAAGGAAAACCCTTAATGGTGTACGGAGAAAAGGGCAACACGAAGCTACATCTTATTAGTAATTTGAAGGCACAAAAACTAATAAGAAAAGGTTGCTATGCTGTTCTAGCACACGTCGAGAAAGTACAAACTGAAGAAAAGAGCATCAATGATGTTCCCATTGCAAAAGAATTTCCCGATGTATTTCTGAAAGAATTACCGGGATTACCCCCACATCGATCCGTTGAATTTCAAATAGATCTTGTACCAGGAGCTGCACCAATAGCTCGTGCTCCTTACAGACTCGCACCTAGCGAGATGAAAGAACTGCAAAGCCAATTACAAGAACTTTTAGAGCGTGGTTTCATTCGACCAAGCACATCACCGTGGGGAGCTCCTGTTTTGTTTGTCAAGAAGAAAGATGGAACATTCAGGTTGTGTATCGACTACTGAGAGTTGAACAAACTTACCATCAAGAACCGCTACCCACTACCGAGAATCGACGACTTATTTGATCAACTACAAGGCTCGTCTGTTTATTCAAAGATTGACTTACGTTCCGGGTATCATCAAATGCGGGTGAAAGAAGATGATATTCCAAAGACTGCTTTCAGAACACGTTACGGTCATTACGAGTTTATGGTCATGCCGTTTGGTTTAACTAATGCACCAGCTGTGTTCATGGACCTTATGAACCGAGTGTGTGGACCATACCTTGACAAGTTTGTCATTGTTTTCATTGATGACATACTTATTTACTCAAAGAATGACCAAGAACACGGTGAACATTTGAGAAAGGTGTTAGAAGTATTGAGGAAGGAAGAATTGTACGCTAAGTTTTCAAAGTGTGCATTTTGGTTGGAAGAAGTTCAATTCCTCGGTCACATAGTGAACAAAGAAGGTATTAAGGTGGATCCGGCAAAGATAGAAACTGTTGAAAAGTGGGAAACCCCGAAAACTCCGAAACACATACGCCAGTTTTTAGGACTAGCTGGTTACTACAGAAGGTTCATCCAAGACTTTTCCAGAATAGCAAAACCCTTGACTGGATTAACGCATAAAGGGAAGAAATTTGAATGGAATGATGAACAAGAGAAAGCGTTTCAGTTATTGAAGAAAAAGCTAACTACGGCACCTATATTGTCATTGCCTGAAGGGAATGATGATTTTGTGATTTATTGTGACGCATCAAAGCAAGGTCTCGGTTGTGTATTAATGCAACGAACGAAGGTGATTGCTTATGCGTCTAGACAATTGAAGATTCACGAACAAAATTATACGACGCATGATTTGGAATTACGCGCGGTTGTTTTTGCATTAAAGACTTGGAGGCACTACTTATATGGGGTCAAAAGTATTATATATACCGACCACAAAAGTCTTCAACACATATTTAATCAGAAACAACTGAATATGAGGCAGCGTAGGTGGATTGAATTATTGAATGATTACGACTTTGAGATTCGTTACCACCCGGGGAAGGCAAATGTGGTAGCCGATGCCTTGAGCAGGAAGGACAGAGAACCCATTCGAGTAAAATCTATGAATATAATGATTCATAATAACCTTACTACTCAAATAAAGGAGGCGCAACAAGGAGTTTTAAAAGAGGGAAATTTAAAGGACGAAATACCCAAAGGATCGGAGAAGCATCTTAATATTCGGGAAGACGGAACCCGGTATAGGGCTGAAAGGATTTGGGTACCAAAATTTGGAGATATGAGAGAAATGGTACTTAGAGAAGCTCATAAAACCAGATACTCAATACATCCTGGAACGGGGAAGATGTACAAGGATCTCAAGAAACATTTTTGGTGGCCGGGTATGAAAGCTGATGTTGCTAAATACGTAGGAGAATGTTTGACGTGTTCTAAGGTCAAAGCTGAGCATCAGAAACCATCAGGTCTACTTCAACAACCCGAAATCCCGAAATGGAAATGGGAAAACATTACCATGGATTTCATCACTAAATTGCCAAGGACTGCAAGTGGTTTTGATACTATTTGGGTAATAGTTGATCGTCTCACCAAATCAGCACATTTCCTGCCAATAAGAGAAGATGACAAGATGGAGAAGTTAGCACGACTGTATTTGAAGGAAGTCGTCTCCAGACATGGAATACCAATCTCTATTATCTCTGATAGGGATGGCAGATTTATTTCAAGATTCTGGCAGACATTACAGCAAGCATTAGGAACTCGTCTAGACATGAGTACTGCCTATCATCCACAAACTGATGGGCAGAGCGAAAGGACAATACAAACGCTTGAAGACATGCTACGAGCATGTGTTATTGATTTCGGAAACAGTTGGGATCGACATCTACCGTTAGCAGAATTTTCCTACAACAACAGCTACCATTCAAGCATTGAGATGGCGCCGTTTGAAGTACTTTATGGTAGAAAGTGCAGGTCTCCGATTTGTTGGAGTGAAGCGGGGGATAGACAGATTACGGGTCCGGATATTATACAAGAAACTATCGAGAAGATCATCCAAATTCAACAACGGTTGAAAACCGCCCAAAGTCGACAAAAGAGCTACGCTGACATTAAAAGAAAAGATATAGAATTTGAAATTGGAGAGATGGTCATGCTTAAAGTTGCACCTTGGAAAGGCGTTGTTCGATTTGGTAAACGAGGGAAATTAAATCCAAGGTATATTGGACCATTCAAGATTATTGATCGTGTCGGACCAGTAGCTTACCGACTTGAGTTACCTCAACAACTCGCAGCTGTACATAACACTTTCCACGTCTCGAATTTGAAGAAATGTTTTGCTAAAGAAGATCTCACTATTCCGTTAGATGAAATCCCAATCAACGAAAAACTTCAATTCATCGAAGAACCCGTCGAAATAATGGATCGTGAGGTTAAAAGACTTAAGCAAAACAAGATACCAATTGTTAAGGTTCGATGGAATGCTCGTAGAGGACCCGAGTTCACCTGAGAGCGTGAAGATCAGATGAAGAAGAAATACCCGCAACTATTTCTAGAAGATTTAATCAACACCTTCAACAGCTTAAAATTTCGGGACAAAATTTATTTAACGGGTAGGTACTGTAGTGACCTGAACATTTCCATGTTTATATATATTAATTGAGATTGATATTTACATGATTAAATGTTTCCAACATGTTAAGCAATCAAACTTGTTAAGACTTGATTAATTGAAATATGTTTCATATAGACAATTGACCACCCAAGTTGACCGGTGATTCACGAACGTTAAAACTTGTAAAAACTATATGATGACATATATATGGATATGTATATATATAGTTAACATGATACTATGATAAGTAAACATATCATTAAGTATATTAACAATGAACTACATATGTAAAAACAAGACTACTAACTTAATGATTTTTAAACGAGACATATATGTAACGATTATCGCTGTAAAGACATTTAATGTATATATATCATATTAAGAGATATTCATACATGATAATATCATGATAATATAATAATTTAAAATCTCATTTGATATTATAAACATTGGGTTAACAACATTTAACAAGATCGTTAACCTAAAGGTTTCAAAACAACACTTACATGTAACGACTAACGATGACTTAACGACTCAGTTAAAATGTATATACATGTAGTGTTTTAATATGTATTTATACACTTTTGAAAGACTTCAATACACTTATCAAAATACTTCTACTTAACAAAAATTCTTACAATTACATCCTCGTTCAGTTTCATCAACAATTCTACTCGTATGCACTCGTATTCGTACTCGTACAATACACAGCTTTTAGATGTATGTACTATTGGTATATACACTCCAATGATCAGCTCTTAGCAGCCCATGTGAGTCACCTAACACATGTGGGAACCATCATTTGGCAACTAGCATGAAATATCTCATAAAATTACAAAAATATGAGTAATCATTCATGACTTATTTACATGAAAACAAAATTACATATCCTTTATATCTAATCCATACACCAACGACCAAAAACACCTACAAACACTTTCATTCTTCAATTTTCTTCATCTAATTGATCTCTCTCAAGTTCTATCTTCAAGTTCTAAGTGTTCTTCATATATTCTACAAGTTCTGGTTACATAAAATCAAGAATACTTTCAAGTTTGCTAGCTCACTTCCAATCTTGGAAGGTGATCATCCAACCTCAAGAAATCTTTGTTTCTTACAGTAGATTATCATTCTAATACAAGGTAATAATCATATTCAAACTTTGGTTCAATTTCTATAACTATAACAATCTTATTTCAAGTGATGATCTTACTTGAACTTGTTTTCGTGTCATGATTCTGCTTCAAGAACTTCGAGCCATCCAAGGATCCGTTGAAGCTAGATCCATTTTTCTATTTTCCAGTAGGTTTATCCAAAGAACTTAAGGTAGTAATGATGTTCATAACATCATTCGATTCATACATATAAAGCTATCTTATTCGAAGGTTTAAACTTGTAATCACTAGAACATAGTTTAGTTAATTCTAAACTTGTTCGCAAACAAAAGTTAATCCTTCTAACTTGACTTTTAAAATCAACTAAACACATGTTCTATATCTATATGATATGCTAACTTAATGATTTAAAACCTGGAAACACGAAAAACACCGTAAAACCGGATTTACGCCGTCGTAGTAACACCGCGGGCTGTTTTGGGTTAGTTAATTAAAAACTATGATAAACTTTGATTTAAAAGTTGTTATTCTGAGAAAATGATTTTTATTATGAACATGAAACTATATCCAAAAATTATGGTTAAACTCAAAGTGGAAGTATGTTTTCTAAAATGGTCATCTAGACGTCGTTCTTTCGACTGAAATGACTACCTTTACAAAAACGACTTGTAACTTATTTTTCCGACAATAAACCTATAATTTTTCTATTTAGATTCATAAAATAGAGTTCAATATGAAACCATAGCAATTTGATTCACTCAAAACGGATTTAAAATGAAGAAGTTATGGGTAAAACAAGATTGGATAATTTTTCTCATTTTAGCTACGTGAAATTTGGTAACAAATCTATTCCAACCATAACTTAATCAACTTGTATTGTATATTATGTAATCTTGAGATACCATAGACACGTATACAATGTTTCGACCTATCATGTCGACACATCTATATATATTTCGGAACAACCATAGACACTCTATATGTGAATGTTGGAGTTAGCTATACAGGGTTGAGGTTGATTCCAAAATATATATAGTTTGAGTTGTGATCAATACTGAGATACGTATACACTGGGTCGTGGATTGATTCAAGATAATATTTATCGATTTATTTCTGTACATCTAACTGTGGACAACTAGTTGTAGGTTACTAACGAGGACAGCTGACTTAATAAACTTAAAACATCAAAATATATTAAAAGTGTTGTAAATATATTTTGAACATACTTTGATATATATGTATATATTGTTATAGGTTCGTGAATCAACTAGTGGCCAAGTCTTACTTCCCAACGAAATAAAAATCTGTGAAAGTGAGTTATAGTCCCACTTTTAAAATCTAATATTTTTGGGATGAGAATACATGCAGGTTTTATAAATGATTTACAAAATAGACACAAGTACGTGAAACTACATTCTATGGTTGAATTATCGAAATCGAATATGCCCCTTTTTATTAAGTCTGGTAATCTAAGAATTAGGGAACAGACACCCTAATTGACGCGAATCCTAAAGATAGATCTATTGGGCCTAACAAACCCCATCCAAAGTACCGGATGCTTTAGTACTTCGAAATTTATATCATATCCGAAGGGTGTCCCGGAATGATGGGGATATTCTTATATATGCATCTTGTTAATGTCGGTTACCAGGTGTTCACCATATGAATGATTTTTATCTCTATGTATGGGATGGGTATTGAAATATGAAATCTTGTGGTCTATTATTATGATTTGATATATATAGGTTAAACCTATAACTCACCAACATTTTTGTTGACGTTTTAAGCATGTTTATTCTCAGGTGATTATTAAGAGCTTCCGCTGTCGCATACTTAAATAAGGACGAGATTTGGAGTCCATGCTTGTATGATAGTGTGTAAAAATTGCATTCAAGAAACTTATTTTGTTGTAACATATTTGTATTGTAAACCATTATGTAATGGTCGTGTGTAAACGGGATATTTTAGATTATCATTATTTGATAATCTACGTAAAGCTCTTTAAACCTTTATTGATGAAATAAAGGTTATGGTTTGTTTTAAAATGAATGCAGTCTTTGAAAAACGTCTCATATAGAGGTCAAAACCTCGCAACGAAATCAATTAATATGGAACGTTTTTAATCAATAAGAACGGGACATTTCACGTTTGGGTTTAACGAGAGGTTGCGGGTTCGAGCCTTGTTATAAGCAATTCTTTTTACACAAGCTTTAAAGGGTATACACAACTATTTTTATTATTGTTATTAATTATTATGATTATTATTATTATGATTTTTACTTCTATTATTATCTATTATTGTTGTTGTTATTGTTATGTATTTATTTAGTATTAGTATTAATATTAAAGTAAGTAGTATTATTAGTATTTATATAAGTATTATTATTAACCTTATCATAGTTATTATTAGTAGTATCATAATTACTAACATCATAAGTATTATTAAAATTAGCACTTTACATAAAAATTATCATTTCTTGTATTATTATTATTATTACTATTAAATCTAATAAAAATTAATATCATTATCTTAGTATAATCAATAATATAAGAAACAAGTGATATTATATAATCATATACTTAATACACATAAATAAACTATATTAACACCTTATGTATTAAAACATATAAAATGAATACATTTAATTAAATAATAAAATATATAGGTTATTAATATAAAAACTATAGCACTAATAATAATATATATTTGTTCAATTACAAGTATATGTTTTAACGTATATACAAATATTATAGGTTCATGAATCCGAGGCCAACCCTGCATTTTTCAGTTCTGTCTTATGTATTTTTACTACAAAATACAGTATGGTGAGTTTCATTTGCTCCCTTTTTAATTGCTTTTGAAATATATATTTTTGGGCTGAGAATACATGCGTTGCTTTTATAAATGTTTACAAAATAGACACAAGTACTTAAAAATATAATCTACGTTGATTTGTACCACTGGCATACTTCCCTGTAGCTTGGTAACTACTATTTACATGGGTATTGTAAACGCGAATCCTGTTGATAGATCTATCGGGCCTGACAACCCCAACCGGACTGGAAGACCAGTATTCAACGGTTACACAGTACTTCGTTTTGTAGGCTACACTTGGTACAGTGTAGTGAGATTTCATAATAAAGGAAATATGCGACGTTGATTAATAGTTAAGTATGGTTACCAAGTGCTCAACCACTTAGAATATTTTTATTTAAAATGTTTATGAATATGAAATCTTGTGGTCTATTAATATATTGAAATGATTGTTATGATAAACCTATGAACTCACCAAGCAAAAAGGTTGACACTTTTAAGCATGTTTATTCTCAGGTACGAATTAAGTCTTCCGCTGTGCATTAGCTCATTTTAAGGACATTAATTGGAGTCGATCATCGCAATGGGACCAAATGTTGATGACTTCGTCCAGGTGGATAAGGACGGGTCTTTACATCTTAACATGTTTGATATTGTGTGATAGATGTCTACCTCTAGCACAAATCCCATTGACTCACCTAATAATAACGAAGAGTCGAATATATATTGACAAGATTCACAAGTTCCCGAAGAATCGGAAGAAGAGGAAACGGAACCGGAAGAAGAGGAACCGGAAGAAGAGGAACCAGAAGAAGAAGAGGTTTCGGAGAGGGGAATAGTAGGAACCACAGAAAACCGGTCAAATAAAAGAAAATCCTCAACCAATGGACCAAAGTTAATAATGGTCAATGGTGTTTCCGCTAAGGAAGAAAAATATTGGGAAAATTACCAATTTTCCGATGTATCGGATCCTGATGAGGATTTCGATGATGTTATAGAAATTACCCCGACCCAATTTAATGAGGCAAAAGAAAATAATAAGGGAAAAGGCATCAAAATAGAGAAATCTGATTCCGACCCCGATGAACTTTATATGTACCGTCAACACCCGTATTTTCAATATCGTGACAATAACCTGGGAACCTCTAAACCACCAGGTTTTTCTAAACCAATGTGGAAAATGACGACTCGGATTAGAGGAACATCATATATCCCTAGAAGATTAGGAAAAAGAACCAAGTCCGAAGAAGAAGAAACCAGTGATTCAGATTAGAGGGGTGTGAGAATGTTGTGTAATAAATGTATTGTAGTGTGCTTGTACTTTTATGTTCTATGTAAAAATTGCTTGTATTGTTTATTATTACGAATCTAATCCTTGTCTATTTTACAGTCTAAAAACAAAATGGACATTAAGGGTAGACAACCGAATATTTTAGAAGACCTACCAGAGGATATGATTAAGGAAATCTTGTCTAGAGTCGGTCAGAATTCATCAGCATATTTAGTTATGGCGAAATTAACTTGTCAAACATTTGAAAGACTTTCCAGAAATGCCTTAGTTTATAAAAGGCTTTCCTTTGATAGGTGGGGTATATCGCATTGGGGAGACTTTAAGTTATGCCTTGTTTTCTTTAAAGCGTTAAATGCGGGGAACCCAAATGCAATTTTACGCTACGGGTTAAGAACCTATTTTGACTCAACATATCCCAACATAGGATTTTGTGAATTAGAAAGAGCTTATAACATGCAACATAAAGAAGCATGTTATGCTTACGGGTTAGTGATGTTCGCTTCTTACCAAAGTGAGAAAAAGAACATCGGATTGCAACTTTAAATAAAACTTTCCCACAAGTGACGAATTCAGTAGTTGGGGTGAGAAACAAGGTTTTTAGGTTATTACGGGGCTGTTCAACATTACGAAACCCTCGTCCTTTTGATGACATTACAACATGCTGCCTAGCCAATGGTCATAACGGTTATTTTCCACAAGACCAAGGATGGGAAGTCGTCTTAGTAAAACCAGAATGCATGACTTGTTTCTGGACTTATGAATTACGTGTCTTTATTTCCTTTGCTGAACAACTTGCGTATTAACTAGATTTATCTTCAAAACTGTCATGTATCATAGTGTACTATATTTCATGTTATATGTAATATAGCGAAGTTGTAAGTTTGAAGAATGTTTGTATGTGATATATTATTATAATCAGTTTTTCATATGGAATTGTAGTAGTTGAATTGTATATTAGCTACTAAGTATGAACTTAACAGGTAGGTAGTAACCGAATTTAAACTTATAAAACGCTAATATGAAGAAAAAGCTTTTATAAATGAGTTCATATTATGCTACGAGATACTATTGACTACTCTTAATATTCTGTATGATTAAATTGTTTCATTTGACTATTTTAAAGGAAATGGCACCGACTATTCGACACACCTTGAATATGAGCGAAGAGGAATGTAAGACCCGAATATTTTCCTTGTACAAATGCGTAATTTAGGATACTTGAAGTGGGAATTTTGTTGTACATACAAAAGGGGTCAGATTCTGACTCAGGGGTGTTGCGCGCCGCGCGGGCACTTGGCGCGCCGCGCCATTTGCTGCTGACAGCTCACCTTATTTTAATCAAGATATTTTGAGGGCTTTTTGGTAATTACATATGGGGGCCCGAATTAAAGGCTCTAGGTCAGTGTTGGAGCCTCATTAACTCCATTTCCATCTACTTCATCTCTTCCAAATTTATTTAGTGAGAGAAAGGGTTTTCTAGTGTGAGAGAGCTCCATTAAAGGAAGAAGGAGGTTGAATCGAGTCGTAGTGCGAGTTCTAAAGTTGTTCACCTAGTCACTAGCTACGTGGTGATTGTGTTGGTAAGTTATAAAACCTAATTTCTTACTTTAATTGTATTAAGGGTTAGGGTTTGGGTTAGGGTTTCACATAAAACCCATTTTTGCTAGTGACTTGGGGGTTTACGGTGAATTTGGGTCATGTAGACTCAAAAATGACTAACTAGGGTTTTCAAAGTATCAATTTATGTTTGTGAGCCTAAATTGGCTAGTGAAATTACTAGCACACTTATATATATGTGAATGGGTGTTAAGTGGGTTAGTGGATGACCCGAAATGGGTGTGTTGACTTTAATTGGTCAAATGGGTCAAAATGGACCTAAGTTAGTTAATGTTTGCGATTAATGCATAAACCTAGTGTCGAAATGCGTTTTAAACCTACCTTGACTAATATTAGGGTTTTGGGTGTGAGTTGACCCACTTTTAGGGTTAAGTGTCCAAATGGGTCAAAATGACCTAGTGATGATGAGTGTTGCGAGTTTGACCAACTTGAATGGATGTTTATTATGTGTACATTGTAATAGGTGTGTTGCCTTGAAGTTTCAAGCTTGGTTTATCGATTCATCGAAGGCGTAAGGTGAGTGGAATGATTATACATGTGTGTATATAAGGTATCTATTTGTAGGGCGGGGGATGGGGCCGTGTATACGTGTCTATACCACCAAGAGTTAGTGATATATTTCATTGTACACTAACGATGGATATTTTGTTGTCCAAATTGCCCAAGAGTTAGTGATATATTTAGTTGTATGATAACGATTGCTTGAACGGATATTTCGTTGTCCGTGTCGCCTAGGGGTTAGTGATATATTTCGTTGTACACTAACGGTTGTTACGAACACCGATGGGAAATTCGAAGTACCATTCCCTTGTGTTATTAGTTAACCATAATTACGCGTTGTATTGTAGTATATTATATTATTCGGGTTATATATATATGATATTGTTGTGCTAGCTTGTGATCTTGAAGGGTTTAGAGTTATACTTGTAAAGGTATCCTCTGTAAATTGCTAGCGTGTATGAGGAATTTGTATAAATGCTTGCAAGTAGGTGTATTATATATGTATATGTATAATTATTGCATTCACTAAGCGTTAGCTTACCCTCTCGTTGTTTACCTTTCTAGGATCCGGCTTGGATAAGGGCAAAGGTATTCGCTTGGATTAGTGGCTCGGGGATTATAGCTTTTTTGGAAGTTCGACCGAGACTTAGGTAGTTTAACCCCAAACACCATGCTCGATATGTCGTTTGGCATTTAAACTTTTTAGTGGTCAAAACTCTCGTTATGTATTAAACTCGTAAAACGACCGATGTGGGCCCCGCTTCGTAAAACTAATTTTATTAATGGAACGTGTTAGTTTTACATGTATGAGTATGTGGTTGAAAGTGTTTTGTCTAATTATGTCGGGAAAGGGTCAAACATTTTCGTGTAATTGACTTCCGGAGACAGCGGGCTGTCCAGGTGATTCTGCGTGCCGCGCGGATACCTGGTGCGCCGCGCCACTAACTGAACAGCTTAAATTTTTTTTTATTTCACATTTTTACGCGGGTTGTTCGTGGTTTGGTTTGGGTTGTTACAAGGAATTTCGTGCCTTTTTTGCTTCAAACATAGCCACAGTACAGGCCGCGCTACATATCAACAATAACTCTGAATCTAGCAATACAGCTAATGGCGCAAGAAATCGTGTAGGATGCTCCTACAAGGAATTCACTGCCTGCAAACCTTCAGAATTTGATGGGACCGAAGGACCAATCGGATTGAAACGGTGGACCAAGAAAGTTGAATCGGTGTTTGCCATAAGTAAGTGTGCAGAAAGAGACAAAGTAAAGTACGCTACACATACCTTCACAGGTATTGCGTTAACATGGTGGAATACCTATCTAGAGCAAGTGGGACAAGATGCTACTTACGCGCTACCGTGGTCAGCATTCAAGCACGTGATGAACGAGAAGTACCGTCCCAGAACCGAGGTCAATAAGCTCAAGTCAGAACTTAGAGGGTTACGAACATAGGGATTCGATATTACTTCGTACGAAAGACGATTCACAGAATTGTGCCTATTGTGTCCGAGAGCATTCGAAGATGAGGAAGAGAAGATTGACACGTTTGTGAATGGGTTACCAGAGAGAATCCAAGAAGATATAAGTTCACACGAGCCTGCCTCCATACAAAAGGCATGTAGAATGGCTCACAAACTAGTGAACCAGATTGAGGGAAAAATTAAAGAACAGGCGGCCGAAGAGACCAACGTGAAGCTAGTCAAAAGAAAGTGGGAGGAAAATGGTGATAAGAGTCACCAAAACAACAACAAATATCCCAACAATTGCAACATCAATCGCAACAAACGGCACAACAACAACAACAACTACAACAATCATCCCAACAACAATAACAACCGCAACAACAACAACAATCAGAAGCAGCTATGCCAAAGGTGTGAAAAGTATCAATCGGGGTTCTGCACCAATTTTTGCAACAAGTGTAAAAGAAATGGTCATATCGTTGTGAAGTGTGAGGTCTACGAACCAGGGGTTAACAGAACGAAAGGAACAAATGGTGTCTGAACGAGTAATGGCGGAGCAAGTAGTGGCGGAGCAAGTTATGCCAATGTAGTTTGTTATAAATGTCGAAAACCGGGCCACATTATTAGAAATTACCCGAACCAGGAGAACACGAATGGACAAGGCCGCGGAAGAGTTTTCAATATTAATGCGGCAGAGGCACAGGAAGACCCGGAGCTTGTTACGGGTACGTTTCTTATTGACAATAAATCTGCTTACGTTTTATTTGATTCGGGTGCGGATTAAAGCTATATGAGTATAGATTTTTGTGCTAAATTAAGTTGTCCATTGACGCCGTTGGATAGCAAATTTTTACTCGAATTAGCAAACGGTAAATTAATTTCAGCAGAATATATATGCCGGAATCGAGAAATTAAACTGGGTAGCGAAATATTTAAGATTGATTTGATACCAGTAGAGTTAGGGAGTTTTGATGTAATAGTTGGCATGGACTGGCTGAAGGAGATGAAAGCAGAGATCGTATGTTACAAAAATGCAATTCGCATTGTACGAGAAGAAGGAGAACCCTTAATGGTGTACGGAGAAAAGGGCAACACGAAGCTACATCTTATTAGTAATTTGAAGGCACAAAAACTAATAAGAAAAGGTTGCTATGCTGTTCTAGCACACATCGAGAAAGTACAAACTGAAGAAAAGAGCATCAATGATGTTCCCGTCGCAAAAGAATTTCCCGATGTATTTTCGAAAGAATTACCGGGACTACCTCCACATCGATCTGTTGAATTTCAAATAGATCTTGTACCAGGAGCTGCACCAATAGCTCGTGCTCCTTACAGACTCGCACCCAGCGAGATGAAAGAACTGTAAAGCCAACTGCAAGAACTATTAGAACGTGGTTTCATTCGACTAAGCACATCACCATGGGGAGCTCCTGTTTTGTTTGTCAAGAAGAAGGATGGTACATTTAGGTTGTGTATTGACTACAGAGAGTTAAATAAACTTACCATCAAAAACCGTTATCCACTGCCGAGAATTGACGACTTATTTGATCAACTACAAGGCTCGTCGGTTCGATTTACGTTCTGGATATCATCAAATGCGGGTAAAGGAGGGGGATATTCCAAAAACTGCTTTTAGGACGCGTTATGGTCATTACGAGTTTATGGTTATGCCGTTTAGATTGACTAATGCACCAGCTGTGTTCATGGACCTTATGAACCGAGTGTGTGGGCCATATCTTGACAAGTTTGTCATTGTTTTCATCGATGACATACTTATTTACTCAAAGAATGATCAAGAGCACGAAGAACATTTGAGAAAAGTGCTAGAAGTATTGAGGAAAGAAAAACTATACGCTAAGTTTTCAAAGTGTGCATTTTAGTTAGAAGAAGTTCAATTCCTCGGTCACATAATGAACAAAGAAGGTATCCAGGTTAACCCGGCAAAGATCGAAACCGTTGAAAAGTGGGAAACCCCAAAAACTCTGAAGCATATACGTCAATTTTTAGGATTGGCTGGTTACTATAGAAGAGTCATCTAAGATTTCTCCAAAATAGCAAAACCCTTGACTTCATTAACGTATAAAGGGAATAAATTTGAATGGAAGGATGAACAAGAGAATGCTTTTCAGTTATTGAAGAAAAATCTAACTACGACACCTATATTTTCATTGCCTGAAGGGAATGATGATTTTGTGATTTATTGTGACACATCAAAGCAAGGTCTCGGTTGTGTATTAATGCAATGAACGAAGGTGATTGCTTATGCATCTAGATAATTGAAGATTCACGAGCAAAATTATACAACTCACGATTTGGAATTGGGTGTTGTTGTTTTTGCATTAAAGACTTGGAGGCATTATTTATATGGAGTCAAAAGTATTATATATACCGACCACAAAAGTCTCCAACATATATTTAATCAGAAGCAACTGAATATGAGACAACGCAGGTGGATTGAACTGTTGAATGATTATGATTTTGAGATTCGATACCACCCGGGGAAGGTGAATGTGGTAGCCGACGCTTTGAGTAGAAAGGACAGAGAACCTATACGGGTAAAAGATATGAATATAATTATTCGTACTAACCTTACTACTCAAATAAAGGAGGCGCAACAGGGGGTTGTAAAAGAAGGAAAGTTGAAGAATGAGATACCCAAAGGATCAGAGAAACATCTTAATATTCGGGAAGACGGAACCCGATATAGGGATGATAGAATCTGGGTACCAAGGTTTGGAGATGTGAGAGAAATGGTACTTAAAGAAGCACATAAAACCAGATATTCAATACATCCTGGAGCGGGGAAGATGTATAAAGATCTCAAGAAATACTTTTGGTGGCCGGGTATGAAAGCCGATATTGCTAAATATGTAGGAAAATGTTTGACGTGTTCTAAGGTCAAAGCTGAACATCAGAAATCATCAGGTCTACTACAACAACCTGAAATCCCGGAATGGAAATGGGAAAACATTACCATGGATTTCATTACTAAATTGCCAAGGACTGCAAGTGGTTATGATACTATTTGGGTAATAGTTGATCGTCTCACCAAGTCATCACACTTCCTGCCAATGAGAGAAGATGACAAAATGGAGAAGTTGGCACGATTGTATTTGAAGGAGGTTGTCTCCAGACATGGAATACCCGTCTCTATTATCTCTGATAGGAATGGTAGATTTGTTTCAAGGTTCTGGCAGACGTTGCAACAAGCATTGGGTCTCGTCTGGACATGAGTACTGCCTATCATCCACAAACCGATGGGCAGAGCAAAAGGACAACACAAACACTTGAAGACATGCTACGAGCATGTGTTATTGATTTCAGAAACAGTTGGGATCGACACCTACCGTTAGCAGAATTTTCCTACAACAACAGTTATCATTCTAGTATTGAGATGGCGCCGTTTGAGGCACTTTATGGTAGAAAGTGCAGGTCTCCAATTTGTTGGAATGAAGTGGGGGATAGACAGATTACGGGTCCGGAGATAATACAAGAAACTACCGAGAAAATCATCCAAATTCAACAACGATTGAAAACCGCCCAGAGTCAACAAAAGAGCTACGTGGACAGTAAAAGAAAAGATATAGAGTTTGAAATTAGAGAAATGGTAATGCTTAAGGTTTCACCTTGGAAAGGCGTTGTTCGATTTGGTAAATGAGGGAAACTAAATCTAAGGTACATTGGACCATTCAATATTATAGATCGTGTCGGACCAGTAGCTTACCAACTGGAGCTACCTCAACAACTCGCGGCTATACATAACACTTTCTGAAATGCCCCGTCCTAATCCATCCGGACAAAGTCCACATCGATTACAAACGATTCACAATAGTTGATTACATCGCGAGGTTCTTGACCTCTATATGATACATTTTACAAACATTGCATTCGTTTTGAAAAGACAAACTTCCTTACATCGAAAATTGACGATATGCATACCATTTCATAATATATCTAATTATAATTATCTTAATAATAATCTTGATGAACTCGACGACTCGAATGCAACGTCTTTTGAAATATGTCATGAATGACTCCAAGTAATATCTTTAAAGTGAGCAAATGCACAGCGGAAGATTTCTTTCATACCTGAGAATAAACATGCTTTCAAGTGTTAACCAAAAGGTTGGTGAGTTCATTAGTTTATCATAAATAATCATTTCATAATTTTAATAGACCACAAGATTTCATATTTCCATTTCTCATAAACATACGTCCCATGCATAGAGACAAAAAATATCATTCATATGGATTGAACACCTGGTAACCGACATTCACAATATGCATATAAGAATATCCCCATCATTCCGGGATCCTCCTTCGGACATGATATAAATTTCGAAGTACTAAAGCATCCGGTACTTTGGATGGGGCTTGTTGGGCCCGATAGATCTATCTTTAGAGTTCGCGTAAATTAGGGTGTCTGTTCCCTAATTCTTAGATTACTAGACTTAATAAAAAGGGGCATATTCGGTTTAATAATCCAGCCATAGAATGTAGTTTTAAGTACTTGTGTCTATTTCGTAAAACAGTTATAAAAGCAGCGCATGTATTCTCAGTCCCAAAATATATATTGCGAAAGCATTTAAAAAGGGATTAATGAAACTCACACATATAAATATTGTAAAATAGTTATTAAAACAGTGCATGTATTCTCAGCCCAAAAATGTAATGAGTAAAAGGGAGCAAATGAAACTCACGCATATAAATATTGTAAAACAGTTAATAAAGCATTTGCATGTATTCTCAGCCCAAAAATGTAAAGAGTGGAAAGGGATCAAATGAAACTCACCTAATGTATTTTGTAGTAAAAATACATATGACATCATTTAACAAGTGTAGGGTTGACCTCGGATTCACGAACCTAAATCAGTTATATAAATTAAGTATGTAATATTCACACAAATTTATTTATTAATAATAGTATACTTGTTATCTTGATAATTTATATGTTATTGTAATAACTAGATTAATTATAACTATTTTATATTTTTATAGATAATAACATTTTATTTAAAAATTTAGTATGTAATATTAATTTAGTTATGATATATGAAATGAATATATATCTTTTTATATAGGTAATATTTATTTGTAATAATAATAATAATAATAATAATGATAATAATGATAATAATGATAATGATAATAATAATAAGATAATAATAATAAAAATAAATAATTAAAAAAATAACTACCTCACATAAGTAGTCCTTAAAAATAATGCCCAAGTCCGGGTTTGAACCCGCGATGCCCTGCTAACCCGATAACACTACAAGCCACTCCTCTATTTCTTATTTTCTGATAATAACCACACTTATAATTGTTTAACATGTTAACTGTTCCTTCTTCTTCTTCCTTTTCATAAAAAAAAAATGCTACAACTTAGACTCGAACCCGAGATCTCTCTTTCCACGCCAACACACCCAACCGTTGCTCTGACTGCTGCTTTTCTTGACTACTTTGCATGTTTAATCATTTATCCTAAACTAACTGTTTATCATTTTCCTAGTATCACTATCATCTCTATATCATAATCACTTCGTCACCATTTTCGTAATCACGCTCGCCATATCATCATCATTGTTACCTCGATATCATCACGGTTATGTTTATCATCATAATACATACCATTATCGATATCATCATACATTACCAAAACCATTACTATCGTGATTATGTTATCACATGGCATTAGTCACAGTACATCATCATTCTTTGTTTATTATGGCCCAACATATATTTTTTTTCTTTTTCCATATAGCTAATAAGCCCAGAAATATTTATTCAAGGCCATGTTCGGTTAATCTCATATGGACAGAAGTGTATTAGGAAGAGAAAGTGAGCAACCAATATCACTTTCATGTCTCCCTTTTTGTACGTCATCATTATTGTATTTCCATTATATATCCGTCACCATCGTATATCAATATCTTCACCATCATCGTTACAGTCATCATCATCATCATCGTGATTAATCATCACCTTCATCATCGATTGTTTCATCATCCTCTTCATCACGATTCATCATCTTCACGTACCATCATGTTTTTAAACCTCAACAAAAAAAAAAGTATCGAGTAGCTGCAGCAACCGAACAGTAGCATCTTCAATTCATTTTATCATTATCATCATCTTCTTCCCGGTCATCGATATCGTGGTACCAAAATTGTATCAACACCATTCGTTTGCATTTATAGTAACAGTGACCATGGACAATAGTGTTTGGTTTGTGATGGTGGTTTAATGGTTGTCATGGTGGTCCTCTTTTAACGGATGAAGAAGAAACAAAAAAAATCGAGTAAACAATTATTGGTAAACAACGAACCAATTTCAGGTTTTGGTCAATGGTTTATGATTCATAGACGATGATTCCCAATTATTGCACTTCGATTGTTTCTTGTTGGTTTCATCGAACAAAAGAGACCACAAAAGTATTTAACGGCGGTGAAATGCATCAGTTAGTGGTTAGTGATCATGGTGTTCTTGAGTGGTTCTCATGGTGCTGCAAAATGGAAATGAATAGGGACGGTGGTGATAGTTCTTGGAGAGAGAGAGAGAGAGAAACATAGAGAGAGATGGAAGATGTGGTGGTTTTTGGTGTCCGGTGAGTTGGAGCTCACGATGATGGAGTGGAAATGGTGGTTTGGGTGATGATCGTTGAGTTTTGGTAGATGAAGGTTATCGAAGGGTGATCGTGGGTTCCCTGGAAATAAAAACGATTATCATGAAAGTTGATGGTAGTTATCAAGGTGTCGGTTATGGTGGCTCGTTGGTGGTGACCGGTGACGTGTGTGGTGTAGGGTGGCGAAGCTCAATGGTGATGGTTCAACGAATTGGTAAATAAAATGGTTGTGGTTTTGTTATTGAATTAGTAAACAGAAAAACATAAACCTAATAAAAGTTATGGTGATGTATCATGTCTAACTACCTTTATGCGTATTTTTGCACATTCAACGTATTTGTATGGATATACATGTGGGAGTGATAGAATAATATAAAGTAATAATAATTAATATAATATAAATCTTGAAATTAAGAAACGTGATTACACAGTGAGCCGCCATTTACTGTTTCTATTACAGATTGGATTTCGTCTCCGTTGTTTACTCGGTGGTGAATAAAAGTCTTTGGAAAAATTCCAAATTTTTAAATTAAGTGTCTTTATTTATTTCGATCATTATGGTAATAAATTTGGTCATTAACTATTATTTAAAAATTACATCAACTGTCCCTCTCATTTATGGGTGAAATATAAAAAGTTTTAAAATTAATTAATTAGATCCTAAATATACTTTTAATAAGCCTACAACTTATATAACTCATTTTCGTATCACCGTTTATTTTAAAATTACATACGTCTGAATTTAACTTGCTTAATATCAATCGAAACCTAAAACGAGTATTACAATCATTTAATATTTATTTTTTAATATACTTTATATATATATATATATATATATATATATATATATATATATATATATATATATATATATATATATATATATATATATATGTTTTAAATAATATTTATTTTATTTTATTTTATTTTTCATAATTAGTTTCTTACAATTTCCTCCTAATTTATATTTCAAGATATATATATATATATATATATATATATATATATATATATATATATATATATATATATATATATATATATATATATATATATATATATATATATATATATATATATATATATATATATTTACATTTAAAATATATACATACTTATTTACAGTTAGTGGTTCGTGAATCGTTGGGAGCAGTCGAAAGTCAAATGAATTACATGTAACTAATTCAAAAAATTTTAGACTCTACTTTACAGACTTTGCTTATCGTGTCGGGATCATATAAAGATTAAAGTTTAAATTTGGTCGAAAATTCCCGGGTCATCACAGTACCTACCCGTTAAAGAAATTTCGTCCCGAAATTTGAGTGAGGTGGTCATGGCTAACAATAAAATGTTTTCATGACACATATGAGTTGATAAATGGAGTTTTATCATTATTAAGTAATATGGATAAAACTATTCGATTATTCAAAGAGTACGAATGAAGCTATCACATAAGATTGAAATAGGAAAAGTAAAGATTCGCCTTAACTTTTGGCAGAGTTAAGGTTGAATTCCGGAATTCAAGGGATTTAAAGAAAATCTTCGAATCTAAAAGATTTGATTCTTCGGCGAGTAAGGAAATTAAGATCTCTATAATTAAATACGATGATCTACCTCGATTACTGTGTCTGATTACCCTTATAAATTTACCTTTTCCGTTCCATTTGTTTTCACCACTTCTATACTCAATTCCCAAATTCAAAAGATTTATGAAAATGTTTAACCCTGTTATGATCCTTGTTCTTATTCTAACTATCGCAATGATCGTTCTTCTTTTCCAACTCCCACCTGAAGAATCTGTTTATTTCTATTATGCTCTAGGGATTATTGTATTTATAATCCTCTCGTGTCTTTATATTGCTATACATACTGATATCCACAGTTTGTAATTTCGGTGTTGTCATTGGGCTTTATATTTTCTCTTATAGTTTAGATCTCTTTGTCTTTTTATTATCCTCTCGACCTTTATTGAAGCGAGCAACGGTCCAGAATTCATAGATATGAATTTCAAAATGAATGTAGTTAATGTTCTAAGAAAGAAATGGTAATAACACAATCTTAATTCGTCAAATTACCAGAATATCTGGGAAAGATAGAACTATCAAGAAAATATGTTCTTGATATGTTTATATATCAGATCTAATGTAAGAGTCGTGTAACATGGCACATGATGACGTTATAATCTGTGAATCATCATGTCCCATTTAGAAACTCAGCATGACTTACTGTAATATAATCACGTTGATCAAGTGTCATTATATTATACTAACTCATGCATCAGTTCCCAACATTACTTCAATAACATTCATATTTTAAGCTCGAAAGTTTACAGCATATAGAAACTACCAGTTTCTATATGATGTAACACTGATAGCACGAAGAGATAATTAATATCAGACGAGAATATTTATGAAGATATCTTCAGAAATATTGAGGATATTTATAATGAAAGATACGATGATATCTTGGAACTTCTAATATCGAAGGATGATAGAGAAGATTTATCCGTAAGGGTTTAGAGTGAAGAGCAAGATATTTGCTAAAGACTTTAGCAGGCATTGAATCATTTGGATTCTTTGAAGTCAAACTTATTCTTTGTGATTTGTCCACGGCTTCCTTCATAGTTTCGCATAATCCACTTTTCGGTACTAAATTTTCTATTGAATGTTTCTAATATTCCATTCTTTAGTATCAAACTTTTGGTGGTTAAGGTCGTTTATAGTTGTCTACGGCTTCTGATGCTGCATTCAGCTTTTTCAACATTCAGAGTATCGATTTGTAGACTGAGTGCTTTTCAGAATTTCAGAAGGAAAGACCATAATTCTAAGAGATAAATGTTATATGTATACATATAACATTTGAGGTAGACATGCTGCGAGATTTCAAAATACTGGTTGCGGATTCCCGGTAATTGGTATGGCAGTTCTCATTACAAGGTGCGGATGAGTTCATGATAAGTCTTCAATAGATAAATATAGTGATTTGTCGGAGAGATTTAAGTCAAGAAGCAACGAGATTGTTGATACATCTGCTGGTGATGTGGTGGAATATAAAAGGTTCCCCGGTAACGATAAAAGAGCACACATATATATCAAGGTTATAATAAGGTTGTTTCGAACGAAAAGTCGAAGTTGACTTGTTGGAGCTGTGACAAAATTGGCTACTTTGTAAAGGGATCGCAAAGTTATATTTTTTTTGCTAATAAATGCCAAAAGATCTGACGCGGCTACGTGTTAAACTTTTACTCAGTTGTCGAGAGTTTCTCAGGTGCAATACTATATACATAAATCTTTCTTTCCGTAGATGAAGTACGATTGGTTCATCCTCTAAATTGAGGTGTTTTCCAGAATTATGAAAGGTTTGAACGCAGATTGTTATCGTCAAGATACAAATTAGGTTTGAGATGAAATCAAGTGGCAAACTTGAAGAATTGTTTAGTTTCATATGTTATAGTCAATATTTTAATTCATTTTAATTGTCCAATGTTGGTAGTCCACAGTTGATAGTCTACAGTTAGCAATTCAATAATTCATATATAGTTTAATATATAATATTCGAATTAATTAATACGTATCGTGACCCGTATTCGTCTCAGACTCGATCACAACTCAAAGTATATATAATATTATAGAATCAACCTCAACCCTGTATAGAGAACTCGATCATTACTGCATATAGAGTGTCTATGGTGATTCCAAATAATATATATAGATGCGTCGATATGATATGTCAAAACTTTGTATACGTGTCCCGATATTTAAAGTGCGTAAAATAAATAACAGAAATTAAATGATGATAAATAAAGTGCGTAAAGTAAATGACAGAAATTAAATGACGATAAATAAAATTTCGAGAATATAAATTGCGATAATTAAATTGCGGTAAATAAAATGTAATTAGTTAGCTAGGAACAATTAGTTAGGAACAGTTAGCGTGGATTCTTAACAAAATTTCTCATAGTTAAATTGTTTGTTTCTAAAAATTTTTATTTTGTCCAATGTTTTCTTCATTATGCCACTTGTCGGATTCTGATAGGTCAAAATCCAAATATGAAATTTGAATGGAAATGGTTATTCTGTGGTGAACGGATACGTATATCTGTGGATGTAAGTAGGATAGTAAATGACTGTTGAAACAGATTCGAAAAATGTACAATGTAACTTATTAATGTGATATTTAAATATTCCTCTGGTATTATCTACCCGTTAAAATATTTTCACCATTAACAGTTTGTACAAGAGAATTTTTAATTACAATCTTTATGAAAACATATATACATATATATTTTCTTCAGATGTATTCATGGATTTAATGAGTTAATATAATATTAAACTCATTTTCTTTTCGGTTGGAACTAGAATAAATAATCTCCAAAACTTTAGAGATTACATATTCGCTATGTCGAACGAAGATAATTGAGGTAGAACGATACGTAGAACGAAGATCATACTCAAAGTACAGATGATGATATTGAAGCATGGATTGTTGATGGTACTGTTGGTGTCGGTGATGTTGTTGAAGCTGGTACGTTTTGCACCATATTCTCCGAATTGATTATTCGAGCGCGAAGTTCGTTGACTTATTACTCCAGGATGATTGTCGGTCGGAACGAGCGGATGAATAAGGTTCAGAATTGTGGATAGAATATAATCTTGTCGAGTTACCCTGGAAATAAGACTGAAAATGGTGTCTCGAACAGGTTCGCCGGTAAACGCTTCAGGTTCATTGTCAAGAGGTGAATTCGGTTAGTGGAAGGGATTGCCTTCTGCGCGTTTCCATTAATTAAGTTGACTACGAACCCATCAGATGAATTGATAATGGCTGATTGGTTGATTCATGCTGGTGATGCTGTTTTCGAAGCTTAGGTGAACATCTATGTCGGAATAGCTGTCGGAATAACTATCAGAATAGCTATCGGAACCTGAGGGACTCGAACTGGTTGCAGGATTCATCTCTACGATCAGATGAAGAATTTTTCAATAAGAAATAGATTATAGGATGTAGATTAGTACCCTGCAATACATAATTTACATATGCATATATAATACTAGAATCCCATAAGTTACGGAGGAATCTACAGAAGCTTTCAGGCAAAGTTACAGTAACAGATACGCTAAGATATGAAGTAGCAGATACGCTAAGATATGAATTTTGTCTATACACTATTCATGCAGTCAATGCAGTAAAACGTGTCTAGACTAAGAATAATGAGCATGTAATTTTCTAAGGATGATAAGCAGATGATTTCCGACTAGAAATGATAAGCAAAACTTTTGACATGCAGACACGGTCGAAGTCCAGACTCACTGATGCATCCTAACGACTTATCAGTTAGACACACTAAAGCAGACCTGGTTCACTAAGACCTCTGCTCTAATACCAACTGAAATGCCCCGTCCTAATCCATCCGGACAAAGTCCACATCGATTACAAACGATTCACAATATTTGATTACATCGCGAGGTTCTTGACCTCTATATGATACATTTTACAAACATTGCATTCGTTTTGAAAAGACAAACTTCCTTACATCGAAAATTGACGATATGCATACCATTTCATAATATATCTAATTATAATTATCTTAATAATAATCTTGATGAACTCGACGACTCGAATGCAACGTCTTTTGAAATATGTCATGAATGACTCCAAGTAATATCTTTAAAGTGAGCAAATGCACAGCGGAAGATTTCTTTCATACCTGAGAATAAACATGCTTTCAAGTGTCAACCAAAAGGTTGGTGAGTTCATTAGTTTATCATAAATAATCATTTCATAATTTTAATAGACCACAAGATTTCATATTTCCATTTCTCATAAACATACGTCCCATGCATAGAGACAAAAAATATCATTCATATGGATTGAACACCTGGTAACCGACATTCACAATATGCATATAAGAATATCCCCATCATTCCGGGATCCTCCTTCGGACATGATATAAATTTCGAAGTACTAAAGCATCCGGTACTTTGGATGGGGCTTGTTGGGCCCGATAGATCTATCTTTAGAGTTCGTATCAATTAGGGTGTCTGTTCCCTAATTCTTAGATTACTAGACTTAATAAAAAGGGGCATATTCGGTTTAATAATCCAGCCATAGAATGTAGTTTTAAGTACTTGTGTCTATTTCATAAAACAGTTATAAAAGCAGCGCATGTATTCTCAGTCCCAAAATATATATTGCGAAAGCATTTAAAAATGGATTAATGAAACTCACACATATAAATATTGTAAAACAGTTATTAAAACAGTGCATGTATTCTCAGCCCAAAAATGTAATGAGTAAAAGGGAGCAAATGAAACTCACGCATATAAATATTATAAAACAGTTAATAAAGCATTTGCATGTATTCTCAGCCCAAAAATGTAAAGAGTGGAAAGGGATCAAATGAAACTCACCTAATGTATTTTGTAGTAAAAATACATATGACATCATTTAACAAGTGTAGGGTTGACCTCGGATTCACGAACCTAAATCAGTTATATAAATTAAGTATGTAATATTCACACAAATTTATTTATTAATAATAGTATACTTGTTATCTTGATAATTTATATGTTATTGTAATAACTAGATTAATTATAACTATTTTATATTTTTATAGATAAAAACATTTTATTTAAAAATTTAGTATGTAATATTAATTTAGTTATGATATATGAAATGAATATATATCTTTTTATATAGGTAATATTTATTTGTAATAATAATAATAATAATAATAATAATAATAATAATAATAATAATAATAATAATAATAATAATAATAATAATAATAATAATAATAATAATAATAATAATGATAATAATGATAATGATAATAATGATAATGATAATAATAATAAGATAATAATAATAAAAATAAATAATTAAAAAAATAACTACCTCACATAAGTAGTCGTTAAAAATAATGCCCAAGTCCGGGGTTGAACCCGCGATGCCCTGCTAACCCGATAACACTACAAGCCACTCCTCTATTTCTTATTTTCTGATAATAACCACACTTATAATTGTTTAACCTGTTAACTATTCCTTCTTCTTCTTCCTTTTCATAAAAAAAATGCTACAACTTAGACTCGAACCCAAGATCTCTCGTTCCACGCCAACAAACCCAACCGTTGCTCTGACTGCTGCTTTTCTTGACTACTTTGCATGTTTAATCATTTATCCTAAACTAACTGTTTATCATTTTCCTAGTATCACTATCATCTCTATATCATAATCACTTCGTCACCATTTTCGTAATCACGCTCGCCATATCATCATCATTGTTACCTCGATATCATCACGGTTATGTTTATCATCATAATACATACCATTATCGATATCATCATACATTACCAAAACCATTACTATCGTGATTATGTTATCACATGGCATTAGTCACAGTACATCATCATTCTTTGTTTATTATGGCCCAACATATATATATATATATATTTTTTTCCATATAGCTAATAAGCCCAGAAATATTTATTCAAGGCCATGTTCGGTTAATCTCATATGGACAGAAGTGTATTAGGAAGAGAAAGTGAGCAACCAATATCACTTTCATGTCTCCCTTTTTGTACGTCATCATCATTGTATTTCCATTATATATCCGTCACCATCGTATATCAATATCTTCACCATCATCGTTACAGTCATCATCATCATCGTGATTAATCATCACCTTCATCATCGATTGTTTCATCATCCTCTTCATCACGATTCATCATCTTCACGTACCATCGTGTTTTTAAACCTCAACAAAACAAAAAAAATGTATCGAGTAGCTGCAGCAACCGAACAGTAGCATCTTCAATTCATTTTATCATTATCATCATCTTCTTCCCGGTCATCGATATCGTGGTACCAAAATTGTATCAACACCATTCATTTGCATTTATAGTAACAGTGACCATGGACAATAGTGTTTGGTTTGTGATGGTGGTTTAATGGTTGTCATGGTGGTCCTCTTTTAACGGATGAAGAAGAAACAAAAAAAAAATCGAGTAAAAAATTATTGGTAAACAACGAACCAATTTCAGGTTTTGTTCAATGGTTTGTGATTCATAGACGATGATTCCCAATTATTGCACTTCGATTGTTTCTTGTTGGTTTCATCGAACAAAAGAGACCACAAAAGTATTTAACGGCGGTGAAATGCATCAGTTAGTGGTTAGTGATCATGGTGTTCTTGAGTGGTTCTCATGGTGCTGCAAAATGGAAATGAATAGGTACGGTGGTGATAGTTCTTGGAGAGAGAGAGAGAGAGAGAAAGAGAGAGAAACCTAGAGAGAGATGGAAGAGGTGGTGGTTTTTGGTGGCCGGTGAGTTGGAGCTCACGATGATGGAGTGGAAATGGTGGTTTGGGTGATGATCGTTGAGTTTTGGTAGATGAAGGTGATCGAAGGGTGATCGTGGGTTCCCTGGAAATAAAAACGATTATCATGAATGTTGATGGTAGCTATCAAGGTGTCGGTTATGGTGGCTCGTTGGTGGTGACCGGTAATGTGGTGTAGGGTGGCGAAGCTCAATGGCGATGGTTCAACGAAGTGGTAAATAAAATGGTTGTGGTTTTGTTATTGAATTAGTAAACAGAAAAACATAAAACTAATAAAAGTTATGGTGATGTATCATGTCTAACTACCTTTATGCATATTTTTGCACATTCAACGTATTTGTATGGATATACATGTGGGAGTGATAGAATAATATAAAGTAATAATAATTAATATAATATAAATCTTGAAATTAAGAAACGTGATTACACAGTGAGCCGCCATTTACTGTTTCTATTACGGATTGGATTTCGTCTCCGTTGTTTACTCGGTGGTGAATAAAATTCTTTGGAAAAATTCCAAATTTTTAAATTAAGTGTCTTTATTTATTTCGATCATTATGGTAATAAATTTGGTCATTAACTATTATTTAAAAATTACATCAACTGTCCCTCTCATTTATGGGTGAAATATAAAAAGTGTTAAAATTAATTAATTAGATCCTAAATATACTTTTAATAAGCCTACAACTTATATAACTCATTTTCGTATCACCGTTTATTTTAAAATTACATACGTTTGAATTTAACTTGCTTAATATCAATCGAAACTTCAAACGAGTATTACAATCATTTAATATTTATTTTTTTAATATACTTTATATATATATATATATATATATACATATATATATATATATACATATATATATATATATATATATATATATATGTTTTAAATAATATTTATTTTATTTTATTTTATTTTTCATAATTAGTTTCTTACAATTTCCTCCTAATTTATATTTCAAGATATATATATATATATATATATATATATATATATATATATATATATATATATATATATATATATATATATATATATATATATATATATATATATATTTACATTTAAAATATATACATTCTTATTTACAGTTAGTGGTTCGTGAATCGTCGGGAGCAGTCGAAAGTCAAATGAATTACATGTAACTAATTCAAAAAAATTTAGACTCTACTTTACAGACTTTGCTTATCGTGTCGGGATCATATAAAGATTAAAGTTTAAATTTGGTCGAAAATTCCCGGGTCATCACACTTTTCACGTCTCGAATTTGAAGAAATGTTTTGCTAAAGAATATCTCACTATTCCGTTGGACGAAATCCAAATCAATGAAAAACTTCAATTCATTGAAGAACCCGTCGAAATAATGGATCGTGAGGTTAGAAGACTTAAGCAAAACAAGATACCAATTGTTAAGGTTCGATGGAATGCTCGTAGAGGACCCAAGTTCACCTGGGAGCTTAAAGATCATATGAAGAAGAAATACCCGCATCTATTTCCAGAAGATTCGTCAACACCTTCAACAGCTTAAAATTTCGGGACGAAATTTATTTAACGGGTAGGTACTGTTGATAATGCTAAAAACGAACATATATTTCATAGCATTATTTCTCAAGAAAGACAAGCTTTTACTTGCAATTGTTCTATTTAAAAGTGATATTCGTTTAAATAATAAAAGGTGAAGACAAAAGACAGATTCGGCGAATTGAAGACACAAACGACCAAAAAGCTCAAAAGTACAAAATACAATCAAAGAGGTTCCAATTATTGATAAGAAACGTCTCGAAATTACAAGAGTACAAGATTCAAAACGCAAAGTACAAAATATAAAATTGTACGCAAGGACGTTCGAAAATCCGGAACCGGGACCAGAGTCAACTCTCAACGCTCGACGCAACGGACTAAAAATTACAAGTCAACTATGCACATGAATATAATATAATATATAAATAATTCTTAAAAATTATATATATATTATATTAATATTTAAAACCGTCGGCAGACTAAGATCCAATTTGGAGTGAGCTGGAATTTCAAACTCCGCGACTCGCGGAGTTTGAAGGCAAAAAATGCCGTGAGTCGCGGAGCCCCAAAAACTGAAACTCCCTATAAAAGCAAATGAATTCTGATCGCAAAAATAACATATATATCCATCTCTCTATCTATATAGGTAATATTTATATTTATAATTTATATTTTAATTTTAATTTTAATTTTAATCCTAATAATAAGGGTATGTTAACGAATGTTGTAAGGGTGTAAGTCGAAATTCTGTCCGTGTAACGCTACGCTATTTTTAATCATTGTAAGTTATGTTCAACCTTTTTAATTTAATGTCTCGTAGCTAAGTTATTATTATGCTTATTTAATCCGAAGTAATCATGATGTTTGGCTAATTACTAAAATTGGGTAATTGGGCTTTGTACCATAATTGGGGTTTGGACAAAAGAACGACACTTGTGGAAATTAGACTATGGGCTATTAATGAGCTTTATATTTGTTTAACTAAATGATAGTTTGTTAATGTTAATATAAAGATTTACAATTGGGCGTCCCTATAAATTACCATATACACTCGATCGGACACGATGGGCGGGGTATTTATATGTACGAATAATCGTTCATTTAACCGGACACGAGAAAGGATTAATAGCCACTAGAATAATTAAAACAGGGGTGAAATTATGTACAAGGACACTTGGTATAATTGATAACAAAATATTAAAACCTTGGGTTACACTCAGTCGACATCCTGGTGTAATTATTAAACAAAGTATTAAAATCTTGTTACTGTTTAAGTCCCCAATTAGTTGGAATATTTAACTTCGGGTATAAGGATAATTTGACGAGGACACTCGCACTTTATATTTATGACTGATGGACTGTTATGGACAAAAACCAGACGGACATATTAAATAATCCAGGACAAAGGACAATTAACCCATGGGCATAAAACTAAAATCAACACGTCAAACATCATGATTACGGAAGTTTAAATAAGCATAATTCTTTTATTTCATATTTAATTTCCTTTATTTTATATTTAATTGCACTTCTAATTATCGCATTTTTATTGTTATTGTATTTAATTGCAATTTTAATTATCGTACTTTTTAATTATCGCAAGTTTATTTTATCGCACTTTTATTATTCGCAATTTCATTATCGTTATTTAATTTACGCGTTAAATTAAGTCTTGTATTTATTTATTATTTTACATTTGGTTTTAACTGCGACTAAAGTTTTAAAATCGACAAACCGGTCATTAAACGGTAAAAACTCCCCTTTATAATAATAATATTACTTATATATATATTTGTATTTTTATAAAAGTAAACTAATATAGCGTTAAGCTTTGTTTAAAGATTTTCCCTGTGGAACGAACCGGACTTACTAAAAACTACACTACTGTACGATTAGGTACACTGCCTATAAGTGTTGTAGCAAGGTTTAAGTATATCCATTCTCTAAATAAATAAATATCTTGTGTAAAAATTGTATCGTATTTAATAGTATTTTCTTGTAAAATTTAATAGTATTTTATACCCCTCCGCTACGACATCAAGTTATTTTTGGCGCCGCTGCCGGGGATCAATCTAGCTTAAAAGCCGGAAGCGCAACGCTAATTAAAAAAAAGTATTTTTAGTTTACTTTTATTAAAATACGTTTTTATAAAAATACGTTTTAAATATTCGAAAATATAAAAAGAAAACAAAAATATAAGTATTTTTAAGATTTTGTTAAATATTTAAGTTTTATAAAGTTTCTTTATTTTTATATAAGTTTTATTTAAGTATTTTGTTTTTATTTAAAACATAAAAAAAAACGCGTCGAATATTAAATAACCTGTCATTTGAATTTTGGAACCCCGCGACTCACGGAGTTTGCAGCCTCGACTACCGCAACTCGCGGAGCTACCCTGACACCGACAGAAACCCTAATCTGCATTTAATTACGGGTAATTATTAATTATTATTATTATTAACCCTAATTAATTATTATTATTATAATTAGTTTTACTTTTTATTTAATTTATATTTTAGTTAAATTAGTTTAATTAAATTGTAAAATTAATAGTTTTAATAAATAAATAATATAAAAATAATATTTTTATAAAAATTGTACTTTTTACAACTTTTTGTATATTTTTATATTTTGTCCCTTTTTAATCGTTTTAGCGTAATATTTGTATTTTTAGCTCATATTTAGTTTTAAACTTAGTTTTTGCCATAGTTATTTTTACTTCTAGATTTTTAGGCTTTGCCGTAGAATTCCTTAAGTGCTTTTTCTTTAGACTAAGATTTAGGTACTTTAGAATTTTGCGACGCCTTTTTAAGTTTTAGTTTCTTTTTAAGTTATTTCCATTTGGGATATAGTTTTTCCTGTAAGCTTTAATATTTTTAGACGACTTTTACCTATGTATCAATTATCATTCCAATTAGTAATCTCAATTTGCGATTATAATTTTAAGTTAGTTGTAGTAATAAGGTTAGGTTAGTCAAGTGTTTTTAAGTTTTATAAGTTTCTTTTATTTTTCCGTCACCTTTTATTTTTCAACCATTTTTCTTTTTCGACCTTTTTCGACGAACTCTTTTTCTTTCTTATTTCTCTCTATTCTAGTTTTAGGACATAGATTTTTATTCTACTTCTTATCTAAATTTCTTAAAATTACGAAAATTTATTTTAAGTGGTTAAATTGATAGACATCAAAATTTTCTGGTTCGTAGTAATAGTTGGATTTGTACGTGGACCGGGTTATTGGAGCCAAACAGTCCTCAATTATATTGAGACCAAACGAATCCTGCCCCTCTGCTGCATCTTTTGGCTATTCGAAACGTGGGCAAAATCAGAAAAGTCTATTGATTGGATAACTTATTATAATTTTTCTTTCCTTTTAAAAACTAATAGGATATTCAGTGAATGCACCGAGCAAGATGTTCACCACCTTTTGTACGTTCACCACCTGTAACTAGATCAAGACATTTAGCAAATATTACTACCATTGATTTTTCTTTAGAATCGTCATCCAGTCGACCAAGTACTCCAGTTCAAATTTCTGATAATCCATTTTTTGAACCCGACCTCACAATTGAGAATCCGGAGAATATTCAGGAACGATTCATAGATCCTGAACCACTAAATTTTCATCCGGAACCACCAATCATTCAAACAGAGATTGTTGAGGAACGAACCATTAAATCAGAATCCTCTAGTGATTCCGATTCAACAAATTCAATTATGGAGAATCTGGAACCTTTAAGTATGGAAGACCGAATGAGAGCTAAACGCACTGGCCAAGGTCACGCAATTACTCATCCAGACATTAATGCGCCAGATTATTAAATCAAAGGACAAATTCTACACATGGTGACTAATCAATGCCAATTTAGTGGTGCGCCGAAGGAAGATCCAAATGAACATTTACGTACCTTTAATAGGATCTGCACACTATTTAAAATCCGAGAAGTTGAGGATGAACAGATATATCTCATGTTATTTCCCTGGACTTTAAAGGGAGAAGCCAAAGATTGGTTGGAATCGTTACCTGAAGGGGCGATTGATACATGGGATGTTTTAGTTGAAAAATTTCTTAAACAATTCTTTCCTGCATCTAAAGCCGTAAGACTTCAAGCAGAAATTGTTACGTTTACACAGAAGCCAAATGAAACTCTATATGAGGCGTGGACTAGATTTGGAAAGTTGTTAAGAGGATGTCCGCAACATGGTTTAGACACCTGTCAAATAGTACAAATATTCTACCAAGGATGCGACATCACTACAAGAAAAGACATAGATATAGCAGCTGGTGGTTCTATTATGAAGAAAACCGAAACTGATGCTTACAAAATTATTGATAACACTGCTTCCCACTCACATGAGTGGCACCAAGAAAAAGATATCGTTAGATCATCTAAAGCAGCTAGAGCCGATTCTAGCCATGACTTAGATTCCATTTCCACAAAGATAGATGCTGTGGAGAGACGAATGGAAAAGATGACTAAAGATATTCACTCAATACGAATTAGTTGTGAGCAGTGTGGAGGACCACATTTGACAAAAGATTGTCTCAGTATTGAATTAACAATGGAACAAAGAGAGAATATTTCATACATAAACCAAAGGCCTGGAAATAATTATCAGAATAATTATCAACCGCCAAGACCGATTTACAATCAAAACCAGAATTATAACTGAAATATTCCATACAACAACCAACAAGGTCCTAGCAATCAACAAGTATCCAATAATACTTACAACCAGCAAAGACCTAATTTTCAAAACAAACCACCACAACAAATCGATGATAAAAAGCCAAATTTAGAAGATATGATGACGAAGCTAGTTGAAACTCAAACGCAGTTTTTCACATCTCAAAAACAAACCAATGAACAAAATGCTCAAGCATTTAGAAATCAACAAGCTTCTATTCAAAATTTGGAACAAGAAGTAAGTAACCTAGCAAGGTTAATAGGTGAAAGAAAACCGGGAAGTCTACCTAGTGATACAAATGCTAACCCCCAGAATGAAACAGCTAAAGTCATTACCACAAGAAGTGGTACAACACTTGAACCACCTGAAATACTTGTAACTTCTGATGAAGCTATTCCTACTCCACAAGAACCACAACCTAATCAAGATAAGGAAAAAGAACCGGTAGTTGAAAAGGTTAATGAAGATAACACAGTTAAGGCTAAACCTTATGTTAATCCATACCAACCACCACTTCCTTACCCGAGTAAAATGAAGAAAGAGAAACTTGAAGCCGAGCAATCCAAATTCTTGGATATGTTTAAACAGATAAATGTAAATCTTCCTTTCATTGATGTGATTTCAGGAATGCCTAGATATGCTAAATTCTTGAAAGATCTGATCACGAATAGAAAGAAAATGGAAGAACTCTCGGCTGTTACCATGAATGCTAATTGTTCAGCAGTGCTGTTGAATAAGATACCGAAAAAATTATCTGATCCAGGAAGTTTCACAATTCCATGTTTTCTGGGTAGTCTTAGTTCAATAGAAGCATTGGCAGATTTAGGTGCTAGTATAAATTTAATGCCGTATTTACTATACGCTAAACTAGACCTTGGAGAATTGAAACCAACCAGAATAAGCATACAACTAGCCGATAGATCAATAAAATATCCTAGAGGGATAATGGAGAACATGCTAGTTAAAGTTGGTACTTTAGTATTTCCAGTAGATTTTGTTGTTCTGGACATGGAAGAAGATTCTCAAGTTCCTCTCATATTAGGAAGACCATTCTTAAACACAGCTAAAGCAATGATAGACGTGTTCGGTAAGAAATTGACCCTAAGTATAGAGGACGAGAGTGTTACCTTTTCAGTTGATAGAGCAATGCAACAACCGCAATCTGCAGATGATACATGTTATTATATTCAAACTATAGATGCACATGCAGAATTATTAGAAGAATTTCCAGAATTACAAGGAACAGGAGAATGTTCTTTAGGAGAAGGTAATGAACCAATTGATGAAGCTGAAATGTTAGCTACACTTATAGCTAATGGATATGAACCAACAACAGAAGAAATTCAAATGCTAAAAGAAGAAGACAGATATCGATATAAATCATCGATAGAAGAACCTCCGAAATTAGAGTTAAAGCCACTTCCAAACCATTTGGAATACGCTTATTTACATGGTGAATCTGAATTACCTGTAATAATATCGTCTTCTCTTACTGAAAATGAGAAATCACAACTCATTTCTGTGTTGAAAGCTTATAAACCAGCCATTGCATGGAAGATTCATGATATTAAAGGAATAAGTCCTTCGTATTGCACACATAAAATCCTTATGGAAGAAGGTCATAAAACGTATGTGCAACGCCAACGAAGACTAAATCCTAATATCCAATTTCTGATAGTCCATGGGTAAGCCCAGTTCAATGCGTGCCTAAGAAGGGTGGCATGACTGTCATTACAAATGAGAAAAATGAGCTTATTCCTACTAGGACTGTAACAGAATGGCGTGTGTGTATTGATTATAGAAAATTAAATGACGCCACCAGAAAAGATCACTTTCCCTTACCTTTCATTGATCAAATGTTGGAAAGATTAGCCGGAAATAGTTACTATTGTTTTCTAGATGGATTTTCCGGATATTTTCAAATTCCAATAGCACCCGAGGACCAAGAGAAAACCACATTCACGTGCCCTTATGGTACTTTTGCTTACAAACGCATGCCATTTGGACTTTGCAACGCCCCTGCAACCTTTCAAAGGTGTATGATGGTGATTTTTCATGACATGATAGAAGAATGCATGGAAGTTTTCATGGATGACTTTTCAGTCTTCGGTGATACATTTGAAACATGTCTAGTTAATCTGGAACGAATGCTTATTAGATGCGAAAAATCAAATCTAGTTCTTAATTGGGAGAAATGCCATTTTATGGTTAAAGAAGGCATCGTTCTTGGTCATAAAATTTCAAAAGAAGGAATTGAAGTGGATAGAGCTAAAGTAGATGTAATTGCTAAACTTCCACATCCCACCAATGTTAGAGGAGTTAGGAGTTTTCTAGGGCATGCCGGTTTTTACCGACGTTTCATAAAAGATTTTTCTAAAATTGCCACTCCTATGAATAAACTCCTAGAAAAGGATGCTCCATTCATCTTTTCAGATGAATGTATCAAATCTTTTAATATTCTTAAAGAGAAACTCACTAATGCGCCGATAATGATAACACCAAATTGGAATATACCATTTGAACTAATGTGCGATGCAAGTGATTTTGCAATGGGAGCCGTTTTAGGACAAAGGATTGAAAAACGATTTCAACCTATATATTATGCTAGTAAGACGTTACAAGGAGCACAAACGAACTATACAACTACTGAAAAAGAACTCCTTGCTATTGTCTTTGCTTTTGACAAATTTCGATCATATCTCGTTCTAGCAAAAACGGTGGTCTATACCGACCATTCTGCTCTTAGATAACTATTTTCAAAACAAGATGCTAAACCAAGATTAATTCGTTGGATCTTACTCTTACAAGAGTTTGATATTGAAATCCGAGATAAAAGAGGAGCAGAAAATCTCGCCGCTGATCATCTTTCTCGTCTTGAAAATCCCGAATTAGAAGTTCTAAATGAATCGGCCATACAAGACAACTTTCCTGATGAATATCTATTGAAGATAGATTATAAAGAAATACCATGGTTTGCAGACTATGCAAACTACTTAGTTTGTGGATTCCTTGAAAAAGGATTATCGTACCAAAAACGAAAGAAATTCTTCAGTGATATAAAACACTATTTTTGGGAAGATCCACATCTGTTTAAAAGTTATCCCGATGGAATAATACACCGATGTGTATTTGGAGATGAAGCTAGTAAAATTTTAAACCATTGTCACACAGGACCAATAGGAGGGCATTATGGGCCTCAACTAACAGCAAGAAAAGTTTATGATGCTGGATTCTATTGGCCTACAATTTACAAAGACGCACACCTTCTTTGCAAATCCTGTAATGCTTGTCAAAGGGCCGGAAAAATAAGTCAACGTGATGAAATGCCACAAAATGTCATTCAAGTATGTGAAGTATTTGACATTTGGGGTATTGACTTTATGGGTCCATTTCCAAAATCTCATAATAATCTATATATAGTCGCAGCCATTGATTATGTATCTAAATGGGCGGAAGCACAAGCTCTCCCAACTAACGATGCACGAGTTGTAGTCAACTTTTTAAAACGTCTTTTTGCAAGGTTTGGAACACCGAAAGCTTTAATAAGTGATCGGGGTACTCATTTCTGTAATAATCAACTTGAGAAAGTTCTTAAAAGATATGGAGTAACTCATAAAATCTCCACCGCATATCATCCACAAACAAGTGGACAAGTTGAAAATACCAACCGAGCTTTAAAATGTATTCTAGAGAAAACCGTAGGATCAAATTCGAAGGAATGGTCCATTAAATTGGAGGATGCACTATGGGCTTTTAGAACAGCCTACAAAACTCCAATTGGAACCACACCTTTTAGACTTGTTTATGGAAAAGCATGTCATCTTCCAGTAGAAATTAAACACAAAGCATTTTGGGCTTTGAAGACATGTAATCTTGATTTACATGAAGCCGGACGTCTACGATTAAGTCAACTAAACGAATTAGAAGAATTAAGACATGAAGCATACGAAAATTCGTTAATCTATAAAGAAAGAACGAAGAAATGGCATGATAAAAGAATCAGAAGTTCAAAAGAATTTAAAGAAGGAGACAGAGTTCTTCTTTTCAATTCACGATTCAAGCTATTTCCTGGAAAATTGAAATCAAGATGGTCTGGACCATTCATAGTCAAAAGAGTTTTCCCATACGGAACGATAGAATTAATAAAATCAAATGGGATTGAATTTAAAGTTAATGGTCACAGAGTTAAACATTACATACATGGTCCGATGGAAGTTGACAACGAAGATAATCACAATTTCGACACCACAGCTAACTAAGTGTGGGGAGAATCAAGTCTTTAAAGGGGTTTATGTATTTCTGTTAGAGTTAGATTGTCTGTTTTCGTGTAGTTCTCGAAAATGGAACCCGAATGATCTTTCCCTAGCAGACCCTAAAGAACTAGTCTTCTCCCCCCATTCTGAATTTTTATTTTTTTTTAGGAAATGAAGACTGCCTGTGAACTAAACCATGGTCTAATGCTACACGCTTTGATCACTAAACGTAATAATGACACACTACCAAGTGAAATAGTATCAGTAATCAGAGAAAGATTGGACGGAGTTAGAAAAGAATCCAGATGCGAAGATAATAAGTTACAATTTGGTAAAGGAAAATCAAAATCCGCAGCGAAAAGAAGAGCACGACACCTAGAAAGATGTCACAAATGCGGAAAATGGTCACATGGAGGTAAATGTTCAAATAATCAAACCTATTCAAACGCCGAATTTGTTACTTTATGCAGAGACGGACCGTTCTTATGTTTAGAAGAAAAAACACTGAATGCTCGAGGTTACGCCTATGTAGCCATGGAAAACTAATTAAACCGACTATCTTATGAATGGGATAGATCGTATAACTAAGAAATCTATTTCACAGGTATGTTTGTACAGTTTTTATTTTTTTTTATTTTTATTTTTAACCTTTTGATAATAAACGCTAATTTGTTCGCTATAAAGTATTAAATTGGTATTGAATAAAATTAGGTTTGGCGACCAAAATTATTGATATCATTCAAAAATTTATTACATCACTGCGAAATTTAACGTTTATTCTTAAGGTATAAATATCTTTAATCAATCAACCCAAAATATTTCAAAAATTCGTCATGAGTTAAATTAGGTCTTGGAACCGAAATTACTATACCGAAAAGAGGGGCGCATATTTTTGATAATATTTGATTGATTAAAGTGGGATAAAAAGCCAAAAAGATTTTTAATTTTATTTTAACCATGTTTTTAAAATTAATATATAAATCTTAAATTAATATTGTAAACTTTGTAAAAACAATATATTTAAAATTGTAAATATTTGAAAAATTAATATAAGTTTGGTGTGAATTTATAATATGAATTTTTAAATTAAGTTTGGTGTGAATTTTTAATTTTTAAAATATAAATTTTAATTTTATGCATTTCAAATTTTAAAGTTTGGTGTGAATTTTTAATATTAATTTTGAATTTTATATTTAAATTGTGTGAATTTAAAAACAAAAATTTACTTTATCTCATTAAGTTAAAAATATGATTTTTAAAATTCGTCGTAAGTTGAAGACTAGGTCGTTGAACCGAAATTGCTTTACCCGAGGGAGGGACGAGAACTTTTATTATCATTATTTTTAATCTTATTGAATTAAAGTATGCCAAAAACATTAAAAAAACTCCAAAAATCTTAGCTTTTAAAACAATCGCTACAAAAAGACAAATTTTAAAATTTTGTCGAAGGACGGACTAGGACATCGATCTGAAACGACCTCGTCCTAAATAACAAGGGAAACAAAATTTTAAAATTAATTACTTAATTGTTTTAATTAGTATGAGATATATTAAAAAAAAAATTATACAAACTCCGCGACTCGCGGAGTTTGAAGGTTTAAACCCCGCGACTCGCGGAGGGACCGAATTACAGAAAAAAATAAAAGGAGCTGGAACAGCTCAGTCCACACAACACAAAAAAAAATACTGCAAAAATACTCCGCAAAAACCCGAGAAAACACCCCCAAAATCACAATTTTTAACCGTTAATCATCAAATCTTTTACTAAAATCATGTTGAGAAGGATGCTATCAAGGAATTACTCAAGAAAAACGGTAAATTTCTACACCTAAACACCATTTAATCCGAAAATTAGTGTTCTTGAGCAATTTTTTCCCCAATTTGATTTTGATGCGTTTTAGTGTAATTATGCTTAAATTGTTTATGTATTATGCTTGTATAACCTAGATTGATGCTATTTAACATGATTAGAAGCCTTAAACTTCAAATTTAGAGTAATCTAGGGTTTGTGTTCTTGAGCAAATTTGGGGCTTTTTGATATAAACAGGTTATGGCTGATTTTTGTCATGAATTGTTGCTTAATTAAGTAGTGTAACATGTTTAGGTAGTTAAATGATCCAAACTTTGAGCCTAAACATGATTTTGAGAATTAAAGTGGACTTTTTCAAGTCTAAAAATTCATGAACTTGATTTTTGAGAGATAATGCCATTTGAAACTTGTTTAATTGCTAGTAATGATTATTTTGACATATTATTTGAGTTGAATGCTTATGAACTTGGCGAACATTTTCGTATATGCTTATTTGAAAAAGTGTAGATTTGATGAAAATATGAAAATGAGCTTAAGTTTGATATAAATTGATCATGTCATTGTAATTATTTTGATTGATGATTTTGCTGACACTAATGCATATTTGGATGCACAAAAATTGTGTTTGATGTGTTTTGCAGACTGAAAGGGGTGAATCTTCATCCCAAGCTCGCAATGCTCCTGCTGAGAATGTGGAACAACAGGAGGTGGATAACTACTACAAACAAGATATACCTCATCCAGTCATGACATTTTCTGATATGCACTTGGAAGATTTGCACCCGAACCTGAGATTTGACAGACTTTGGATAGATTATCCAAAATACCAAAGGGGTTTGCATACTCTTCATTCTAAAGTTGTTGAGGTACCTAGGGTCATAGAATGGGGACTATTAGAAGCTGTAGAATTGGCCGGGCCAATTAGGGAATTACTTGCACAGAGGTATGGTAATTCTACTTTTAACGACTGGGTACGTTTATTCACCATGCGTAGACCTGTATATAAAGTATGGTGTGAAGAATTGTTGTGTAGTATAGAATTAAATGATCGGGTAGCTAGTTTAATCGATCGATCTTTTATTAGATTTTTGTTAGGAGGTTTGATGCGCCACATGTCTTTACTAGACATGGCTCAGGCTTTACGTATATATACGCCTGAGGAGTTAGCATCTGCCGATTGTAGAGGCTTGATACTAAATGGTAGAAAGATAGATAAAAATTTTGATACACATGGTGTATGGAGTCAAATGACAAGCCATCACCGATTCAAAGGGGGAAATTACTCTTATTTGGATATAGATAGAGCTGAATTAAGAGTAATTCATAGGTTTTTAGCTAATTCGATTACACAAAGAGGTAAAAACAAGGAAAAGGTAAATGAACAGGATTTGTTTTACCATATGTGTATTCGAGACCCACAAAGCGCTGTAAGTATACCTTATTGTGTGGGTTATTATTTATCAGCTATGGTTAGGGGGATGAGACCGCATAGCATAATAGGAGGTGGTATATTTATTACTTTGATTGCTGAATATCTCGGTGTGGATATAAGTCGGGGGGATTATTAGTCGAAGAACCAGAACCCCGCGATACAATAGGTTTAAATGTATACCATGGTGCGAAAGTTTTGAAGAGGCAAAATAACGCCGCAGTACAATACCATGGTAGACATCCACAGGTTGAGAGAAACCAACAGCAAGGTAATGTAGGAGGGGAAAATGAAATGCAAGAAATGCAAAGGTTTATAGCTTCACGGGAGTACGAAAATGCTAGACAGAGAGCATTTGAAGATTGTCAAGTTCATTAAAACCAAATCATAGCCTATTGCCAACATATAGGTAGAAACTATATTCCTACTCCAAAGCCCATATTCCCTCCCTGGTCTATAGAGATTCAACCACCGTATCCTACGTATAACCTTGCCGAAGCATTTTATAGCACCTATGGTTATGCATTGAACCCCTACTGGTATCAGTATCATCCCTAGTCTACTTAGTTTTATTTATTTTGTAATTTATAATGTTGATACGTTTAATACTTATGTTAATATTGTAATAGTTTTTATAATTTTCTAACTTTTATTCTTAGATTTTAATAATTTTTGAATGTGGGGTAATATACCAAACTTCAAAAATATGTATATATGTTTGCAGTTTATCTTATGTACACAACAGGGTAAAACAACGCATTTTCAAAGACTGGCATTAAGTTCAGCAAAAGCAACTAATTTTGATGACAAGATGCAAAATATATGTGAAATAACAACAGGACGGAATGAACAAATGATGTGCACCATTTATCATTCAGCAAGCAAACACAAATATGTTTGGAAACTTTGGTAAAATTTAATCATTTTCACACAAATCACCCTCAATAATATAAATTGTTACTGATTTCTTGCAAATGAGGGCATTGCAAGATCTTAAGTGCGGGAAGGGGTTAAATTCTTTCGGATTTTTAAAAAATTTTTATCATAAACACTTGGTTATCATTAAAAATACTAGTAAAGTAGTAGTTGTATTAGAATCTAGTGCTCTCTGATAATAAAGAACAGCCCTAGTCTTATATACTGACTACCCAATTCTAGTAAAAAAATTTCAAAATTTTCAATTAAATGAACTCAAAATCATGTTTATACATATTTATGAACGATAAAACTAGGTGTTAACACCGAAATTATTGTTACCTCAGAAAGGACATAAATTGAGAAACAAACCAAAATGTTAAAATTCATTTAAAATGAAATAGAGGACAATAAAAAGGAAAATAAAAGCCAAGTGTGGGAAAAATTACCAAGTTATTCAAAACATATCTCACATATTTTTGTACAAATAACTGAAAATACTTTTGCTTTGGACTAAACTAAACTGTTTTACCCGATGAAAGAAAAGAAGAGATGGATCTACACGATGAATCAATTCCATCATTAAAAGGAAGTAAAGTCTTCCGAAAAAGAAACGCGCTTCTTGATTTAGGTCATGAAGTTGTCGTCCAGACCAGCTGTAGGTTGACGAAAAACCTAGAAAAGTCATCACTAAAATCAGCAGGAAATCCACGGACCTCAGAATTAAACAGGGTCGCCAAGTGGTCAGATTTATCCTAACCATGAGAAGGATTTATCTCGTACAATGGGGGGGGCACCATGCAAATTAGCTGGATAAGACTAATGAATCAGATCCCCAGAAAGGATAATCTCCTTTAAAGATCAAAAATCAGCTTTTAAGCCTGATATTACTCAATCCTAGAGATTGACCTTAAAGATTGAGAATTCAAACTCATGGAATTCAATGATATCTAAACTCGAGCTTGAACGAGAAAATATTTTGATAAAATTATAAACCGATTTGTTTTCTAAAAACCCATTTTCAATGCGTTCATTACCATTGAACGTAAAATCCTAGGAATTCACCTGGAATTCATTAGGTGACCTGAACTAAATCGGGTATCAACCGTAAGAACGGTGGTTGCATAGCATGGTCAAAGACAGGACCTTGTGCCAAACCTACAAACTATAAGGGTGAGCTTTACTATTGCTCCTACCAAGGATAGTAATTGCGTCTGACACGTTATAGACCATAATTAAAAGCATATCAGGGGACATTGCCTTAACAGTTGCTTGTTCAACGCTTTCCTTTACAACCGGACGGTAGTTTACCGAAAGGTAATATACGGGACAAGTAAACTGGACGTGTTGCTTTCCTAATACAAGGTTAGCAAGTGGGTGACACAAAACCGCAATTTTTGAGCTAAAATTTTCAAATCTGAAACCCACCAAGCCCACAAAAATATTTTGCAAACACCGGTGAAGGGTTATTCTGGAAAACTTATCTAGGGTAAAAACTAGATTTAATTTTCAAAAGATCAAATGTTTTCATAAAGATCCAATTTCCTTAATGGATCTAAATTTTTATAGTCATGTGGGACTGTAAACCATATCGTTACTACCATTGTTTATACCGCCGTATAGAAATCACTGATGTACAAAGTGTGAAGAATAAAGAAGTGATTCTAGTATTTCAAGACGATATTGCTTGAGGACAAGCAACGCTCAAGTGTGGGAATATTTGATAATGCTAAAAACATACATATATTTCATAGCATTATTTCTCAAGAAAGACAAGCTTTTAGTTGCAATTGTTCTATTTAAAAGTGATATTCGTTTAAATAAGAAAAGGTGAAGACAAAAGAAAGATTCGACGAATTGAAGACGCAAACGATCAAAAAGCTCAAAAGTACAAAATACAATCAAAGAGGTTCCAATTATTGATAAGAAACGTCTCGAAATTACAAGAGTACAAGATTCAAAACGCAAAGTACAAAATATAAAATTGTACGCAAGGACGTTCAAAAATCCGGAACCGGGACCAGACTCAACTCTCAACGCTCGACGCAACGGACTAAAAATTATAAGTCAACTATGAACATGAATATAATATAATATATAAATAATTCTTAAAAATTATATATATATTATATTAATATTTAAAACCGTCGGCAGACTAAGATCCAATTTGGAGTGAGCTGGAATTTCAAACTCCACGACTCGCGGAGTTTGAAGGCAAAAAATGCCGCGAGTCGCGGAGCCCCAAAAACTGAAACTCCCTATAAAAGCAAACGAATTCTGATCGCAAAAATAACATATATATCCATCTCTCTATCTATATACGTAATATTTATATTTATAATTTATATTTTAATTTTAATTTTAATTTTAATCCTAATAATAAGGGTATGTTAACGAATGTTGTAAGGGTGTAAGTCGAAATTCTGTCCGTGTAACGCTACACTATTTTTAATCATTGTAAGTTATGTTCAACCTTTTTAATTTAATGTCTCGTAGCTAAGTTATTATTATGCTTATTTAATCCGAAGTAATCATGATGTTGGGCTAATTACTAAAATTGGGTAATTGGGCTTTGTACCATAATTGGGGTTTGAACAAAAGAACGACACTTGTGGAAATTAGACTATGGGCTATTAATGGGCTTTATATTTGTTTAACTAAATGATAGTTTGTTAATGTTAATATAAAGATTTACAATTGGGCGTCCCTATAAATTACCATATTCACTCGATCGGACACGATGGGCGGGGTATTTATATGTACGAATAATCGTTCATTTAACCGGACACGGGATTGGATTAATAGCCACTAGAATAATTAAAACAGGGGTGAAATTATGTACAAGGACACTTGGTATAATTGATAACAAAATATTAAAACCTTGGGTTACACTCAGTCGACATCCTGGTGTAATTATTAAACAAAGTATTAAAATCTTGTTACAGTTTAAGTCCCCAATTAGTTGGAATATTTAACTTCGGGTATAAGGATAATTTGACGAGGACACTCGCACTTTATATTTATGACTGATGGACTGTTATGGACAAAAACCAGACGGACATATTAAATAATCCAGGACAAAAGACAATTAACCCATGGGCATAAAACTAAAATCAACACGTCAAACATCATGATTACGGAAGTTTAAATAAGCATAATTCTTTTATTTCATATTTAATTTCCTTTAGTTTATATTTAATTGCACTTCTAATTATCGCATTTTTATTGTTATTATATTTAATTGCACTTTTAATTATCGTACTTTTTAATTATCGCAAGTTTATTTTATCGCACTTTTATTATTCGCAATTTCATTATCGTTATTTACTTTACGCGTTAAATTAAGTCTTGTATTTATTTATTATTTTACATTTGGTTTTAACTGCGACTAAAGTTTTAAAATCGACAAACCGGTCATTAAACGGTAAAAACCCCCCTTTATAATAATAATATTAATTATATATATATTTGTATTTTTATAAAAGTAAACTAATATAGCGTTAAGCTTTGTTTAAAGATTTTCCCTGTGGAACGAACCGGACTTACTAAAAACTACACTACTGTACGATTAGGTACACGGCCTATAAGTGTTGTAGCAAGGTTTAAGTATATCCATTCTCTAAATAAATAAATATCTTGTGTAAAAATTATATCGTATTTAATAGTATTTTCTTGTAAAATTTAATAGTATTTTATACCCCTCCGCTACGACATCAACTGTAGTGACCCGAACTTTACCATGTTTATATATATTAATTGAGATTGATATTTACATGACTAAATGTTTTCAACGTGTTAAGCAATCAAACTTGTTAAGACTTGATTAAATGAAATAAGTTTCATATAGACAATTGATCACCCAAGTTGACCGGCGATTCACGAATGTTACAAAATTGTAAAAACTACATGTTGTGGTATATATAGACATATATATATAGTTGACATGAGATTATGATTAGTAAGTATCTCACTAAGTATATTAACAATGTGTGATATACATAAGAAATGAGATTACTAAGTTAAGAAACTCGAAATGATATATATAACGATTATCGTTATGATAACGTTTACTAAATATATATGTATCATATTAAGATATTGATACACTATATTTAACATGATAAAATGATATTTAAATATATCATTAAGTGTGTTAACAATGAACTACATATGTAAAAACAAGACTACTAACTCAAGAATTACGAAACGAGACTTATATGTAACGATTATTGTTGTAACAATATTTTAATGTGTATATCATATTAAGAGATATTCATACATCATAATATCATGGTAATATAATAATTTAATATCTCATTTGATATAATAAACATTGGGCTAACAAAATTAATTGAGATCGTTAACTTAAAGGTTTTAAAACAACACTTACATGTAACGACTAACGAAGACTTAATGACTCCATTAGAATGTATATACATGTTGTATTTTGATATGTATTCTTACACTTTTGAAAGACTTCAAGACACATATCAAAGTACTTCTACTTAACAAAAATTCTTACAATTACATCCTCGTTCAGTTTCATCAACAATTCTACTCGTATGCATTCGTATTCGTACTCGAACAATACACAGCTTTTAGATGTATGTACTATTGGTATATACACTCCAATGATCATCTCTTAGCAGCCCATGTGAGTCAACTAACACATGTGGGAACCATCATTTGGCAACTAGCATGAAATATCTCATAAAATTACAAAAATATTAGTAATCATTCATGACTTATTTACATGAAAACAAAATTACATATCCTTTATATCTAATCCATATACCAACGACCAAAAACACCTACAAACACATTCATTCTTCAATTTTCTTCATCTAATTGATCTCTCTCAAGTTCCATCTTCAAGTTCTAAGTGTTCTTCATAAATTCCATAAGTATAGTTTCATAAAAATCAAGAATACTTCCAAGTTTGCAAGTCTACTTCCAAGCTTTCTAATCCATTCCAAGTAATCATCTAAGATCAAGGAACCTTTGTTATTTATAGTAGGTTATCTTTCAAATTCAAGGTAATATTCATATTCAAACTTTGATTCAATTTCTACAACTATAACAATCTTATTTCGAGTGAAAATCTTACTTGAACTATTTTCGTGTCATGATTCTGCTTCAAGAACTTTCAAGCCATCCAAGGATCCTTTGAAGCTAGATCCATTTTTCTCATTTCCAGTAGTTTTATCCAGAAAACTTGAGGTAGTAATGATGTTCATAACATCATTCGATTCATACATATAAAGCTATCTTATTCGAAGGTTTAAACTTGTAATCACTAGAACATAGTTTAGTTAATTCTAAACTTGTTCACAAACAAAAGTTAATCCTTCTAACTTGACTTTTAAAATCAACTAAACACATTTTCTTTATCTATATGATATGCTAACTTAATTATTTAAAATCTGGAAACACGATGAACACTATAAAATCGGATATACGCCGTCGTAGTGAAACCTGGGGCTGTTTTGGTTTGGATAATTAAAAATTATGATAAACTTTGATTTAAAAGTTGTTCTTCTGGGAAAATGATTTTTCATATGAACATGAAACTATATCCAAAAATCTTGGTAAAACTCAAAGTGAAAGTATGTTTTTCAAAATGGTCATCAAGATGTCGTTCTTTCGACGGAAATGACTACCTCTTTAGTAATTGACATGTAACTTAAATTTTTGACCATAAACCTATACTTTTTCTGTTTGGATTCTTAAATTAGAGTTCAATATGAAACCATAGCAATTTTATTCACTCAAAACGGATTTAAAATGAAGAAGTTATGGGTAAAACAAGATTGGATATTTTTGATCTTTTTAGCTACGGGAAATGTTTAACAAATCTATACAAATCATATCCTAGCTAACTTATATTGTATTATACATGTATTCTAATATATTATGTAATCTTGAGATACCATAGACACGTATGCAAATGTTTTGACATATCATATCGACCCATGTATATATATTATTTGGAACAACCATAGACACTCTATATGCAGTAATGTTGGAGTTAGCTATACAGGGTTGAGGTTGATTCCAAAAATATATATACTTTGAGTTGTGATTTTGTAATGACCCAGAATTTTCCGACCAAATTATACTTATGAGATTAATATTTACATAAATTAAACCATACCAACATAATAAGCAATCCAAATTGTTGAGACTTGTGTTTTTGAAAAGAGTTTTACACAACGTTTGACCGTCCAATATGACCGATGATATCACGAACTATATAACATACGATAATTATACGTTTGTGTATATATATGTATTTATATATATTTAACATGATCTAAGGATGGTTTAACATCTCATTGTGTACTAATGACAATGAGTTATAAGTATATTTTGAAACTACTAACTTAAGTTTTCAAAACGATAACTATACGTAACATTCTTTGATATATATACTTATAATCTATAATGCTTATACATGTATCGTATATATAATGTATTTAATCACTTTTTAAGGACTTAAATACATAAAACAATATAAGTATATTCACAAAAGATAGCTATATTTGAATTCTCGTTCCGTTTCCTCAAGATTTCTATACGTATATCTAGGGTATATGTACCCGTATCATACCCAGCTTCTATACGTATTTACTATTGGTATATACACATCAAATCAACATCCTAATCAACATTATTACTGCCCTAGATATGAGGTAACTAGAATTTGTCAAGTAGTATGAATTATTAGTAAGAAAACAAAATTAGGAATCCTTTTCTTTCTTTATAAACTAAAAACGTTTTTATAAATGAACACCATTTCTTCACTCCATTTTCTCATACCTACACCCTCATTTCTCTCTCAAAATACTCCTAACTTCATACTTGATCATCTCCAAGCATTTTCCCCATCATTTAGCTTCAATTACAAGCCTTAAACACCATAAGAAAACTCTTTCAAGAACATATCAAAATAACCACCCATTTGAAGAAGTTTACTTCCAACCTTTTGATCTAACTCCACCACTCTTTGATTCCAAGATTATTTCTTATCTTTTGCAGTAACTTTGTCCAAGTAACTTGAGGTAGTAACCTTGTTCATAATCTTATTCAATTCATATTCATATAGCTATCTTATTTTGTGGTATAAAATTTTAACAACAAGAACATAGTTTGAATGATTTCAAACTTGTTCGCAAACTAAATAGATCCTTCTAACTTGACTTTTAAAATACTTCAAGACCTGTAATATATCATAGTGATATGCTAACCTAACAAGATATAACTTGGTTTTACAAAGAACATCTTAAAAACTGAATCTACGTCGTCGGAGTGCAACCGGGGGCTGTTTTGGGTTGGATAATTAAAACCATCTTGAACTTTGAATTGGAAGTTCATGTTCTGGAAAAATGATATTTCTTATGATTATGTTAACACATAAAAATTTCATAGTTTAACTCAAAGTGCAAGTATTTTTAGAAAAATGATCATTAAATGTTGTTTTTATGATGGAAAATGACCACTTTCATAAGTTTCACCAAAGTTTGACCTATAACCTATGATTTCGAATACAAACTAAGGTATTTTCAGTTCATATTCTTAAAATTTGACTCAATCCAAGGAAGTGGCAAGTTGAACCAACAAAAACAGAGTTGTAATGAAGAAACTACGACTAAAACAAGATTGGGTATCCGAAGCTAGTTTAGCTACGAAAATATTTGGAGAAAAAGTAAATTAATCATATCTTTTCTAATTAATATGATATTTTATATATAATTACTTATGATTTGATTTTATATATTTCAGGACCACCCGTAAACAACACGAGAAGATTAATCATAAGACCTCATGATTGTACGCAACACGTCATTTGACAACACGGTACTTTATGTACGCAACACGTCATTTGACAACATGGTACCATGGGTCGAGATTAATTCTGATCAATACAAATACGATGGGGTCTTTATTTATTTTATTTAAGCAACTAATTGTGGACCACTAACATCAGACTGCTAACTACGGACTAAGAAAATATTAAAAGTATATATATATGTAACGATTACTTAAAAAGAAAATATGTTGATATATTATATATATGGTTAGGTTCGTGATATCTATCAGAGACCAAGTCGAATTAAATACCTTCAAGGCAAATGTGAGTATCATTTGCTCCCTTTTTAATTGCTTTTGCAGTATATATTTTTGGGCTGAGAATACATGCGCTGCTTTTATAAATGTTTACAAAATAGACACATGTACTTAAAAATATATTCTACGTTGAGTTGTACCACTGGCATATTTCCCTGTAGCTTGGTAACTACTATTTACATGGGTATTGTAAACGCGAATCCTGTTGATAGATCTATCGGGCCTGACAACCCCAACCGGACTGGACGACCAGTATTCAACGGTTGCACAGTACTTCGTTTTGGTGACTACACTTGGTACGGTGTAGTGAGATTTCATAATAAAGGGAATATGCGACGTTGATTAAATGTTAAGTATGGTTACCAAGTGCTCAACCACTTAGAATGCTTTACATACACTTGCGAGTGTATTATGTTTATGATTATGAAATCTTGTGGTCTATTAACATATTGAAATGATTGTTATGATAAACCTATGAACTCAAAAACTTTTTGGTTGACACTTTAAAGCATGTTTATTCTCATGTACGAATTAAGTCTTCCGCTGTGCATTTTCTCAATATAAGGACATTACTTGGAGCCGATCATCGCAATGGGACCAAATGTTGATGACTTCGTCCAGGTGGATTAGGACGGGTCCTTTCAGTTGGTATCAGAGCGGTGGTCATAGCGAACCAGGTTTTGCATTAGTGTGTCTAACTAGTGGTTGTTAGGGTGCATTAATGAGTCTGGACTTCGACCGTGTCTACATGTCAAAAGTTTTGCTTATCATTTCTATTCGGAAATCATCTGCTTATCATCCTTAGGAAATTACCTGCTTATCATTCATAAGTCTAGACACGTTTTACTGCATTTACTGCATTGATAGTGTATAGACGAATTCTTATCTTAGCATATCTGTTATTGCGAACTTTGACTGATATCTTTTCAAAGATTCTTCGTAATTTACGGGATTTTGGTATTATATATACATATGTAAATTATGTATTGAAGAGTACCAAATCTAACTCCTATAATCTATTCCATACCAAAAATTCATTTTCCCCATTATACAAGATGGATTCCGCATCTAGTTCGAATTCTTCAGATTCCGACAGTTATGCCGATATGGATTTCCATTCGGTCTCTGAAAGCAGCGTCACCGGAATGGATCAACCAATTTCCCATCATCTATTCTGGATGAATTGGGGATGGGTTTGTAATATACTAAATCACTGGAGACAAGAAGAAGGTGATCCATTTCATCCACCAAATTGCCCTCTTGGCGATGAACCTGAAGCACTTACCGGCGAACCTATTCGAAACACCATTTTCTCTCTCATTTCTAGAGTATCTCGTCACGATTATATACTATCCCATATTACAAATCTTGTTCATTCGCTCGCTCCAACCGCCAATCATCCCGGTGTACTAGCAGAAGTTAACGAACTTCGCGCTCGCGTGACGGCTTTGGAGAACATGGTGCGAAGGTTGCAAACACCAGCAGCAGCACCAGCAGAATAATCAGCACCACCATTAATAACATCATCAATACCATCATCACCACTAACAAACAACATCCGCATCACACGTCTCGACATCATAATCTGTCCCACAAACATCAACATCATACGCACCATAGATACCAAGGAGTACCAACAATAATGAACGATGAAGTATTGATCCATAACTTTATTGATATTCTGCGAAGAATATGTGGTTTCAAAAAGTTTTAGAGATTTCTTATTCTAGCTCAAACCGAAAATCAAATGAGATTAATATCATATTAACTCATTAAATTCATGATTTCATCTGAAGAAAATATATATGTATATATGTTTTCATAAAGATTGTAATTAAAAGTTCTTTTGTACAAAATATTAATGGTGAAATTTTTTTTAACGGGTAGGTAATAACCGAGGAATAATTAGATTTCATCTTAATAAGTTACATTGTACATTCGTCGAAGCTGATTCAACAGTCATTTACTATCCTACTTACAACCACCGATATACGTATCCGTTCACCGCAGAATAAATATTTTCATTCAATTTCATATTTGGATTTTGACTTCCTAGAATCCAACAAGTGGCATATGAAGAAAACATATGACAAAATAAAATCTGTTAGAAATAAACAAATTAACTATGAAAAATTTTGTTAAGAATCCACGCTAACTGTTACAGCTAACTGTTCCTAGCTAACTGATTACATTTTATTTATCGCAGTTTATTTATCGCAATTTAATTATCGCACTTTCATTTATCGTCATTTAATTTCTGTAATTATTTTACGCACTTTAAATATCGGGACACGTATACAATGTTTTGACATATCATATCGACGCATCTATATATATTATTTGGAATCACCATAGACACTCTATATGCAGTAATGATCGAGTTCTCTATACAGGGTTGAGGTTGATTCTACAATAATATATATAGTTTGAGTTGTGATCGAGTCTGAGAGGTATACGGGTCACGACACGTATTATTAATTCGTATATTATATATTAAACTATATATGAATTATTAGACTGTTACTGTGGACTATTGACTGTGGACTAATGACATTGGACAATTAAAATGAATTAAAATATTGATTATAACATATGAAACTAAACATTTCTTCAAGATTGCCACTTGATTTCATCTTAAACCTCATTGTATCTCGACGATTACAATCAGCGTTCAAATCTATCATGATTCTTAAAAACACCTCAATCGAAAGGATAAACCAACCGCACTTCATCTACGGAAGAAAAGATTGATGCATATAGTTATGCACCTGAAAAACCCTCGGAAACTGAGTAAACGTTTGACACGTATCTGTTCTAGTTCCTTTGACATTGTTATTACCGAAGATCATTTTACAATCCCTTTCCAAAGTAGCTAATTTTGTCACAGCTCCAGCAAGTCAACTCCGACTTTTCATCCGAAACAACTTTATTATAACCGCGATATATATGCGTACTCTTTATTGTTACTGGGGAACCTTTTATATTCCACAATATTACCATCCGCGATTAATCATTCTAAAAACACAATTCTCCTGAAACTACCTCGGTTTGATAACCGATGACCCAGATCAGTTAACTTTGAAAATGCTGACGAAGCAGCATGTTATAGATGATCTTAATGGCCAAAAGTTTGATGATAAAGAAAGGAGTGTTAGGAACGCTCGATAGAAAATTTAGTACCGAAAAGTGGATTAGGTGAAACTATGAAGAAAGCCGTGGACAAATCACAAAGAATAAGTTTACCTTCAAAGAATCCAAATGATTCTGTACCTGCTAAAATCGTTAGCAAACATCTTATTTCTCATTCTAAACCTTCACAGACAAATCTTCTTCATCATCCATTGATATTAGAAATTCTAAGATATTCTCGTATGTTCTATTATAAATATCCTCCATATTTCTGGCGATATTTTCACAACTATTCTTATCTGAGATCATTTATCTCTCCGTAATATCTGCAACATAAAAGAAACTGTGTTAGTTTCTAAATTCTGAAACCTTCGAGTTTAAAATATGAATGTTTTGAAGTAGTGTTGGGAACTGAAGCATGGATTAGTATAATATAATGACACTTGATCAACGTCATTATATTACAGTAAGTCATGCTGAGTTTCTAATGAAGCATGATGATTCACAGTACCGTCATCATGTGCCATTTACACGACTCTTACATTCTATCTAATCTCTAAACATATCAAGAAAATATTTTTCTGGATGACTCGGTCTTCTCCAGGGTATTCTGGTAATTTAACAAATCAAAATTGTTCTATTACCATTTTCTTCTTAGAGCATTAGCTATGTTCATTCTGAATTTCATATCTACGAATTCCGGACCATTACTCGCTTGACTCGAAGTCGGGAAGAGAAAACGAAAGCATGAAGCTCCGAAAAATAATGAAGAATATAAACTTCGATAATAACCCCGAAATTACAAACCGTGTATATCGATGCAGATAGCAATATAGAGACACGGGAGAATTAGAAACACTATAAACACAAGAGTATAGTAGAAGTAAATAGATTCTTCTGGTGGTAGATGAAAAAGAAGAATGACAGATATAAAAGTTAGGAGTATATCAAGAATCAGGACTGGATGTAGCATATTGATGAATGCTTTAAAGTAAGAATCAAGGGAGAAAGAATAGAAGGTGTGAGTCGTGGAAAATAAGGAAACGAAGGGGTGAATTTATAGTGAAATATCCGACAGAGCAATCGAAATAGATTATTGCATATAATCAAAGAAGATCCTGATTTCCTTAATCACCAAAGAACCAAATCTTATTACGTAAGATTCTCTTTAAATCCCTTAAATCCCAGAAATCAATCATAACTACGTCATCGGTTAAGACGAATATATTTTACTCATCTCACTCTTTTACGATAGTCTCATTTATATTCTTCGCATAATCGAATCGTTTTATCTACATTACTCAATGATGATAAAACTCCATTATCACCTTATATTTGTCATGAAAACCTTCTTATTGTTATCCATAACAACCTCTATCAAATTTCGGGGACGAAATTTCTTTAACGGGTAGGTACTGTAATGACCCGGAATTTTCCGACCAAATTATACTTATGAGATTAATATTTACATAAATTAAACCATACCAACATGATAAGCAATCCAAATTGTTGAGACTTGTGTTTTTGAAAAGAGTTTTACACAACGTTTGACCGTCCAATATGACCGATGATATCACGAACTATATAACATACGATAATTATACGTTTGTGTATATATATGTATTTATATATATTTAACATGATCTAAGGATAGTTTAACATCTCATTGTGTACTAATGACAATGAGTTATAAGTATATTTTGAAACTACTAACTTAAGTTTTCAAAACGATAACTATACGTAACATTCTTTGATATATATACTTATAATCTATAATGCTTATACATGTATCGTATATATAATGTATTTAATCACTTTTTAAGGACTTAAATACATAAAACAATATAAGTATATTCACAAAAGATAGCTATATTTGAATTCTCGTTCCGTTTCCTCAAGATTTCTATACGTATATCTAGGGTATATGTACCCGTATCATACCCAGCTTCTATACGTATTTACTATTGGTATATACACATCAAATCAACATCCTAATCAACATTATTACTGCCCTAGATATGAGGTAACTAGAATTTGTCAAGTAGTATGAATTATTAGTAAGAAAACAAAATTAGGAATCCTTTTCTTTCTTTATAAACTAAAAACGTTTTTATAAATGAACACCATTTCTTCACTCCATTTTCTCATACCTACACCCTCATTTCTCTCTCAAAATACTCCTAACTTCATACTTGATCATCTCCAAGCATTTTCCCCATCATTTAGCTTCAATTACAAGCCTTAAACACCATAAGAAAACTCTTTCAAGAACATATCAAAATAACCACCCATTTGAAGAAGTTTACTTCCAACCTTTTGATCTAACTCCACCACTATTTGATTCCAAGATTATTTCTTATCTTTTGCAGTAACTTTGTCCAAGTAACTTGAGGTAGTAACCTTGTTCATAATCTTATTCAATTCATATTCATATAGCTATCTTATTTTGTGGTATAAAATTTTAACAACAAGAACATAGTTTGAATGATTTCAAACTTGTTCGCAAACTAAATAGATCCTTCTAACTTGACTTTTAAAATACTTCAATACCTGTAATATATCATAGTGATATGCTAACCTAACAAGATATAACTTGGTTTTACAAAGAACATCTTAAAAACTGAATCTACGTCGTCGGAGTGCAACCGGGGGCTGTTTTGGGTTGGATAATTAAAAACCATCTTGAACTTTGAATTGGAAGTTCATGTTTTGGAAAAATGATATTTCTTATGAATATGTTAACACATAAAAATTTCATGGTTTAACTCAAAGTGTAAGTATTTTTAGAAAAATGATCATTAAATGTTGTTTTTATGATGGAAAATGACCACTTTCATAAGTTTCACCAAAGTTTGACCTATAACCTATGATTTCGAATACAAACTAAGGTATTTTCAGTTCATATTCTTAAAATTTGACTCAATCCAAGGAAGTGGCAAGTTGAACCAACAAAAACGGAGTTGTAATGAAGAAACTACGACTAAAACAAGATTGGGTATCCGAAGCTAGTTTAGCTACGAAAATATTTGGAGAAAAAGTAAATTAATCATATCTTTTCTAATTAATATGATATTTTATATATAATTACTTATGATTTGATTTTATATATTTCAGGACCACCCGTAAACAACACGAGAAGATTAATCATAAGACCTCATGATTGTACGCAACACGTCATTTGACAACACGGTACTTTATGTACGCAACACGTCATTTGACAACATGGTACCATGGGTCAAGATTAATTCTGATCAATACGAATACGATGGGGTCTTTATTTATTTTATTTAAGCAACTAATTGTGGACCACTAACATCGGACTGCTAACTACGGACTAAGAAAATATTAAAAGTATTAAAAGTATATATATATGTAACGATTACTTAAAAAGAAAATATGTTGATATATTATATATATGGTTAGGTTCGTGATATCTATCGGAGACCAAGTCGAATTAAATACCTTCAAGGCAAATGTGAGTATCATTTGCACCCTTTTTAATTGCTTTTGCAATATATATTTTTGGGCTGAGAATACATGCGCTGCTTTTATAAATGTTTACAAAATAGACACAAGTACTTAAAAATATATTCTACGTTGAGTTGTACCACTGGCATATTTCCCTGTAGCTTGGTAACTACTATTTACATGGGTATTGTAAACGCGAATCCTGTTGATAGATCTATCGGGCCTGACAACCCCAACCGGACTGGACGACCAGTATTCAACGGTTGCACAGTACTTCGTTTTGGTGACTACACTTGGTACGGTGTAGTGAGATTTTATAATAAAGGGAATATGCGACGTTGATTAAATGTTAAGTATGGTTACCAAGTGCTCAACCACTTAGAATGCTTTACATACACTTGCGAGTGTATTATGTTTATGATTATGAAATCTTGTGGTCTATTAACATATTGAAATGATTGTTATGATAAACCTATGAACTCACCAACCTTTTGGTTGACACTTTAAAGCATGTTTATTCTCAGGTACGAATTAAGTCTTCTGCTGTGCATTTGCTCAATATAAGGACATTACTTGGAGCCGATCATCGCAATGGGACCAAATGTTGATGACTTCGTCCAGGTGGATTCGGACGGGTCCTTTCAGATTTAGCCTAAGACGTGTATACACTGATTCGTGGATTGATTCAAGATAATATATTTATATCGATTTATTTCTGTACATCTAACTGTGGACAACTAGTTGTAGGTTACTAACGAGGACAGCTGACTTAATACACTCAAATCTTTAAAACATAATAAAAATGGTTGTAATTATATTTTGATCATACTTTGATATATATGTACATATTTGTATAGGTTCGTGAATCGATCCGTGGCCAAGTCTTATTTCCGAGGAAGGAAATATCTGTGAAAGTGAGTTATAGTCCCAATTTTAAAATCTAATATTTTTGGGATGAGAATACATGCAGGTTTTATAAATGGTTTACAAAATAGACACAAGTACGTGAAACTACATTCTATGGTTGAATTATCGAAATCGAATATGCACCTTTTTATTAAGTCTGGTAATCTAAGAATTAGGGAACAGACACCCTAATTGACGCGAATCCTAAAGATAGATCTATTAGGCCTAACAAACCCCATCCAAAGTACCAGATGCTTTAGTACTTCGAAATTTATATCATATCCGAAGGGTGTCCCGGAATGATGGGGATATTCTTATATATGCATCTTGTTAATGTCGGTTACTAGGTGTTCACCATATGAATGATTTTTATCTCTATGTATGGGATGTGTATTGAAATATGAAATCTTGTGGTTTATTGTTACGATTTGATATATATAGGTTAAACCTATAACTCACCAACATTTTTGTTGACGTTTAAAGTATGTTTATTCTCAGGTGAATACTAAGAGCTTCCGCTGTTGCATACTAAAATAAAGACAAGATTTGGAGTCCATGTTTGTATGATATTGTGTAAAAACTGCATTCAAGAAACATATGTCGATGTAATATATTTCTATTGTAAACCATTATGTAATGGTCGTGTGTAAACAGTATATTTTAGATTATCATTATTTGATAATCTACGTAATGTTTTTAAAACCTTTATTGATAAAATAAAGGTTATGGTTGTTTTAAAAATGAATGTAGTCTTTGAAAAACGTCTCATATAGAGGTCAAAACCTCGCAATGAAATCAATTAATATGGAATGTTATAATCAATATGAACGGGACATTTCAAACGTTGTGCTTCACTATATACTATTGACCTCAATGATGCACCATCACATGAAACCATGTGTTTGGCAACTCGTTCTACAAAAGAAAATTCATTGTTATGGCATCACCGAATGTCACACCTGAATTATAAGGGTATTAATCGAATGGTCTCTAAAGACTTAGTTGATGGTATTCCAAGTTTTCATTATGATAAACATCATGTGTGTCCATCATGTGCGATTGGTAAGCTGAAATGGACTAATCATCTGCTTAACCAAAACCCCAGTACTTCATCGTCTTTGCAATTATTGCATATGGACTTATGTGGACCCATGAGAGTTTCTAGCCTCGGTGGCCGGAAATATGTGCATGTCATTGTGGATGACTATACCCGATTTACCTGGATTTTTCTTATGAGAACTAAGTCGGAAACCTCCGCCATTATCATTGAGTTCATCAAAAAGACTCAACGCTCTTTTAACAAACATGTTAAGAGCATTCGAACTGATAATGGGACGAAATTTAAGAATGACCTGTTTGATTGTTATTTGAAGACCAATGCATTGAACATCAGTTCTCTGCTGCTCGAACACCCCAACAGAATGGAGTAGTCGAACGACGAAATCGTACATTATGCGAGGCAGCTCGAACGATGCTTGCTTACTCCAAACTACCTCCAAAAATGTGGGGGGAGGCCATTTCAACTGCATGTTATACCCAAAATCGATGTATCGTTAATAAACATTTTGACAAAACTCCTTATGAGTTACTATATGGTAGACGCCCGAATGTCAAATATTTCCGTGTCTTTGGTCGTATATGCTATGTGCTTAACGATTTTGACAGCCTCAGAAAGTTTGATCCTCATGGCGATCAGGCCATATTTCTCGGTTATTCTTCGAACAAAGTTGCTTATCGTGTCTATCACAAACGGACAAAGATGATCAAGGAAAGCATTAATGTCAAGTTCGATGAGTTATCGGGAATGGCTTTTGAATAACTCAGTTCAAAACCCGATCCTAACCTGGGGACCACTTCTTCCGCAAAAAACTCAATTTTCTTGAAGAAGGGTGTTCCTACGGTAACAACAGAGGAACTGGATCTACTGTTCGATTCTTTGTATGCTCCTCAGCGAAATTCAAATGTTAATGCCGTATCTAAAAAACCAACTCAGTCTTCTACTTTGGAGACTCAACCCAGTCTTTTTGATGAAGATTCAACACCAACCGATTCACCTGTTGTTTCTTCATCTTCCCTTCCTCCTCCTGATGCTAATCTTGAACCAATTCAAGATACATCCATTAATATGTGACAACCCGGAAATTTCCAACCAAATTTAAACTTTATCTTTATATTATTCTGACACGATAAGCAAAGTTTGTTAAGTTAAATCTCAAGAATTTTAAATTGTGTTCATACATTCATTATAACCTCGACCAAATTCCGACGATTCACGAACCGTTATATATAAATAAATATGTATATATGTGTATATATATATTATAACTTGAGAATATTAATAAAGTATTAAACGTATAATACTTTACATGAACGTATTTGTTTCAATATGTTTATCGATGGAATTAGAAGATAATATCAAATGATTGATTTATTAGATACATTATGATATCATTACGGGTCTATGTTATGAGGTCCACTGTGATTTAAGAAATCTATTCTTTTTGACAACATTCAGAAAATGGTAAAGTGATTTATAAGTAAGAACGTGAAGTGTAAATAACTTAGATGTTGGATATCGACAAGTTAAGTAACTCGACATTTTTCATTAAGATGATTTCATACGTTTATTTAACCTTTGAACTTTATCCCATGCTTCACCAACAAACTGTAATTTAAAAACTTGAAACCTATTATGAATATATATATGATTCTACTTTTCTAAAATATTTTATGATATATAACGATTTCTATTATTTTAACCTTTAAACAAAATAATTCTTAAAAATATATTTGGTTTTGGAAAACAAAATTATTATATTTATTTGATTTAGTTTCAAACGTACAAAAACGTTTTCAGTTTAAAAAGAACTTTATTATTAAAACGTTTATAACTTTTATAAATATCTAGAACCACTTTTGACAACTCATTACTTAACCAGTATGATAAAAATAATGATATTTATATTTTATTTTATTAAATATATATAACAATTTAAATTAATATTATATATATTTATACGCGTATTATACGTACATAATTTTATACTTTTACTATACTTAAACTTTACCTTTACTTTAGTTTTACTTTACTTTAACTTTAATAATTCACTTTAATGATTCATACTTTAATAATTCATACTTTAATAATTCACTTTAATAATTCATACTTTAATAATTTACTTTAATAATTCATACTTTAATAATTTACTTTAATAATTCATACTTTAATAATTCACTTTAATAATTCAAAAATCTATTATAAATAGAATTCAATAGGTTTCATTATTTCATAGAAACTTGAAAATATTTTTCTCTAAACTCTAAACTCTCTCAATCGATTTACATATATATATTTACTCCGTATTATTTCAATATATTATTAGTATACATAAAATATTACGTCAGAGTGCTGTCCGAGTGATTTCGAAATTGTTTTTCGAGTGGGATTGGATTAAGGAAATTATGGGTTATAGCTATGGAGGTGATTGGGTATGGTTCATGGGTATGCTCGTGAGGTCAATATAGTGTTTATCATCTCCGTTGCGTCTACGTACCTTTCCTGCAATATTGAATCTCAATATTGATACGTGAGTACTCATAATTTAACTTTTAAATACTAATAGTGTATCCCTGACTAGTGCTCGAGTATATAGGATTATGCATGTTTGTACTTTTGATATTACCTTTAGTTAGGTTATGTTGAATCCTGAATTAGTTATATAAGCGACTGAGATAAGGTATAAGATATGCATGTCGTTGGAAAGCTAGTGAAAAATTAAGAACTTTTCATTTAGATATCGAATGATTTCGATGAACGGATTTGAAGTTATAGTCCATCGAATTTTTGTATTATTATTAAAAATGATTATTATTATCGTCATTATTATCGTCGTTCTAGTTTTATCTTATTATTATTATTATTATCTTTATCAATAAAAGGATTTATCATTAAAAAATGTTATTTTTTTATTATTACTATCGTTATTATCGTTAAAGTTATAATTAGTATTAATATTATTATTATCCAATTATTATAATTATTATTATTATTATTATTATTATTATTATTATTATTATTATTATTATTATTATTATTATTATTATTATTATTATTATTATTATTGGTATTATCATTATTAATATATATATCATTATTTAAAAATGGTTATTGTTATTGTTATTATTATTATTACTATATTATCATTAAGATAATTATTAGTATTATCGTTAATAATGTTATAGTAACTATCATTATTAATATTAGTGTAATTAAAACAAATATTTGTAACACCTAATTATTTTGATTACTATTATTATCATTATTACCAACACGATATAAAAGACGATTAAAAGCTATTAAATGAAACGATTAGGAAATAATGGGTAAGAGTATCATGATGAAATTAAAATATTATAAGATATTGATTTAGATAAAATTATCGTTCTTATTATCTTTATCATTAATATTATTATTAAAATTATCGTTAGTATTAAAACTATTATTTTAATAAAAATTATCATTTTAATAGAAATGTCATTGTTACTATAAAATATCATTATTATTATTATTATTATTTTAAATAGAATTATTATTTTAAAGATAATATTAAAAATTATCGTAAATATTAAAGTTATCATAATTAGAATTATCGTTTTATCATAATGTCATCTTAGTAATTCTAAATATTGATATTTTTATAATAATAATTATTATTACAAAATAAAACAACTTTTACTTACTATCATTATAGATATTATTTTATCAAATAAATATTTGATACAAACATATTTTACTACGTGTAATAATTTACTTTAATAATACCTATCATATTATCTTTATAATATTAAATGAACCCTATAAATTTTATTACTTAATATATATAAAAGTATATTTTATTATATAAATATAATATAAAATTTTATTTATTAATAAATAAATTATATTATTTACTCTAATAAATCTTTTAAAAATATTTAAAAATATAAAACGACAATATTTAAACTATATATTAATCATGTATAGATTTTTGGAAATTATTTTGAGTCAAATTTACTTTTGTTGACTTTTGCATATTAGTCTCGAGCATTAGGATTGTAGTACACTATGACTTGACCTAATTTGTTAGACAAATATTGACCAACACATAAATATATATAATTAATTTAGGTTCGTGAATCCGAGGCCAACCTTGCACTTGTTCAATGACGTTATATGTATTTTTACTACGAAATACAGTATGGTGAGTTTCATTTACCTTTTTACCCTTTATATTTTTGGGACTGAGAATACATGCGCTTTTATAAATGTTTGACAAAATAGACACAAGTAATTGAAACTACATTCTATGGTTGAATTATCGAAATCGAATATGCCCCTTTTTATTAAAGTCTGGTAATCTAAGAATTAGGGAACAGACACCCTAATTGACGCGAATCCTAAAGATAGATCTATTGGGCCTAACAAACCCCATCCAAAGTACCGGATGCTTTAGTACTTCAAAATTATATCATGTTCGAAGGAGGATCCCGGAATGATAGGGGATATTCTTATATGTATCTAGTTAATGTCGGTTACCAGGTGTTCACCATATGAATGATTATTTTTTGTCTCTATGCATGTGACGTATATTTATGAGAACTGGAAATGAAATTCTTGTGGTCTATTAAAATGATGGAAATATATGATTATGATAAACTAATGAACTCACCAACCTTTTGGTTGACACTTTAAAGCATGTTTATTCTCAGGTGTTAAAGAAATCTTCCGCTGTGCATTTGCTCATTTTAAAGATATTACTTGGAGTCTTTCATAGCATATTTCGAAGAACGTTGCATTCGAGTCATTGAGTTCATCAAAGATTATTATTAAATCAATTTATAGTTGGATAGTGGATATTATAAAATGGTATGCATGCCTGTCAATTTTTGATGTAAAGAAAGATTGTCTTTTAAAAACGAATGCAATGTTTGTAAAATGTATCATATAGAGGTCAAATACCTCGCAATGTAATCAACTATTGTGAATTGTTTATAATGTCTATGAACGGGTCCTTTCAGTTGGTATCAGAGCGGTGGTCTTAGCGAACCAGGTCTGCATTAGTGTGTCTAACTGATAAGTCGTTAGGATGCATTAGTGAGTCTGGACTTCGACCGTGTCTGCATGTCAAAAGTTTTGCTTATCATTTCTAGTCGGAAATCATCTGCTTATCATCTATAGGAAATTACCTGCTTATCATTATTAGTCTAGACACGTCTTGCTACATTAATTGCATGAGTAGTGTATAGACAAAATTCATATCTTAGCATATCTGCTAAATCATATCTTATCGTATCTGTTACTTTAAACTTTGCCTGACATATCCCGCAAATTCCTCCGTAATCTATGAAATCTTTTGATCTCTATATATAGATATCCTATGTAAATAGAATACCACCCGATAGCCGAAAAATCATTTTTATATCGAAAATCCTTTATCCAATCGTACGAAATGGAATTTGTCATCAGTTCAAGTCACTCGCATTCCGAAATGGAATCTCACTCAAGCTCTGAAAGCAGTGTGACCGGAATGGATCAACCAATCAGACATCACCTATTCTGGATGAATTGGGGATGGGTTCGTAGCCTCCTCAATCATTGGAAACAGGAAGAAGGCGATCCTTTCCATCCACCACATTGCCCTCTTGGCGAAGAACCTGAAGCACTTACCGGCGAACCTGTTCGAGACACCATTTTCTCTCTCATTTCCAGGGTATCTCGTCACGATTATATACTACATCAAATTCTAGATTTTATTTATCTGCTCGTTCCGACCGACAATCATCCTGGAATAATAGAAGAAGTCAACGAACTTCGCGCTCGGGTAGTGGCTTTGGAGAATATGGTGCAGAGATTACAAACACCAGCAGCAGCACCAGCAGCATAACCAGTACCACCATCATCAATGCCAACAGTACCATTACCACCTCCAACCACAACCGCGTTGTAAACCTCAACTTCACAATCTATCCCACGAGCATCAACGTCATACGCACCATAGATACCAAGGAGTACCAACAACAATAACCGATGAAGTATTAATTCATAACTTCATTGGAGAAACATTCCGCGGAGATTATATAATCTCTAAAGTCTTAGAGATTATCTAATCTAGCCCTAACCATAAATCAGATAAGCGAACCAAAATGATAGAAGGAAGAGTATAAACCCTGATAAAAATGGTGTGTGATTAACAAGTTAAACTTGTTTTACCAACAGCATCAACAGTACCGTCAACTTCACCAGCATCGTCAGTACAGTCAACATCAGAATCAACAACACCTATAACATCACAAACTCCGTCAGTTCAAGAATCACTGTGGACATCATTACGAATCAATAACGTGTATATTGTATCAACAAGTTATGAAGAATTAACTCATTCCCTCTGAAGAAATTATATATATATTTTATATATATATATATATATATATATATATATATATATATATATATATATATATATATATATATATATATATATATATATATATATATATTTTGAAATAAAAAATAAATCTTTCCGTGCTAAGCTATTGTGTGTGAATCTTAACTACTCGGTTAATTCATATTACAAATATGCAATAATGTACGTCCCTCACCCGCGACTTAACCATCGTTAACTACAATCTCTGTATCAATTCAACAAATTCCAATTCCTAATAAATCAAGTATATATTTGATTTTACACTTCATCATTGATGTAACCGAAACTTTTCAGATAACATCATTCGTACTTTGCGAAGTTCACAAGAATTTAATGATAACCAACATCACATCTCAATAAATAACGATGTATTGATTCATAATTTCAATATTATTGAAGAAATACTTATGTAACCTCTAAAGCCTTCAAGGAATTATTCAATTCTAGTTCCAACCATAAATCGAATGAGTTTAATTTAGTATTAACTCATTAAAATCTATGTTACATCTGAGGAGAATATATACATATATATTTTCATAAAGACTGTAATAAAATTCTTATGTACAAAATATTAATTGTGAAAAATTTTTTAACGGGTAGGTAATACCCGAGAGATATATATAAATTCACAATTAATATGTTACATTCTTCGAATCAGATTAAGCAAATTATCAATTATACTTCCTACTTTCACAATAATATACATTCTTTCATAGAAATCAAAACAATCATACTCATTCAAACCCAATTACATATTCTGTTTTTAAAATCTCAGAATTCAATTCGAGATATAACCGGTGCCATCACTTTTAGATTCCTACATCTTTCAAAGCTATACTTTGACTTCAAAAGTGTGTTAGAACATCAAATGTATACAAACGATTACAATCTGTGTTCAAACCCTTCGAAAATCTCTGAAGACACTTCAAATAATGAGCAATCGAGATGATGATCCAACCACATATTACCCACAGTTATGTACTTAAAAAGCTCTCGAAACCAAAGTCATAATTCAACACATATCTGTGTCAGATCTTTTGGCATTTATTAGCAAAAATAACCTTGCAATTCCTTTGCAAAGTAGCAAATTATATCACAGCTCCAGCAAGACAACTTCGATTTTTTCATTCGGAGTAGCCTTATCATGATTTTGATATATGTGATTACCCTTTTGTTACCGGAGAACCTTTCATATTCCACCACATTAGCAATAAACTTACCAACAACTTCACTGTTCTTGGGCATTCCTAAGAATCTTTATATTTATCGAAACCTTATCATTTACTCATCTGCCTCTTGTAACGAGAATTGCCATACGAATCATTGGGAATTAGCAATCAGTATTTTGAAATCTCACAGCATGTTGACGCCAACAGTTATACATAACGTCTATTTCCAAGGCTTACATACTTCGAATGTGAAGTTTCTGAAAAAACACTCTGAACCGCGAACTAGTTCTCGAAATGCTGATGAAGCAACAAAAACTGTAAATGACCTTAGCAGTAAAAAGTTTGATGATAAAGATTAGTGTATTAACAAAGCTCAGAAATAGAGAAGTTTTGGAACTAGAAAACGGATTGAGCAAAGTATGAAGGAGGTTGTGGACAAATCACAAAGACTGAACCTGCCTTCAAAGAATCCAAATGATTCAGTGTCTGCTGAAGTCATTAACAAATACCTTGCTCCTGATACTAAACCCTTACAGACAATATTCTTCATCATTCTCTGATATTAGAAATTTTAAGATATCATCGTATCTTTCATTATAAATATCCTCCATATTTCTGAAGATATTTCCATAACTATTCTTATCTGGAATCATTTATCTCTTTGCGCTATCTGTATTACATCAAAAAGGAAACTGTTTAGTTCCTATACTCTGTAAACCTTTGAGTTTAAAATATGAATGTTTTTGAAGTAGTGTTGGAAACTGAAGCATGAGTTAGTATAATATAATGACACTTGATCAACGTGATTATATTACAGTAATTCATGCTGAGTTTCTAAATGGAACGTGATGATTCACAGATCATAACATCATCATGTGTCATGTTATACGACTCTTTTATTCTATTTAACCTCTAAAATATCAAGAAAATATTTCTTGATGATTCGGCCTTTTCCAAGGTATTCTAGTAATTTGACAAGTCAAGATCGTGCCATCACAATTTCCTTCCTAGAACATTAACAATGTTCATTCCGAAATTCATATCTGTGAATTCTGGACCATTACAAGCGGTGCTTAATCGCAAGAAGAAGAAACGAAAGGACAAAACTCCGAAATAGAAATTGGGGTATAAATTGCAGCAAATAAAAGAGAGCATTAACTATGGATGCCAATGATTATAGAAGATAGAAACAGAGACTTTGAAATATAAGGGAAGATATAAAGCCCAACGACAAACCAAAAAAATTATAAATCATATATATCGATGCATATAGTAATATAAAGACACGGGAGAACTAGAAACACTATAAACCCAAGAGTATAGTAGAAGTAAATAGATTCTTCTGGCGGTAGATGAAAAAGAAGAATGACCGATATGAAAGTTATAAGTATATCGAGAATCAGAACTGGATGGAGCATATTGATGAATACTTTAAAATATGAGTGGAGGGGGAAAGAATAGAAGGTGATGAAACATGACTAGGAACTTAGAAATCAACAGATTTAACTCACATAATGACGGAATAAGTGAATCAAACCCTCTAGTGAATAGGTTAAGCTTTTTGGGATTAATTTAGTCATACCACAACTAAATCAAGTGTGATTAGATCAACACCTAGAGCTATTATTCACCACCTGGGTGATTTGGGTTGAGAGAGAATCAGAGGAGCTCACCATATCTGAGTGTGTGTAACAAATGAGAGGCTTAACCTAAAATGAAGAACATACGACTTTATATACCCCTGCTGTTGACTCACCCGTACGATTCATCCATCACACATACGAGTTGGCTTCATCAGCCGTACGGGTGATCACTCACTCATGTCTTCTCATTTTGGTTGTAATTGTGACTTAGCTCAGCATCAACCGTGCGTATGAGCCTGTCAGCCGTACGAGTGAGGCTTCACTCGGACGTCTGACTAATTCTAACATAGTCAAACATCTAAATCTCGTTCTTGCAGTTGCTGTAACCACATACAAACACGGATAGGATAATAACGAACGATCATGGTAGACTGTAAACTGTTGTACCTGCAATGGACGTGGGTAGATGTCCAGGGACTTGCATAAAATGCATCAACAGAAGGTGTGAGTTGTAAGAAAATGAAGGAGGTGAATTTATAAGAAAATCTCCGACAGAACAATTAAAATGGACGATCGCATTTAAAGCGGATCCTAATTCCTTTTGTTACCGGAGAATCAAATCTTATTACAAAGATTTTCTTCAAATCCCTTGAAATCTGGAAATCAATCATATCTACGTCAAATGATAAGATGAATCTACACTTACTCATTTCACTCTTCTATGTTAGCTTCATTCGTACTCTTCATATAAATGGATTGTTTATCCAAATTATTCGCTGATGATAAAACTCTAATTTTCAGCCTGTATGCATCATGAAAACAAACTTATTATCATTCACGACCTTTCCACTCAAATTTCGGGATGAAATTTCTTTAACGGGTAGGTACTGTGACAATCCGGAAATTTCCAACCAAATTTAAACTTTATCTTTATATTATTCCGACACGATAAGCAAAGTTTGTTAAGTTAAATCTCAAGAATTTTAAATTGTGTTCATACATTCATTATAACCTCGACCAAATTCCGACGATTCACGAACCGTTATATATAAATAAATATATATATGTGTATATATATATTATAACTTGAGAATATTAATAAAGTATTAAACGTATAATACTTTACATGAACGTATTTGTTTCAATATGTTTATCGATGGAATTAGAAGATAATATCCAATGATTGATTTATCAGATACATTATGATATCATTACGGGTCTATGTTATGAGGTCCACTGTGATTTAAGAAATCTATTCTTTTTGACAACATTCGGAAAATGGTAAAGTGATTTATAAGTAAGAACGTGAAGTGTAAATAACTTAGATGTTGGATATCGACAAGTAAAGTAACTCGACATTTTTCATTAAGATGATTTCATACGTTTATTTAACCTTTGAACTTTATCCCATGCTTCACCAACAAACTGTAATTTAAAAACTTGAAACCTATTATGAATATATATATATGATTCTACTTTTCTAAAACATTTTATGATATATAACGATTTCCATTATTTTAACCTTTAAACAAAATGATTCTTAAAAATATATTTGGTTTTGGAAAACAAAATTATTATATTTATTTGATTTAGTTTCAAACGTACAAAAACGTTTTCAGTTTAAAAAGAACTTTATTATTAAAACGTATATAACTTTTATAAATATCTAGAACCACTTTTGACAACTCATTACTTAACCAGTATGATAAAGATAATGATATTTATATTTTATTTTATTAAATATATATAACGATTTAAATTAATATTATATATATTTATACACGTATTATACGTACATAGTTTTATACTTTTACTATACTTAAACTTTACCTTTACTTTATTTTTACTTTACTTTAACTCTAATAATTCACTTTAATGATTCATACTTTAATAATTCATACTTTAATAATTCACTTTAATAATTCATACTTTAATAATTTACTTTAATAATTCATACTTTAATAATTTACTTTAATAATTCATACTTTAATAATTCACTTTAATAATTCAAAATTCTATTATAAATAGAATTCAATAGGTTTCATTATTTTATAGAAACTTAAAAATATTTTTCTCTAAACTCTAAACTCTCTCAATCGATTTACATATATATATTTACTCCGTATTATTTCAAGATATTATTAGTATACATAAAATATTACGTCAGAGTGCTGTCCGAGTGATTTTGAAATTGTTTTTCGAGTGGGATTGGATTAAGGAAATTATGGGTTATAGCTATGGAGGTGATTGGGTATGGTTCATGGGTATGCTCGTGAGGTCAATATAGTGTTTATCATCTCCATTGCGTCTACGTACCTTTCCTGCAATATTGAATCTCAATATTGATACGTGAGTACTCATAATTTAACTTTTACATACTAATAGTGTATCCCTGACTAGTGCTCGAGTATATAGGATTATGCATGTTTGTACTTTTGATATTGCCTTTAGTTAGGTTATGTTGAATCTTGAATTAGTTATATAAGCGACTGAGATAAGGTATAAGATATGCATGTCGTTGGAAAGCTAGTGAAAAATTAAGAACTTTTCATTTAGATATCGAATGATTTCGATGAACGGATTTGAAGTTATAGTCCATCGAATTTTTGTATTATTATTAAAAATGATTATTATTATCGTCGTTATTATCGTCGTTCTAGCTTTATCTTATTATTATTATTATTATTATCTTTATCAATAAAAGGATTTATTATTAAAAAATGTTATTTTTTTTATTATTACTATCGTTATTATCGTTAAAGTTATAATTAGTATTATTATTATTATTATCCAATTATTATTATTATTATTATTATTATTATTATTATTATTATTATTATTATTATTATTGGTATTATTATTATTATTATTATCATTATTAATATATATATCATTATTTAAAAATGGTTATTGTTATTGTTATTATTATTATTACTATATTATCATTAAGATAATTATTAGTATTATCGTTAATAATGTTATAGTAACTATCATTATTAATATTAGTGTAATTAAAACAAATATTTGTAACACCTAATTATTTTGATTACTATTATTATCATTATTACCAACACGATATAAAAGACGATTAAAAGCTATTAAATGAAACGATTAGGAAATAATGGGTAAGAGTATCATGATGAAATTAAAATATTATAAGATATTGATTTAGATAAAATTATCGTTCTTATTATTTTTATCATTACTATTATTATTAAAATTATCGTTAGTATTAAAACTATCATTTTAACAAAAATTATCATTTTAATAGAAATGTCATTGTTACTATAAAATATCATTATTATTATTATTATTTTAAATAGAATTATTATTTTAAAGATAATATTAAAAATTATCGTAAATATTAAAGTTATCATAATTAGAATTATCGTTTTATCATAATGTCATCTTAGTAATTCTAAATATTGATATTTTTATAATAATAATTATTATTACAAAATAATACAACTTTTACTTACTATCATTATAGATATTATTTTATCAAATAAATATTTGATACAAACATATTTTACTACGTGTAATAACTTACTTTAATAATACCTATCATATTATCTTTATAATATTAAATGAACTCTATAAATTTTATTACTTAATATATATAAAAGTATATTTTATTATATAAATATAATATAAAATTTTATTTATTAATAAATAAATTATATTATTTACTCTAATAAATCTTTTAAAAATATTTAAAAATATAAAACGACGATATTTAAACTATATATTAATCATGTATAGATTTTTGGAAATTATTTTGAGTCAAATTTACTTTTGTTGACTTTTGCATATTAGTCTCGAGCATTAGGATTGTGGTACACTATGAATTGGCCTAATTTGTTAGACAAATATTGACCAACACATAAATATATATAATTAATTTAGGTTCGTGAATCCGAGGCCAACCTTGCACTTGTTCAATGACGTTATATGTATTTTTACTACGAAATACAGTATGGTGAGTTTCATTTACCTTTTTACCCTTTATATTTTTGGGACTGAGAATACATGCGCTTTTATAAATGTTTGACAAAATAGACACAAGTAATTGAAACTACATTCTATGGTTGAATTATCGAAATCGAATATGCCCCTTTTTATTAAAGTCTGGTAATCTAAGAATTAGGGAATAGACACCCTAATTGACGCGAATCCTAAAGATAGATCTATTGGGCCTAACAAACCCCATCCAAAGTACCGGATGCTTTAGTACTTCGAAATTATATCATGTCCGAAGGAGGATCCCGGAATGATAGGGGATATTCTTATATGTATCTAGTTAATGTCGGTTACCAGGTGTTCACCATATGAATGATTATTTTTTGTCTCTATGCATGTGACGTATATTTATGAGAACTGGAAATGAAATTCTTGTGGTCTATTATAATGATGGAAATATATGATTATGATAAACTAATGAACTCACCAACCTTTTGGTTGACACTTTAAAGCATGTTTATTCTCAGGTGTTAAAGAAATCTTCCGCTATGCATTTGCTCATTTTAAAGATATTACTTGGAGTCTTTCATAGCATATTTCGAAGAACGTTGCATTCGAGTCATTGAGTTCATCAAAGATTATTATTAAATCAATTTATAGTTGGATAGTGGATATTATGAAATGGTATGCATGCCTGTCAATTTTTGATGTAAAGAAAGATTGTCTTTTAAAAACGAATGCAATGTTTGTAAAATGTATCATATAGAGGTCAAATACCTCGCAATGTAATCAACTATTGTGAATCGTTTATAATGTATATGAACGGGTCCTTTCATAATACAACTCCAGTTGTTTCTCCAGATACTCAAACGAATCCATTAGAAAGTGTTACATCAGCTCAAGCGGATCAAGGTTCAACATCAACAACGATTGAGGTTTCAATAGATACCACTGATGTACAACCTCTTCCACATAACAACGGATGGACTAAAAGTCATCCAATAGATCTTATCATTGGTGATGCATCTGCTCCAGTTTCAACTCGAAGGGCTACTCGGAATTTGTTCTTATTTACTGCCTTTCTTAGTAAGATTGAACCAACAACGGTTGCTTAAGCTTTACAAGATCCAAACTGGGTGGTAGCAATGCAAGAGGAGATCAGTCAGTTTGATTGTTTGAAAGAATGGCGATTAGTTCCAAGACCAGAGGGTCAATGACCAATAGGGGTCAAGTGGATTTTCAAGAACAAGAAGGATTCTGATGGAATTGTGGTTCGAAATAAGGCACGTCTTGTGGCCAAGGGATATCGATAACAAGAGGGTATTGATTATGATGAAACGTTTTCTCCGGTTGCAAGAATTAAGGCTATTCGCCTATTTCTTGCATTTGCTTCTCATATGAAGTTCACGGTGTTTCAAATGGATGTCAAAACCTCTTTTCTGAATGGTCATCTTTAAGAGGAAGTTTATGTTGATCAACCAGAAGGCTTTGTCGATCCCATTCATCTAAACCATGTCTACTTCTTGGAGAAAGCTTTGTATGGTCTAAAGCAAGCACCACATGCATGGTACGAGACCTTGACAAAGTACTTGCTGGATAATGGCTTCTCTCGTGGAACGATTGATACAACGCTCTTCATCATAAAAATCACGATCCCATTCTCTTGGTTTAAATTTACGTTGATGATATTATTTTTGGTTCCACGTCCCCGACCTTATGCAAAGAATTTGGTGACCTTGTGGCCAACAAATTCGAAATGAGCATGCTAGACCAGCTTAATTTCTTCTTGGGGTTACAAGTAAAACAATTACCAAACGGGATTTTTATCAGTCAAACAAAGTATATCAATGATATGCTAAAATGTTTTAAAATGACTGCTTTAAAACCAATGAAAACCTCAATGAGGACTTTACTGGATACTGATGCTAATGGGGAACCCTTTGACGTTACACTTTATAGAAGCATGGTTGGCTCTTTAATGTATCTGACTGCAAGTAGACCGGACATTACACTTGCTGTAACGGTATGTGCTCGTTTTCAGTCAAACCCGAAGAAATCTCACTCCAAAGCGGTGGTTAGAATTTTTATGTACCTGAAAGGTACACCTAATCTTGGAATCTGGTATCCTCATGGATCCGATTTCAATCTCACTGCTAATACAGATGCTGATCATGGCGGTTGCCATGTTGATAGAAAAAGCACATCTGGATCACTTCAGATGTTAGGAAATAGACTACTCGGTTGGTCATCCAAAAAGCAGAACTGTGTGTCTTTATCAACAGCTGAGTCTGAGTATATTGCTGCAGCTCATTGTTGTTCACAAGTTCTGTGGATGCAAACTCAACTTTTGGACTATGGCTTTAAGATTTCTAGGACCCCAATTTACTGTGATTCACAAAGTGCAATTGCAATAACTAGCAACCCGGTACAGCATTCTAAGACTAAACACATAGATATTCGTTATCATTTCAATAAGGACCATGTTGAAAAAGGAGATGTAGAATTATACTTTGTGCCTACTAAAGTGCAATTAGCTGAAATATTCACTAAACCATTAGATGAACTTAGGCTAAAGTTCTTAATCAAAGAAATTGGCATGGTAGAGTATAGTGCTTAACCTTCCTTAGCTACATTGGGACTTTTTCTTGGGATCTTGTGTTTAAGGGGAGTTATACTTTTCTAGGGGGAGCAACTGATATCTTATGCTTTAGATATTTTCTTTCAAGGGGGAGCTTTTACTTTTCTGTTAACTTCCTGGGCTTATTGTTTCAATAGTTACGAAAGGGGGAAGTAACTCATTGATATCATATTTTAAGGGGGAGTTAATTCATTTTCTTGGGAAACTATCAAAATGATGATTTACTAGCTTGTATATCACATTTTGAGGGGGAGAAAATGGGAGAAAATGAAAAGAAATTGATTTTCAAAAGTGAGTTCATAAACTTTTTTGTTTTAAATCTAAAAAAATTCACAAAGGCTTGTATACATCTCAATATGCAACCCGTTTCAACAATTGGTATCACTGAAGATTTGTACTTGTACATAATTCAAAGTTTTTCTAAGTACAAATCTTGTTTTGAGAAAATTCATAAAAATTAGAAATGTTAAAATCCAAAAAGATTTGAATTTTTACTGAATAAATGCTAGTTTTGGCATTTTACCGAATCTGACAACCAACAGTACAGATTTGGTAAGTTCAAAGTTTTTTGAAATTGTCTCAGAAATGTTTTTTCATTGAAAATGTGATAATCTATAAAGATTTGTCAAGATTTGGACGGGCAATCCTTGATAAAGATTTGTCAAGATTTGAAGTTAAAATTGTTTAATTTTGAAAAATGGACTGTACTCGGTATAGATTGGCCCATTCGGTAAGGCCCATGATTTCAAACATATTCGGTATCTATAAATAGGAGGGTCAAAGTCAAACTTTCTCTCACTTTGTATTAATTGCATACCGAATCTGACAAAACTTAACGAGTCTGCCTAATCTACCGAATCCGTCCTTCTCCTTCATCAAATGTTTGGTATATCTTTGTTTAAATCAAATCTAAATATCACATGTTGTAGATCTGAGATAATTGGATGTTTATAAAACAGAAAAAGATCAAAAACTACAGATTTTGACACTTAATTTTGTGAAATTGTTGAATATACTGAATCTGAGTCGAATGTCTTTAATCTTAGATTAAACTCATTTGATTAGGTTGTTTAACATGAAATCTTGTCAAATCTATGTTAAATTGATTGATCTATCAATTGACCGAATCTGATTACATGTTTAATTGAGTATTTAATGGATTCTGTATATACAGAATGTGTTATTGCTACAGTACTGAATCTGTTCTAATCAGTTAACATGTTTTCCTATTTTTAAATGAGTGGTTAATTTTTTATGGTTTTGATTCTGCATGATATGAGACTGAATATGCATGTTTGAGTGATTATCTGTGAATTTTGAGGTTTACCAAATCTGTTCTTGGCTTGATACCGAGTCTGCTATTTGGTACTTTGAAATATTTTTATTTTTGACTTGAAACACCTCACATGTTTATTCTATATCTATGAATTGAAAACTCAAACTTATTTGGTTACCGTATCTAAAGTTTTCATGATTACCGAATCTGCTTGAACTGTGTTGAAAAATTGATTAAGTGTTGTTCTGATTTGTTATGGTATATATTTGATTTTACATGATAGGGTGAAATGTGATGAATATCATATGAATGTCATGTTTGTCAAATGTTGATACTTGTTTGGAATAAATGATTTTATAACTTGGAAAAACCATAAAAATTATAAAATCTGAAAAATACAAAGGTTTTCAAAGGAAAATAAGAATAGAGACATATGCTTTATGATAACATCTTGTGGTCTTCTATTTCTTATTTATTCAGCTAAATGGCGAACAATCACTTCATCAATTCTGAAACCAACATCCCGTGCAATTACTGGACTGCTATTCTAGAGAGGCATACATTATGGCCTGCTTTAAGCTCAACAGTTAGTGTGCCAATCACAGACTTAGACATTCTGAACAAAACAATAAGGTTTGTGGAGGCTACACAACCTTCCACTGCCAATCCACATGGAGAACCAGCTAGATTTGAATTTGAGCTAAGAGGGGTACAAGGATACAAGAGTTTCACAAAAGCTGACTTCAGAAGGATCTTTCAGCTTCCTCTTGTACAGAATGTTCCTACTCTTCCTGCTACTCCGCAGATGATGACCTCAATCTTCGCACTTGGATATGTTGGAGCTACCAATGTTCCACCAGCTAAGTTTCAAAAGAAGTATCTGCACTCTTGGTGGTATGTGATCTTCTCGATCATCAACTGATGCTTGTTAATGACAAGGAGTGAATTCGACAGTTTAACTGTGCCAATGCTCAAGTTGTTCTACTCATTTATAAGAGTGGAAGCTCCAGATTATGCAGAACTATTGTGGGATTTGGTTCAAGCTCAAGTTGATAAACCAAGGGGTTCCTACATTCCTTGTGAAAGGTTTTTCTGTATCTTTATCCATGATGCCATTAATGCTTGCAGAAATGCAAATATTTTTGTACCAGGTACACATGGATTACCTATGAAGAGATTTGGGGAGTTAAAGATGAATACTCCGGTGATTGCTTACAATCAATTCACTGCGCCAATTCCAACTTGGCTAGTGAGGCTAGCTGATCCCCAAGACGCTCGAATGCGTTCTTATTTTGAGGCTGTAGGTTTACCTCTTCCGAACCCGGTGCAACAAGTACAAGCTGAACCAGCCGCGGTTCCAGCCCCAAAGGTAGTAGAGGAACCAGTAGTGCAACCACCCAGGCCAGCTAATCCTCCACCTAGGATAAACCTCAAACGCTCTAGGGTAGCACGCCAAGCTCAACCCGTAAGGATCAGAGAACCTAGTCCTCCTAGGATTAAACCTACCCTTTCAACTACACCTGAGGAAAGCAGTGACACCGATTCATCTGCAACTGAATCATCTCCCGAACATTCTCCAAAGATAGCACGATATATGCCTGAAGAGATGATTCAGACTCCGCAAACCCAATGAATAACTATATCTAGGACTACGACTCATATCGTACGCCGAACAATTACTCCAATAATTGATGATACGGACCAAGAATTAGAGCTAAATAGGTCACCCTCACCCATCTCTGTATCACATCCAATAATAATTGAAGGCTCAAAAAGCATGGATGGTAAAAAGACCATTCAGCCCATCCAACCTAATTAGGACTTAATAATAAATCCTACTATGAAAGGTGCCTCGGCATCTAAGGAAGTAAAGTCTTCCTCTGCAGTAAAGTCTGCTATGACTCAATCGATTGAGTAAACTCAGTCATTGAAGTCTGGAATGGCCGAAGGGGAGCTAAAAATCTTGAAAAGGCACCCTGCGTATCGGCTGGAAATCCTCTTGATATACTTCATCCTCGAGATGTTGTAGAGCCTCAACGTACAACAGGGCCTGGAGGTCCGGCTTATCTTGATGAGGGAGATCTGCCGTGTCCCATGGAAATGAGTCAATATGACAATCCTTCGGGATATTTATCAGACTTCCAGCAGACTGTTCCTTTAGTTCAAGAAATTGATCCATTAGTTCAAACCACTTCTCTTCCGAATTCTGAAACTCAGGGTCTGGAGGATGAGTCTTTAACTGAAAGAGATGTGCCACCTCATGGTATGTCAATGATTTCAGGAGTCAGAGATAGTAATATCTCTGTGAGTGCTAAACTGACGGGTAGTTCTGCTACTCTGTCAGAGTCCCATGAGACCAAAGTCATGGAGGCGGGTGATTTGAAAAAATCTTCGCCGGTGACAACTCCGGTTGTTGCCCAACCTCCATCAGAAGGGGATATCACGAATCTGACTAGTAGTATGTACAGCCCTACATATAAGAATAATACCGCACGCTTATCTGAACCAGCCCTACGGCAACTCAAACAATTTCACCAACATCACCTTCAATAGTTGCTGCTGATGCTGATACTGTTTATGGTTACACCGTTGTTTCACCCACTGGATCACCTTCAAGGACTTCCAATAGATATGGATTCAGATATCTCTCTGTTAAAGAGGTAAAGGAACCCTATCTTGCTGAATTTACATGTAGAACTGATCTTGATGAAGTTCGTGATACAATGATGATTTATCTTGAACAAGCACGGGTAGTGTATCCTCTTTCTCCTTTCAAATCACCTGACACAATGTATATGCCTGAACATGATGATTTCGATCCCGACAATCTTCATGAGGGGGAGAATAGACATGGTTCAAGGTCAGGTGCTTCTTTTCAAAGATCAACATATGAATCGGTTATTCAGAGAGAAGGTGACTCAGGATTGTTAATGATAATGGATGTCGTTACACAGACTAAGGATAAGTCAGCACCAGAGGATAATCGTAACCTTGATAACATCAAAGATATCTTGAAAGGAACAAGTGTTGTGAATGAGTTTAATGAACATCAATTCGTCAACATTACATCTCCAATCGACGAATTTGGGATTCATTTTGAAAAGGAGATTTTCTCTAATGATGACATGGATACTACAACACCTCCTAACCTTGATATTTCTTTTCAAATATCAGAGATTGTTTTTGAGTGTGGTGCTGATTATCTGCTCAGTGATGAAGAAGAAAAGATGGTTCTTCATTCTCCGTTCATTGAACAACAAGCTTACAGGATTTATGGTGACTCTGATCTCATTCTTTCATCCTCAATGAGTGTTCTTGGTGCATGGAAATATCATAAGAAACCAGAATATCTCAAAGCTTATTTGAATGTTCGCAATCAAGTCAAATTAAAGAATGAAAAGAGACTTAAAGAACAGCAGATCTCAGAAATCAAAAGCATTAACAGGATTTTGATGATAAATAAGGATGGAGTGAAGATGCCACTATTCTATGTAACATGAATGGATGATGAGGAATATCATTTCTCAGAAGCAGATTTCGACAATTTAAAGATGGATGACATCATCTTGATCTACAACTACTTGATCGACTTGAATGAATCTATAACAATATATCATACTACTGCAATGAAGGCAGTTTATAGATTTATTCTTGATTCAATGAGATGGATGTCAGTTCATGATTTCCAAATGGGTTTAGAGTCTGGACATAAAAAGATTGGAATCAAACCTCCAAATCAAGTGATTGATAATTTGAGATACATGTCCTTACTTGAAGTAAATGACTGTCCATATGGGTTTGTGTTTGTCAACTCTCACTACACAAAGGTCTTCATCAGAGTTTCAGACTTCAGAAGATATTCAGATGGAACGTTGATGTATGGTTTCAAATATCTTAGATGGAGACTGATCAACAAATGCTATTCATCTGAAGATAATGAGATTGTCAAATACATTCTCACGAGATTGAAGAGTCGACTCAAAACAAGAGTAAACATAAGAAGATATGAGAGACTCAAAGGATTAAAATCAAAGATTCATTTCAGAGGAACAAAGTTCCTTTAGATGTTTCAAATAGGATTATATTGTAAATTTCACATTTAACACTAAGGGGGAGATTGTTAGGACCCCGAAGTTGTATAGTGTTAATGTGAAATAAGCTTAAATGAAGGTTCCTTAGAAGAGGGCTATATAAGGAACCTATGTAATCCTAACATAATAGCCATTGCATTGTAACTGAGTTCTAGAAGCTGTGGAATGTAAATTTTACCGAAACTCCCTCATACCGAATCTTATTCTTACATACCGAATCTCCTTCTAACTTGTCAATTCTTCCAATCTAAACATGATCTGACCTATCAATCTTTCTAGTCCATTCCAAGTAATCTTCTAAGATCAAGAAACTCTTGTTATTTACAGTAGGTTATCATTCTAAATTAAGGTAATATTCATTTTCAAGCTTTGATTCGATTTCTATAAATATAACTATCTTTAATCAAGTAGTAATCTTACTTGAACTTGTTTTCATTCCATGATTCTACTTCAAGAACTTCCAAGCCATCAAAGATCCTTTGAAGCACAAGATTAATTCTTGTCATTTACAGTAGGTTTACCTACTAAACTTGAGGTAGTAATGATGTTCATAGCCTTGCTCGATTCTTACTTATATAACTATCTTATTCGAAGAATATAACTTGTAATCACTAGAACATAGTTTAGTTTTTTCTAAACTTGTTCGCAAACAAAATTAATCCTTCTAACTTGACTTTTAAAAACAACTAAACACATGTGTTATATCTATATGATATGCTAACTTAAGGATTTAAAACTTAAAAACACGAAGAACACCGTAAAGCTGGAGATACGCCGTCGTAGTAAAACCGGGGGCTGTTTCGGGTTGGATAATTAAAAACTATCTTAAACTTTGAATTTAAAGATGATTCTCTGAGAAAATGATATTTCATAAGAACAAGTTAACATATCTAAAAATGGTGGTTAAACTCAAAGTAGAAGTATGTTTTTCAAAATGGTCATCAAGATGTCGTTCTTTCGACAGATATGACTACTCTTTATAAATAGACTTATAACCTCTAACTCTGACTATAAACCACCACTTTTTCAGTTTAGTTTTAGAAAATATAGTTCATTACAAAACCATAGCAATTTGATTCACTCAAAACCGATTTGTAACGAAGAAGATATGGGCAAAACAATATTGGTTAAAAATGGCTAAAATGACTACGAGATTGTTTTTACAAAATCTATACTAACCATATCCTAGCTAACTTTTCCTGTATTATACATGTATTTAAACATGTCATGACTATTTCCTTGTAAAATACTAGTATTGGTTAAGTCCGAGACAATATCATGTAATCTTGATTAGTTAAGACAATAGTTATACAATACGTCGGATAAATCGAAAGACACCATGTACACAATACGTCTAGATTAATTCTAAGACAATAGTTGTACCTTGGGTCATGATTGAGTCTTGTACAATACGTATACAATACGTCTTGATTATTCCATCGTGATATTTTGGACTATATATATGGACCACTAACATTGGACTACTAACATTGGACTACTAACGTTGGACTGCTAACTTGACAACTTAAATCATCAAACATGTAAATAAAAATATGATGTGAATGTATTTCTATCATACTTTTATATATGTATATATTTGTTATAGGTTCGTGAATCGATCCGTGGCCAAGTCGGATTTTTAACAAATTGAAAATCTGTGAAAGTGAGTTATAGTCCCATTTTTACTATCTAATATTTTTGGGATGAGAATACATGCAGTTTTTTAAATGTTTTACAAAATAGACACAAGTACTTGAAACTATATTCTATGGTTGGATTACGAATACCGAATATCGCCCCTTATTAGCTTGGTAGCCTAAGAATTAGAGAAATGGCCCTTAATTGACGCGAATCCTAAAGATAGATCTATGGACCTTGACACGTCCCATTCGGGTTACAAATGCTTTAGTAATTCGATTGATATATACTAATTGCGATGGCCGGTATATAGCATGCAGATTGCGAAATGCCGGTATGCGGGGGATATTCTATATGCATCTTGTTAGTTCGGTTACTAGGTGTTCACCATATGAATGATTTTTATGCGGATTGGGAAATGCATGTATGATGTTTATGAAAATGAAATCTTGTGATCTATTATTACGATTTATGATATAGGTTAAACCTGAAGGTATTTCGAATGCCCAAGAGACATATTAAATTAACGTGGCTAATGTGTTATGATCCAAGTCGGGTCATACCCATTAACAAGCTTACCGACACTTTCTATGTATTTAATCTTAACGATTGTGTCGTTAAATAAATACGCGACACTTGGATTTTAGAAAATCGGTTTTCTAAAATGTTATCACTTGAGATAAATTATTTGGATAATTTATATATAATTGTTTATAAGTTTAAATGATTATATTGTGTTATATTTTATAAAAGGTTTATAAAATGTGAAAGTAACAAACAAATACATGTTTTATATATATATATATATATATATATATATATATATATATATATATAACATATTTATATATATATGTTAAAAACATTGTTTTATAAAAAAAAGGAATGGGCAGATTTTGGGGACTCATATGCTCTCCCATGCTTGCTTTGTTTTGTTACTTTTAAGACACACAAGTCCACATATGCATGTGCAACTCTTGGACCAAAGCAAGACTTATTCTCTCAAGTGAAACAAGGAATAAAGAGCTTGTAAAAACTGCAGAAATTCTGCTACAGTAAGCTGTTAGGCCGTGGCCTTTTATGCTAAAAGGAGGGGTTTTAAGTTTTTTTTTACAAGCTCAAATTTAAGTGTCAAACAAATCCTAACTAAAGGCAAGAGTGTTGGGGTTATTGCTTGGGGTATTTCTTGCTTGAGGCTTCAAGTTAGAAGCTCATTTTCCTTCATCTTCATCATCATCTTGCAACCTTGATAACAACCCTCAACTAGCTTGAGGAGGTATAATCTTACTTCCTTTGTTATTATATGTAAGCATTATTTCAAGACTTGATAACAATATGGAATTCATCTAAAATGTTTTAACATATAAACTTGTTTTTATTAATCATCTTGCTTCCGCTTGTTATAACTTTACATGAATAGGTTTTATGATTAAGTTAACTTTATGAACTTGTTGATATGTTGAATTCCATCAATGGTATCTAGAGCCGAAGTCTTTGAAATATGCTTCTTATATATGTTCTTTAAAACCCATCAACTTTGCATTCTACTAACATGCATGAAAGTAAAATGCAAAATTAATGGATTTGGGAGGGTTTCTCATTTTGGCCGAATTTATGAGGGTTCCAAAAGTGGTTTTTGGTTTGCCATTTGGTTCATATTTGTTGATATATTGATGTTCACAATCATAGCCAAGACCTTGTGTTTGAATGAATATTTGTTTGGTTGATTTGTTAATCTTTCTATGTGGTTGTTATATTCATTCATTTGGTTTGTAAAATTAATTATTCATTTGGTATGTAATATTAATTTTAGTTATGTAATTTATTTTATATTTGGTATGTAAAATAGATTAGGTTTTATTTTCATTTTAGAAAAATGTATTAGGATATATTTTTGTAAAAATGAAGATGCAAGATGAAGACAAGGAAGATGCAAGATTAAGTGGGAGATTTGAAATCTCCTACTTTGTGTTATAACCCTTAACCGGTGGCATTTGTTTTCGGCTAAATAAATTTCCACCAAATTGGCTTGATTGTGAACATATTTGTTTTGCATGCATGGTTGTTTATTGTATGATTGTGGATTGTATGTTTGTATGCTACAAGTTAATCACACAAGTTAACAACAAGGAAAATGGCAATTTAATTGGTTAAATTAGACATTAATAAACGACATGCAAAACGACAATTTAATTGGTTAAATTAAAAATAGCTAAAAGGACATTAATAAACGGTTATTAAGAACATGATAAGGATCATATATATAAAATGGTTTATATCAAGTAATTGGCTAAAATTACAAGACTTGAAAATGGATTTCAAATGAACCATACACTAAATGCATGTTGGTGTATGGCATATAAGTTTTCTCAAACTAGAATTAATGAAAACTTAAAATCCCTTATTAACAAGGTAAACAAGTTAAACGCCATCCTTTTGTGCAACACTTAAAGATATTAGGGAACTCACAATGGGATAAAGGTCACCTAACCGTTATGAGCAAACTAATATGATTAAGGTGAATTTCGCACAATTGTGGGATAAAGGTCACCTAACCACTTGTATGTTAAATTTACACGTTTACACAAGTAGGATGACTTGATTTGGGAATCATGAACTTAGGGTCACCGAAGTATGAGGAACAAATAGGCGTTGATGGAATAAATATGCCATGCAAAAGGATTGCATGATTCCATAACTTAGAAGTTGCAAAAGGATTGCAATTGTCATACAATGACTACCTAGCTAAATCAAATGACAGGATAAAGGTCACCTAACCGAAATTTGGTTTACCGTTGGATTCTAAAATTTAATAAATATCAATTGGATTTAAAGGGTATTGATTGTTAAATTAAAATTAATACTTAAACAACTTTGTTATATTTTGTAGATGGCCGCCAATAACAACAACAACATTCCAAACTCACCTATCAACTTTAACAACCTATCGTTGAGGTCAATCCTCGAAAAGGAAAAACTCAACCATATGAACTTCATGGATTGGTTCCACAATCTAAGAATTGTCCTCAAACTAGAGGATATGGCGTATGTGTTGGAAGACCCCATTCCAGATCAACCGGACGAGGATGATACGGAAGGCATGGCTTATTGGGAGAAATATTGCACCAATTCGGTGCAAGTTTCTTGCCTCATGCTTGGGACTATGATACCAGAACTCCAAAAGGATTTCGAGCATCATAGTGCATATGGCATGATCACACAGTTGAAGGAGATGTTCCTTCAACAAGCTCGTGTCGAGCACTTTGAAATGGTCCGAGCGCTTCATGCATGTCGGATGGACGACTCCCAATCCATTTCATCTTATGTCCTTAAGATGAAAAGCCTAATTGATCGTGCAAACCGTCTAAACTGCAACGTATCTAATGAATTAGCCACGGACTTTATCCTTAAGTTCTTGTCAAAGAGGTTTGACACATTTTTAATGAATTACAACATGAATGGATGGGATAAGAGCATTGGCGAATTACATGCCATGCTAAAGATGGCCGAAACGAGCATGGGTAAAAGGGCTTCACCCATGTTTTTGATCAATGAAGGCGGGTCTAAAAACAATAACACTTCTAAGCCGAAGGCGGCTAGGAGGAAAGGACCCGCCTACCAAGGCAAGGGCAAGGGAAAGGGGAAGATGGTTACCCCAACCAACAACAACAAGAAGCAAAAGGTTGCCGGTAAAGCTAACCCCAAGGAAGATCCGTGCTTCGGTTGTGGTGAAATGGGTCACTGGAAACGCAACTGCCCGGTCTACCTGAAGGAGTTAAAGGAAAAGAGGGATGCGGGGCAAACCTCAGGTAATGTATATATGGTATACATTGAGCTTAGTATTACTTCTTCTAATACATGTGTAATAGACACAGGATGTGGAACTCATATTTGCAATTCTTTGCAGGGGTTCAAAAGAAGTAAACAACCAGCGGGAACAACAAGTGTCTTCATGGGAAATGGTGCAAAGGTGCACATAGAAGCTCAAGGAGACTTTGTTTTAAAGCTACAAACTGGGTTGCAGCTTATTTTGAAAAATGTTTTGTATGCACCAGATTTATCTCGAAACATTATTTCTGTATCCCGTTTGAAACAATGTGGTTTTCATCTTAATTTCATTAATGATGATATCCATGTTTCTTTAGATAATGTGTTCTATTTTAAGGCTTCGCCTTTGAATGGTATTTATGAATTGGTTCATGATGACATATCATACAATAGCTCAATATACCATGCAAACACCAAGAAATTCAAAAGGGATTTGAGTGATTCCTACTTATGGCATTGTCGCCTTGGTCACATAAACAAGAACCGAATGCATACACTTCAAAAGAATGGACTTTTGAAATCAAATGAACTAGGCTCATTTGATGTATGTGAATCTTGTTTACAAGGCAAAATGACTAAAGCACCTTTCAAAGGGACCTATGAAAGGGCTAAAGACTTATTGGGATTAATACATTCGGATGTATGTGGACCCTTTAAGCCCATAACTAGGAATGGTGAAAGATACTTCGTTACTTTCATTGATGACTTTAGTCGTTTCGGATATGTCTACTTATTAAGACACAAGGACGAAACTTTTGAAGCATTCAAGGAATATCAAAACGAAGTACAAAATCAACTCAATAAGACAATCAAGGTACTTCGTACCGATAGAGGAGGTGAATACCTAAGCGATGCTTTCCAGGATCATCTTAGAATTTCTGGGATTATCTCGCAACTTAATCCACCTGGAACACCCCAACTTAATGTAGTTTCCGAAAGGAGGAACCGAACCCTGATAGATATGGTTTGATCTATGATGGCTAGAAGCTCGTTGCCTCTATCATTTTAGGGTTATTGTCTATGCTCTGCGGCTCGTATTCTAAATATGGCCCCAACCAAGAAAGTGGAACGAACACCTCATGAGATGTGGTTTGGAAAACCTCCATCTCTATCATACTTAAAGGTATGGGGATTTGAAGCTTACCCTAAGCGTTACGTCCCTAACAAGTTAAATGTTCGGTCCACAAAGTGTATCTTCATAGGATACCCTAAGGATAATATGGGATATTATTTCTATGATCCTGCTGAGCAGAATGCATTTGTTGCTCGGAAGGCTGAATTCCTTGAAACTAAGTTCCTAATGGAAGGAAATAGTGAAAGGAAGATAGATCTTGAAGAGGTTCAAGATCAAGTAGATGATACACATTTAGTTAACACTAGCACTCAATATGAAAATGTTGAGAATGATCAAATGGATGATCAAAGTATACAAGACGTTAGCAGGTCTGGTAGGATTAGTAATCCTCCTAAGAGATATGGGTTTCTCATAGATGGTTGCTATGTGGTTGATTTGGATAAACCAACAAACTACCAAGATGTCTTATCAAGGATTGATAAGGATAAATGGCAAGAAGCCATTAACGCTGAGATGCAATCCATGTATGACAACCAAGTTTGGGAACTTGTTGAACAACCTACTGGCTCAAGGCTAGTTGATTGTAAATGGCTTTTCAAAATGAAAACTGACATACATGGAAACTTGGATACATATAAAGCTAGACTTGTAGCAAAAGGTATCACTCAAACTCAAGGGGTTGACTATGATGAAACTTTTTCGCCTGTGGCAATGCTAAAGTCTATTAGGATATTACTTGCCATTGCTGCTTATTATGATTATGAAATATGGCAAATGGATGTCAAGACCGCTTTCCTAAATGGACATCCTGAGGAAGATGTCTATATGGTTCAGCCTGAAGTTTTTGTTGATCCGAAATATCCTAAAAAGGTATGCAAGTTAAAGAAGTCAATCTACAGATTGAAACAAGCATCTAGAATGTGGAATCATCGTTTTAATGAGGAGGCCAAGAAATTTGGTTTCATTAAAAATGGTGATGAAGCTTGTGTATACAAGAAAGCTAGTGGGAGTACTATCATGTTCCTTGTATTATATGTGGATGATATATTATTATTTGGGAAGGATATTCTGCCAATGCAAGGAGTTAAAACTTGGTTAAGTAAATGCTTCTCCATTAAGGATCTTGGAGAAGCACAATACGTTTTGGGGATTGGGATCTACAGGGATAGATCCAAGAAACTGATAGGTTTAAATCAAAGTGCATACATTGAAAAGATCTTGAAAAGGTTCAAGATGGACAACTCTAAGAAAGGTTTGGTACCTATTCAAAGAGGAACGCCTCTCAGTTCATCTCAGTGTCTTACCACGAAAGATGAACAAGAGAGAATGAAGAAAGTCCCGTACGCATCTGCTATTGGGTCAATCATGTATGCAATGATATGCACTAGACCGGATGTGTCATGCGCTCTTAGCTTGACAAGTAGATACCAGAATAACCCAGGAAACAGTCATTGGATTGCGGTTAAAAGTATATTGAAGTACCTTAGGAGGACTAAGGATATGTTTCTAATATATGGATCTGGTGAGGAGGAAATCGCTGTAAAAGGTTACGTAGATGCGAGTTTCCAAACTGATCGAGATGATTCTCAATCACAATCCGGTTATGTATTCACATTAAATGGAGGTGCGGTCTCCTGGAAGAGTACAAAACAGGATGTTGTTGTCTTATCCACTACAGAGTCGGAGTACATCGCTTGGCAGCTCAGGAAGCTGCATGGATGAAGAAATTCATCGACAACTTAGGAGTAGTCCCTTCCATTCAGGACCCTCTTGAAATCTTTTGTGACAACGAGGGTGCGATTGCTTAAATCAAGGAACCTCGTGCTCACCAAAAGACCCATCACATTGAGCAGAGATTCAACTACGTAAGGGATGACGTTGAAAAGGGAAAGATATGTATTCGCAAAGTTCATACAGATCTTAATATAGCGGATCCACTCACGAAGCTCTTACATGGTGCAAAACATCAAGGGCATGTTAGTGCATTAGGGCTTCGATATTCTAGTGATTGTTTTTTTATCTGTTTTATGTATTGTAACGGAATGAAGTAGTTCAAACTCATTAATATAATTATGGTGTTAATTTATTAATCTTGAGTCAGGTTCCTATTTTGCATATTTTATCCATGAATAAGTAATTATTCTAAATTCTGTGATCGATCACATTTGTGGGAGAAAGTGTGAGGTTTAGACTATTATGAACTTGGATTGGTATACATTCACGGATTGAATGTGGGGCAAGGTTGCTACCAAGGTTCATAGATATTTGTGGGATACAAATATTGGAAGACCCGCCCTCAAGATTCACTAAATGGAGCCTTTGTGTTTGATCACATGTAATCTTGAGTAAAGGCAAATATCATTGTATCCTCTGACCTGAGATACATATTGGGTTCGGATATTTGCCAAGCATTGTGCCTTAATTCTTTCCTTCGCTATTCTGAAATATGGTAGTTCATAAGGAAGAGCTCAGGTATAATGCAAGGTGTATATTTAGGACGTATGTAGTCAAGATGGAATTTGTCCCTCTTATTCATTGAGAGTCAGATGTCTAAGGCCTAATAAAGTTAAATCTAGAAGAGAGTGATCACTCTGTATCTCTTGGATTTAACATGACATCTAGGACGAAAGGATATAATGAAAAGATTCACCTATTCATATTCGAGATGGGAACTCGAAAAGGATGATGTTATTGAATGGCACAAAGTCATAACATATTGGGGGTGATGGACGGTCGTTAGGTGGTATCCACCACTTGCATTAATTTCTTATGTTTCTCGTGCAAGTGGGAGATTGAAGGTATTTCGAATGCCCGAGAGACATATTAAATTAATGTGGCTAATGTGTTATGATCCAAGTCGGGTCATACCCAATAACAAGCTTACCGACACTTTATATGTATTTAATCTTAACGATTGGGTCGTTAAATAAATACGTGACACTTGGATTTTAGAAAATCGGTTTTCTAAAATGTTATCACTTGAGATAAATTATTTGGATAATTTATATATAATTGTTTATAAGTTTAAATGATTATATTGTGTTATATTTTATAAAAGGTTTATAAAATGTGTAAGTAACAAACAAATACATGTTTATATATATATATATATATATATATATATATATATATATATATATATATATATATATATATATATATATATATATGTATAACATATATATAACATATATATATATATATATATATATATATATATATATATATATATATATATATATATATATATATATATATATATGTTAAAAACATTGTTTTATAAAAAAAGGAATGGGCAGATTTTGGGGACTCCTATGCTCTCCCATGCTTGCTTTGTTTTGTTACTTTTAAGACACACAAGTCCACATATGCATGTGCAACTCTTGGACCAAAGCAAGACTTATTTTCTCAAGTGAAACAAGGAATAAAGAGCTTGTAAAAACTGCAGAAATTCTGCTGCAGTAAGCTGTTAGGCCGTGGCCGAGGAATTGAACTTCTTCCAACCAAAATGCACATTTTGAAAACTTAGCGTACAGTTTTTCTTTTCTCAGAAACTCTAGCAATTTTCTCAAATGTTGTTCGTGCTCTTGATCATTCTTCGAGTAAATAAGTATGTCATCGATGAAAACAATGACAAACTTGTCAAGATATGGCCCACACACTCGGTTCATGAGGTCCATGAACACAGCTGGTGCGTTAGTCAATCTAAACGGCATAACCATAAAATCGTAATTACCGTAACGCATCCTAAAAGTGGTCTTTGAAATATCATCCTCCTTCACCCGCATATGATGATATCCAGAACGTAAATCGATCTTCGAATAAACAGACGAGCCTTGTAGTTGATCAAATAAGTCATCGATTCTCGGTAGTGGGTAGCGGTTCTTGATGGTAAGTTTGTTCAACTCTCGGTAGTCGATACACAACCTGAATGTACCATCTTTCTTCTTGACAAACAAAACAGGAGCTCTCCATGGTGATGTGCTTGTTCGAATGAAACCACGGTCTAAAATTTCCTGTAACTGACTTTGTAATTCTTTCATTTCGCTAGGTGCGAGTCTGTATGGAGCACGAGCTATTGGTGCAGATACTGGTACAAGGTCTATTTGAAATTCAACGGATCGATGTGGGGGTAATCCCGGTAATTCTTTCGGAAATACATCGGGAAATTCTTTTGCGACGGGAACATCACTGATGTTCTTTTCTTCAGGTTTAACTTCCTCGATGTGTGCTAGAATGACGTAACAACCTTTTCTTATTAGTTTTTGCGCCTTCAAACTACTAATAAGATTTAACTTTGCATTGTTCTTTTCTTCGTACACCATTAAAGGTTTTCCTTTTTCACGCATAATGCGAATCGCATTTTTGTAACAAACGACCTCTGCACTTACCTTCTTCAACCAGTCCATGCCAATTATTACATCAAAACTCCCTAACTCGACTGGTATTAAATCAATCTTAAACATTTCATCACCCAGTTTAATTTCTCTATCCCGACATATATTATCTGCTGAAATTAATTTACCATTTGCTAATTCGAGTAAAAATTTATTATCCAAAGGCGTCAATGGGCAACTTAATTTAGCACAAAATTCTCTTCTCATATAGCTTCTATCCGCACCCGAATCAAATAAAACATAAGCATATTTATCGTCAATAAGAAACGTACCCGTAACAAGCTCCGGGTCTTCCTGTGCTTCTGCCGCATTAATATTGAAAACTCTTCCACGGCCCTTCCCATTAGTATTCCCCTGATTCGGGCAATTTCTAATAATGTGGTCTGGTTTTCCACATTTATAACAAACAACGTTGGTATTACTTGCTCCGACACTATTCGTTTCGGAATTACTTGTTCCGACATTATTTGTTCCTTTAGTTCTGTTAAACTTTGGTCCGTAGACCTCACACTTTGTCGCGCTATGACCATTTCTTTTTCACCTGTTGCAGAATGTCGTGTAAAACCCCTGATGATTTTCTTCACACCTATGACATGGCTGTTTTTGGTTTTTTGTTGCCGTTGTTGTTATTGAGGTTGTTGTTGGGATTGTTATTGTTGTTGAAACGGTTGTTGTAGTTGTTATTGTTGATGGGATGTTTGTTGTAGTTATTGTTAGGATTGCGGTTATTGTTGCGATTGTTGTTGCGGTTGTTGGGATAGTTGTTGCGATTGTGGTTGTAATTGTTGTTGTTGTTGTACTGGTGACTCTTATCACCGTTTTCCTCCCACTTCCTCTTGAGTTATTTCGTGTTGACTTCTTCGACCTCCTACTCTTTAATTCTTCCCTCAATCTGATTTATGAGTTTATGAGCCATTCGACTTGCCTTCTGTATAGAAGCGGGCTCGTGTGAACTCACATCTTCTTGAATCCTTACTGGTAACCCTTTTACAAAGGCGTTGATCTTCTCTTCTTCATCTTCGAATGCTCCCGGACACAATAGACACAACTTTGTGAATCGTCGTTCATATGTAGTAATGTCGAACCCTTGTGTTCGTAACTCTCTAAGTTCTGCCTTGAGTTTATTGACTTCGTTTCTAGGACGGTACTGCTCGTTCATCAATTGGTTGAATGCCGACCACGGTAGTGCGTAAGCAGCATTTTGTCCTACCTGTTCAAGATAGGTGTTCCACCACGTTAACACAGTACCTGTGAAGGTATGCGTAGCGTACTTAACTTTGTCCTCTTCAGTACACTTACTTATGGCAATCACCGATTCGACTTTCTCGGTCCACCGTTTCAATCCAATTGGTCCTTCGGTTCCATCAAATTCCAAAGGTTTGCAGGCAGTGAATTCTTTGTAGGAGCATCCTACACGATTTCTTGCGCCGTTAGCTGCATTGCTAGATTTAGAGTCATTGTTGGTATGTAGCGCAACCTGTACTGCGGCTATGTTTGCAGCAAGAAAGGTACGAAATTCCTCTTCGCTCATATTCATGGTGTGTCGAGTAGTCGGTGCCATATCCTTCAAAATAGCCAACTGAATCGAGTTAATCATACAGAATATTAAGAGTAGTCAATAGTATTTCGTAGCATAATATGAACTCATTTATAAAAGCTTTTTCTTCATATTAGCGTTTTATAAGTTTAAATTCGGGTAATACCTACCCGTTAAGTTCATACTTAGTAGCTAATATACAATTCAACTACTACAATTCCATATGAAAAACTGATTATAATAATATATTTCATATAAATATTCTTCAAACTTACAACATCGCTATATTACATATAGCATGAAATATAGTACACTTTGATACATGACAGTTTTGAAGATAAATCTAGTTAATACGCAAGTTGTTCAGCAAAGGAAATAAAGACATGTAATTCATAAGTCCAGAAACAAGTCATGCATTCTAGTTTTACTAAGACGACTTTCCATCCTTGATCTTGTGGAAAATAACTGTTATGACCATTGGCTAGGCAGCATGTTGTAATGTAGTCAAATGGACGAGGGTTTCGTAATGTCCAAAAGCCCCGTAATAATCTAAAAACCTTGTTTCTCACCCCAACTACTGAATCCGTCACTTGTGGGAAGGTTCTATTTAAAAGTTGCAATCCGATGTTCTTTTTCTCACTTTGGTAAGAAGCGAACATCACTAACCCGTAAGAATAACATGCTTCTTTATGTTGCATGTTAGAAGCTCTTTCTAATTCACTAAATCCTATGTTGGGATATGTTGAGTCAAAATAGGTTCTTAAACCGTAGCGTAAAATTGCATTTGGGTTCCCCGCATTTAACGCTTTAAATAAAACACGGCGTAACTTACGGTCTCCCCAATGTGATATACCCCACCTATCAAAGGAAATCCTTTTATAAACTAAGGCATTTCTGGAAAGTCTTTCAAATGTTTGACAAGTTAATTTTGCCATAATTAATTGTGTTGATGAATTCTGACCGACTCTAGACAAGATTTCCTCAATCATATCCTCTGGTAGATCTTCTAAAATATTCGGTTGTCTACCCTTAACGACCATTTTGTTTTTATACTGTAAAATAGACAAGGATTAGATTCGTAAAAGATAATTAACAAACAATACAAGCAATTTTTACATAGAACATAAAAGTATAAGCACACTATAATACATATAATACACAACATGATTACAACCCTCTAATCTGAATCACTGGTTTCTTCTTCTTCGAACTTGGTTCGTTTTCCTAATTTTCTAGGAATATATGGTGTTCCTCTAATACGATCCGTCGTTTTCCACAATGGTTTAGAAAAACCTGGTGGTTTAGAGGTTCCCGGGTCATTGTTACATTTTAGGAAATACGGATGTTGCCGATACATATAAAGTTCATCGGGGTTGGAATCAGGTTTCTCTATTTTTATACCTTTTCCCTTATTATTTTCTTTCGCTTTATTAAATTGGGTCGAGGTAATTTCTATAACATCATCGGAATCCTCATCGGGATCCGATTCATCAGAAAATTGGTAATCTTCCCAATATTTTGCTTCCTCGGCGGAAACACCATTGACCATTATTAACTTTGGTCCGTTGGTTGAGGATTTTCTTTTATTTAATTGAATTACTGTAGGTATCAATATTTCTTCCTCCGGAACCTCTTCTTATTCCGGTTCCTCCTCTTCCGGTTCCTCTTCTTCCGGTTCATCCTCTTCCGGTTCCTCCTCTTCCGATTCTTCTTCGGGAATTTGTGAATCTTTCGAAAATATATTCGACTCTTCATTATTATTAGGTGAATCGATGGGATTTGTACTAGTGGTAGACATCTATCACATAATATCAAACACATTAAGAGGTTAATATATCACATAATATTTACATGTTAATAATATATAGTTTCCAACAAAAGTGTTAAGCAATCGTTTTTAAAGAAAACACGGTCGAAGTCCAGACTCACTAATGTATCCTAACAAACTCGATAAGACACACTAATGCAAATATCTGGTTCTCTAAGACCAACGCTCGAATATCAACTGAAATGTCCCGTTCATATTGATTATAAACGTTCCATATTAATTGATTTCGTCGCGAGGTTTTGACCTCTATATGAGACATTTTTCAAAGACTGCATTCATTTTTAAAACAACCATAACCTTTATTTTATCTATAAAGGTTTAAAAAGGATTACGTAGATTAACAAATAATGATAATCTAAAATATATCGTTTACACAAGACCATTACATAATGGTTTACAATAAGAATATATTACATCAAAAATAAGTTTCTTGAATGCAGTTTTTACATAATATCATACAAGCATGGACTCCAAATCCTGTCCTTATTTTAGTATGCAACAGCGGAAGCTCTTAATAATCACCTGAGAATAAACATGCTTAAAATGTTAACAAAAATGTTGGTGAGTTATAGGTTTAACCTATATATTATCAAATCATAATAATAGACCACAAGATTTCATATTTCAATATACATCCCATACATAGAGATAAAATTCATTCATATGGTGAACACCTGGTAACCGACATTAACAAGATGCATATAAGACTATCCCCTATCATTCTGGAAAATTCTTCGGACATGATAAAAACGAATTCGAAGTACTAAAGCATCCGATACTTTGGATGGGGTTCGTTAGGCCCAATAGATCTATCTTTAGGATTCACATCAATTAGTAGATCAGTTTACTAATTCTTAGGCTACCAAGCAAAAGGGGCATATACGGCTTCGATCATTCACCCATATAATGTTGTTTCATTTACTTGTGTCTATTTCGTAAAACATTTATAAAACTGCATGTATTCTCATCCCAAAATATTAGATTTTAAAAGTGGGACTATAACTCACTTTCACAGATTTTTTACTTCGTCGGGAAGTAAGACTTGGCCACTGGTCGATTCCCGAACCTATAACAAATATGTACATATATATCAAAGTATGTTCAAAATATATTTACAACATTTTTAATACGTTTTACTGGTTTAAGTTTATTAAGTCAGCTGTCCTCGTTAGTAACCTACAACTAGTTGTCCACAGTTAGATGTATAGAAATAAATCGATATATATATTATCTTGAATCAATCCACGACCCAGTGTATATACGTCTCAGGCTAGATCACAACTGAAAGTATATATATTTTTGGAATCAACCTCAACCTTGTATAGCTAACTCCAACATTACTGCATATAGAGTGTCTATGGTTGTTCCAAATAATATATATACATGGGTCGATATGATATGTCAAAACATTTGCATACGTGTCTATGGTATCCCAAGATTACATAATATATTAGAATACATGTATAATACAATAGGAGTTAGTTAGAATATGATTAATATAGATTTGTTACCAATTTTCACGTAGCTACAACAAGTAAATATATCCAATCTTGTTTTACCCATAACTTCTTCGTTTTAAATCCGTTTTGAGTGAATCCAATTGCTATGGTTTCATATTGAACTTAAGTTTATGATTCTACACAGAAAAAGTATAAGTTTATAGTCGGAAATATAAGTTACAAGTCATTTTTGTAAAAGGTAGTCATTTCAGTCGAAAGAACGACGTCTTGATGACCATTTTGAAAAACATACTTCCACTTTGAGTTTAAGCATGATTTTTGGATATAGTTTCATGTTTATAAGAAAAATCATTTTCCCAGAAGAACAACTTTTAAATCAAAGTTTATCATAGTTTTTAATTATCAAACCCAAAACAGCCCGCGGTGTTACTACGACGGCGTATATCCGGTTTTACGGTGTTTTTCGTGTTTTCCGGTTTTAAATCATTAAGTTAGCATATCATATAGATATATAAAATGTGTTTAGTTGATTTTAAAAGTCAAGTTAGAAGGATTAACTTTTGTTTGCGAACAAGTTTAGAATTAACTAAACTATGTTCTAGTAATTTCAAGTTTAAACCTTCGAATAAGGTAGTTTTATATATATGAATCGAATGATGTTATGAACATCATTACTACCTCAGGTTTTGTGGATAAACCTACTGGAAATAAGAAAAATAGATGTAGCTTCAAAGGATCCTTGGATGGCTTAAAAGTTCTTGAAGCAGAATCATGTAACAAAAATAAGTTCAAGTAAGATTTCCACTCGAAATAAGATTGTTATAGTTATAGAAATTGAATCAAAGTTTGAATATGAGTATTACCTTGTATTATAAAGATATCTTACTGTAAATAAGAAAGATTTCTTGAGGTTGGATGATCACTTTACAAGATTGGAAGTAAGCTAGCAATCTTGGAAGTATTCTTGATTTTATGAAACTAGAACTTATAGAATTTATGAAGAACACTTAGAACATGAAGATAGAACTTAAGAGAGATCAATTAGATGAAGAAAATTGAAGAATGGAAGTGTTTGTAGGTTTTTTAGTCGTTGGTATATGGATTAGATATAAAGGATGTGTAATTTTGTTTACATGTAAATAAGTCATGAATGATTACTAATATTTTTGTAATTTTATGAGATATTTCATGCTAGTTGCCAAATGATGGTTCCCACATGTGCTAGGTGACTCACATGGGCTACTAAGAGCTGATAATTGGAGTGTATATACCAATAGTACATACATCTAAAAGCTGTGTATTGTACGAGTACGAATACGGGTGCATACGAGTAGAATTGTTGATGAAACTGAACGAGGATGTAATTGTAAGAATTTTTGTTAAGTAGAAGTACTTTGATATGTGTCTTAAATTCTTTCAAAAGTGTAAGAATACATATCAAAACACAACATGTATATACATTCTAATGGAGTCGTTAAGTCTTCGTTAGTCGTTACATGTAAGTGTTGTTTTGAAACCTTTAAGTTAACGATCTTGTTAAATGTTGTTACCCCATTGTTTATTATATCTAAATAGATGTTAAATTATTACATTATCATGATATTATGATATATTAATATATCTTAGTATGATATATATATACAGTTAAATGTTGTTACAACGATAATCGTTACATATATGTCTCGTTTCAAAATCATTAAGTTAGTAGTCTTGTTTTTACATATGTAGTTCATTGTTAATACACTTAATTACATGTTTACTTATAATTTATCATGATTAAACATAGTGTATCAATATCTTAATATGATTCATATGTATTTAGTAAGACGTTGTTATAACGATAATTGTTATATATACCGTTTCGAGTTTCTTAATTCAATAAACTCAATTTTATGTATATAACTCATTGTTAAAATACCTAATGAGATACTTACTTATCATAATATCATGTTAACTATATATATAATCATATATATGTCATCATATAGTTTTTACAAGTTTTAACGTTCGTGAATCACCGGTCAACCTGGGTGGTCAATTGTCTATATGAAACCTATTACAATTAATCAAGTCTTAATAAGTTTGATTGCTTAACATGTTGGAAACACTTAATTATGTAAATAACAATTTCATTTAATATATATAAACATGGAAAAGTTCTGGTCACTACAACTCAATCACGACCCATTGTACAACTATTGTCTTTGAAGTTATCTCGACGTGTTTTATTGTAACAACCCTCACTTTTCGACTTCTAAATTTCTGAATTAACCCTAGGGTTATATGTCTGACTACATGTATTAAGGGTTGTTATATACAATTAAATATTGACCGAATAGTAATTTTTAGTCAACAATGTACGCTTAAATAAATAATATATTATTAATTTATATAATTTGACATAATTTAACTAAGTATATAAACTTTGTATCACTTTTATTATTTAGTTAATGTATTATATATTTAACTATATAATAAATCCAATTATATATAAATGTAATAATATTTACAAACTTACTAAAGCTATAGTTTAATAATTAAAATCATAATTATTATTAAAAATACAAAATACTGAATTATTTATTATTTTTATGCAAAATTTGTATTTATTAATTAAATAAAAATAAATAAAAATAAATAAAATAAAATATTATTGACAAATATTCTTGGAAAAACATTAAATAAATTTGTTTATTTACATAAAAAAATCCTTAAAATAAATAAAAAATAAATAAATAAATAAATAAATTACTTTTTAATTAAAAATTGTAATGAAAAAACTACTTTTATTATTTTATTTTGTGCATTATCCCATGACCTAATATTTAATACTTTTTAATTTCAAAATCCCATTAAGAATTAAATATTTCTTTTTCTTTTAATTATTTTATTCTTTTTACCTAATTTTTTCAAGTATAAATACCCCTCATTTCTCATTCAAACTCACACCAAAATTTCTCTCATTCTCTCTTTGAAGAATTACTACTAGTAAGTATTCTTTTCTTACTTTTTATTTTTTTTTACTTTTTACTTTTTACTTTCTACCGAAATATGTAAATAATGTTATAAATTATATGCAATTAAAAATAAAATAAATAACATGTATACACTATTACTATTCATAGCACCTATAACCTACTACTTATATTGTAACATAAAAACATTTTGGGATATGTATTAGAGATGTATAGATCTTCGAACTTTCTTAACGAATGGTTTCTATGAGATTCTAGGCAGAGGGTTTGGATTTCTGATTTAAAGGGTCCTATGGCTCAAGCCCCTATATCTAAATTAGCCATTCGAAGGGAAAGGGGTGATTGGAAGCTTATCTAATACGGAAAGTATCCTAAAATGGAAAACACTGATAAAAGTAGAAACTCTCTAGTCATAGAAACTTAGTAAAATAAGAAACTTTCTAAAAATGGAAACTTTATAAAAATAGTAACTTACTAGGAATAGAAACTTAGTAAAACAAACTATACTTAAACACATACTTAAACTTAAACATGGGCAAAACACTTAACTACTCTTAAATGTCAATAGGTTGACTTTCCTGCTCACTCGTTCAACTCTTTATTCCGAGGAATAACTCTCTCTCTACTTACTAAGGTGAATTCATATCCCCTCTTTATTGCTAGCAAACTTACTTACTTTACTTAGGGTGAGACACATGCTGTTTTTACTTTTTACAATTTAGACACAAGTACCAAACTGTTAAACTATGCTATACCCGGCTATGTCCGACTAAGTCCCTACAGTGATATTTTTAATTGCTGCTGCATGCTTAATTATTGGGGGTAGGCCTATCGGGAGTAACGTCCCCGATACATTTGACCAAGTCATTGTATTACTTAATAATGAAATTAAACCGACAAGGACAGACACAACTTGTCATGGGGCAAACTTGAACGTTTAGTCTAAATATCACGCATTGGCATAACTTTTTGATCCTGCGGGAGATCAACTTTACAAACTAAATCTTGTGGTCTAAAACCACGACAAACTTTTTGTTAAACCTATGAACTTCACTCAACCTTTTTGGTTGACACTTTAGCATGTTTTGTCTCAGGTGCTGTTTGATTCAAGCTCTTATACTTACCGCTTATGTGATGCTACTTGGACATAGGATCAAGAGATATCGCATTTATTACTTCTGCATGTGAACATTTACGATATTGTTATTCCTGTCATTGTAATGACATTTCATTTTCCGCTGCGTACTCATTAAAGTTAAATTCATCATTTAGTATTGTTCTCGTTTATAATAATATGTTGGTATGTTTTGATATTAGTGACGTTCCTTTCAGAACCTATTGGGAGGACGTTACATTTATACATATGTCTTACGATTTATCTCACATATTGTATATATATTGTCTAAGGTTTAATCACGACCCACTATACAAACTGTTGTCTTTGTAGTTATCTCGACGTATCGTGTACATGTGTCTTATGATTAACCAAGACTAGTATAGTACAAGTAAATATGTATAAATACATGTATAATACAAGAAAAGTTAGCTAAGACATGGTTAGTATAGATTTTTGCAAAATAATCCCGTAGCTATTTTGGTGATTTCTAACCAATGCCCATATCTTCTTCGTTATAAATCGGTTTTGAGTGATTCAAATTGCTATGGTTTCGTAACAAACTGTAGTATTTAGAACTAAATTTAAAAAGTAGTGGTTTATAGTCGGAGTTACATGTTACAAGTCCATATTTGAAAGTGGTAGTCATTTCCGTCGAAAGAACGACATCTTGATGACCATTTTGAAAAACATACTTCTACTTTGAGTTTAACCATAACTTTTGGATATGTTTTCATGTTTATATGAAATATTATTTTACCAAAATACAAATCTTTAAATCAAAGTCTAAGATAGTTTTTTTTTTTTTTTAATTATCCAACCCGAAACAGCCCCCGGTTTTACTACGACGGCGTATGTCCGGTTTTACGGCGTTCTTCGTGTATCAAGTTTTAAATCCTTATGTTAGCATATCATATAGATATAAAATATGTGTTTAGTTATTTTTAAAAGTTAAGTTAGAAGGATTAACTTTGTTTGCGAACAAGTTTAGAATTAACTAAACTATGTTCTAGTGATTATAAGTTATTTTCTTCGAATAAGATAGTTATATAAGTAAGAATCGAATGATGTTATGAACATCGTTACTACCTCAAGTATAGTCGGTAAACCTATAGGAAATGATGAGAAATAAACTTGAGCTTCAAAGGATCCTTAATGGCTTGGAAGTTCTTGAAGTAGAATCATGACACGAAAACAAGTTCAAGTAAGAATTCTATCTTGATTTATGATAGTTATGTTTATAAGAATTGAACCAAAGCTTGAATAAGTTTATTACCTTGATTATGAGATGAAAAGTTACTGAGATTAGATGGAAATTCTTGATCTTTGATGAGTTGTTGAATTGGATTAAAAGGATTGAAAGAAATCTTGAAGTCTTCTTGATTTTATGAAACTAGAACTTATAGAATTTATGAAGAACACTTAGAACTTGAAGATAGAACTTGAGAGAGATCAATTAGATGAAGAAAATTGAAGAATAAAGGTATTTGTATATGTTTTGGGTCGTGGTATATGGATTAGATATAAAGGATGTGTAAGTTTTGTTTTCTTGTAGATAATTCATGAATGATTAATAATATTTTTTGTAATCTTGCTAAATAATTCACACTAGATTACAATGAATGGTTCCCACATGTTTGATGGCTGATCTAAAGCTGGGTATAATACGGTTACGAATACTGAATGAATACGAGTAGAATTCTTGATGAAAACGAACGAGAATACGATTACAACTATCTTTGTCAAGTATAAGTATTTTGATATATGTCTTTAAGTCTTTCAAATGTGTATTAATACTTCTTAATAAATTACATATATATACATTTTAATTAAGTCGTTATTTCATCGTTAATCGTTACATGTATATATTGTTTCGAAACCCTTAAGTTAGTAGTCTCGTTTTATGTATATAGTTAATTGTTAATACACTTAATGATATACTTAATTATCATTATATCATGTTAAACATAATGTATTAATATATCTTAATACAATACATATGTATTTATTTTAATTAAGACGTTATTACATCGATAACCGTTACATATATATCTTGTTTCAAATTCCTTAATTTAGTAGTCTCATTTTATGTATATAACCCATTGTTAAAATACTTAATGAGATACTTACTTATCATAATAAAATGTTAAATATATATATATATATATATATCCATATATATGTAGCGACCCGACCAAATCATGTTTGACGGCGCCGTCTATGTAGGTCCCATTACATGGTCATAAGTCTTTAAGACAAAGTTTGACCGAAAATATGTCGCATTCATTTCATAAGTGTGGATGTTTCATAGTTTACAAAAGTAGTTTCCATAACTAGTACATAACGATGTTTAAAGTACAAATGAAACACGTGCGACACAGTTTAAAGTAGTCAAAAGACGCTCCACATATGGAAGTATACTCGACAACCAAAGCAAGTATCAAAAAGAATGTGCGGAAGCATGTATCACCTAATGATCAAGGACCTGAGAAAAACATAGAAATCTGTCAACGAAAACGTTGGTGAAATCATAGGTTTTAGTAAGTAAATGAGTAAAAGTAAGTCAAACCACAAGATTTGCATCATTGATAAATAGTAATACATTCTAAAAGTTAATATTCACGAGCACCCAATTATCAAGGCTTAACGTTTCCTTCAATAGTACCCCATCACAATAGTTTTAGAACATACACTGTTTCCCGAAAATATATTTCATCCGAATAACGGTAGCGAACCTTCCGAATGAGGGTTTGTCAAATCCATATGGCCATATAACATAAGTTCTCGCCTACACCGTCAAGTGTAACTAATGATAATCGAATTGAGGATTTTTGTTCTAAACTCGTATGTAGAATGTTTGTTTTCATGTACTTGTGTTCACTTAGTTAAAAGAAGCGTTTATATTTTCTCATCCCAAAAGTAAGTTCAAAAGAGTAAAAAGTGGGACTATGATCTCACCTTGAGTGCAAGAGTAAATAAGTACTTCGACAAGTGACGTGTGCAAAGAATAATGCTAGTCTTTACCTAAACAAATAGGTTGTATCAATATTGATAATCATGTTTGATCAAAGAAGTTCAATTAGTCCTATGGCTTGTTATGACTCGATTATGTAGCATGTGAATCAAATTGTCAAGTTTCATACAAGATACAAGTATAGAAACAAGTTAGGAAGGTTGCATAATCATTTGGTTAAGTTTGACAAAAAGTCGAACTTCGGTCGGGTCAAAGCCAATGAAAAAGTCAACATGTTCGGGTCGGGTCCCGAACTATTTTTCTGAGGTTAGGAGTCATATATAAGCATGTTAGAACAAGTTACATGTGAATCGGAGGTCCATAGCATGCCAAACATTTTTCGTATAATTGACATGTAGGTCAGAACTTGAACACGTTATATGTCGCGCCGCGACCCAGGATTGCCGCGCCGCGGCAATCAACGGGTGCTGGTACCTGGTCAGTCTCAATTGTCCAAGTCTCAAATCAAACTTCATTTTCACATAAATCACAAACCGTAAATTCTTACGACACGCATTTTACATCGTTGGAAAGTTAATTTGACAAAGAACACAACTAAATACATTTCACCAACCAAAAACATTATTTTCAATAACCGACTTTTCAAATCAATTGATCAATCAATGCACACATTTAATGCTTCAAATCTTACAAGTGCACATTTATGATTCGGGCATTTAATGCACACATAAAACACGCCATTTTGTAGATAATCAAGCATACAAGACAACTAACTACTTACTAACAATAATTCATGGTATTCAATGCATTAAATATCCATTTCAAGCTTATCAAACCCTAACCCAAATTCACCAAAATCATTAATCAAGTTTATGGAGTTTTCTCAAGCAACCTACACATCAATTTGAAGCTAGTGATACTAGGAACACATTTAATATATGCATTTATAACATTAAACAACATTCAAACAACCAAATCACCAAATCAAACACACCAAAGTTTATGTTCATGCTAGTTACTTCAAATAAAAAAATCGAACATATAAATCATATATTCACGTTAGACTTGAGCCATAGACACTAATTAACAACTTTATAAGTTAAAAACATCAAGAACACGAAATCTAGTGATTTTAGAAAGTTACCCAAACTTGATGAAGTTGGTATGGAATCGAAGAGGAAGTTGCAAGGATTCCAAATATGTAATTTGTTTGGATTGAAGCTTGATCAATTGAAAATAGATGATGATTCCTTGTTTGAAGATTTGAGAGAATGTTGGAAAGTATTTAATGAAAATGGAAATGAAATGAAAAAGGAAATGGGGAGGTGGGTTGACTAGTCAAAAAGCTAATCACCTCTTTGATACTTTGGCGATTTTAGTCCCTCGAGTTCGGTTGCGGGTGCGTGAATTACCTAAACGATATATTTTTAAAACGAGTATTAACGAGGGATGTTATAATCATATAACGGACTTTAAATAATTAAACGGAAAAGTAAACAGAAAAAGGCGGGATGTTGCATTACCTATTCCTTAAAAGAAATTTCATCCCGAAATTTAAGCAGGCGTAGTAATCGTTGTTTCTTCCTCGGGATCTTGCGTTTCCGGAACCGGGAACAAGTGAGGGTATTTCTTTTGCATTTGATCTTGCCTTTCCCAAGTAAACTCGGGTCCCCTTTTGGCGTTCCAACGGACTTTAACAATCGGAATTCGGCGTTGTTTCAATGTCTTGACAGAGGTGTCCACAATTTCAACCGGTTCCTCCACAAAATGAAGTTTGTCATCAATAGTAAGTTCCTCGAGAGGGATGACGATATCGAGTTTGGCAAGACACTGTTTTAAGTTAGATACATGGAAGGTAGGATGAACGGAGTTCAATTGAGGCGGAAGATCTAAACGATAAGTAACAGTTCCAATACGCTCCAAGATTTCGAAAGGACCAATATACCGCGGATTTAGCTTCCCGCGTTTCCCAAAACGGATTACACCTTTCCAAGGTGCGACTTTTAACATTACCCGGTCACTGACTTGAAATTCGAGGTCGTTGCGTCGTTTGTCAGTATAGCACTTTTGACGACTTCGGGCCGTCCTAAGCCTATCTCGGATTTGAACGATTTTCTCGGTGGTTTCGTGAATGAGTTCGGGTCCGGTGATTTGTACGTCGCCTACCTCGGCCCAAAAAAGAGGTGAACGACATTTTCGGCCATATAGCGCTTCAAAAGGTGCGGCTTTAATACTCGCATGATAACTATTGTTGTAAGAGAACTCGGCGAGAGGTAAGTGCTTGTCCCAAGCTTTTCCAAAATTAACCACGCAAGCTCGTAACATGTCCTCCAAGGTTTGAATTGTACGTTCGCTTTGCCCATCGATTTGTGGATGATAGGCGGTGCTCATGTCTAAACGCGTTCACAACGCTTCTTGCAAGGTACGCCAAAATCTAGAAACAAAACGGCCATCTCGGTCGGAGATAATCGATAAAGGTACACCGTGTCGGGCTACGATCTCCTTAATGTAAAGTTGTGCAAGTTTCTCCATTTTGTCCATTTCTTTCATGGCAAGGAAGTGTGCGGATTTGGTGAGACGGTCAACAATAACCCAAATGGTATCATAACCGCCCGTCGTTTTTGGTAGTTTGGTGATAAAATCCATCGTTATCCTTTCCCACTTCCATTGCGGGATCTCGGGTCGTTGAAGTAGTCCGGACGGTCTTTGGTGTTCGGCTTTGACTTTGGAACATGTCAAACACTTGGAAACATAAGTAGCTACATCCCTTTTGATGTTCGGCCACCAATATTGTTGTTTAAGGTCGTGGTACATCTTATTGGCACCGGGGTGAATCGAGTATCGTGACTTATGGGCTTCATCTAAAATAAGACTTCGTAGGCCCCCATATCTAGGCACCCAAATCCTTCCGGCGAAATATTGAAGTCCGGTCTCCCTAACTTCGAATCGAGAGACGAGAATATTCAAGAGCTCGTGTGAAATGTTTTCATCCTTGAGAGCCTCATCTTGGGCTACCCGAATTTGGCTATTAAGGTTTGTGTGAATGGTGATGTTTAAAGCTCGGACACGAAGAGGCACCACTCTTTCTTTTCGACTTAAGGCATCGGCTACTACATTTGCCTTTCCGGGATGGTAACGAAGCTCGCAATCGTAATCGTTTAAGGTTTCAATCCACCTTCGTTGTCTCATGTTTAGTTGCTTTTAATCGAAGATGTGTTGGAGACTTTTGTGATCGGTAAAGATAGTACTCTTGGTTCCATAAAGATAGTGTCTCCACATTTTAAGTGCAAAGACAACAGCTCCGAGTTCGAGATCATCTGTCGTGTAGTTTCGTTCATGAATTTTGAGTTGTCGAGAAGCATAAGAAATGACTTTCGTTCGTTGCATCAACACACACCCAAAACCATGTTTTGAGGCGTCACAATACACAACAAAATCATCGTTGCCTTCGGGAAGTGACAAGATAGGAGCGGTGGTTAGCTTCGTTTTCAAGATTTGAAATGCGGATTCTTGTTCGGTTGCCCAAACGAATTTTCTTCCCTTATGAGTTAACGCGGTTAGAGGACGAGCAACCAAAGAGAAATCCTTGATGAATCTACGGTAGTATCCGGCGAGACCCAAGAATTGACGAATGTGAGTAGGAGTAGTAGGAGTCTCCCATTTACTAATGGCTTCGATTTTTGATGGATCTACTTTAATTGGTCACTTACAACATGACCAAGAAATTGAACTTCCTTCAACCAAAATTCACACTTGGAGAATTTGGCATAGAGTCGTTCTTGTCTTAAGAGTTCAAGCACAAGTCGGAGATGTTGTTCGTATTCTTCTTCGCTTTTAGAATAGACCAAGATGTCATCGATGAACACAATAATGAATTTATCAAGATACGGTTTGCACACGCGGTTCATAAGATCCATGAACATCGCCGGTGCGTTAGTGTGACCAAATGGCATTACAAGAAATTCATAACTGCCATAACGAGTTCGGAAAGCGGTTTTGGAGACATCTTCCCCCTTAACCCTTAATTGATGATAACCCGAGCGGAGATCGATTTTTGAATATACACAAGACCCTTATAGTTGATCAAAGAGGTCATCGATGCGAGGAAGAGGATATCGGTTCTTAACCGTCAATTTGTTTAGTTCACGATAATCAATGCACATTCGTAGGGATCCGTCTTTCTTTTTAACAAACAAAAACGGAGCGCCCCAAGGTGAATGGCTAGGTTGGATAAAACCACGATCAAGTAGTTCTTGGATTTAACTTTGCAATTCTTGCATTTCGGATGGAGCAAGTCTATAAGGTGCACGTGCTATGGGTGGGGCTCCCGGAATAAGATCGATTTGGAATTCAACCGATCGATGAGGTGGAAGACCCGGCAATTCGTCGGGAAATACATCGGAATAGTCACTAACAATTGGCACATCATTGATGTGCTTCTCATCGGACTCGACTTTCTTAACATGAGCAAGGATCGCAAAAAAACCCTTACGGAGTAGTTTTCTAACTTTAATGCACGAAACAAGGTTGAGCCCGGTGCAACTCTTATCGCCATAACCAATCAAGGGTTCACCATTCTCGATAGGAATTCGGATTGCGTTAAGATCACAAAGGATGTGAGATTTCATTTTGGCTAGCCAATTCATACCGATTATTACATCGAAGCTTCCTAGTTCCATGGGTATCAAGTCAATTTCAAACTCATTACCCAAAATGTTTAACGTACACCCTCAGTAATATGTGTCGGCACTCAATAATGGTATAAGTGGTATCTAGTAGAAGTGGTGGAGTTCTAAAAGAATGAGTCAAAGTCTTGGATACAAAACTCTTATCGGCACCCGAATCGAATAAACAAGTAACATAAGTGTTGTTGAGAAGAAACGTACCCGTGACTAGTTCATTGTCATCCCGGGCTTCCTCGGTGTTAATGTTGAAGACTCAGCCGCGTGTGTTGGGGTTGGCCTTCTTCTTCAGGCATTCATTCCTATAATGGCCCGTTTGGCCACATTCGTAACAAGTGACCATCTTTGGAGGATTGGGCCCTTTTCGAGCGACGGGGGCGGCACTTGTGCAATTGTTGGCCCTATGACCAACTCCTTGGCACCGGTGGCAAATTAGCTTGCCACACTCACCCGAGTGGTGCTTGTGACATTTGTTGCAAAAAGGTTTAGTTCCGGCATAACCTTTCTTGCCGTCGTTGGTGAAAGGCTTTTTGCTGATGGTGTTGTTATTGTAGTTACTTGATGGAGTGGCTTCCCATTTCCTTTTGTTGCCACCCGATTTGTCCTCGGCCTTAGGAGCCGGCACTACGATTTCATCAACCGTTTCAATCAATTGGTGGGCCATTTTCAAAGCGGCTTAGTGATTAGCGGGTTTGGAGGACATCACACCTTGTTTGATGCTCTTTGGAAGACCATCCATATAGAGTTCAACCCTTTGAGATTCGGGGTTTACGAGATTAGGACACATCAAGGATAGTTCGGCGAAGCGTTGGTTATAGGCCTTGAGATCGTTTCCGACCGCCTTCAAAGTTCTTAGCTCTTGTTCGAGCTTTCGGGTTTCTTCGCGAGGAAAATATTCACAATCATCTTTTCCCTTAAATCGGCCCAAGAGAGGGCATGAGCTTCATCGGTACCCACCGATTGTACATAGGTTGTGACGACCCGGAAATTTCCGACCAAATTTAAACTTTAATCTTTATATTATTCAGACACGATAAGCAAAGTTTGTTAAGTTAAATCTCAAGAATTTTAAACTGTGTTCATACATTCTTTATGACCTCGACCAAATTCCGACGATTCACGAACCGTTATATATATATAGATATGTATATGTATATATATATTATAACTTGAGAATATTAATAAAGTATTAAACGTATAATACTTTACACGAACGTATTTGTTTCAATATGATTTTCGACGAAACAAAAATATATTAAATGATTGAATTATCAGAAACATTGAATTATGATTACAAGTCTCTGTTGAGAGGCCCACTATGATTTGAGAAAATCTATTCCTCTTAACGATATTCAGAATAATTTGTAAAGCTATTTATAAATAAAAACAAAAAGTGTCATTTACGAAAGTTAGACAAAAGTTAGTGGAGAATTGGTTTCCATAATATTCTATTAATCTATTTTCAAACGTACAAAGACGTTTTCAGTTTAAAAAGAACTTTATTATTAAAACGTATATAACTTTTATAAATCTCTAGAATCACCTTTGACAACTCATTACTTAACCAGTATAATAAATATAACGATATTTATATTTTATTTCATTAAATATATATAACGATTTAAATTAATATTATATATATTTATATGCGTATTATACATACATAGTTTTTTATACTTTTACTATACTTTAACTTTACCTTTACTTTACTTTTACTTTACTTTACTTTAACTTTAATAATTCATACTTTAATAATTCACTTTAATAATTCATACTTTAATAATTCACTTTAATAATTCATACTTTAATAATTCACTTTAATAATTCATACTTTAATAATTCATACTTTAATAATTCACTTTAATAATTCATACTTTAATAATTCACTTTTATAATTCAAAAATCTATTATAAATAGAATTCAATAGGTTTCATTATTTCATAGAAACTTGAAAATATATTTCTCTAAACTCTCTCAATTGATATATATATATATATATATATATATATATATATATATATATATATATATATATATATATATATATATATATATATATATATATATATATTTGCTCTGTATTATTTCAAGATATTATTAGTATACATAAAATATTACAACGGGGTGCTGTCCGAGTGATTTCAAAATAGTTTTTTTGAATGAGTCGAAGCTAAGGAAATTATGGGTTATAGCTATGGAGGTGATGGGTATGGTTCATGGGTATGCTCGTGAGGTCAATATAGTGTTTATCATCTCCGTTGCGTCTACGTACTTTCCTGCAATATTGAATCTCAATATTGATACGTTCGTGAATCCGATGCCAACCTTGCACTTATTAAATGACGTTATATGTATTTTTACTACGAAATACAGTATTGTGAGTTTCATTTGCTCCCTTTTATATATATTTTTGGGACTGAGAATACATGCGCTGTTTTTATTAATGTTTTACGAAATAGGCACAAGTACTAAAACTAATTCTACGTGGGTTTAAACCAGAAATATACCCTTAGCTTGGTAACATTAAACTACTTGTCTATGTACGGTAGGCGCGAATCCTAAAGATAGATCTATTGGGCCTGACAAACCCCATCCTGACTATGGGATGCTTTAGTACTTCGAGGTTATTTTAAACACACCTGATCTGGTGTACTTCAGAGGGTAAAACATGAACGTTAAGGCTTGTTACCGGGTGCCTACAACTTATAGAATACTTTTATACACTTGCGAGTGTACATATATTTATAAACGGAAATCTTGTGGTCTATTAATATATTGAAATGATTGTTATGATAAACCTATGAACTCACCAACCTTTTGGTTGACATTTTAAAGCATGTTTATTCTCAGGTATTAAATAAATCTTCCGTTGTGCATTAGCTCATTTTAAGGATATTACTTGGAGTCATTCATGGCATATTTTGAAAGACGTTGCATTCGAGTCATTGAGTTCATCAAGATTATTATTAAGCCAATTATAGTTGGATGTATTATGAAATGGTGTGCATGCCGTCAACTTTCGTTGTAATGAAATTTTGTCTTTTAAAAACGAATGCAATGTTTGTAAAATGTATCATATAGAGGTCAAATACCTCGCGATGTAATCAACTATTGTGAATCGTTTATAATGTATATGAACGGGTCCTTTCAGTTGGTATCAGAGCGGTGGTCTTAGCGAACCAGGTCTGCATTAGTGTGTCTAACTGATAATCGTTAGGATGCATTAGTAAGTCTGGACTTCGACCGTGTCTGCATTTCAAAAGTTTTGCTCATCATTCTTGTCGGAAATTATCTGCTTATCATTCTTAGTCTAGACACATCTTATTGCATTGATTGCATGAATAGTGTATAGACAAAATTCATATCTTAGCGTATCTGCTAATTCATATCTTAGCGTATCTGTTACTGTAAACTTTGCCTGACATATTCCGTAAATGCCTTCGTAATCTACGAAACCTTTTGCTCTATATAATTAGAATACCACCCGATAGCCGGAAAATCATTTCATATCGAAAAATTCTTTATTCAATCGTACGAAATGGAATTTGTCATTAGTTCTAGTCCCTCGGATTCCAAAATGGAATCCCACTCAAGTTTCGAAAGCAGTGTGACCGGAATGGATCAACCAATTAGTCATCATCTATTCTGGATGAATTGGGGATGGGTTCGTAGCCTCCTTAATCATTGGAGACAAGAAGAAGGTGATCCCTTCCATCCACCACATTGCCCTCTTGGCGAAGAACCTGAAGCACTTACCGGCGAACCTATCCGAAACACCATTTTCTCTCTTATTTATAGAGTATCTCGTCACGATTACATACTACACCAAATTCTAGATTTTATTTATCCGCTCGTCCGAACCGACAATCACCCCGGTGTAATAGAAGAAGTCAACGAGCTTCGCGCTCGGGTAGTGGCTTTAGAGAATATGGTGCAAAGGTTACAAACACCAGCAGCAGCACCAGCAGCATAAACAGTACCACCATCAGCAACACCAACAGTACCATCACCACCACCAACAACAACATCCACATCCCACACCGCAACATCACAATATGTATCTCAAACATCAACGTCATACGCCCTGTAAATATCCAGGAATATCAACAACAACAAACGATGAAGTATTAATTCATAAACTTCATTGAAGAGATATCTCTGCGGCAGTTATGTAATCTTCAAAATCTTAGAGATTATTTAATTCTGACCGTAAATCGGATGATTGAACGGAGATGGTAGAGTAGAAACTTTGATCGAAAATGGTGTACGATTTACAAGCTAGAATTGTTTTACCAACAGCATCAACAGGACCGTAGCATCATCAACACAGTCAGTGCCGTCAGTATCGTCAGAATCAACAGCACCTGTAACATCACAAACTCTGTTAGTTCAAGAATCATTGTGGACATCATTACGAATCAACAACAAATATATTGTATCAACGAGTTATGAAGTATTAACTCATTTCCAATCGAAAGATTTATATGTATATTTTATATGTATAAATTTTTAAACCATAATAAATCTTCCCGTACTAAGCTATTATGTGTGAATCTTAACTACTCAGTTAATTCATATTACAAATATGCAATGATGTACGTCCTTCGTCCGCAACTTAACCATCGTTAATTACAATCTTTGTCTCAATTCAATAAAAATCCAATTTATAATAAATCAAGTGTATTATTCGAATATATGTTTGATTTTACGCTTTCATCATCGATGTACTCGAAACTTTTCAAATAACATCATTCGTACCTTGCGAAGTTCACAAGAATTTCACGAAAACCAACAAATAACAAAGTAATGATTCATAATTTCAATATTATTGAAGAAATACTTATGCAATTTATAAAGTTTTAGGGATTACTCAATTCTAGTTCCAACCATAAAACAAATGAGTTTAATTTAATATTAACTCATTAAATCTATATTACATCTAAAGAAAATATACACATATATTTTCATAAAGACTGTAATAAACTTCTTTTGTACAAAATATTAATTGTGAAATTTTTTTTAACGGGTAGGTAATACCCGAGAGATATATAAATTCACAATTAATATATTACATTTTTCGAAACTGATTCAGCAATCATCAACTATACTCCCTACTTTCACAACAATATCCATTCTTTCATATAAATCAAAACAATCATACTCATTCAAATTCAATTACATATTCTGATTTTGAAATCGCATAATTCAATTCGAAATATAACCAGTATCATCACTCTTAGATTCCTATATCTTTCAAAACTATACTTTGACTTCAAAACTGTGTTAGAACATCATATGTATTAACGATTACAATATGTGCTCAAACCCTTCGAAATTCCTGAAGACACTTCAACTAAGGAACAATCGAGATGATGATCCAACCACATGTTACCCACAGTTATACACCTGAAAAACTCTCAAAACCCAAGTCATAGTTCGACACGTATCCGTGTTAGACCCTTTGGCATTTACTAGCTAAAATAACTTTTCAATTCTGTTTCAAAATAGTCAGTTTTGTCACAGCTCCAGCAAGTCATCTTCGACTTCTCAATCAAAACAGTCTTATTATAACCTCGATAGATACGTTGCCCTTTCGCCAACGTTACCGGCGAATCGTTTATATTCACCACATTAGCAATAAACTTACCAACAACTTCATTGATCTTTGACTTTCCAAAAAAAAAAAATCATTATAATTATCGAAACCCTATCATATACTCATTCGTACCTTATAACAAGAATTGCCATACCAATTAATGAGAATCAGCAATCAGTATTTTGAAACCTTGCAGCATGTCTACATCAACAATTACATATACACACAACGTCTACCTCCAAGACTTACATTCTTTGAATGAAAAATTTCTGAAAAACACCCTAAACTGCGAACCAGTTCTCGAAATTTTGAAAAATGCTGATGAAGCAGCAAAAACTGTAAACGACCTTAACAGTAAAAAGTTGGATGATAAAGGATAGTATATTGGCAAAGCTCAGAAAAAGAGAAGCTTTGGAACTGGAAAACGGATTGAGCAAAGTATGAATGAGGCTGTGGACAAATCACAAAGGCTGAACCTGCCTTCAAAGAATCCAAATGATTCAGTACTTACTGAAGTCATTAACGAATACCTTGCTCCTGACTCTAAACCCTTGCGGACAATATCCTTCATCATCCTCTGATATTAGACATTCTAAGATATCATCGTATCTTTCATTATAAATATCATCCATACTTCTGAAGATATTTTTATAATTATTCTTATCTGAAATCATTTACCTCTTCGCGCTATCTGTATTATATCATAAAAGAAACTATTTTAGTTTCTAAATTCTGAAACATTCGAGTTTAAAATAGGAATATTCTTGAAGAAGTGTTGGGAGCTGAAGCATGAGTTAGTATAATATAATGACACTTGATCAACGTGATTATATTACAGTAATTCATGCTGAGTTTCTAAATGAAACATGATAATTCACAGATCATAACGTCATCATGTGCTATGTTACACGACTCTTGTATTCTCTTTGATTTCTAAATATCAAGAAAATATTTCTTGATGATTCGGCCTTTTCCGAGGTATTCTGGTAATTTGACAAGTCAAGATCGTGTCATTACAATTTCCTTCCTAGAACATTAACAATGTTCATTCCGAAATTTATATCTGCGAATTCTGGACCATTACAAGCGGTGCTTAATCGCAAGAAGAAGAAACGGAAGGACAAAGCTCCGAACTAGAAATGGGAGTATAAATCATAGAAAATAGAAGAGAGCATTAACTGTGGATGACAATGATTATAGAAGAAGCAAGGACTTTGAAATATAAGGGAAGATATAAAACCCAACAACAACCCAGAAATCACAAACCGTATATATCAATGCATATAGCAATATAAAGACACGGGAGAACTAAAAACACTATAAAACCAAGAGTATAGTAGAAGTAAATAGATTCTTCCGGAGGCAGATGAAAAAGAAGAGCGACAGATATGAAAGTGAGGAGTATATCAAGAATTAGCACTGGATGAAGCATATTGACAAATACTTTAAAATATGAGTTGAGAAGGTGTGAGTTGTAAGAAAACAAATGAGGTGGATTTATAGTGAAATATCCGACAGAGAAATCAAAATGGATTATCGCATTAATTCGAAGAGGATCATAATTTCCTTAATCGCCAAATAATCAAATCCAATATAGATTACAAAGATTTTCTTTTCGGAGATCAATCGTGATGACGTCAAAAGATACGACGAATCACTATTATCTTATTTCATTCATTTACGATAACTTCACTCATACGCTTCGAGTAATCGAATTATTTTATCCATTCTTCTTGAATATGATAAAACTCTATAATCGTTATAATAACATTCTCATTGTTAGTCATGACGACCTCTATCAAATTTCGGGGACGAAATTTCTTTAACGGGTAGGTACTGTGACGACCCAGAAATTTCCGACCAAATTTGAACTTTAATCTTTATATTATTCAGACACGATAAGCAAAGTTTGTTAAGTTAAATCTCAAGAATTTTAAACTGTGTTCATACATTCATTATAACCTCGACCAAATTCCGACGATTCACGAACCGTTATATATAAATAGATATGTATATGTATATATATATTATAACTTGAGAATATTAATAAAGTATTAAACGTATAATACTTTACACGAACGTATTTGTTTCAATATGATTTTCGACGAAAAAAAATATATTAAATGATTGAATTATCAGAAACATTGAATTATGATTACAAGTCTCTGTTGAGAGGTCCACTATGATTTGAGAAAATCTATTCCTCTTAACGATATTCAGAATAATTTGCAAAGCTATTTATAAATAAAAACAAAAAGTGTCATTTACGAAAGTTAGACAAAAGTTAGTGGAGAATTGGTTTCCATAATATTCTATTAATCTATTTTCAAACGTACAAAGACGTTTTCAGTTTAAAAAGAACTTTATTATTAAAACGTATATAACTTTTATAAATATCTAGAATCACCTTTGACAACTCATTACTTAACCAGTATAATAAATATAACGATATTTATATTTTATTTCATTAAATATATATAACGATTTAAATTAATATTATATATATTTATACGCGTATTATACATACATAGTTTTTTATACTTTTACTATACTTTAACTTTACCTTTACTTTACTTTTACTTTACTTTACTTTAACTTTAATAATTCATACTTTAATAATTCACTTTAATAATTCATACTTTAATAATTCACTTTAATAATTTATACTTTAATAATTCACTTTAATAATTCATACTTTAATAATTCATACTTTAATAATTCACTTTAATAATTCATACTTTAATAATTCACTTTTATAATTCAAAAATCTATTATAAATAGAATTCAATAGGTTTCATTATTTCAGAGAAACTTGAAAATATATTTCTCTAAACTCTCTCAATTGATATATATATATATATATATATATATATATATATATATATATATATATATATATATATATATATATATATATATATATATATATATATATATATATATTTGCTCTGTATTATTTCAAGATATTATTAGTATACATAAAATATTACGACGGAGTGATGTCCGAGTGATTTCAAAATAGTTTTTTTGAATGATTCGAAGCTAAGGAAATTATGGGTTATAGCTATGGAGGTGATGGGTATGGTTCATGGGTATGCTCGTGAGGTCAATCTAGTGTTTATCATCTCCGTTACGTCTACGTACTTTCCTTCAATATTGAATCTCAATATTGATACGTTCGTGAATCCGATGCCAACCTTACACTTATTAAATGACGTTATATGTATTTTTACTACGAAATACAGTATTGTGAGTTTCATTTGCTCCCTTTTATATATATTTTTGGGACTGAGAATACATGCGCTGTTTTTATTAATGTTTTACGAAATAGGCACAAGTACTAAAACTAATTCTACGTGGGTTTAAACCAGAAATATACCCTTAGCTTGGTAACATTAAACTACTTGTCTATGTACGGTAGGCGCGTGTAGTGACCCGAACTTTTCCATGTTTATATATATTAATTGAGATTGATATTTACATGATTAAATGTTTCCAACATGTTAAGCAATCAAACTTGTTAAGACTTGATTAATTGAAATATGTTTCATATAGACAATTGACCACCCAAGTTGACCGGTGATTCACGAACGTTAAAACTTGTAAAAACTATATGATGACATATATATGGATATATATATAGTTAACATGATACTATGATAAGTAAACATATCATTAAGTATATTAACAATGAACTACATATGTAAAAACAAGACTACTAACTTAATGATTTTTAAACGAGACATATATGTAACGATTATCGTTGTAAAGACATTTAATGTATATATATCATATTAAGAGATATTCATACATGATAATATCATGATAATATAATAATTTAAAATCTCATTTGATATTATAAACATTGGGTTAACAACATTTAACAAGATCGTTAACCTAAAAGTTTCAAAACAACACTTACATGTAACGACTAACGATGACTTAACGACTCAGTTAAAATGTATATACATGTAGTGTTTTAATATGTATTTATACACTTTTGAAAGACTTCAATACACTTATCAAAATACTTCTACTTAACAAAAATGCTTACAATTACATCCTCGTTCAGTTTCATCAACAATTCTACTCGTATGCACCCGTATTCGTACTCGTACAATACACAGCTTTTAGATGTATGTACTATTGGTATATACACTCCAATGATCAGCTCTTAGCAGCCCATGTGAGTCACCTAACACATGTGGGAACCATCATTTGGCAACTAGCATGAAATATCTCATAAAATTACAAAAATATGAGTAATCATTCATGACTTATTTACATGAAAACAAAATAACATATCCTTTATATCTAATCCATACACCAACGACCAAAAACACCTACAAACACTTTCATTCTTCAATTTTCTTCATCTAATTGATCTCTCTCAAGTTCTATCTTCAAGTTCTAAGTGTTCTTCATAAATTCTAAAAGTTCTAGTTTCATAAAATCAAGAATACTTTCAAGTTTGCTAGCTCACTTCCAATCTTGTAAGGTGATCATCCAACCTCAAGAAATCTTTGTTTCTTACAGTAGGTTATCATTCTAATACAAGGTAATAATCATATTCAAACTTTGGTTCAATTTCTATAACTATAACAATCTTATTTTAAGTGATGATCTTACTTGAACTTGTTTTCGTGTCATGATTCTGCTTCAAGAACTTCGAGCCATCCAAGGATCCATTGAAGCTAGATCCATTTTTCTCTTTTCCAGTAGGTTTATCCAAGGAACTTAAGGTAGTAATGATGTTCATTACATCATTCGATTCATACATATAAAGCTATCTTATTCGAAGATTTAAACTTGTAATCACTAGAACATAGTTTAGTTAATTCTAAACTTGTTCGCAAACAAAAGTTAATCCTTCTAACTTGACTTTTAAAATCAACTAAACACATGTTCTATATCTATATGATATGCTAACTTAATGATTTAAAACCTGGAAACACGAAAAACACCGTAAAACCGGATTTACGCCGTCGTAGTAACACCGCGGGCTGTTTTGGGTTAGTTAATTAAAAACTATGATAAACTTTGATTTAAAAGTTGTTATTCTGAGAAAATTATTTTTATTATGAACATGAAACTATATCCAAAAATTATGGTTAAACTCAAAGTGGAAGTATGTTTTCTAAAATGGTCATCTAGACGTCGTTCTTTCGACTGAAATGACTACCTTTACAAAAACGACTTGTAACTTATTTTTCCGACTATAAACCTATACTTTTTCTGTTTAGATTCATAAAATAGAGTTCAATATGAAACCATAGCAATTTGATTCACTCAAAACGGATTTAAAATGAAGAAGTTATGGGTAAAACAAGATTGGATAATTTTTCTCATTTTAGCTACGTGAAAATTGGTAACAAATCTATTCCAACCATAACTTAATCAACTTTATTGTATATTATGTAATCTTGAGATACCATAGACACGTATACAATGTTTCGACCTATCATGTCGACACATCTATATATATTTCGGAACAACCATAGACACTCTATATGTGAATGTTGGAGTTAGCTATACAGGGTTGAGGTTGATTCCAAAATATATTTAGTTTGAGTTGTGATCAATACTGAGATACGTATACACTGGGTCGTGGATTGATTAAAGATAATATTTATCGATTTATTTATGTACATCTAACTGTGGACAACTAGTTGTAGGTTACTAACGAGGACAGCTGACTTAATAAACTTAAAACATCAAAATATATTAAAAGTGTTGTAAATATATTTTGAACATACTTTGATATATATGTATATATTGTTATAGGTTCGTGAATCAACCAGTGGCCAAGTCTTACTTCCCGACGAAGTAAAAATCTGTGAAAGTGAGTTATAGTCCCACTTTTAAAATCTAATATTTTTGGGATGAGAATACATGCAGGTTTTATAAATGATTTACAAAATAGACACAAGTACGTGAAACTACATTCTATGGTTGAATTATCGAAATCGAATATGCCCCTTGTTATTAAGTCTGGTAATCTAAGAATTAGGGAACAGACACCCTAATTGACGCGAATCCTAAAGATAGATCTATTGGGCTTAACAAACCCCATCCAAAGTACCGGATGCTTTAGTACTTCGAAATTTATATCATATCCGAAGGGTGTCCCGGAATGATGGGGATATTCTTATATATGCATCTTGTTAATGTCGGTTACCAGGTGTTCACCATATGAATGATTTTTATCTCTATGTATGGGATGTGTATTGAAATATGAAATCTTGTGGTCTATTATTATGATTTGATATATATAGGTTAAACCTATAACTCACCAACATTTTTGTTGACGTTTTAAACATGTTTATTCTCAGGTGATTATTAAGAGCTTCCGCTGTCGCATACTTAAATAAGGACAAGATTTGGAGTCCATGCTTGTATGATATTGTGTAAAAACTGCATTCAAGAAACTTATTTTGTTGTAACATATTTGTATTGTAAACCATTATGTAATGGTCGTGTGTAAACATGATATTTTAGATTATCATTATTTGATAATCTACGTAAAGCTTTTTAAACCTTTATTGATGAAATAAAGGTTATGGTTTGTTTAAAAATGAATGCAGTCTTTGAAAAACGTCTCATATAGAGGTCAAAACCTCGCAACGAAATCAATTAATATGGAACGTTTTTAATCAATAAGAACGGGACATTTCAGTTGGTATCAGAGCGATGGTCTTAGAGAACCAGAATTTTGCATTAGTGTGTCTTATCTAGTTTGTTAGGATGCATTAGTGAGTCTGGACTTCGACCGTGTTTACTTGAAAAATGATTGCTTAACAAATTTTGTTGGAAACTATATATTTTTAACATGTGAATATTATGTGATATATTAATCTCTTAACGCGTTTGATATTATGTGATAGATGTCTACCTCTAGAACAAGTCCCATTGACTCACCTAATAATAATGAAGAGTCAAATGTAAATTGGAATGATTCGTGGACTGATTCACAAGTTCCCGAAGAGGAACCGGAAGAAGAGTCGGAACCGGAAGAAGAATCGGAACCGGAAGAAGAATCGGAACCGGATGAAGAAATAGAACCGGTGGGGGAAATAATAAAACGGTTAAGTAAAAGAAAATCCTCAACCAACCGACCAAGGTTAATTATGGTCAATGGTGTTTCCGCCAAGGAAGCAAAATATTGGGAGGATTACCAATTCTCCGATGAATCAGAATCCGACGAGAATTCCGATGATGTTATAGAAATTACCCCAACTGAATTTAAAAAGGCAAAAGAAAATAATAAGGGAAAGGGCATAAAAATAGAGAAATCTAATTCCAACCCCGATGAACTGTATATGTATCGTCAACCCCCGAAGTCCTTAAGTTGTAACAATGACCCGGGAACCTCTAAACCACCAGGTTTTTCTAAACCAATGTGGATAACGACGGCTCGTATTAGGGGAACATCATATATCCCTAGAAACTTGGCAAAACGAACTAAAATCGAAGAAGAAGAAACGAACGAGTCGGAATAAGAGAGTTGTATTCGTGTGGTGTAATATATGTAATATAGTGTTCTTATGCTTTATGATATATGTAAAAATTGCTTGTATTAATAAGTATTTTTTATGAATCTAACTCTTGTCTATTTTACAGTTTAAAAACACAAAATGGATAGACAACCCAATATTTTAAGAGACCTACCCGGAGACATGATTGATGAAATCTTGTCTAGAGTCGGCCAGAATTCCTCGGCACAACTATTTAAGGCGAGATCAGTTTGTAAGACATTCGAAGAACGTTCCAAGAATGTCTTGGTTTATAAGAGACTTTCGTTTGAAAGATGGGGGATATCACATTGGGAAACCCATAAGTTACGATGTGTTTACTTTGACGCATATATTGCGGGGAACCCAAATGCTATTTTACGCAACGGGTTAAGAAATTATTTTGACTCAATATATCCGAATATTGGACTTCTTGATTTAGAAAAAGCGGCTAACATGCAACATAAAGAAGCATGTTATGCTTACGGATTAGTAATGTTCGCTTCTCACCAAAGTGAGAACAAGAACATCGGGCTACAACTATTAAACAAAACATTTCCACAAGTGACGGAGTCGGTAATTGGGGTAAGAAATGAGGTTTTTAGATTGTTACGGGACTGTTGGACATTACGGAACCCTCGTCCCTTTGATGACGTTACAACACGCTGTCTTATCAACGGCCATAACGGTTATGTTGCACAAGACCAAGGATGGGAAGTAGTCCTAGTAAAACCAGAATGCATGACTTGTTTCTGGACGTATGAATTACGTGTCTTTATTGCCTTTGCTGAACGACTTGTGTATTAGCTAGAATTATCTTCACAACTATCTTGTATCAAATTTATTGTGTGCTATATTTCATGCTTTATGTAAAATAAGCGGTATTGTAAGTTTGTAAAATATTGTATAAAAGTTTGAACGCGAAATATTATTATAATCAGTTTTTCATATAGAATTGTAGTAGTTGAATTGTATATTAGCTACTAAGTATGAACTTAACGGGTAGGTACTACCCGAATTTAAACTTATAAAACGCTAATATGAAGAAAAAGCTTTTATAAATGAGTTCATATTATGCTACGAAATACTATTAACTACTCTTAATATTCTGTATGATTAACTTGTTCCATTTAACTATTTTGAAGGAAATGGCACAGACTACTCGACACACCGTGAATATGAATGAAGAGGAATTCCGTACTTTTCTAGCTTCAAACATAGCCGCAGTACAGGCTGCGCTACATACCAACAATAACCTTGGATCTAACAGTACAGGAAATCGTGTAGGATGCACCTACAAAGAATTCACTGCCTGCAAACCTTTGGAATTTGATGGAACCGAAGGACCGATCGGATTGAAACGGTGGACCGAGAAGGTCGAATCGGTGTTTGCCATAAGTAAGTGTACTGAAGAAGACAAAGTGAAGTACGCTACGCATACCTTCACAGGTTCTGCGTTAACATGGTGGAATACCTATCTAGAGCAAGTGGGACAAGACGATGCGTACGCACTACCGTGGTCAGCATTCAAGCACTTGATGAACGAGAAGTACCGTCCCAGAACCGAGGTCAATAAGCTCAAGACAGAACTTAGAGGGTTACGAACCCAAGGATTTGATATTACCACGTACGAAAGACGATTCACAGAATTGTGCCTATTGTGTCCGGGAGCATTCGAAGATGAGGAAGAGAAGATCGACGCGTTTGTGAAAGGATTACCGGAAAGAATCCAAGAAGATATAAGTTCACACGAGCCCGCCTCCATACAACAGGCATGTAGAATGGCTCACAAACTAGTGAACCAGATTGAAGAAAGAATTAAAGAACAGACTGCTGAAGAGGCCAATGTGAAGCAAGTCAAAAGAAAGTGGGAGGAAAATGGTGATAAGAATCACCAATACAACAACAACAACAATCGCAACATCAATCGCAACTACAACAAACGGCTCAACAACAACAACAACAACAACAACAACAGCAACTACAACAATCATCCCAACAACAATAATAACCGCAACAACAACAACAATCAGAAACAGCTATGCCAAAGGTGTGAAAAGTATCACTCGGGGTTCTGCACCAAATTTTGCAACAAGTGTAAAAGAAATGGTCATAGCGCGGCGAAGTGTGAGGTCTACGGACTAGGGGTTAATAGAACAAAAGGAACAAATGGTGTCGGAACGAGTAATGGCGGAGCAAGTAGTGTCGGAGCAAGCTATGCCAATGTAGTTTGTTATAAATGTGGAAAACCGGGCCACATTATTAGAAATTGCCCGAACCAGGAGAACACGAATGGACAAGGCCGCGGAAGAGTTTTCAATATTAATGCGGCAGAGGCACAGGAAGACCCGGAGCTTGTTACGGGTACGTTTCTTATTGACAATAAATCTGCTTACGTTTTATTTGATTCGGGTGCGGATAGAAGCTATATGAGTAGAGATTTTTGTGCTAAATTAAGTTGTCCATTGACGCCTTTGGATAGTAAATTTTTACTCGAATTAGCAAATGGTAAATTAATTTCAGCAGATAATATATGTCGGAATCGAGAAATTAAACTGGTTAGCGAAACATTTAAGATTGATTTGATACCAGTAGAGTTAGGGAGTTTTGATGTGATAATCGGTATGGACTGGTTGAAAGAAGTGAAAGCAGAGATCGTTTGTTACAAAAATGCAATCCGCATTATACGAGAAAAAGGAAAACCCTTAATGGTGTACGGAGAAAAGGGCAACACGAAGCTACATCTTATTAGTAATTTGAAGGCACAAAAACTAATAAGAAAAGGTTGCTATGCTGTTTTAGCACACGTCGAGAAAGTACAAACTGAAGAAAAGAGCATCAATGATGTTCCCGTCGCAAAAGAATTTCCCGATGTATTTCTGAAAGAATTACCGGGATTACCCCCACATCGATCCGTTGAATTTCAAATAGATCTTGTACCAGGAGCTGCACCAATAGCTCGTGCTCCTTACAGACTCGCACCCAGTGAGATGAAAGAACTGCAAAGCCAATTACAAGAACTTTTAGAGCGTGGTTTCATTCGACCAAGCACATCACCTTGGGGAGCTCCTGTTTTGTTTGTCAAGAAGAAAGATGGTACATTCAGGTTGTGTATCGACTACCGAGAGTTGAACAAACTTACCATCAAGAATCGCTACCCACTACCGAGAATCGACGACTTATTTGATCAACTACAAGGCTCGTCTGTTTATTCAAAGATTGACTTACGTTCCGGGTATCATCAAATGCGGGTGAAAGAAGATGATATTCCAAAGACTGCTTTCAGAACACGTTACGGTCATTACGAGTTTATGGTCATGCCGTTTGGTTTAACTAATGCACCAGCTGTGTTCATGGACCTTATGAACCGAGTGTGTGGACCATACCTTGACAAGTTTGTCATTGTTTTCATTGATGACATACTTATTTACTCAAAGAATGACCGAGAACACGGTGAACATTTGAGAAAGGTGTTAGAAGTATTGAGGAAGGAAGAATTGTACGCTAAGTTTTCAAAGTGTGCATTTTGGTTGGAAGAAGTTCAATTCCTCGGTCACATAGTGAACAAAGAAGGTATTAAGGTGGATCCGGCAAAGATAGAAACTGTTGAAAAGTGGGAAACCCCGAAAACTCCGAAACACATACGCCAGTTTTTAGGACTAGCTGGTTACTACAGAAGGTTCATCCAAGACTTTTCCAGAATAGCAAAACCCTTGACTGCATTAACGCATAAAGGGAAGAAATTTGAATGGAATGATGAACAAGAGAAAGCGTTTCAGTTATTGAAGAAAAAGCTAACTACGGCACCTATATTGTCATTGCCTGAAGGGAATGATGATTTTGTGATTTATTGTGATGCATCAAAGCAAGGTCTCGGTTGTGTATTAATGCAACGAACGAAGGTGATTGCTTATGCGTCTAGACAATTGAAGATTCACGAACAAAATTATACGACGCATGATTTGGAATTAGGCGCGGTTGTTTTTGCATTAAAGACTTGGAGGCACTACTTATATGGGGTCAAAAGTATTATATATACCGACCACAAAAGTCTTCAACACATATTTAATCAGAAACAACTGAATATGAGGCAGCGTAGTTGGATTGAATTGTTGAATGATTACGACTTTGAGATTCGTTACCACCCGGGGAAGGCAAATGTGGTAGCCGATGCCTTGAGCAGGAAGGACAGAGAACCCATTCGAGTAAAATCTATGAATATAATGATTCATAATAACATTACTACTCAAATAAAGGAGGCGCAACAAGGAGTTTTAAAAGAGGGAAATTTAAAGGATGAAATACCCAAAGGATCGGAGAAGCATCTTAATATTCGGGAAGACGGAACTCGGTATAGGGCTGAAAGGATTTGGGTACCAAAATTTGGAGATATGAGAGAAATGGTACTTAGAGAAGCTCATAAAACCAGATACTCAATACATCCTGGAACGGGGAAGATGTACAAGGATCTCAAGAAACATTTTTGGTGGCCGGGTATGAAAGCCGATGTTGCTAAATACGTAGGAGAATGTTTGACGTGTTCTAAGGTCAAAGCTGAGCATCAGAAACCATCAGGTCTACTTCAACAACCCGAAATCCCGGAATGGAAATGGGAAAACATTACCATGGATTTCATCACTAAATTGCCAAGGACTGCAAGTGGTTTTGATACTATTTGGGTAATAGTTGATCGTCTCACCAAATCAGCACACTTCCTACCAATAAGAGAAGATGACAAGATGGAGAAGTTAGCACGACTGTATTTGAAGGAAGTCGTCTCCAGACATGGAATACCAATCTCTATTATCTCTGATAGGGATGGCAGATTTATTTCAAGATTCTGGCAGACATTACAGCAAGCATTAGGAACTCGTCTAGACATGAGTACTGCCTATCATCCACAAACTGATGGGCAGAGCGAAAGGACGATACAAACGCTTGAAGACATGCTACGAGCATGTGTTATTGATTTCGGAAACAGTTGGGATCGACATCTACCGTTAGCAGAATTTTCCTACAACAACAGCTACCATTCAAGCATTGAGATGGCGCCGTTTGAAGCACTTTATGGTAGAAAGTGCAGGTCTCCGATTTGTTGGAGTGAGGTGGGGGATAGACAGATTACGGGTCCGGAGATTATACAAGAAACTACCGAGAAGATCATCCAAATTCAACAACAGTTGAAAACTGCCCAAAGTCGACAAAAGAGCTACGCTGACATTAAAAGAAAAGATATAGAATTTGAAATTAGAGAGATGGTCATGCTTAAAGTTGCACCTTGGAAAGGCGTTGTTCGATTTGGTAAACGAGGGAAATTAAATCCAAGGTATATTGGACCATTCAAGATTATTGATCGTGTCGGACCAGTAGCTTACCGACTTGAGTTACCTCAACAACTCGCGGCTGTACATAACACTTTCCACGTCTCGAATTTGAAGAAATGTTTTGCTAAAGAAGATCTCACTATTCCGTTAGATGAAATCCAAATCAACGAAAAACTTCAATTCATCGAAGAACCCGTCGAAATAATGGATCGTGAGGTTAAAAGACTTAAGCAAAACAAGATACCAATTGTTAAGGTTCGATGGAATGCTCGTAGAGGACCCGAGTTCACCTGGGAGCGTGAAGATCAAATGAAGAAGAAATACCCGCATCTATTTCCAGAAGATTCATCAACACCTTCAACAGCTTAAAATTTCGGGACGAAATTTATTTAACGGGTAGGTACTGTAGTGACCCGAACTTTTCCATGTTTATATATATTAATTGAGATTGATATTTACATGATTAAATGTTTCCAACATGTTAAGCAATCAAACTTGTTAAGACTTGATTAATTGAAATATGTTTCATATAGACAATTGACCACCCAAGTTGACCGGTGATTCACGAACGTTAAAACTTGTAAAAACTATATGATGACATATATATGGATATATATATAGTTAACATGATACTATGATAAGTAAACATTTCATTAAGTATATTAACAATGAACTACATATGTAAAAACAAGACTACTAACTTAATGATTTTTAAACGAGACATATATGTAACGATTATCGTTGTAAAGACATTTAATGTATATATATCATATTAAGAGATATTCATACATGATAATATCATGATAATATAATAATTTAAAATCTCATTTGATATTATAAACATTGGGTTAACAACATTTAACAAGATCGTTAACCTAAAAGTTTCAAAACAACACTTACATGTAACGACTAACGATGACTTAACGACTCAGTTAAAATGTATATACATGTAGTGTTTTAATATGTATTTATACACTTTTGAAAGACTTCAATACACTTATCAAAATACTTCTACTTAACAAAAATGCTTACAATTACATCCTCGTTCAGTTTCATCAACAATTCTACTCGTATGCACCCGTATTCGTACTCGTACAATACACAGCTTTTAGATGTATGTACTATTGGTATATACACTCCAATGATCAGCTCTTAGCAGCCCATGTGAGTCACCTAACACATGTGGGAACCATCATTTGGCAACTAGCATGAAATATCTCATAAAATTACAAAAATATGAGTAATCATTCATGACTTATTTACATGAAAACAAAATAACATATCCTTTATATCTAATCCATACACCAACGACCAAAAACACCTACAAACACTTTCATTCTTCAATTTTCTTCATCTAATTGATCTCTCTCAAGTTCTATCTTCAAGTTCTAAGTGTTCTTCATAAATTCTAAAAGTTCTAGTTTCATAAAATCAAGAATACTTTCAAGTTTGCTAGCTCACTTCCAATCTTGTAAGGTGATCATCCAACCTCAAGAAATCTTTGTTTCTTACAGTAGGTTATCATTCTAATACAAGGTAATAATCATATTCAAACTTTGGTTCAATTTCTATAACTATAACAATCTTATTTTAAGTGATGATCTTACTTGAACTTGTTTTCGTGTCATGATTCTGCTTCAAGAACTTCGAGCCATCCAAGGATCCATTGAAGCTAGATCCATTTTTCTCTTTTCCAGTAGGTTTATCCAAGGAACTTAAGGTAGTAATGATGTTCATAACATCATTCGATTCATACATATAAAGCTATCTTATTCGAAGATTTAAACTTGTAATCACTAGAACATAGTTTAGTTAATTCTAAACTTGTTCGCAAACAAAAGTTAATCCTTCTAACTTGACTTTTAAAATCAACTAAACACATGTTCTATATCTATATGATATGCTAACTTAATGATTTAAAACCTGGAAACACGAAAAACACCGTAAAACCGGATTTACGCCGTCGTAGTAACACCGCGGGCTGTTTTGGGTTAGTTAATTAAAAACTATGATAAACTTTGATTTAAAAGTTGTTATTCTGAGAAAATTATTTTTATTATGAACATGAAACTATATCCAAAAATTATGGTTAAACTCAAAGTGGAAGTATGTTTTCTAAAATGGTCATCTAGACGTCGTTCTTTCGACTGAAATGACTACCTTTACAAAAACGACTTGTAACTTATTTTTCCGACTATAAACCTATACTTTTTCTGTTTAGATTCATAAAATAGAGTTCAATATGAAACCATAGCAATTTGATTCACTCAAAACGGATTTAAAATGAAGAAGTTATGGGTAAAACAAGATTGGATAATTTTTCTCATTTTAGCTACGTGAAAATTGGTAACAAATCTATTCCAACCATAACTTAATCAACTTGTATTGTATATTATGTAATCTTGAGATACCATAGACACGTATACAATGTTTCGACCTATCATGTCGACACATCTATATATATTTCGGAACAACCATAGACACTCTATATGTGAATGTTGGAGTTAGCTATACAGGGTTGAGGTTGATTCCAAAATATATTTAGTTTGAGTTGTGATCAATACTGAGATACGTATACACTGGGTCGTGGATTGATTAAAGATAATATTTATTGATTTATTTCTGTACATCTAACTGTGGACAACTAGTTGTAGGTTACTAACGAGGACAGCTGACTTAATAAACTTAAAACATCAAAATATATTAAAAGTGTTGTAAATATATTTTGAACATACTTTGATATATATGTATATATTGTTATAGGTTCGTGAATCAACCAGTGGCCAAGTCTTACTTCCCGACGAAGTAAAAATCTGTGAAAGTGAGTTATAGTCCCACTTTTAAAATCTAATATTTTTGGGATGAGAATACATGCAGGTTTTATAAATGATTTACAAAATAGACACAAGTACGTGAAACTACATTCTATGGTTGAATTATCGAAATCGAATATGCCCCTTGTTATTAAGTCTGGTAATCTAAGAATTAGGGAACAGACACCCTAATTGACGCGAATCCTAAAGATAGATCTATTGGGCTTAACAAACCCCATCCAAAGTACCGGATGCTTTAGTACTTCGAAATTTATATCATATCCGAAGGGTGTCCCGGAATGATGGGGATATTCTTATATATGCATCTTGTTAATGTCGGTTACCAGGTGTTCACCATATGAATGATTTTTATCTCTATGTATGGGATGTGTATTGAAATATGAAATCTTGTGGTCTATTATTATGATTTGATATATATAGGTTAAACCTATAACTCACCAACATTTTTGTTGACGTTTTAAGCATGTTTATTCTCAGGTGATTATTAAGAGCTTCCGCTGTCGCATACTTAAATAAGGACAAGATTTGGAGTCCATGCTTGTATGATATTGTGTAAAAACTGCATTCAAGAAACTTATTTTGTTGTAACATATTTGTATTGTAAACCATTATGTAATGGTCGTGTGTAAACATGATATTTTAGATTATCATTATTTGATAATCTACGTAAAGCTTTTTAAACCTTTATTGATGAAATAAAGGTTATGGTTTGTTTAAAAATGAATGCAGTCTTTGAAAAACGTCTCATATAGAGGTCAAAACCTCGCAACGAAATCAATTAATATGGAACGTTTTTAATCAATAAGAACGGGACATTTCAGCGCGAATCCTAAAGATAGATCTATTGGGCCTGACAAACCCCATCCTGACTATGGGATGCTTTAGTACTTCGAGGTTATTTTAAACACACCTGATCTGGTGTACTTCAGAGGGTAAAACATGAACGTTAAGGCTTGTTACCGGGTGCCTACAACTTATAGAATACTTTTATACACTTGCGAGTGTACATATATTTATAAACGGAAATCTTGTGGTCTATTAATATATTGAAATGATTGTTATGATAAACCTATGAACTCACCAACCTTTTGGTTGACATTTTAAAGCATGTTTATTCTCAGGTATTAAATAAATCTTCCACTGTGAATTAGCTCATTTTAAGGATATTACTTGGAGTCATTCATGGCATATTTTGAAAGACGTTGCATTCGAGTCATTGAGTTCATCAAGATTATTATTAAGCCAATTATAGTTGGATGTATTATGAAATGGTGTGCATGCCGTCAACTTTCGTTGTAAAGAAAGTTTGTCTTTTAAAAACGAATGCAATGTTTGTAAAATGTATCATATAGAGGTCAAATACCTCGCGATGTAATCAACTATTGTGAATCGTTTATAATGTATATGAACGGGTCCTTTCATAGGTGTTCCACCATGTAAGAGCGACACCGGCGAGAGTGTGGGTGGAGTACTTGACCTTTTCTTGGTCCCGACAACCGCTTATGCTAAAGACGGCCTCCGTTTGTTTGAACCATCGAGTGAGAGTAACCGGTCCCCCGGTTCCATCATAAGTGTGAGGTTTGCACCCCATAAAAGCTTTGTAGGAGCACCCTTCGCTAGAGTTACCGACCCCTTGGTTGTTGTTATTGTTGTTATTGTTGTTGTTGTTGGTGGAGTGACCGGCCATGGCCGCCTCTACGGCGGTGGCCACCATTCGTTGTAGTGCTTGTTCGGGAGTTTCACGACGTGGCACACGGCGAGGAGGCATTGTTCCTTCAAAACAAAAGAATACCGTTGGTTAGTATTCTATATAATACTAACCGTGATATGGAATAAAGATAGAGAGAAAATTTTCCTTGACTTGCCTTAAAATCTTTATGTCATAATGTCGGAACGTTCATATGAGTCACCGTAATATAATCCCGGAAATTATATTACCTTAATTCATATGTGCATTCGACATTACTTCATGTAGTTAAGGTGGCGTGTCAATCAAATTTGTCAACATGAGATTAAGGTAGAATAAGAATAGATATGATAGAAGAGTTCGAGTATAATGCACAAGTAGTCAAGTAATTCCTACTTCAAGTCTATATGCCGGTTGTAGTCTAGACTCACCAATGTACCCTATGACTCGGGGTTGACACCAATGAACTCTAAATCCCTACAGCCAATGCTCTGATACCATCTGTAGCGACCCGACCAAATCATGTTTGACGGCGCCGTCTACGTAGGTCCCATTACATGGTCATAAGTCTTTAAGACAAAGTTTGACCTAAAATATGTCGCATTCATTTCATAAGTGTGGATGTTTCATAGTTTACAAAAGTAGTTTCCATAACTAGTACATAACGATGTTTAAAGTACAAACAAAACACGTGCGACACAGTTTAAAGTAGTCAAAAGACGCTCCACATATGCAAGTATACTCGACAACCAAAGTAAGTATCAAAAAGAATGTGCGGAAGCATGTATCACCTAATGATCAAGGACCTGAGAAAAACATAGAAATCTGTCAACGAAAATATTGGTGAAATCATAGGTTTAAGTAAGTAAATGAGTAAAAGTAAGTCGAACCACAAGATTTGCATCATTGATAAATAGTAATACATTCTAAAAGTTAATATTCACGAGCACCCAATTATCAAGGCTTAACGTTTCCTTCAATAGTACCCCATCACAATAGTGTTAGAACATACACTGTTTCTCGAAAATATATTTCATCCGAATAACGTTAGCGAACCGTCCGAATGAGGGTTTGTCAAACCCATATGGCCATATAACATAAGTTCTCGCCTACACCTTCAAGTGTAACTAATGATAATCGAATTGAGGATTTTTGTTCTAAACTCGTATGTAGAATGTTTGTTTTCATGTACTTGTGTTCACTTAGTTAAAAGAAGCGTTTATGTTTTCTCATCCCAAAAGTAAGTTCAAAAGAGTAAAAAGTGGGACTATGATCTCACCTTGAGCGCAAGAGTAAATAAGTACTTTGACAAGTGACGTGTGCAAAGAATAATGCTAGTCTTGATCTAAACAAATAGGTTGTATCAATATTGATAATCATGTTTGATCAAAGAAGTTCAATTAGTCCTATGGCTTGTTATGACTCGATTATGTAGCATGTGAATCAAATTGTCAAGTTTCATACAAGATACAAGTATAGAAACAAGTTAGGACGGTTGCATAATCATTTGGTTATGTTTGACAAAAAGTCGAACTTCGGTCGGGTCAAAGTCAACGAAAAAGTCAACATGTTCGGGTCGGGTCCCGAACTATTTTTCTGTGGTTAGGAGTCATATATAAGCATGTTAGAACAAGTTACATGTGAATCGGAGGTCCATAGCATGCCAAACATTTTTCGTATAATTGACATGTAGGTCAGAACCTGAACACGTTATATGTCGCGCCGCGACCCAGGATTGCCGCGCCGCGGCGATCAAAGGGTGCTGGTACCTGGTCAGTCTCAATTGTCCAAGTCTCAAATTAAACTTCATTTTCACATAAATCACAAACCGTAAATTCTTACGACACGCATTTTACATCGTTGGAAAGCTAATTTGACAAAGAACACAACTAAATACATTTCACCAACCAAAAACATTATTTGCAATAACTGACTTTTCAAATCAATTGATCAATCATTGCACACATTTAATGCTTCAAATCTTACAAGTGCAGATTTATGATTCGGGCATTTAATGCAAACATAAAACACGCCATTTTGTAGATAATCAAGCATACAAGATAACTAACTACTTACTAACAATAATTCATGGTATTCAATGCATCAAATATCCATTTCAAGCTTATCAAACCCTAACCCAAATTCACCAAAATCATTAATCAAGTTTATGGAGTTTTCTCAAGCAACCTACACATCAATTTGAAGCTAGTGATACTAGGAACACATTTAATATATGCATTTATAACATTAAACAACATTCAAACAACCAAATCACCAAATCAAACACACCAAAGTTTATGTTCATGCTAGTTACTTCACATAAAAAAATCGAACATATAAATCATATATTCACGTTAGACTTGAGCCATAGACACTAATTAACAACTTTATAAGTTAAAAACATCAAGAACACGAAATCTAGTGATTTTAGAAAGTTACCCAAACTTGATGAAGTCGGTATGGAATCGAAGAGGAAGTTGCAAGGATTCCAAATATGTAATTTGTTTGGATTGAAGCTTGATCGATTGAAAATAGATGATGATTCCTTGTTTGAAGATTTGAGAGAAAGTTGGAAAGTATTTAATGAAAATGGAAATGAAATGAAAAAGGGAATGGGGAGGTTGGTTGACTAGTCAAAAAGCTAATCACCTCTTTGATACTTTGGCGATTTTAGTCCCTCGAGTTCGGTTGCGGGTGCGTGAATTACCTAAACGAGATATTTTTAAAACGAGTATTAACGAGGGAATTTATAATCATATAACGGACTTTAAATAATTAAATGGAAAAGTAAACGAAAAAAGGCGGGATGTTACAATATATATCATCATGTCGTTTTTACAAGTTTTAACGTTCGTGAATCATCGAACAAACTGGGTGGTCAAATGTTTACATCAAATCCATTTTAATTAATCAAGTCTTAACAAGTTTGATTGCTTAAAATGTTGAAAACATTTAATCATGTAAATACCAATCTCAAATATATACATATATTTATATACATATCTTATTTACAAATAGTGGTTCATGAATCGTCTGAAAAAGTCGAAGGTTACATGAACACAGTTCCACATTTTTGAATTTCAACTTAACAGACTTTGCTTATCGTGTCGGAAACATTAATTCATTTAAAGATTAAGTTTAACTTGGTCAGAAATTTTCGGGTCGTCAAACAAAATACCAATCGTTAAAGTTCGATGGAACGCTCCTAGAGGACCCAAGTTCACATGGGAACGTGAAGATCAGATGAAGCAGAAATACCCGCACTTATTCCCAAATGATGCGTCAATGCCTACAACAGCTTGAAATTTCAGGAAGAAATTTATTTAACGGGTAGGTACTGTAACGACCCGTATTCTTCCATGATTATATTTATTTGAGATTGATATTTACATGAATAAATGTTTCCAATATGTTAAGCAATCAAATTTATTAAGACTTGATTAATTGAAACGGATTTTATGTAAACTTTTAACCCCCCAGTTTGTCCGACGATTCACGAACGTTAAAACTTGTAAAAATGACATGATGATATATATATATATATATATATATATATATATATATATATATATATATATATATATATATATATATATATATATATATATATATATATATATATATATTTGACATGATAGAATTTAAAGTAAGTATCTCATTAAGTATATTAATAATAGAGTAGATACATAAAATGAGACTACTAAATTAAGGATTTCAAAATGATATATATATGTAACGATTATCAACGTAATAACGTCTTAACTAAAATAAATACATACGTATCGTATTAAGATATATTAATACACTATGTTTAACATAATAAAATGATAATTAAGTATATCATTAAGTGTATTAACAACGAACTATATACATAAAACGAGACTACTAACTTAAGGGTTTCGAAACAATATACACATATAACGATTAACGATGAAATAACGACTTAATTAAAATGTATATATATGTAATGTATTAAGAAGTATTAATACACTTTTAAAAGACTTAAAGACATATATCAAAATACTTATACTTATCAAAGATAGTGAAAGGACCCGTTCATATACATCATAAACGATTCACAATAGTTGATTACATCGCGAGTTATTTGACCTCTATATGATACATTTTACAAACATTGCATTCGTTTTTACAGGACAAACTTTCTTTACAACGAAAGTTGATGGCATGCACACCATTTCATAATACATCCAACTATAATTGACTTAATAATAATCTTGATTAACTCAATGACTCGAATGCAACTTCTTTCAAAATATGCCAAGAATGACTCCAAGTAATATCCTTAAAATGAGCTAATGCACAGCGGAAGATTTCTTTAATACCTGAGAATAAACATGCTTTAAAGTGTCAACCAAAAGGTTGGTGAGTTCATAGGTTTATCATAACAATCATTTTAATATATTAATAGACCACAAGATTTCCGTTTATAAATATATGTACACTCGCAAGTGTATAAAAGTATTCTATAAGTTGTAGGCACCCGGTAACAAGCCTTAACGTTCATGTTTTACCCTCTGAAGTACACCAGATCAGGTGTGTTTAAAATAACCTCGAAGTACTAAAGCATCCCATAGTCAGGATGGGGTTTGTCAGGCCCAATAGATCTATCTTTAGGATTCGCGCCTACCGTACATAGACAAGTAGTTTAATGTTACCAAGCTAAGGGTATATTTCTGGTTTAAACCCATATAGAATTAGTTTTAGTACTTGTGCCTATTTCATAAAACATTTATAAAACAACGCATGTATTCTCAGCCCAGAAATATATATAAAAAGGGAACAAATGAAACTCACCATACTGTATTTCATAGTAAAAATACATATAACGTCATTTAACAAGTGCAAGGTTGGCCTCGGATTCACGAACCTATATTAAGTATATATATTTATATGTTGGTCAATATCTGTCTAACAATTTAGGTCAAGTCGTAGTGTATCACAATCCTAATGCTCGAGACCGACATGCAAAAGTCAACAAAAGTCAACTTGACCCAAAATGACTTCCAAAATCTATACATGTTTATTATATAACTTATATATAGTCGTTTTATATATTTAAATATATTTATCAGATCTTATTATACTAAATAATACCAGTCATTTATTAATAAATAAAAATTTATATTTAAATTTATATATGATAAAAATATACTTTTATATATCTCAAGTAATAAAATTTATAAAATTCACTTAATATCATAAAAATATAATGGTATGTATTATTAATGTAATTATATTACGTGTGGTAAAAATATCTTTGTACGCATATTTATTTGATTAAATAATATTGATAATAATAATAATGATAAAGATAATAAAATGATAGTTTCAATAAAAATATTAATTTTTAGTAATAAAGATAATTTTAGTAATAACATCAACTGATAACAATTATAATAATCGTTTTAATAATAATATTAAAATTAATAATAATTCAGTTGACCATATCTTTTAATCCGTTCATCGAACCCACACGATTTCTAAATGAAAAGTTATTAATTTTTCTTTAGCTTTTCAACGACATGCATATCATATACCTTATCTCAGTAGCATATGTATCAAATTCGTGATTTATCATAAACTTTTTAACGACGAAACTAAGCATACAAACATGCATAATCATATATACTCGAGCACTAGTCAGGGATACATTATTAATATATAAAAGATAAGATATGAATGCTCACGTATCAATATTGTGATTCAATATTGCAGGAAAGTACGTAGACGCAATGAAAATGATAAACGTTAGGTTAACCTCACGAGCAATACCCTCGAACAATACCCATAACCTCCATAGCTATAACCCATAATTTCCTTAGCTCTATCCCGTTTGAAAACTTATTTTGAAATCGTCTGAATATAACTCCATCGTAGTATTTTATGTATACTAATAATATCTTGAAATAATACTAAGTAAATATATATATGTAATTTGATTGAGAGAGTTTAGAGAAATATATTTTCAAATTTCTATGAAATAATGAAACCTATTGAATTCTATTTATAATAGATTTTTGAATTATTAAAGTGAATTATTAAAGTATGAATTATTAAAGTGAATTATTAAAGTGAATTATTAAAGTATGAATTATTAAAGTGAATTATTAAAGTATGAATTATTAAAGTATGAATTATTAAAGTGAATTATTAAAGTATGAATTATTAAAGTGAATTATTAAAGTTAAAGTAAAGTAAAAGTAAAGTAAAGGTAAAGTTAAAGTATAGTAAAAGTATAAAAACTATGTATGTATAATACGCGTACAAATATATATAATATTAATTTAAATCGTTATATATATTTAATGAAATAAAATATAAATATCGTTATATTTATTATACTGGTTAAGTAATGAGTTGTCAAAAGTGATTCTAGATATTTAGAAAAGTTATATACGTTTTAATAATAAAGTTCTTTTTAAACTAAAAACGTTTTTGTACGTTTGAAAATAGATTAATAGAATATTATGGAAACCAATTCTCCACTAGCTTTTGTCTAACTTTCGTAAATGACACTTTTTATTTTTATTTATAAATAGCTTTACAAATTATTTCGAATATCGTTAAGAGGAATAGATTTCTCAAATCATAGTGGACCTCTCAACAGAGACTTGTAATCATAATTCAATGTTTCTGATAATTCAATCATTTAATATATATTTTTTTAATTTCGTCGATAATCATATTGAAACAAATACGTTCATATAAAGCATTATACTTTTAAATACTTTATTGACATTTTCAATTTATAACATATACACATATACATACATATTCATATATGTTCATTTAATGGTTCGTGAATCATTGAAATTTGGTCGAGGTTTAAATGAATGTATAAACATAGTTTAAAATCCTTGAGATTTAACTTAACAAACATTGCTTATCGTGTCAGAATAATATAAAGATAAAGTTTAAATTTAGTCGAAAATTTCCGGGTCGTCACAGTACCTACCCGTTAAAGAAATTTCGTCCCCGAAATTTGATAGAGGTCGTTATGGCTAACAATGAGAATGTTATTATGACGATTATGAAGTTTTATCATGTCTAAGAAATATGAATAAAATAATTCGATTACTCAAAGCGTATGAGGGAAGTTATCGTAAATGAAGAAAATAAGATTATAGTGATTCGTCATATCTTTTGACGTCATCACAATTGATCTCCGAATTTAAAGAAAATCTTTGTAATCTATGTTGGATTTGATGCTTCGGTGATTAAGGAGATTATGATTCTCTTCGAATTAATACGATAATCCATCTTGATTTCTCTGTCAAGTATTTCACTATAAATCCACCTTCTTCGTTTTCTTACAACTCACACCTTCTATTCTTTCTCCCTCAACTCATATTTTAAAGTATTTGTCAATATGCTTCATCCAATACTGATTCTCGATATACTCCTCACTTTCATATCTGTCGTTCTTCTTTTTCATCTGCCTCCGGAAGAATCTATTTACTTCTACTATACTCTCGGTTTTATAGTGTTTTTAGTTCTTCCGTGTCTTTATATTGCTATATGCATCGATATATACGGTTTATAATTTTTGGGTGGTTGTTGGGTTTTATATCTTCCCTTATATTTCAGAGCCCATGCTTTTGTCTTCTATAATCATTGACATCCGCAGTTAATGCTCCCTTCTATTTGCTGCGATTTATACTCCAATTTCTATTTTGGAGTTTTGTCCTTTCGTTTCTTCTTCTTGCGATTAAGTAACGTTTGTAATGGTCCAGTATTCGCAGATATGAATTTCAGAATGAACATAGTTAATGTTCTAAGAAGGAAATGGTAATGGCACGATCTTGATTTGTTAATTTACCAGAATACCCTGAAAAGACCGAATCATCAAGAAAATATATTCTTGATATTTTTAGAGATTAAATAGAATACAAGAGTTGTGTAACATGGAACATGATGACGGCATGGTCTGTGAATCGTCATGTCCCATTAGAAACTCAGCATGACTTACTGTAATATAATCACGTTGATCAAGTGTCATTATATTATACTAACTGATGCTTCAGTTCCCAACACTACTTCAAAACATTCATAATTTAAACTCGAAAGTTTATAGAATATAGAAACTAATAGTTTCTTATATGATGTAACACTGATAGCGCAAAGAGATAAATGACTTCAGATAAGATTAGTTGCGAAAATATCTTCAGAAATATCGCGGATATTTATAATGAAAGATATGATAATATCTTAGAATTTCTAATATTGATGGATGATGGTGAAGATTTGTCTGTAAAGGTTTAGAATAAAGAGTAAGGTATTCGTTAATGACTTTAGCAGGCACTGAATCATTTGGATTCTTTGAAGGCAGATTTAGTCTTTGTGATTTGTCCACAGCCTCCTTCATAGTCTGTTCAATCCGTTTTCCAGTTCCAAACCTTCTCTTTTTCTCAGCTTTACCACCTTACTATTCTTTGTCATCAAACTTTTTACTGTTAAGATCGTTTACAGTTTTTGATGCTTCATCAGCATTTCAAGAACTAGTTTGCAGTTCAAAATATTTTTCAGAACTTCACATTCAAAGTATGTAAGTCCAGGAGATAGACGTTTTACGTACACATATAACTGTTGGCGTAGACATGCTGCGAGATTTCAAAATACTGGTTACTGTTTTCCGATGATTCTTATGACAATTCTCGTTACAAGATGCGAATGAGTAAATGATGTGATTTCAATAAATATAATGATTTTTCGAAAAGTCAAAGATAATTGAAGTTGTTGATAAGTTTATTGCTAAGGTGGCGAGATATGAAAGGTCCCCAGTAACGATGACTAAAGGGCAACGTATCTATCGAGGTTATAATAAGACTAGTCCGACTGAAAAGTCGAAGTTGACTTACTGGAGCTGTGACAAAACTGTCTACTTTGAAAAGGAATTGAAAAGTCATTTTAGCTAATAAATGTCAAAGGGTCTGACACGGATACGCATCGAACTATGACTTTGGCTTCGAGAGCTTTTTAGGTACATAAATGTGGGTAATATGTGGTTGGATCATCATCTTGATTGTTCATTGTTTGAAGTGTCTTCGAAAACTTCGGAGAGTTTGAACACAGTTTGTAATCGTTAATATACATATGATGTTCTAACACAGTTTTGAAGTCAAAGTATAGCTTTGAAAGATGTAGGAATCTAAGAGTGATGTCTTCTGTTAAATCATGACTTGGATTTTGATTTGTCAAAATCAGAATGCGTAATCAAATTTGGGTGAGAATGGTTGTTTCGATTTCTATACAAGAATGTATATTGTTGTGAGATTTTGGGAGTATAGTTGATGATTTGCTTAATCAGATTCGAAAAATGTAACATATTAATTGTGAATTTATATATCTCTCGGGTATTACCTACCCGTTAAAAAAATTTCACAATTAATATTTTGTACAACAGAATTTTATTACAGTCTTTATGAAAATATATATGTGCATATTTTCTTCAGATGTAACATAGATTTAATGAGTTAATATTAAATTAAACTCATTTGATTTACGGTTGAAACTAGAACTGAATAATCCCTAAAGACTTTAGAAATTACATAACTTTTATGGAGTATTTATTCAATAAAATTGAAATTATGAATTAATACTTCGTTATTTATTGGTGTTTGTAACTCTTGCACCATATTCTCTAAAGCCACTACTCGAGCGCGAAGCTCGTTGACTTCTTCTATTACACCGGGGTGATTGTCGGTTCGGACGAGCGGATAAATAAAATCTAGAATTTGATGTAGTATATAATCGTGACGAGATACTCTGGAAATGAGAGAGAAAATGGTGTTTCGGACCGGTTCGCCGGTAAGTGCTTCAGGTTCATCACCAAGAGGGCAATGTGGTGGATGGAAGGGATCACCTTCTTCTTGTCTCCAATTATTGAGGAGGCTACGAACCTATCCCCAATTCATCCAGAATAGATGATGGCTAATTGGTTGATCCATTCCGGTCACACTGCTTTCGGAGCTTGAGTGGGATTCCATATCGGAATTCGAGGGACTTGAACTAATGACGAATTCCATTTCGTTCGATTGAATAAAGAATTTTTCGATATGAAATGATTTTTCGGCTATCGGGTGGTATTCTAATTACATAGAATATTTATATATATAGCGTAAAAGATTTCGTAGATTACGGAGGAAATTACGGGATATGTCAGGCAAAGTTTACAGTAACAGATACGCTAAGATATGGATTAGCAGATACGCTAAGATATGAATTTTGTCTATACACTATTCATGCAATCAATGCAGTAAGACGTGTCTAGACTAAGAATGATAAGCAGGCAATTTTTGACAAAAATGATAAGTAAAACTTTTGACATGCAGACACGGTCGAAGTCCAGGCTCACTAATGCATCCTAACGACTATCAGTTAGACACACTAATGCAGACCTGGTTCGCTAAGACCACCGCTCTGATACCAACTGAAAGTTGGGGACGCATCCCACTCAGTGCCTTCTCAGCTAACAGCCTGTGACCACTGAGCGTACCTCAGACACTGATTTTACGGCCCGCCTCTCGGCAGTACAGCCAACCCTAATAGGGACCGCGAGGAGTAAGAGCCAATGCTTCGTCACAGGTAACACTGTGAGAACCCCCTTTACGATTAACCCGCTAATAAACGGCATTAAACTAGCTCTGATACCAACTGAAAGGACCCGTTCATATACATCATAAACGATTCACAATAGTTGATTACATCGCGAGGTATTTGACCTCTATATGATACATTTTACAAACATTGCATTCGTTTTTACAGGACAAACTTTCTTTACAACGAAAGTTGATGGCATGCACACCATTTCATAATACATCCAACTATAATTGACTTAATAATAATCTTGATTAACTCAATGACTCGAATGCAACTTCTTTCAAAATATGCCATGAATGACTCCAAGTAATATCCTTAAAATGAGCTAATGCACAGCGGAAGATTTCTTTAATACCTGAGAATAAACATGCTTTAAAGTGTCAACCAAAAGGTTGGTGAGTTCATAGGTTTATCATAACAATCATTTTAATATATTAATAGACCACAAGATTTCCGTTTATAAATATATGTACACTCGCAAGTGTATAAAAGTATTCTATAAGTTGTAGGCACCCGGTAACAAGCCTTAACGTTCATATTTTACCCTCTGAAGTACACCAGATCAGGTGTGTTTAAAATAACCTCGAAGTACTAAAGCATCCCATAGTCAGGATGGGGTTTGTCAGGCCCAATAGATCTATCTTTAGGATTCGCGCCTACCGTACATAGACAAGTAGTTTAATGTTACCAAGCTAAGGGTATATTTCTGGTTTAAACCCACATAGAATTAGTTTTAGTACTTGTGCCTATTTCATAAAACATTTATAAAACAACGCATGTATTCTCAGCCCAGAAATATATATAAAAAGGGAACAAATGAAACTCACCATACTGTATTTCATAGTAAAAATACATATAACGTCATTTAACAAGTGCAAGGTTGGCCTCGGATTCACGAACCTATATTAAGTATATATATTTATATGTTGGTCAATATCTGTCTAACAATTTAGGTCAAGTCGTAGTGTATCACAATCCTAATGCTCGAGACCGACATGCAAAAGTCAACAAAAGTCAACTTGACCCAAAATGACTTCCAAAATCTATACATGTTTATTATATAACTTATATATAGTCATTTTATATATTTAAATATATTTATCAGATCTTATTATACTAAATAATACCAGTCATTTATTAATAAATAAAAATTTATATTTAAATTTATATATGATAAAAATATACTTTTATATATCTCAAGTAATAAAATTTATAAAATTCACTTAATATCATAAAAATATAATGGTATGTATTATTAATCTAATTATATTACGTGTGGTAAAAATATCTTTGTACGCATATTTATTTGATTAAATAATATTGATAATAATAATAATAATAATGATAAAGATAATAAAATGATAGTTTCAATAAAAATATTAATTTTTAGTAATAAAGATAATTTTAGTAATAACATCAACTGATAACAATTATAATAATCGTTTTAATAATAATATTAAAATTAATAATAATTCAGTTGACCATATCTTTTAATCCGTTCATCGAACCCACACGATTTCTAAATGAAAAGTTATTAATTTTTCTTTAGCTTTTCAACGACATGCATATCATATACCTTATCTCAGTAGCATATGTATCAAATTCGTGATTTATCATAAACTTTTTAACGACGAAACTAAGCATACAAACATGCATAATCATATATACTCGAGCACTAGTCAGGGATACACTATTAATATATAAAAGATAAGATATGAATGCTCACGTATCAATATTGTGATTCAATATTGCAGGAAAGTACGTAGACGCAATGAAAATGATAAACGTTAGGTTAACCTCACGAGCAATACCCTCGAACAATACCCATAACCTCCATAGCTATAACCCATAATTTCCTTAGCTCTATCCCGTTTGAAAACTTATTTTGAAATCGTCTGAATATAACTCCATCGTAGTATTTTATGTATACTAATAGTATCTTGAAATAATACTAAGTAAATATATATATGTAATTTGATTGAGAGAGTTTAGAGAAATATATTTTCAAATTTCTATGAAATAATGAAACCTATTGAATTCTATTTATAATAGATTTTTGAATTATTAAAGTGAATTATTAAAGTATGAATTATTAAAGTGAATTATTAAAGTGAATTATTAAAGTATGAATTATTAAAGTGAATTATTAAAGTATGAATTATTAAAGTGAATTATTAAAGTATGAATTATTAAAGTGAATTATTAAAGTTAAAGTAAAGTAAAAGTAAAGTAAAGGTAAAGTTAAAGTATAGTAAAAGTATAAAAACTATGTATGTATAATACGCGTACAAATATATATAATATTAATTTAAATCGTTATATATATTTAATGAAATAAAATATAAATATCGTTATATTTATTATACTGGTTAAGTAATTAGTTGTCAAAAGTGATTCTAGATATTTAGAAAAGTTATATACGTTTTAATAATAAAGTTCTTTTTAAACTAAAAACGTTTTTGTACGTTTGAAAATAGATTAATAGAATATTATGGAAACCAATTCTCCACTAGCTTTTGTCTAACTTTCGTAAATGACACTTTTTATTTTTATTTATAAATAGCTTTACAAATTATTTCGAATATCGTTAAGAGGAATAGATTTCTCAAATCATAGTGGACCTCTCAACAGAGACTTGTAATCATAATTCAATGTTTCTGATAATTCAATCATTTAATATATATATTTTTAATTTCGTCGATAATCATATTGAAACAAATACGTTCATATAAAGCATTATACTTTTAAATACTTTATTGACATTTTCAATTTATAACATATACACATATACATACATATTCATATATGTTCATTTAATGGTTCGTGAATCAATGAAATTTGGTCGAGGTTTAAATGAATGTATAAACATAGTTTAAAATCCTTGAGATTTAACTTAACAAACATTGCTTATCGTGTCAGAATAATATAAATATAAAGTTTAAATTTAGTCATCATCTTCATCAAAAACTACTTCAAGAATCAAGTTATAATCATCATAGGAAGAACACTTCGAAAATCCTTTCAAGTTTGCAAGATTACTTTCAATCTTTCTGGTCCATTCCAAGTAATCATCTAAGATCAAGAAACTCTTGTTATTTACAGTAGGTTATCATGCTAAATCAAGGTAATATTCATATTCAAGCTTTGATTCGATTTCTATAAATATAACTATCATTAATCAAGTAATAATCTTACTTGAACTTGTTTTCATTCCATGATTCTACTTCAAGAACTTCCAAGCCATCAAAGATCCTTTGAAGCTCAAGATTAATTCTTGTCATTTACAGTAGGTTTACCTACTAAAATTGAGTTAGTAACGATGTTCATAGCCTTGCTCGATTCTTACTTATATAACTATCTTATTCGAAGAATATAACTTGTAATCACTAGAACATAGTTCAATTAATTCTAAACTTGTTCGCAAACAAAACTTAATCCTTCTAAATTGAATTTAAAAACAACTTTACACATGTACTATATCTATATGATATGCTAACATAAGGATTTAAAATTGGAAAACACGAAGAACACCGTAAAACTGGATATACGCCGTCGTAGTAAAACCGGGGGCTGTTTTGGCTTGGTTAATTAAAAACTATCTTAAACTTTGAATTTAAAGTTTATGTTATGGAAAAATGATATTTCATATGAACATGATAACATATCTAAAAATGGTGGTTAAACTCAAAGTAGAAGTATGTTTTTCAAAATGGTCATCAAGGTGTCATTTTTTCGACAAATATGACTACTCTTTATAAATAGATTTTTAACCTATAACTCTGACTATAAACCACCACTTTTTCAGTTTAGTTTTAGAAAATATATTTCATTACAAAACCATAGCAATTTGATTCACTCAATACCGATTTATAACGAAGAAGATATGGGCAAAACAATATTGGTTAAAAATGGCCAAAATGACTACGGGATTGTTTCTACAAAATCTATACTAACCATATCCTAGCTAATTTTTCCTGTATTATACTTGTATTTAAACATGTTATGACTATTTCCTTGTAATATACTAGTCTTGGTTAAGTCCGAGACAATAAAATATAAGCTTGATTAATTAAGACAATAGTTATACAATACGTCAGATAAATCGAAAGACACCATGTACACAATACGTCTAGATTAATTCTAAGACAATAGTTGTACCTTGGGTCATGATTGAGTCTTGTACAATACGTATACAATACGTCTTGATTATTCTAAGATTATATATTGGACTATTGGACTATATATGGACTACTAACATTGGACTACTAACATTGGACTACTAACGTTAGACTGCTAACTTGACAACTTAATTCATCAATACGTAAATGAAAATATTATATGAATGTAATTGAATTACATTTTGATATATATAATTGTTACAGGTTCGTGAATCAATTCGAGACCACGTCTGATTTTCAACGAATTGAAAATCTATTCAAGAGAGTTATAGTCCCATTTTTACTATCTAATATTTTTGGGATAAGAATACATGTAGTTTTGTAAAGGTTTTACAAAATAGACACAAGTACTTGAACTACATTCTATAGTTGGATTACTATACCGAATATCGCCCCTTTAACTTGGTAGCCTAAGAATTAGGGAAATGGCCCCTAATTGACGTGAATCCTAAAGATAGATCTATGGGCTTTGACATTCCCCAGTCATAGATATGAATTGCTTTAATACTTCGATTTATATATATACTAATTGTGATTGCCGGTATATGGCATACTGATTGCGAAGTGCCGGTATGCGGGGGATATTCTATATGCATTTTGTTAATGTCGGTTACCAGGTGTTCATCATACGAATGATTTTTATACAGATTGCTTTATGCCTGTATGCTATTTATGAAAAATGAAATCTTGTGGTCTATTATTACAATTTGATATATAGGTTAAACCTATAACTCACCAACATTTTTGTTGACGTTTTAAGCATGTTTATTCTCAGGTGATTATTAAAGACTTCCGCTGTCGCATGCTATTTAAAAGACAAGATTTGGAGTCAGCATGCTTGTATAATATTGTTTAAAACTGCATTCGGAGTTACATTTTGTTGTAACATATATTTAGCCATTATGTAATGGTCGTGTGAAAATGTGTATTTGCAAATTATCATTGATTGATAATCTATATTATGTCATTTAAACCTTTATCGAATAAATAAAGGTTATGGTTTGTTTTAAAAACGAATGCAGTCTTTGAAAAACGTCTCATATAGAGGTCAAAACCTCGCAATGAAACCAATTAATATGAAACGTTTATAAACGATATGAACGGGGCATTTCATAAGACATGTTGAAAGCTCAAAAATAATTGATTAAACTGTTATGTACTCTCGAGTTAATTTATCCTCCCGCTTTTTTGACATAATGATTCATTTGGTGATGCATTTACCGGAAGAGGCTATATATGGAGGGCCTGTTTACATGAGGTGGATATATCCAATTGAGAGATTCATGAAAAAACTAAAAATTTATGTTAGAAATAAAGCTAAGCATGAAGGGTACGTTGGCGATGAAGCATTAACTGCATGTTCAATGTCTCTTGAAGATATATAGACGAGATTTAATCGTCCTTACAGATATGTGGATGGGCCAATTAGGTCATGTGAGTTTCGTGTGTTCAAATCGTTATGTAAATTTATAAGTAAAGGTGTGTTCAAATCTCTGGCCCGGGATATTCAGGATAAACTTCACTGGTATGTACTCGACAGTTGTTCTGACATCGACGAATACAAAAAGTAAGTCATTTTACTAAAATATGAATTTATAATGACTTAAATGTGTAAACGTTGATCATACTAACAATTCTTTTTGAACATTTACAGTCAGTTTAAAGTAGAGAACCTCAATATGGATATGAAAACAAATTTTCCTAGTTGGTTCACCAACCAGGTAAACTCATCGTATATATATATATATATATATATATATATATATATATATATATATATATATATATATATATATATATATATATATATATATATATATATATATATATATATATATATATATATATATATAATTTACATTTGATAAATATTTTTATTCAAACTTTATATATATATTTTTATTTTTAATAGATACGTGAACTACGGTCAGTTGACAGATCGAAGTATAGCGATGAATTGATCTGTCTAGCTGAAGGACTGGTGGGTACCTCAAACCGTTACAGTGCCTGCAATGTGAATGGTGTCAGGTTTGTGGTTACCAATCGCGATGATCGATGCACAACACAAACTAATGGAACTGCAACACTCACATATGCCGGTGCTCCTGTCTCTAAGTATTATGGTCGGTTGGAAGATATTGTTGAGTTGCATTATGGTGGTGCATTTAGTGTTGTGTTATTCAGATTCTAGTGGTTCAATACTGAGAACACCCAGAACCGTAAATGTACAGTTAAAGTGAATAACATAACTAGTATTGACACGAAAGATGAGTGGTACCAAGATGATCAACACATTCTTGCAACATAAGCTCAACAAGTCTTTTACATCGAATATCCTTCCTAAACCTCTAGCAGCTAGAAGGTCGTTCATGAGATACATCATCGAAAACTCTGGGATAGAGACATTATCGAAGACACCATACGGGATGTTGTAAACGAAACCAATTCATCCTATCTTAGCCTTGATGTTGATTTAGATAATATGACTTATACAAGTATGAGTGTACCCGGAGAATCAACACCAATTCAGTTTAATCCACCAACACATGAAGTTAATGATGATGATGATGATGATGATGACATGTGTGATTTAGACCCTATTTCTCTTCCTCATGACATATGTGATGATGATGATGATGTGGTGGCTGACGATGAGCTAAATCCCCAAATTCCTTAAAATGAAGCTTACTCTAGCGATGATGATGATTATTGATGTGTAATTCTTGTCATTTATCAAAAAACACTTGTTGTTGTAATCAAATGTTTAATATTTTTATGAATGTTATTTCTATGAATATCTATTTAAATTTTCCGCATGAAATATATGTATATGTACACACACACACACACACACATATATATACATACATATGTATATATATATATATATATATATATATATATATATATATATATATATATATATATATATATATATAGTCGTTAAAAAAACTATAGTTTAATGTATATATTTTTGCATATATGTATAAATACATACATATGTATGTATGTATGTATGTATGTATGTATGTATGTATGTATGTATGTATGTATATATATATATATATATAGTTGTTAAAAAACTATAGTTTAATGTGTGTGTGTATATATATATATATATATATGTGTGTGTGTGTGTGCATATATCATTGTTTTATTCACTTTATTTGTATTTATGCAGATGAATTTCTTTGCTCTTATTTTCCTAATGATCGGTGCGGGGGATGGTGGCCAAGATAACGAACCCCAACCTAATACACGGGGTAAACGGGGAAAATAAAAAAACATAGGTTTACGAAAATTGTACGATGCTCAAGGACGACTCGATATTGACTTTGATTTTACGTGGAATACCGTTAATCCGATAGGCCCCAATAGTTCAACGTTTGTTAGTTTGATATCTAGAGTTGTTAGGTCCCTAAAGTTCCCGAAACATTACGAGTGTTGGGCGGATGTGCCAAAGCCTTCAAAAGATTTAGTTTGGCTTGATATCCGCGTAAGATTAATTAATTAGTACTTATAAATATATATATATATATATATATATATATATATATATATATATATATATATATATATATATATATATATATATATATATATATATATATATATATATATATGCATTTCTTATATACAATCTTCTAATATATCTATTACTTTATATCGTAGAATTTCTTTAAAATTGAAACTTGGCTAGAATTGGATAAAGAACATCTAGTCCGAGCTGTTGTTAACAAGATAGCGGGGGATAGATGGAAAAACATAAAAAGTGAACAACAAGGTTATTTCAAAAGCATCCGAAGTCAATATCCTAATGATATTGATTTTGTTCGTTCCCACCTACCACCGGACGTTGAAGCTGAAATTTGGAATCCTTTTGTTGACATGATGCTTAACGAAAAATACCAAAAGCATTGTGAGCAAAATGCAAAAAACCGGTCTAAAGTCCAATACCACAGTTTGCATGGTAGCAAATCGATAGTTAAACATTTGGTAAATTACTTAAACCTCCTTGTTTTTAATGTTTTACATAAATGATAAAATGTTATATATATGTTATTTGATTTATATACATTTAAGTTATTTTTTGTGTGTTTGTAAAATGAGAATAAGATAAAGCTCGGTCCAGAAATCGGTCCTATAAAAAATTACAAGCTCTTGCATAAACCCAAGGACGGAACCGGGTGGACTAGGGAGTTCAAACCAAAACAGAACTACGTAAGTAACAAATTTTCATAGATTGTGGTGTACTACTTATAAATATAAGTATAAGTCAAATGGTATATATATAAGTCCCGAAATGTATATATATATATATATATATATATATATATATATATATATATATATATATATATATATATATATATATATATAATATTAATATTTGTTTAACCTTGTAGACAAAAATGAAGGCTTTGTTAAAAGAACAACCGGGAAGAGACGAGACCGATATCATGGAAGAAGTTTTGGGTGATCGAAGTGGACACGAAAGCGGTTAGGGGTCAAAGTTACCAAAGTCGTAAATTAATTCCGCATCTTCATCATCTACCAGTCGGAGTAGACAACCACCAATGGAACCATACTACACGGAGAGTTAACTTGAACGAATCTTTGCTTTTAATAATCTTGTAGTCCCTCCCTATATTCTACCAAATTTTGAGTATACTACCGGTACTTCCAATTCCAATGCCCGAGCCATAACAATGATGAGGATTTGTATAATGATGGATTTGGCGATTTGTAATTTGTTGGGTGTGTTTGAAGACAATTATGCTTTTGTTGGGTGTGTTTAATGTTAAGTTATGTTTTGTAAACGATATTAGTTGATTTGGTAGTTTTTCAGATTTTGAAATGTTTGGATAATTATTGTAATTGGCGTTTGGATACTTTTATTTAATGTTATTGTGGTATTTTGTGAAACTATAATCGTATTTATGTAGCAGGTTTTGATATTTGAAATGTGCCGTTTCGTACGGCTGGAAAACTGCAGAAACGAATACGGCTGCAGAAGCAACAGATACCTTTTCGGACGACTAGTCGTCCAGGATTATGTCGTCCTGGATTATTTTCTATTTTCTGTTATCATTAAATATTTATTAATAAAATTATAATATTATTTTAATATTAAACCTTTAGGGACGACAAGTCATCTCCAAGTGTCGTCCGGGAATATCATTCACAAAGGCAAGCGATGAAAGTCAATGTGGGCCCCATCTTCCGTCCGGGAAAAAAACTTGCCGTCCGGAAAAACTTTCTGGGACGAACTTTCTTGGATGACTCTTCCGGGAATATATATATATATATATATATATATATATATATATATATATATATATATATATATATATATATATATATATATATATATATATATATATATATATACATACTTATATTTATCTTTCAGAAATGGAAATACCTTTGGCCTAGAAATCGGTAATTCCTCAAATGTCGGTTGGACTCCATAGAACTTTACCCTGAAACTGAAAAGCGAATCACCACCGGATACTAAGGGCATTAAAACAGGAAAGGGAAAAGCTAAAGCTTTTTAAGGTTTAACTTCAAAGATGGATGAGATCTCACATAGTGATGAACCAATCCAAGTATCCAACTCATTTGCATCAATTTTTTTTTACTTTATTATGATATTCCGTTTTTATGCCTTTATGAACTCTATGTTTTGTACATTACAGCTTGCTTAATTCGGCTGTTTAGTTCTAATTTGTTTAGGGAGTTTGTATTTCATCCAACTTATGCACCAATGCAGTAATTATGCACCGAATCATTCTATATGTCTAAAGGCCGGCTGTTCTCTATGTTGGACCAAATTTCTAACCATTTTGTACATTATAGATGTCGATTTTAGGATCAACAAGTACAACGAGAAACTTATGATATAAGTTTGATGTATTCGCAATTTTTTTATAGCGCTACTCACCTCTGTACAATAAATTCAAGAAATATGTAAAATAATATATCATGTTTAAATGCCGCAAATTTTTCGGGTTATAATCTAGTTAATATTAATACAATGATAATAATGACTTACGTCAAGTTTGAAACTCAAGACTTTTGACCAAATCAAACCACACACAAAAACAAAACTTCGTTATTCTACACCATCTAAAGCATGTACACATGACCACCAAGTATTGTTAGAATACCGGACAAAAAAAGTTGTCTGTTTGAGTAAGTTGACTCAGGATCATAAGGAATTGACCTTCATCATTTTCAGATTTGGAAAAGTCACATTACAACCAAGGTAACCAGTTGCGGAACTTAAACCCGAGTACAGATAGGGCGGGTGTAAATATTTAATAAATTTTTCATTATCAGCGGGGGTAAATACTAAAAAAAAAACTTAATTTATAGTAAAATTTTCAATTTTTTAGTGTAATTTTTTCCCCATTAAATCCAGGTGGGGCAAATACCACCTCCGGAGTACTCTATATTCCGCCACTGCAGGTAACCCAAAGCTGTGAAGATAAACGGCTCTATCAATATCAAATTTCCTCAAATGCACAAAGGGGTTCCAAAAGTCAAATTACATCCAAACATTTAATAGAAATAGCTGTTAGGTTTAATTTGTGTAAAAGAACATGTAACCTAGTTCATTAAATCAATTCAGTAGTATCAAATATCATTTATTCAATACAAAGATCAATTTATTACATTGAAAACATGGTATCTGTCATACCCCCAAATAGGGTCGGGGGTAAATATGACTTCACAATATCATAACACAAGTATATAAGCGAGAACGACTCTAAATGAGACGTTTTATAATAACAATATTTAAATTGCAGTGGAAACGAAATAATGTTTTACATAATACTCCAATGTAAAAACAACTGTTCAATAAATGATAAGATATAAATACGTGGACTCCAATGCATCAGCTAGCTAAGCAACATAGGGCAGCACATCAGCTAATCATCACCTAAGACAAACATGCTTAAAATGTCAACACAATGGTTGAGTGAACATCATAGGTTTAATAATCATAATAAATTTTTAGACCACAAGATTTAGTTCTAAACATCAAAATATTCAATATGCCATGAGTTATAATATCGAGCTAAACATTAACCCCTGACACTGTACGGGTGTCGGTAATCATTATTATGTACCCCCTTGACAATCGGTCAATGGGTAGAGACGTCACTCTCAATAGGCCTACTCACAATAATTAAGCTTACAACATTTTAATTCCAGCAATTAATGATATTATGGCGGGGATTTGCATGTAAAAATACAAGTTAACAAAGTCTCACGAAGTTGCATATCAAAAAGTTTAGGCACTTGTGTCTAAATTGTAAATTATTTCAAAAGCAAGCATGTGTCTCACTCCAAGATTTATAAAATACATTAAAATATGTAAAAAGCGGGGCTACGAAGTTCACCTTAGTAGCACAGAAGAGTTATTCCACAAAAAGAATGAAATGAACGGAACAGACGTGATCGAGATCTCAACCTAGAGACAGAATGTATGATCAGACATTGTCTAATAGACTTAAGTATAATAACTATACTAATGATGATGGTTTTCTAATAGAAATTCCATTTTCGGAAGGTTACTATTTATGGAAAGTTTCACTCATAGTAACTTTCCAATTATAGAAAGTTCGGGTTATAATTTTTAGCAAGATGTCGTACACCTTTATCCAAACCTCATATCATGCAAGTCACTCTGATGATCTATTGTTACCAGGCGCCCAGGATTCTTGACCAGAATCTAAGTCTTGGCATTCGAGATCCACAAGCGGTTCCCATAAGGCAACAAGGACCACCCTAGGCCGTAAGTAGCGGTGAGGTTCGTATATAGTGCACGTTATCTTTTGATTATAACCTTCACATTAAGTCTAGGTCATAATCTAGGTTATTATATTATATTTATTAATGTACTACAAATTAATTATTTTATATTATATACTATAAGTTATTTATTATTTAATTTCTTTTCAATATTATAGTATAATAATTACTTAAGTATTATTAAGTATTTAATTACTTGTATTACATATTATACATTAATAGTTATATTATTTTAAGTATATAAGTTTAGATTTATTATGTTATTATATTTAATATAAATGAATTTTTAAAGTATATTTTTGTATAATCTATATTATATACTTTACAAAGTATATGTATTATATTAAATTAGTTATATATTAGTAGATATTTATTATATATTAGTAAACATATATAATAATTATTTACATAATTATTTACAGATTTTTATATTTATAAAAAATATTAATTAATTATTATAGTGTATATGTATTATATTTATACCGAAAATAGATATATACTTCTTAAATTCGTTTTTAATTAAATTATAAAATAATTAAGTTTATAATCTCTATAAGTTTCCTTTAGTGCAAAAATCTGAAGAAAAATTTATAAAATTATTCTACCTTATTTTTATATTTTTTTGTATTTATTTCCTTATTTATCTTCTTGATTTATATGGAAACAAAGTTAATTATTTAATAAATACTAATTCGACCCAATAATTATTTTTTATAATTTTCGCAGGTCTAGATATATTATATAAACTTAGAAAAAATTTTATACTAATTTTATTTACTATTTTTATATTTATTACGAATTTTACATCGTTTCTATAATTAAATAATACATAATTCGTATTTAATTATAAATAATATTCCAAAAATCATTATAATTATTTTTATATGATATATTACTGTTATAAATAATTTCCATTAAAATATTACTGATAATAATATTTAATACAATTTAAATTCGTTTTATACATTAAAACCATATGATAATACCATTAATTATAGAATAATTATATATAATGTTATAATAATTAATTTTTCTCATCCAATAATCTTTATAAGTATAATAACCTTTGTAAAAATTATCATAACCAATTTTAAGTTTTTAAATTATTTAAATCTGATTTTATACATATATTGATTAAATAGAATTTGTTTTTAATTATTTAAAATATATAAACATGATATAAATCTGTAAAAATAATTTTTCTTAAATCTATAATTCGTAATAGTAATTAACAGAATTTATATATATTTCATTTAATTGTATAATATTTATTATATTTAATAAAATTTATCGACAAAAAAAATAAAAAGAAATAAAAAAAAATAAAAAGAAAAAGAAAGAGAGCTTACAAAATATTTTTAGAGTTTGAAAGGACTCCAGGGATTTTGTGAAAAAAATGTGAAGCTAAGGTATATATTTATAGGGTAAATTTTCTTGAAAAAAAAGTTTATCAAATTATATTTGGAAACAATTACAAATACAATTTTATTTATTTTCTTTTTTTATAATTTTGACCAGACCTCTATATATATATATAAAATTTTTTTTTATTAATTTAATATATTACAACATTCTAGAATATTGTTTGTTATTTTATTTATTTGTATTTATCTCTTTTTATTTATTTAAATATCGAAATATATAATATATATATATATATATATATATATATATATATATATATATATATATATATATATATATATATATATATATATATATAATTTTTGGTTTATTTACTTATATAATTATTCCCCTATACTTTTGTATTTTATAAAAATGTCACAATATTTTAAATACACTTAATACTTATTTATCAAAAGTACATTATCAGTTATATACTTTTATTTATTCTATTAATACTAAGTTATATTTATATTCATATAAATTCATATGGTATTAATATCGTAAATTAATTATTAGGGTTAGACATTTAGTCATCATTAATTAATTATGATCAAATAAAACCGTAATCATTTTGCACAGAAAAACCCTAGGGCATTTTAGTCATTTCAGGAAGGAAAAGTGACGGTTGTCACAGTATCCCCCCGTAAATGGAAACTTCGTCCCGAAGTTTTGGATAGACTTCTCGAATGAATCAACGTTTGAAAAGAGAGATGGAGATATTTTTCGTTTCATTTGGTCTTCACATTCAATGGTACAATTGGGGCCATCGCGTGAATTCCAACGGATCTTAACAATAGGAATAGTGCTTTATTTCAAGCCTTTAACCTCACGATCCATAACCTCGACCGGTTCTTCAACGAAATGCATTTTATCATCAATGCGAATATCATCCAATGGAAAAACGAGTGTCTCATCAGCAAGACACTTCTTAAGATTCGAGACATGAAATACGTCATGTACATTACTGTGACGACCCGAAAATTTCTGACCAAATTTAAACTTAATCTTTAAATGAATTAATGTTTCCGATGCGATAAGCAAAGTCCGTTAAGTTGAAATTCAAAAATTTAGAACTGTGTTCATGTAACCTTCGACTTTTTCGGACGATTCACGAACCACTATTTGTAAATAAGATGTGTATATAAATATATGTATATATCTTAGATTGGTATTTACATATATATAAATGTTTCCAACATGTTAAGAAATCAAACTTGTTAAGACTTGATTAATTGAAACGGATTTTATGTAAACGTTTGACCTCCCAGTTTGTCCGACGATTCACGAACGTTAAAACTTGTAAAAACGACATGATGATATATATATATATATGAACATATGTATATATTTAACATGATACAATGATAAGTAAGTATCTCATTAAGTATATTAACAATGGGTTATATACATAAAATGAGACTACTGAATTAAGGAATTCGAAACAAGATATATATGTAACGATTATCGACGTAATAACGTATTAATTAATTAAATACATATGTATCGTATTAAGACATATTAATACACTATTTTTAACATGATAAAATGATAATTAAGTATATCATTAAGTGTATTAACAATGAACTATATACATAAAACGAGACTACTAACTTAAGGGTTTCGAATCAATACAAACATGTAACGATTAATGACGAAATAACGACTTAATTAAAATGTATATATATGCATTGTATTAAGATGTATTAATACACATTTGAAAGACTTAAAGACATATATCAAAATACTTATACTTAACAAAGATAGTTATAATCGTATTCCCATTCGTTTTCTTCAAGAATTTTACTCGTATTCATACGGTATTTTCACCCGTATAATACCCAGCTTCTAGATGTATGTACTATTGGTATATACACTCAAATGATTAGCTCTTAGCAGCCCTCAATTAGTCAACAGACATGTGGAACCAACCATTAAACAACTAGCATGACTTATGAGGAAGAAAACAAAACAAAGAACTCCTTTTAACCTCACTCACCATTCACTTCATTTCATTTCCAATTTCTTTCTAATTCTCTCTCAAAACACACACACACCCTCAAGAACGAAATTTCCAGTAAACTAATCATCATCTTCATCAAAAACTACTTTAAAAATCAAGCTATAATTATCATAGGAAGAACACTTCACGAACACTTCGAAAATCCTTTTTAGTTTGCTAGATTGATTTCAATCTTGCAAATCCATTTCAAGTGATCATCAAACCTCAACAAATCTTTATTTATATTAGTAGGTATTATTTCTAAATCAAGGTAATAATTATATTTAAGCTTTGATTAAATTCTATAAACATAACTATCTTAAGTCAAGTAGTAATCTTACTTGAACTTGTTTTCGTTCCATGATTCTACTTCAAGAACTTCCAAGCCATCAAAGATCCTTTGAAGCTCAAGACCATTTCTCATCATTTCCAGTAGGTTTAACTACTATACTTGAGGTAGTAATGATGTTCATAACATCATTCGATTCATACTTATATAACTATCTTATTCGAAGAAAATAAATTGTAATCACTAGAACATAGTTTAGTTAATTCTAAATTTGTTCGCAAAAAAAATTAAACCTTCTAACTTGACTTTAAAAACAACTTCACACATGTACTATATCTATATGATATACTAACATAAGAATTTAAAACTTGAAAATACGAAGAACACCGTAAAACTAGACATACGCCGTCATAGTAAAACCGGGGGCTGTTTTGGGTTGGATAATTAAAAACTATCCTAAACTTTGAATTTAAAGTTGGTTTTCTGAGAAAATGTTATTTCATATGAACATAATAATATATCTAAAAATGATGGTTAAACTCAAAGTAGAAACATGTTTTTTTTCAAAATGGTCATCAAGGTGTCGTTCTTTTGACAGATATGACTACTCTTTATAAATAGACTTGTAACCTATAATTCTGACTATAAACTTGATAAGGCTAAAAAGGAACATATATTTCATAGCAATATCCCTCCTAAATAATAGGTTTTCATATGTAATTGTATTATATTTTCATTGTAATTGTTTAAATAAATAAGTGCGAAGACAAAAGGTGAAAACGAAGATTTGAAGACACAAACGTCCAAAAAGCTCAAATGTACAAGATACAATTCAAAAGGTTCAATTTATTGATGAAAAACGTCTAAAAATGACAAGAGTACAAGTTACAAAACGCAAAGTACAAGATATCAAATTGTACGCAAGGACGTTCGAAAATCCGGAACCGGGACATGAGTCAACTATCAACGCCCGACGCAACGGACCAAAAATTACAAGTCAACTATGCACAAGAATATAATATAATATATAAATAATTATATTAATTATTTATATTTTATATTTATATATTTATTATGTCGACAAGCTAGGAGCCAAAAGTTTGTGAGCTGGATTTTCAAACTCCACGACTCGCGGAGTTTGAAGGCCAAAAACTCCACGACTCGCGGAGCTGCCAAATTCCAAAATGCCTATAAAAGGTCACGAATCCTGCGAGTAAAAATATAAAAAATATAATAAATAATAATAATACTCTGTAGTATAATATAAATAAATATATATAATATATATATATATATATATATATATATATATATATATATATATATATATATATATATATAGTATAGATTAGTATTATATTAGATTAGTTTGGGTTATGTAAAAGTTATTTTACGTGTAACACTACGCGATAAATACTCAATGTAAGTTATGTTCTCCTTTTTACATTAATGTCTCGTAGCTAAGTTATTATTATGCTTATTTAATCCGAAGTAATCATGATGTTGGGCTAAAAATATCTAAAATTGGGTAATTGGGCTTTGTACCATAATTGGGGTTTGGACAAAAGAACGACACTTGTGGAAATTAGACTATGGGCTATTAATGGGCTTTATATTTGTTTAGCTAAATGATAGTTTGTTAATTTTAATATAAAGATTTACAATTGGACGTACCTATAAATAACCATATACACTCGATCGGACACGATGGGCGGAGTATTTATATGTACGAATAATCGTTCATTTAACCGGACACGGGAATGGATTAATAGTCACTAAAATTATTAAAACAGGGGTGAAATTATGTACAAGGACACTTGGCATAATTGGTAACAAAGTATTAAAACCTTGGATTACACGTAGTTGATATCCTGATGTAATTATTAAACAAAGTATTAAAACCTTGTTACAGTTTAAGTCCCCAATTAGTTGGAATATTTGACTTCGGGTATAAGGATAATTTGACGAGGATACTCGCACTTTATATTTATGACTGATGGACTGTTATGGACAAAAACCAGATGGACTTATCAAATAATCCAGGACAAAGGACAATTAACCCAGGGTAATAAATAATCAAAACGTCAAACATCATGGTTACGGAAGCTTAAATAAGCATAATATATTTTATTTCATTTTTCCTCGTACTTTTATTTATTGTCATTTTAATTATTGTTATTTATTTTATATTGTTAGTTAAATATCGTCATTTACTTTACGCTTCGTTTAAAATATAAAATCGACAAACCGGTCATTAAACGGTAAAACCCCCTTTTATATATTATTAATATAATATATTTTGTACGAATATAATTGTTTAAAATATAGTGTGCAATAAGCCCGTTCCCTGTGGAACGAACCAGACTTACTAAAAACTATACTACTCTACGATTAGGTACACTACCTATAGTGTTGTAGCAAGGTTTAGGTATATCCATTTTGTAAATAAATAATTAAAACTTGTGTAAAAATGTATCGTATTTAATAGTTTTTCCTAGTAAAATATAAACTATTTCGTACACCCACGCTACGACATCAAGTTTTGGCGCCGCTGCCGGGGAACTTGGCGAAACGCTAGATTTTTAATTTATTTTTGTATAAATATATTTATATATCATTTTAGAAAAACAATATAAAATTTAAAAAAATAAAATAAAATAAAACCGAAAATGCAAACTCCACGACTCGCGGAGTTTGCAGGCCTAAAACTCCACGACTCGCGGAGCCACCCTGACAGACGCACCCAGAACCCTAATTTGTCATTTATTACGAGTATAATTTAATTATTATTATTAAAACTTAATTAGGTTTATATTTAATATTAATATTTAGTTTTAGTTTTTAAATTAATTTGTATTTTAAATATTAATTAGTATTATTAAATATATATATAAATTAATACTTTTATAAAATAAATAATATAAAAATAATATTTTTATAAAAATAAATAATTTTTTTAACTTTAAGTTTATTTTTATATTTTGTATCTTTTCATTTGTTTTAGCGTAATATTTGTATATTTTTCGTTCGTAGCTAGTTTTAAGACATAGTTTTTGCCGTAGCTTATTTTTATTTTCTAGATTTTTAGGCTTTGCCGTAAAATCCCTTAAGTGCTTTTTCTTTAAACTAAGATTTAGGTGCTTTAGAATTTTGCGACACCGTTTTTCGCTTTAGTTTTAAATAGATTTTAGTGCCTTTAAGTAATTGCCGTTTTCTGAATAAAATTGCATTTACCTTTAGACCTTTAGGCGCAACTTTTTAGATATAATTTTTAAACTTTTAAGTTACGACGCGCTATTTTCTTATTTTTATTTTTCGACGTTTTTCGACGCGCATTCTTTTTCTTTCTTATTTCTCGACGCTTTAGTTTTTAGGACTTAGAAATTTTCTCTATTTCTTATCTAATATCTCAAACGGAAAGAAAAATTATTTAAGTGGTTAAATTAATGGACGTTGACAATTTTCTGCTTCGTAGTAATAGTTGGATTTGTTAGTGGCTGAGTTGTGAGCTTCCGATTTAAAGGGTTCTGGCTCCCTGCTGCATCTTTTGGCTATTCGAAATGTGGGCAAAAGCAGAAACGTCTATTAATTGGACAACTTATATAAGTTTTTCTATTTTTATAACTAATAGGATAATTAGTAAATGCCCCACATTGTAGCTAAAATTTGGCCATCGCAATAAAATGGAAAATTTTGAAAACAAGGCTATGGAAACCCTTTTTGATATCCAAAATCAATTAAATCAATACTCTCAAACGAGTGTTGATGACAATTCGTTCGGTCAATCTTGAATCACGAATGACGAAACAATAACTGGTTGTGAAATCTGTGGAGATTATCACTCAACATGGGAATGTTATTATTACGTTCCTATGGAAAATTACGCACCCACGGAACCTGAATGGAATGATTATGAAGAATACAATTCAAATTGGGATTATTCCCAAGAATATATCCAAACTCAACAACCAGTAGACGAGGAAAATTACGTGTCTGAAAATTTATTAGACAATATGAAAATCAAACTCGAAGAACTCAATGCTCAAAATAACAAATGAGAGAGTTTGTAAACCGGCAAGCTGAAACTCTATCAGACTACACACCTGTTGATCTGAGGAGTATTGTGCAAGAAAATCTCATATCATCGAATTTTGATGAATTCGAGAGCTCCGAAATTACCAACTATCCCGATGATACTTTTTATTCAGTCTTACCAATTTCACAACATATCGACACATTAGCCTCTACCGACGAAATCATCGATCCATCAATGGATAAAGAAGAAGTAAGGGTGATAAATTGGTACTCTTGGGAAAACGATAACGTTGAAAATTTTACCCCCGAGACCAAAATGGTGAGACCAATAAGTACCGTTAATGAAGAAGAATCTACCCCAATCCCGAAATTCACCATTCCACAACCTTCCAACCCAATATTCTCAATAGACGAGTCATCTACCGAAGATGAACTACGAGCTTTAATAGATAATGACACCTCGAATTTCACCCAATTGGGTAATAGAGGTGAAACTTTTGATCCCGAGAATGAACGAAAGGAAATGTTAGGAATTATCCACCCTATAGAAATATGTATGTCGATGTATATCGATCCATTTGACCAAGAACCAGAAAAGAGACATATCCATTTACTAAAAGCTACACTTAAAAAAGAATTAAGTAGTGACGATCGGGTGGGTCTAAACTTTAAACCCATTGATATATTTTATGCCACCCGAGATGTAAATAACTGGCTCACTATTTTAATTCGTGGAACTTATTCTACCGACTTCACATGTCGTCAGCTAAGTATGGGGAAGTCTAACCCCACTTAACGTTAAATTAGGGGTTCGGGTTAGTGCATAACTCGTTAATAAAAATGCATGATTAGGGTAAAATACGCATTTTTAAAGATTAGCAAACAATTCAGAAAAGCAACTGTTTTTGAAGAAAAATATGTGTGATAAAACAAGAAGGAATAAACGATGAGGCGCATCATCTATCATTCGACGAGCTTTGTAATTACAAACTGGGTATTTTCAATCACTTTTCTACACTAATCACCCTCATTAATTTATAATTAGAGTCTGATTTCATGCAAATGAGGGCATTGCATGATCTCAAGTGTAGGGAAGGGCTATAAATTCTCTCGGGTTTATACTTGGCTTATTTTCTAAATATTGTGAAAATTTTAAAATTTTTCAACTAAATGAATTCAAAATCATGTTTATACATATTTATGAACGGTGAAAACTAGGTGTTAATACCGAAATTATTGTTACCTCGAAAAGGACATAAATTGAGAAACACCTTAAAACGCTTGAATTCATTTAAAATGGAATAAAGGAGAATAAAAAGGCAAAGAAAGAAACTAAGTGTGGGGAGAATGTACCTAGTTATTCAATTAAAAACTATCTAGCACATGTTTCCGTAAAGTTATTGCAGGTGTTTTTGTTTTGGACTAAATTAACTGTTTTACCCGATGAAAGAAAAGAAAAGATGGATCTACACGATGAATCAATTCCATCATTAAAAGGAAGGAAAGTCTTCAGAAAAAGACACGCGCTTCTTGATTTAGGTCAAGAAGTTGTCGTCCAGACCAGCTGTAGGTTGACGAAAAATTTAGAAAAGTCAACACTAAAATTAGCAGAAAATCCACGGATCTCAGCATAAAACAGGGTCGCCAAGTGGTCAGACTTATCCTAACCATGAGAGGATCTGTCTCGTAAAATGGGGAGGGCGCCGTGCAAATTAGCTTGATAAGACTAATGAATCAGATCCCCAGAAAGGATAATCTCCTTAAAGATTAAAAATCAGCTTTTAAGACTGATATTACTCAATCCTTGAGATTGATCTTAAAGATTGAGAATTACAAACTCATGGAATTCGATGATATCTAAACTCGAGCTTGAACGAGAAAATATTTTGATCAAAATTATAAACCGATTTGTTTTCTAAAAACCATTTTCAATGCGTTCATTACCATTGAACGTAAAATCCTAGGAATTCACCTGGAATTCATTAGGTCACCTGAACCAAATCGGGTGTCAACCGTAAGAACGGTGGTTGCATAGCATGGTCGGAGACAGGACCTTGTGCCAGATCGAAAAACTATAGGGTGAGCTTTACTATTTCTCCTACAAAGGATAGTACTAGCATCCGACACGTTTATAGACCATAATCAAAAGCATGTCATTAGACATTGCCTTAACAGTTTCTTGTTCATCGCTTTCCTTTACAATCGGACGGTAGTTTGCCGAAAGGTAATATACGGGACAAATATACTGGACGTGTTGCTTTCCCAATACAAGGTTAACAAGTGGGTAACACAAAACCACAAGTGTTGAGCTAAAATTTTCAAATCTGAAACCCACACAACCCACAAAACAAAAATATTTTGCAAACACCGGTGAAGGGTTATTCCGGAAAACTTATCTAGGGTAAAAGCTAGATTGAATTTTCAAAAGATCAAATATTTTCATAAAGATCCAATTTCCTTAAGGATCTACATTTTCATAGTCATGTGGGACTGTAAACCGCCTTTCAAATGTGCACTTTGCTTTGGAAACCGAAAGTAAATCGGCTATTTGATTGCAAGTGTCGTTGACCTAAACCCGAGGCAACTGTGGATGGCACACCCACCTTTAACCATGGTTCTATCGTTACTATCATTGTTTATACCGCCGTATCAAAATCACTGATGTATAAAGTGTGAGAATAAAAAAGTGATTCGAGTGAAGTGTGATTTTATTTCAAGTTATGTTTTGCTTGAGGACAAGCAACGCTCAAGTGTGGGGATATTTGATAAGGCTAAAAAGGAACATATATTTCATAGCAATATCCCTCCTAAATAATAGGTTTTCATATGTAATTGTATTATATTTTCATTGTAATTGTTTAAATAAATAAGTGCGAAGACAAAAGGTGAAAACGAAGATTTGAAGACACAAACGTCCAAAAAGCTCAAATGTACAAGATACAATTCAAAAGGTTCAATTTATTGATGAAAAACGTCTAAAAATGACAAGAGTACAAGTTACAAAACGCAAAGTACAAGATATCAAATTGTACGCAAGGACGTTCGAAAATCCGGAACCGGGACATGAGTCAACTATCAACGCCCGACGCAACGGACCAAAAATTACAAGTCAACTATGCACAAGAATATAATATAATATATAAATAATTATATTAATTATTTATATTTTATATTTATATATTTATTATGTCGACAAGCTAGGAGCCAAAAGTTTGTGAGCTGGATTTTCAAACTCCACGACTCGCGGAGTTTGAAGGCCAAAAACTCCACGACTCGCGGAGCTGCCAAATTCCAAAATGCCTATAAAAGGTCACGAATTCTGCGAGTAAAAATATAAAAAATATAATAAATAATAATAATACTCTGTAGTATAATATAAATAAATAAATATATAATATATATATATATATATATATATATATATATATATATATATATATATATATATATATATATATAGTATAGATTAGTGTTATATTAGATTAGTTTGGGTTATGTAAAAGTTATTTTACGGGTTTTGAAGTCGAAATTCTGACTGTGTAACACTACGCGATAAATACTCAATGTAAGTTATGTTCTCCTTTTTACATTAATGTCTCGTAGCTAAGTTATTATTATGCTTATTTAATCCGAAGTAATCATGATGTTGGGCTAAAAATATCTAAAATTGGGTAATTGGGCTTTGTACCATAATTGGGGTTTGGACAAAAGAACGACACTTGCGGAAATTAGACTATGGGCTATTAATGGGCTTTATATTTGTTTAGCTAAATGATAGTTTGTTAATTTTAATATAAAGATTTACAATTGGACGTACCTATAAATAACCATATACACTCGATCGGACATGATGGGCGGGGTATTTATATGTACGAATAATCGTTCATTTAACCGGACACGGGAATGGATTAATAGTCACTAAAATTATTAAAACAGGGGAGAAATTATGTACAAGGACACTTGGCATAATTGGTAACAAAGTATTAAAACCTTGGATTACACGCAGTTGATATCCTGATGTAATTATTAAACAAAGTATTAAAACCTTGTTACAGTTTAAGTCCCCAATTAGTTGGAATATTTGACTTCGGGTATAAGGATAATTTGACGAGGATACTCGCACTTTATATTTATGACTGATGGACTGTTATGGACAAAAACCAGATGGACTTATCAAATAATCCAGGACAAAGGACAATTAACCCAGGGTAATAAATAATCAAAACGTCAAACATCATGGTTACGGAAGCTTAAATAAGCATAATATATTTTATTTCATTTTTCCTCGTACTTTTATTTATTGTCATTTTAATTATTGTTATTTATTTTATATTGTTAGTTAAATATCGTCATTTACTTTACGCTTTGTTTAAAATATAAAATCGACAAACCGGTCATTAAACGGTAAAACCCCCTTTTATATATTATTAATATAATATATTTTGTACGAATATAATTGTTTAAAATATAGTGTGCAATAAGCCCGTTCCCTGTGAAACGAACCAGAATTACTAAAAACTATACTACTCTACGATTAGGTACACCGCCTATAGTGTTGTAGCAAGGTTTAGGTATATCCATTTTGTAAATAAATAATTAAAACTTGTGTAAAAATGTATCGTATTTAATAGTTTTTCCTAGTAAAATATAAACTATTTCGTACCCCCATGCTACGACATCAAAACTACCACTTTTTCAGTTTAGTTCTATAAATTATAGTTCATTACAAAACCATAGCAATTTGATTCACTCAAAACCGATTTGTAACGAAGAAGTTATGGGCAAAACAATATTGATTAAAAATGGCTAAAATGACTACGGGATTGTTTTTATATAATCTATACTAACCATATTCTAGCTAACTGTTTTTGTATTATACATGTATTTATAAATGTATTGACTATTTTCCTTGTACTATACTAGTCTTGGTTAATCCCGAGACAATATACAATACGTCGAATTAATCGTAAGACACATGTACACAATACGTCGAGATTACTTCAAAGACAATAGTTGTACAATGGGTCGTTATTGAGTCTTAGACAATACGTCTTGATTATTCCAGGGTGATATTTTGGACTATATATATGGACTACTAACATTGGACTACTAACGTTGGACTGCTAACTTGACAACTTAAATCATCAACACGTAAATAAAAATATGATGTGAATATATTTCTATCATACTTTGATATATATGTATATAATTATTATAGGTTCGTGAATCGATCCATGGCTAAGTCTGATTTTCGTCGAATTGAAAATCTGTGAAAGTGAGTTTCATTACTCCCTTTTTATATATATTTTTGGGCTGAGAATACATGCGCTGTTTTATAAACTATTTTACGAAATGATCACAAGTACATACTTAATTCTACACTGAGTTTAAACCGAAAATCCCTTAGCTTTGGTAACTAGTAACTGCCAGTTATAAGAACTGGTAGGCGCGAGTAGTTGTATATGGATCCATAGGGCTTGACATCCCCGTCTGTTTCAGGTATAGAGACCCTAGCATGAACTATAAAGCGGACGTATGCTATTTGAGTTTAGTACATGTTGGTTTGCGTGTATTGTACATGTTGGTTGCATGTATATTAAAACAGGGGTACTTATTATATATACGTTAAGTTTAGTTACCAGGGTGCTCAATTTCTTAGAATATTTCGATAACCGATTTGTATGAAACAACTGAAATCTTGTGGTCCACCTTTATATACAGATTATGCGCAATATTAAAACTATGAACTCACCAATCTTTGTGTTGACACTTTTAGCATGTTTATTCTCAGGTCCCTAGAAGTCTTCCGCTATTTGCTAATACGATATACAAGTTATGTGCATGGAGTCATACATGCTTTATTCGAGAAAATTTTGCATTCATAAAATCATCAACATGTATCTTATTTTGACTGCATTGTCAACGGATGTATTATTGTAAACTATTATTTACGGTGATTGTCTATATGTAGAAATCATCAGATGTCAAAAACCTTGGATTTAGATATTCATTTATGGTGTGTCTTTTCTAAAGAATGCAATGTTTACAAAACGTTTCATGTAGAGGTCAGTACCTCGCAATGGGACCAAATGTTATTGTATTTATCCATATGGATTTGGACGGGCCATTACAGTTTGTATCAGAGCGTTGGTCTTAGCGAACCAGGTCTTGCATTAGTGTGTCTAACTGATAGTTGTTATGATGCATTAGTAAGTCTGGACTTCGACCGTGCCTGCATGTCAAAAAGTTTTGCTTATCATTTCTTGTCAAAAATAACCTGTTTATCATTCTTAAGTCTAGACACGTCTTACTACATTTATTGCATAGATAGTGTATAGATAAATTCATATCTTAGCATATTTGATACTGTAACCTTTGTCTGATAGCTTTCAAAAATTCCTCCGTAATTTGCGGGATCCTTTATACTCTATATAGGTATTCTATGCAAATAGAATATCATCCGATATTCAAAAATCATTTCATATCAAAAATCCTTTATCTAACCGTGTAAGATGAATCCTGCAACTAGTTCAAGTTCCTCAGATTCCGACAGCTATTCCGATATGGATTTCTACCTGAGCTTCGAAAGCAGTGTAACCGGAATGGACCAACCAATCAGCCATCACCAATTCTGGATGAATTGGGGATAGGTTCGTAGTCAACTTAATCAGTGGAGACAAGAAGAAGGCGATCCCTTCCATCCACCAAATTTCCCTCTTGACGAAGAACCTGAAGCACTTACCGGCGAACCTGTCCGAAACACCATCTTCACCCTCATTTCCAGAATAGCTCGTAACGATTACGTCATATCTACTATTCTAAACCTTATTCATCCGATCATTCTGACCGCCCATCATCCCGGAGTAATAGAAGATGTCAACGAACTTCGTGATCAAGTAATCAATCTGGAGAATATGGTGCACAACTTACATGCACCAGCAACACCACCGGCATCACTAGTACCCCCATCAACAACACCTGTATCACCAGCAGTCTCACCATCATCAGCAACACCTGCAGTACCACAAGCTTCAAAAGTTCCATAACCACCGCAGATATCAACACATCAATCACCAATAAGAATATTATACTATCGAGTTATGAAATATTAACTCATTCTTTCCAAAGAATATATATATATATATATATATATATATATATATATATATATATATATATATATATATATATATATATATATATATATATATATAAATTTTATATATGAATTTTGAAACCATATTATATCTTTTCATACTAATCTGATACGTGTGAATTTTGAAGGGTAAATACATCCTTCGTTAACAACCTAAATCTCTGCATCACCTCAAAGAATTCTATTGAAATGTCCCATTCTTATTGATTAAAAACATTCCATATTAATTGATTTCGTTGCGAGGTTTTGACCTCTATATGAGACGTTTTTCAAAGACTGCATTCATTTTGAAACAAACCATAACCTTTATTTCATCAATAAAGGTTTAAAAAGCTTTACGTAGATTATCAAATAATGATAATCTAAAATATCCTGTTTACACACGACTATTATATAATGGTTTACAATACAGATATGTTACAATGAAATAAGTTTCTTGAATGCAGTTTTTACACAATATCATACAAGCATGGACTCCAAATCTTGTCCTTATTTAAGTATGCGACAGCGAAAGCTCTTAATAATCACCTGAGAATAAACATGCTTAAAACGTCAACAAAAAATGTTGGTGAGTTATAGGTTTAACCTATATATATCAAATCGTAACAATAAACCACAAGATTTCATATTTCAATATACATCCCATACATAGAGATAAAAATCATTCATGTGGTGAACACCTGGTAACCGACATTAATAAGATGCATATATAAGAATATCCCCATCATTCCGGGACACCCTTCGGATATGATATAAATTTCAAAGTACTAAAGCATCCGGTACTTTGGATGGAGTTTGTTAGGCCCAATAGATCTATCTTTAGGATTCGCGTCAATTAGGGTGTCTGTTCCCTAATTCTTAGATTACCAGACTTAATAAAAAGGGGCATATTCAATTTCGATAATTCAACCATAGAATGTAGTTTCACGTACTTGTGTCTATTTTGTAAATCATTTATAAAACCTGCATGTATTCTCATCCCAAAAATATTAGATTTTAAAAGTGGGACTATAACTCACTTTCACAGATTTTTACTTCGTCGGGAAGTAAGACTTGGCCACTGGTTGATTCATGAACCTATAACAAATATGTACATATATATCAAAGTATGTTCAAAATATATTTACAACACTTTTAATACATTTTGATGTTTTAAGTTTATTAAGTCAGCTGTCCTCGTTAGTAACCTACAACTAGTTGTCCACAGTTAGATGTACAGAAATAAATTGATATATATTATCTTGAATCAATCCATGACCCAGTGTATACACGTCTCAGGCTAGATCACAACTCAAAGTATATATATTTTTTGAATCAACCTCAACCCTGTATAGCTAACTCCAACATTACAGCATATAGAGTGTCTATGGTTGTTCCAAAAAATATATATACATGGGTCGATATGATATGTCAAAACATTTGCATACATGTATATGGTATCCCAAGATTACATAATATATTAGAATATATATATAATACAATATAAGTTAGCTAGGATATGATTTTTATAGAATTGTTAATATTTCCCGTAGCTACAAAAAAAAAATCCAATCTTGTTTTACCCATAACTTCTTCATTTTAAATCCGTTTTGAGTGAATCAAATTGCTATGGTTTCATATTCAAGTCTATTTTATGAATCTAAACAGAAAAAGTATAGGTTTATAGTCAGAAATATAAGTTACAAGTCGTTTTTTTAATAGTTAGTCATTTCAGTTGAAAGAACGACGTCTTGATGATCATTTTGAAAAACATACTTCCACTTTGAGTTTAACCATGATTTTTGGATATAGTTTCATGTTCATAAGAAAAATCATTTTCCCAGAAGAACAACTTTTAAATCAAAGTTTATCATAGTTTTTAATTATCAAACTCAAAACAGCCCGCGGTGTTACTACGACGGCGTATGTCCAGTTTTACGGTGTTTTCGTGTTACCAGGTTTTAAATCATTAAGTTAGCATATCATATAGATATAGAACATGTGTTTAGGTGATTTTAAAAGTCAAGTTAGAAGGATTAACTTTTATTTGCGAACAAGTTTAGAATTAACTAAACTATGTTCTAGTGATTTCAAGTTTAAACCTTCGAAAAAGATAGCTTTATATGTATGAATCGAATGATGTTATGAACATCATTACTACCTTAATTTTTGTGTATAAACTTACTAGAAAATAGACAAATGGATCTAGCTTCAAAGGATCTTGGATGGCTTGAAAGTTCTTGAAGTAGAATCATGACACGAAAACAAGTTCAAGTAAGATTTCCACTCGAAATAGGATTGTTATAGTTATAGAAATTGAATCAAAGTTTGAATATGAGTATTACCTTATATTAAAAAGATATCTTACTGTAAATAAGAAAGATTTCTTGAGTTTGGATGATCACTCTACAAGATTGGAAGTAAGCTAGCAAACTTGGCAGTATTCTTGATTTTATGAAACTAGAACTTGTAGAATTTATGAAGAACCCTTAGAACTTGAAGATAGAACTTGAGAGAGATCAATTAGATGAAGAAAATTGAAGAATGAAAGTGTTTGTAGGTGTTTTTGGTCATTGGTGTACGGATTAGATATAAAGGATATGTAATTTTGTTTTCATGTAAATAAGTCATGAATGATTACTCATATTTTTGTAATTTTATGAGATATTTCATGCTAGTTGCCAAATGATGGTTTCCACATGTGTTAGGTGACTCACATGGGCTGCTAAGAGCTGATAATTGGAGTGTATATACCAATAGTACATACATCTAAAAGCTGTGTATTGTACGAGTACGAATACGGGTGCATACGAGTAGAATTGTTGATGAAACTGAACGAGGATGTAATTATAAGCATTTTTGTTAAGTAGAAGTATTTTGATAAGTGTCTTGAAGTCTTTCAAAAGTGTATGAATACATATTAAAACACTACATGTATATACATTTTAACTGAGTCGTTAAGTCATCGTTAGTCATTACATGTAAGTGTTGTTTTGAAACCTTTAGGTTAACGATCTTGTTAAATGCTGTTAACCCAATGTTTATAATATCAAATGAGATCTTAAATTATTATATTATCATGATATTATGATGTACAAATATCTCTTAATATGATATATATATACATTAAATGTCGTTACAACGATAATCGTTACATATATGTCTCGTTTCAAAATCATTAAGTTAGTAGTCTTGTTTTTACATATGTAGTTCATTGTTAATAAACTTAATGATATGTTTAATTATCATAATATCATGTTAACTATATATATAACCATATATATGTCATCATATAGTTTTTACAGGTTTTAACGTTCGTGAATCACCGGTCAACTTGGGTGGTCAATTGTCTATATGAAACCTATTTAAATTAATCAAGTCTTAACAAGTTTGATTGCTTAACATGTTGGAAACACTTAATCATGTAAATAACAATTTCATTTAATATATAGATAAACATGGAAAAGTTCGGGTCACTACAGTACCTATCCGTTAAATAAATTTCGTCCCGAAATTTTAAGCAGTTGGAGGTGTTGACGTATCTTCTGGAAATAAATGCGGGTATTTCTTCTTCATCTGATCTTCTCATTCCCAGGTGAACTCGAGTCCTCTACGAGCATTCCATCGAACCTTAACAATTGGTATCTTGTTTTGCTTAAGTCTTTTAACCTCACGATCCATTATTTCGACGGGTTCTTCGATGAATTGAAGTTTTTCGTTGATTTGGATTTCATCTAACGGAATAGTGAGATCTTCTTTAGCAAAACATTTCTTCAAATTTGAGACGTGGAAAGTGTTATGTACAGCCGTGAGTTGTTGAGGTAACTCAAGTCGGTAAGCTATTGGTCCGACACGATCAATAATCTTGAATGGTCCGATATACCTTGGATTTAATTTCCCTCGTTTACCAAATCGAAAAACGCCTTTCCAAGGTGCAACTTTAAGCATGACCATCTCTCCAATTTCAAATTCTATATCTTTTCTTTTAATGTCAGCGTAGCTCTTTTGTCGACTTTGGGCGGTTTTCAATCTTTGTTGAATTTGGATGATTTTCTCGGTAGTTTCTTGTATTATCTCTGGACCCGTAATCTGTCTATCCTCCACTTCACTTCAACAAATCAGAGACCTGCACTTTCTACCATAAAGTGCTTCAAACGGCGCCATCTCAATTCTTGAATGGTAGCTGTTGTTATAGGAAAATTCTGCTAACGGTAGATGTCGATCCCAACTGTTTCCGAAATCAATAACACATGCTCGTAGCATGTCTTCAAGCGTTTGTATCGTCCTTTCGCTCTACCTATCAGTTTGTGGATGATAGGCAGTACTCATGTCTAGACGAGTTCCTAATGCTTGCTGTAAAGTCTGCCAGAATCTTGAAATAAATATGCCATCCCTATCAGAGATAATAGAGATTGGTATTCCATGTCTGGAGACGACTTCCTTCAAATACAGTCGTGCTAAATTCTCCATCTTGTCATCTTCTCTTATTGGCAGAAAGTGTGCTGATTTGGTGAGACGGTCAACTATTATCCAAATAGTATCAAAACCACTTGCAGTCCTTGGCAATTTAGTGATGAAATCCATGGTAATGTTTTCCCATTTCCATTCCGGGATTTCGGGTTGTTGAAGTAGACCTGATGGTTTCTGATGCTCAGCTTTGACCTTAGAACACGTCAAACATTCTCCTACGTATTTAGCAACATCGGCTTTCATACCCAGCCACCAAAAATGTTTCTTGAGATCCTTATACATCTTCCCCGTTCCAGGATGTATTGAGTATCTGGTTTTATGAGCTTCTCTAAGTACCATTTCTCTCATATCTCCAAATTTTGGTGCCCAAATTCTTTCAGCCCTATACCGGGTTCCGTCTTCCTGAATATTAAGATGCTTCTCCGATCCTTTGGGTATTTCATCCTTTAAATTTCCCTCTTTTAAAACTCCTTGTTGCGCCTCCTTTATTTGAGTAGTAAGGTTATTGTGAATCATTATATTCATAGATTTTACTCGAATGGGTTCTCTGTCCTTCCTGCTCAAGGCGTTGGCTACCACATTTGCCTTCCCCGGGTGGTAACGAATCTCAAAGTCGTAATCATTCAACAATTCAATCCACCTACGCTGCCTCATATTCAGTTGTTTCTGATTAAATATGTGTTGAAGACTTTTGTTGTCGGTATATATAATACTTTTGACCCCATATAAGTAGTACCTCCAAGTCTTTAATGAAAAAACAACTGCGCCTAATTCCAAATCATGCGTCGTATAATTTTGTTCGTGAATCTTTAATTTTCTAGACGCATAAGCAATCACCTTCGTTCGTTGCATTAATACACAACTGAGACCTTGCTTTGATGCGTCACAATAAATCACAAAATCATCATTCCCTTCAGGCAATGACAATATAGGTGCCGTAGTTAGCTTTTTCTTCAATAACTGAAACGCTTTCTCTTGTTCATCCTTCCATTCAAATTTCTTCCCTTTATACGTTAATGCAGTCAAGGGTTTTGCTATTCTGAAAAAGTCTTGGATGAACCTTCTGTAGTAACCAGCTAGTCCTAAAAATTGGCGTATGTGTTTTGGAGTTTTCGGGGTTTCCCACTTTTCAACAGTTTTTATCTTTGCCAGATCCACCTTAATACCTTCTTTGTTCACTATGTGACCAAGGAATTGAACTTCTTCCAACCAAAATACACACTTTGAAAACTTAGTGTACAATTCTTCCTTCCTCAATACTTCTAACACCTTTCTCAAATGTTCACCGTGTTCTTGGTCATTCTTTGAGTAAATAAGTATGTCATCAATGAAAACAATGATAAACTTGTCAAGGTATGGTCCATACACTAGGTTCATAAGGTCCATGAACACAGCTGGTGCATTAGTTAAACCAAACGGCATGACCATAAACTCGTAATGACCGTAACGTGTTCTGAAAGTAGTCTTTGGAATATCATCTTCTTTCACCCGCATTTGATGATACCCGGAACGTAAGTCAATCTTTGAATAAATAGACGAGCCTTGTAGTTGATCAAATAAGTCGTCGATTCTCGGTAGTGGGTAGCGGTTCTTGATGGTAAGTTTGTTCAACTCTTGGTAGTCGATACACAACCTGAATGTACCATCTTTCTTCTTGACAAACAAAACAGGAGCTCCCCACGGTGATGTGCTTGGTCGAATGAAACCACGCTCTAAAAGTTCTTGTAATTAGCTTTGCAGTTCTTTCATCTCGCTGGGTGCGAGTCTGTAAGGAGCACGAGCCATTGGTGCAGATCCTGGTACAAGATCTATTTGAAATTCAAAGAATCGATGTGGGGGTAATCCCGGTAATTCTTTCGAAAATACATCGAGAAATTCTTTTGCGACGGGAACATCATTGACGCTCTTTTCTTCAGTTTGTACTTTCTCGACGTGTACTAGAACAGCATAGCAACCTTTTCTTATTAGTTTTTGTGCCTTCAAATTACTAATAAGATGTAGCTCCGTGTTGCCGTTTTCTCCGTACACCATTAAGGGTTTTCCTTCTTCTCGTACAATGTGAATTACATTTTTTTAACATACAATCTCTGCTTTCACCTCTTTCAACCAGTCCATGCCGATTATCACATCAAAACTCCCTAACTCTACTAGTATCAAATCAATCTTAAATGTTTCACTAACCAGTTTAATTTCTCGATTCCGACATATATTATCTGCTGCAATTAATTTACCGTTTGCTAATTCGAGTAAAAATTTACCATCTAACGGCGTCAATGGACAACTTAATTTAGCACAAAAATCTCTACTCATATAGCTTCTATCCGCACCCGAATCAAATAAAATCTAAGCAGATTTATTGTCAATAAGAAACGTACCCGTAACAAGCTCCGGGTCTTCCTGTGCCTCTGCCGCATTAATATTGAAAACTCTTCCGCGGCCTTATCCATTCGTGTTCTCCTGGTTCGGGAAATTTCTAATAATGTGGCCCGTTTTTCCACATTTATAACAAACTACATTGGCAAAACTTGCTCCGACACTACTTGCTCCGCCATTACTCATTCTGACACCATTTGTTCCTTTCGTTCTGTTAACCCCTGGTCCGTAGACCTCACACTTCGCCGCGCTATGACCATTTCTTTTACACTTGTTGCAAAATTTGGTGCAGAACCCCGAGTGATACTTTTCACACCTTTGCCATAGCTGCTTCTGATTGTTGTTGTTGTAGAGGTTGTTATTGTTGTTGGGATGATTGTTGTAGTTGTTGTTGTTGTTGTTGTGTCATTTGTTGTTGTTGCGATTGTTGGGATAGTTGTTGTTGTATTGGTGACTCTTATCACCGTTTTCCTCCCACTTTCTTTTGACTAGCTTCACGTTGGCCTCTTCATTGGTGACTCTTATCACTGTTTTCCTCCCACTTTCTTTTGACTAGCTTCACGTTCGCCTCTTTGGCCGCCTGTTCTTTAATACTTCCCTCAATCTGGTTTACTAGTTTGTGAGCCATTCTACATTTCTTTTGTATGGAGGCAGGCTCATGTGAACTTATATCTTCTTGGATTCTCTCCAGTAACCCTTTCACAAACGCGTCGATCTTCACTTCCTCATCTTCGAACACTCTCGGACACAATAGGCACAATTCTGTGAATCGTCTTTCGTACGAAGTAATATCGAATCCCTGTGTTCGTAACCCTCTAAGTTCTGACTTGAGCTTATTGACCTCGGTTCTAGGACGGTACTTCTCGTTCATAAAGTGCTTGAATGCTGACCACGGTAGCGCGTAAGCAGCATCTTGTCCCACTTGCTCTGGATAGGTATTCCACCATGTTAACGCAATACCTGTGAAGGTATGCGTAGCGTACTTCACTTTGTCTCCTTCAGCACACTTACTTATGGCAAAGACCGATTCAACTTTCTCGGTCCACCGTTTCAATCCGATTGGTCCTTCGGTCCCATCAAATTCTGAAGGTTTGCATGTAGTGAATTCCTTGTAGGAGCATCCTACACGATTTCTTGCGCCGTTAGCTGTATTGCTAGATTCAGAGTTATTGTTGGTATGTAGCGCGGCCTGTACTGCGGCTATGTTTGAAGCAAGAAAGGCACGGAATTCCTCTTCGCTCATATTCAAGGTGTGTCGAGTAGTCGGTGCCATTTCCTTCAAAATAGTCAAATGAAACGAGTTAATCATATATAATATCAAGAGTAGTCAATAGTATTTCGTGAAATGTCCCGTTCTTATTGATTAAAAACGTTCCATATTAATTGATTTCGTTGCGAGGTTTTGACCTCTATATGAGACGTTTTTCAAAGACTGCATTCATTTTAAAACAAACCATAACCTTTATTTCATCAATAAAGGTTTAAAAAGCTTTACGTAGATTATCAAATAATGATAATCTAAAATATCCTGTTTACACACGACCATTACATAATGGTTTACAATACAAATATGTTACAACAAAATAAGTTTCTTGAATGCAGTTTTTACACAATATCATACAAGCATGGACTCCAAATCTTGTCCTTATTTAAGTATGCGACAGCGGAAGCTCTTAATAATCACCTGAGAATAAACATGCTTAAAACGTCAACAAAAATGTTGGTGAGTTATAGGTTTAACCTATATATATCAAATCGTAACAATAGACCACAAGATTTCATATTTCAATACACATCCCATACATAGAGATAAAAATCATTCATATGGTGAACACCTGGTAACCGACAATAACAAGATGCATATATAAGAATATCCCCATCATTCCGGGACACCCTTCGGATATGATATAAATTTCGAAGTACTAAAGCATCCGGTACTTTGGATGGGGTTTGTTAGGCCCAATAGATCTATCTTTAGGATTCGCGTCAATTAGGGTGTCTGTTCCCTAATTCTTAGATTACCAGACTTAATAAAAAGGGGCATATTCGATTTCGATAATTCAACCATAGAATGTAGTTTCACGTACTTGTGTCTATTTTGTAAATCATTTATAAAACCTGCATGTATTCTCATCCCAAAAATATTAGATTTTAAAAGTGGGACTATAACTCACTTTCACAGATTTTTACTTCGTCGGGAAGTAAGACTTGGCCACTGGTTGATTCACGAACCTATAACAATATATACATATATATCAAAGTATGTTCAAAATATATTTACAACACTTTTAATATATTTTGATGTTTTAAGTTTATTAAGTCAGCTGTCCTCGTTAGTAACCTACAACTAGTTGTCCACAGTTAGATGTACAGAAATAAATCGATAAATATTATCTTGAATCAATCCACGACCCAGTGTATACGTATCTCAGTATTGATCACAACTCAAACAATATATATTTTGGAATCAACCTCAACCCTGTATAGCTAACTCCAACATTCACATATAGAGTGTCTATGGTTGTTCTGAAATATATATAGATGTGTCGACATGATAGGTCGAAACATTGTATACGTGTCTATGGTATCTCAAGATTACATAATATATAATACAAGTTGATTAAGTTATGGTTGGAATAGATTTGTTACCAATTTTCACGTAGCTAAAATGAGAAAAATTATCCAATCTTGTTTTACCCATAACTTCTTCATTTTAAATCCGTTTTGAGTGAATCAAATTGCTATGGTTTCATATTGAACTCTATTTTATGAATCTAAACAAAAAAAGTATAGGTTTCTAGTCGGAAAAATAAGTTACAAGTCGTTTTTGTAAAGGTAGTCATTTCAGTCGAAAGAACGACGTCTAGATGACCATTTTAGAAAACATACTTCCCCTTTGAGTTTAACCATAATTTTTGGATATAGTTTCATGTTCATAATAAAAATCATTTTCTCAGAATAACAACTTTTAAATCAAAGTTTATCATAGTTTTTAATTAACTAACCCAAAACAGCCCGCGGTGTTACTACGACGGCGTAAATCCGGTTTTACGGTGTTTTTCGTGTTTCCAGGTTTTAAATCATTAAGTTAGCATATCATATAGATATAGAACATGTGTTTAGTTGATTTTAAAAGTCAAGTTAGAAGGATTAACTTTTGTTTGCGAACAAGTTTAGAATTAACTAAACTATGTTCTAGTGATTACAAGTTTAAACCTTCGAATAAGATAGCTTTATATGTATGAATCGAATGATGTTATGAACATCATTACTACCTTAAGTTCCTTGGATGAACCTACTGAAAAAGAGAAAAATGGATCTAGCTTCAATGGATCCTTGGATGGCTCAAAGTTCTTGAAGCAAAATCATGACACGAAAACAAGTTCAAGTAAGATCATCACTTGAAATAAGATTGTTATAGTTATAGAAATTGAACCAAAGTTTGAATATGATTATTACCTTGTATTAGAATGATAACCTACTGTAAGAAACAAAGATTTCTTGAGGTTGGATGATCACCTTACAAGATTGGAAGTGAGCTAGCAAACTTGAAAGTATTCTTGATTTTATGAAACTAGAACTTTTGGAATTTATGAAGAACACTTAGAACTTGAAGATAGAACTTGAGAGAGTTCAATTAGATGAAGAAAATTGAAGAATGAAAGTGTTTGTAGGTGTTTTTGGTCGTTGGTGTATGGATTAGATATAAAGGATATGTAATTTTGTTTTCATGTAAATAAGTCATGAATGATTACTCATATTTTTGTAATCTTATGAGGTATTTCATGCTAGTTGCCAAATGATGGTTCCCACATGTGTTAGGTGACTCACATGGGCTGCTAAGAGCTGATCATTGGAGTGTATATACCAATAGTACATACATCTAAAAGCTGTGTATTGTACGAGTACGAATACGGGTGCATACGAGTAGAATTGTTGATGAAACTGAACGAGGATGTAATTGTAAGCATTTTTGTTAAGTAGAAGTATTTTGATAAGTGTATTGAAGTCTTTCAAAAGTGTATAAATACATATTAAAACACTACATGTATATACATTTTAACTGAGTCGTTAAGTCATCGTTAGTCGTTACATGTAAGTGTTGTTTTGAAACCTTTAGGTTAACGATCTTGTTAAATGTTGTTAACCCAATGTTTATAATATCAAAAGAGATTTTAAATTATTATATTATCATGATATTATGATGTACGAATATCTCTTAATATGATATATATACATTAAATGTCGTTACAACGATAAACGTTACATATATGTCTCGTTTCAAAAACATTAAGTTAGTAGTCTTGTTTTTACATATGTAGTTCATTGTTAATATAATTAATGATATGTTTACTTATCATAATATCATGTTAACTATATATATAACCATATATATGTCATCATATAGTTTTTTTACAAGTTTTAACATTCGTGAATCACCGGTCAACTTGGGTGGTCAATTGTCTATATGAAACCTATTTCAATTAATCAAGTCTTAACAAGTTTGATTGCTTAACATGTTGGAAACATTTAATCATGTAAATATCAATCTCAATTAATATATATAAACATGGAAAAGTTCGGGTCACTACAGTACCTACCCGTTAAATAAATTTCGTCCCGAAATTTTAAGCTGTTGAAGGTGTTGACGAATCTTCTGGAAATAGATGCGGGTATTTCTTCTTCATCTGATCTTCACGCTCCCAGGTGAACTCGGGTCCTCTACAAGCATTCCATCGAACCTTAACAATTGGTATCTTGTTTTGCTTAAGTCTTTTAACCTCACGATCCATTATTTCGACGGGTTCTTCGATGAATTGGAGTTTTTCGTTGATTTGGATTTCATCTAACGGAATAGTGAGATCTTCTTTAGCAAAACATTTCTTCAAATTCGAGACGTGGAAAGTGTTATGTACAGCCGCGAGTTGTTGAGGTAACTCAAGTTGGTAAGCTACTGGTCCGACACGATCAATAATCTTGAATGGTCCAATATACCTTGGATTTAATTTCCCTCGTTTACCAAATCGAACAACGCCTTTCCAAGGTGCAACTTTAAGCATGACCATCTCTCCAATTTCAAATTCTATATCTTTTCTTTTAATGTCAGCGTAGCTCTTTTGTCGACTTTGGGCGGTTTTCAACCGTTGTTGAATTTGGATGATCTTCTCGGTAGTTTCTTGTATAATCTCCGGACCCGTAATCTGTCTATCCCCCACTTCACTCCAACAAATCGGAGACCTGCACTTTCTACCATAAAGTGCTTCAAACGGCGCCATCTCAATGCTTGAATGGTAGCTGTTGTTGTAGGAAAATTCTGCTAACGGTAGATGTCGATCCCAACTGTTTCCGAAATCAATAACACATGCTCGTAGCATGTCTTCAAGCGTTTGTATCGTCCTTTCGCTCTGCCCATCAGTTTGTGGATGATAGGCAGTACTCATGTCTAGACGAGTTCCTAATGCTTGCTGTAATGTCTGCCAGAATCTTGAAATAAATCTGCCATCCCTATCAGAGATAATAGAGATTGGTATTCCATGTCTGGAGACGACTTCCTTCATATACAGTCGTGCTAACTTCTCCATCTTGTCATCTTCTCTTATTGGCAGGAAGTGTGCTGATTTGGTGAGACGATCAACTATTACCCAAATAGTATCAAAACCACTTGCAGTCCTTGGCAATTTAGTGATGAAATCCATGGTAATGTTTTCCCATTTCCATTCTGGGATTTCGGGTTGTTGAAGTAGACCTGATGGTTTTTGATGCTCAGCTTTGACCTTAGAACACGTCAAACATTCTCCTACGTATTTAGCAACATCGGCTTTCATACCCGGCCACCAAAAATGTTTCTTGAGATCCTTGTACATCTTCCCCGTTCCAGGATGTATTGAGTATCTGGTTTTATGAGCTTCTCTAAGTACCATTTCTCTCATATCTCCAAATTTTGGTACCCAAATCCTTTCAGCCCTATACCGGGTTCCGTCTTCCCGACTATTAAGATGCTTCTCCGATCCTTTGGGTATTTCATCCTTTAAATTTCCCTCTTTTAAAACTCCTTGTTGCGCCTCCTTTATTTGAGTAGTAATGTTATTATGAATCATTATATTCATAGATTTTACTCGAATGGGTTCTCTATCATTCCTGCTCAAGGCATCGGCTACCACATTTGCCTTCCCCGGGTGGTAACGAATCTCAAAATCGTAATCATTCAATAATTCAATCCACCTACGCTGCCTCATATTCAGTTGTTTCTGATTAAATATGTGTTGAAGACTTTTGTGGTCGGTATATATAATACTTTTGACCCCATATAAGTAGTGCCTCCAAGTCTTTAATGCAAAAACAACCGCGCCTAATTCCAAATCATGCGTCGTATAATTTTGTTCGTGAATCTTCAATTGTCTAGATGCATAAGCAATCACCTTCGTTCGTTGCATTAATACACAACCGAGACCTTGCTTTGATGCGTCACAATAAATCACAAAATCATCATTCCCTTCAGGCAATGACAATATAGGTGCCGTAGTTAGCTTTTTCTTCAATAACTGAAACGCTTTCTCTTGTTCATCATTCCATTCAAATTTCTTCCCTTTATGCGTTAATGCAGTCAAGGGTTTTGCTATTCTGGAAAAGTCTTGGATGAACCTTCTGTAGTAACCAGCTAGTCCTAAAAACTGGCGTATGTGTTTCGGAGTTTTCGGGGTTTCCCACTTTTCAACAGTTTCTATCTTTGCCGGATCCACCTTAATACCTTCTTTGTTCACTATGTGACCGAGGAATTGAACTTCTTCCAACCAAAATGCACACTTTGAAAACTTAGCGTACAATTCTTCCTTCCTCAATACTTCTAACACCTTTCTCAAATGTTCACCGTGTTCTTGGTCATTCTTTGAGTAAATAAGTATGTCATCAATGAAAACAATGACAAACTTGTCAAGGTATGGTCCACACACTCGGTTCATAAGGTCCATGAACACAGCTGGTGCATTAGTTAAACCAAACGGCATGACCATAAACTCGTAATGACCGTAACGTGTTCTGAAAGCAGTCTTTGGAATATCATCTTCTTTCACCCGCATTTGATGATACCCGGAACGTAAGTCAATCTTTGAATAAACAGACGAGCCTTGTAGTTGATCAAATAAGTCGTCGATTCTCGGTAGTGGGTAGCGGTTCTTGATGGTAAGTTTGTTCAACTCTCGGTAGTCGATACACAACCTGAATGTACCATCTTTCTTCTTGACAAACAAAACAGGAGCTCCCCACGGTGATGTGCTTGGTCGAATGAAACCACGCTCTAAAAGTTCTTGTAATTGGCTTTGCAGTTCTTTCATCTCGCTGGGTGCGAGTCTGTAAGGAGCACGAGCTATTGGTGCAGCTCCTGGTACAAGATCTATTTGAAATTCAACGGATCGATGTGGGGGTAATCCCGGTAATTCTTTCGGAAATACATCGGGAAATTCTTTTGCAATGGGAACATCATTGATGCTCTTTTCTTCAGTTTGTACTTTCTCGACGTGTGCTAGAACAGCATAGCAACCTTTTCTTATTAGTTTTTGTGCCTTCAAATTACTAATAAGATGTAGCTTCGTGTCGCCCTTTTCTCCGTACACCATTAAGGGTTTTCCTTTTTCTCGTATAATGCGAATTGCATTTTTGTAACAAACGATCTCCGCTTTCACTTCTTTCAACCAGTCCATACCGATTATCACATCAAAACTCCCTAACTCTACTGGTATCAAATCAATATTAAATGTTTCGCTAACCAGTTTAATTTCTCGATTCCGACATATATTATCTGCTGAAATTAATTTACCATTTGCTAATTCGAGTAAAAATTTACTATCCAAAGGCGTCAATGGACAACTTAATTTAGCACAAAAATCTCTACTCATATAGCTTCTATCCGCACCCGAATCAAATAAAACGTAAGCAGATTTATTGTCAATAAGAAACGTACCCGTAACAAGCTCCGGGTCTTCCTGTGCCTCTACCGCATTAATATTGAAAACTCTTCCACGGCCTTGTCCATTCGTGTTCTCCTGGTTCGGGCAATTTCTAATAATGTGGCCTGGTTTTCCACATTTATAACAAACTATATTGGCATAACTTGCTCCGACACTACTTGCTCCGCCATTACTCGTTCCGACACCATTTGTTCCTTTCATTCTATTAACCCCTGGTCCGTAGACCTCACACTTCGCCGCGCTATGACCATTTCTTTTACACTTGTTGCAAAATTTGGTGCAGAACCCCGAGTGATTCTTTTCACACCTTTGGCATAGTTGCTTCTGATTGTTGTTGTTGTTGCGGTTATTATTGTTGTTGGGATGATTGTTGTAGTTGCTGTTGTTGTTGTTGTTGTTGTTGTTGTTGTTGTTGTTGTTGGGCCGTTTGTTGTAGTTGCGATTGATGTTGCGATTGTTGGGATAATTATTGCGATTATTGTTGTAATTGCTGTTGTTGTTGTATTGGTGATTCTTATCACCGTTTTCCTCCCACTTTCTTTTGACTTGCTTCACATTGGCCTCTTCAGCAGTCTGTTCTTTAATTCTTTCTTCAATCTGGTTCACTAGTTTGTGAGCCATTCTACATGCCTGTTGTATGGAGGCGGGCTCGTGTGAACTTATATCTTCTTGGATTCTTTCCGGTAATCCTTTCACAAACGCGTCGATCTTCTCTTCCTCATCTTCGAATGCTCCCGGACACAATAGGCACAATTCTGTGAATCGTCTTTCGTACGTGGTAATATCAAATCCTTGGGTTCGTAACCCTCTAAGTTCTGTCTTGAGCTTATTGACCTCGGTTCTGGGACGGTACTTCTCGTTCATCAAGTGCTTGAATGCTGACCACGGTAGTGCGTACGCATCATCTTGTCCCACTTGCTCTAGATAGGTATTCCACCATGTTAACGCAGAACCTGTGAAGGTATGCGTAGCGTACTTCACTTTGTCCTCTTCAGTACACTTACTTATGGCAAACACCGATTCGACCTTCTCAGTCCACCGTTTCAATCCGATCGGCCCTTCGGTTCCATCAAATTCCAAAGGTTTGTAGGCAGTGAATTCTTTGTAGGTGCATCCTACACGATTTCCTGTACTGCTAGATCCAAGGTTATTGTTGGTATGTAGCGCAGCCTGTACTGCGGCTATGTTTGAAGCTAGAAAAGTACGGAATTCCTCTTCATTCATATTCACGGTGTGTCGAGTAGTCGGTGCCATTTCCTTCAAAATAGTCAAATGGAACAAGTTAATCATACAGAATATTAAGAGTAGTTAATAGTATTTCGTAGCATAATATGAACTCATTTATAAAAGCTTTTTCTTCATATTAGCGTTTTATAAGTTTAAATTCGGGTAGTACCTACCCGTTAAGTTCATACTTAGTAGCTAATATACAATTCAACTACTACAATTCTATATGAAAAACTGATTATAATAATATTTCGCGTTCAAACTTTTATACAATATTTTACAAACTTACAATACCGCTTATTTTACATAAAGCATGAAATATAGCACACAATAACTTTGATACAAGATAGTTGTGAAGATAATTCTAGCTAGTACACAAGTCGTTCAGCAAAGGCAATAAAGACACGTAATTCATACGTCCAGAAACAAGTCATGCATTCTGGTTTTACTAGGACTACTTCCCATCCTTGGTCTTGTGCAACATAACCGTTATGGCCGTTGATAAGACAGCGTGTTGTAACGTCATCAAAGGGACGAGGGTTACGTAATGTCCAACAGTCCCGTAACAATCTAAAAACTTCATTTCTTACCCCAATTACCGACTCCGTCACTTGTGGAAACGTTTTGTTTAATAGTTGTAGCCCGATGTTCTTGTTCTCACTTTGGTGAGAAGCGAACATTACTAATCCGTAAGCATAACATGCTTCTTTATGTTGCATGTTAGCCGCTTTTTCTAAATCACGAAGTCCAATATTCGGATATATTGAGTCAAAATAATTTCTTAACCCGTTGCGTAAAATAGCATTTGGGTTCCCCGCAATATATGCGTCAAAGTAAACACATCGTAACTTATGGGTTTCCCAATGTGATATCCCCCATCTTTCAAACGAAAGTCTCTTATAAACCAAGACATTCTTGGAACGTTCTTCGAATGTCTTACAAACTGATCTCGCCTTAAATAGTTGTGCCGAAGAATTCTGGCCGACTCTAGACAAGATTTCATCAATCATGTCTCCGGGTAGGTCTCTTAAAATATTGGGTTGTCTATCCATTTTGTGTTTTTAAACTGTAAAATAGACAAGAGTTAGATTCATAAAAAAAAATACTTATTAATACAAGCAATTTTTACATATATCATAAAGCATAAGAACACTATATTACATATATTACACCACACGAATACAACTATCTTATTCCGACTCGCTCGTTTCTTCTTCTTCGGTTTTGGTTCGTTTTGCCAAGTTTCTAGGGATATATGATGTTCCCCTAATACGAGCCGTCGTTGTCCACATTGGTTTAGAAAAACCTGGTGGTTTAGAGGTTCCCGGGTCATTGTTACAACTTAAGGACTTCGGGGGTTGACGATACATATAAAGTTCATCGGGGTTGGAATTAGATTTCTCTATTTTTATGCTCTTTCCCTTATTATTTTCTTTTGCCTTTTTAAATTCAGTTGGGGTAATTTCTATAACATCATCGGAATTCTCGTTGGAATCCGATTCATCGGAGAATTGGTAATCCTCCCAATATTTTGCTTCCTTGGCGGAAACACCATTGACCATAATTAACTTTGGTCGGTTGGTTGAGGATTTTCTTTTACTTAACCGTTTTATTATTTCCCCCACCGGTTCTATTTCTTCATCCGGTTCCGATTCTTCTTCCGGTTCCGATTCTTCTTCCGGTTCCGACTCTTCTTCCGGTTCCTCTTCGGGAACTTGTGAATCAGTCCACAAATCATTCCAATTTACATTTGACTCTTCATTATTATTAGATGAGTCAATGGGACTTGTTCTAGAGGTAGACATCTATCACATAATATCAAACACGTTAAGAGATTAATATATCACATAATATTCATATGTTAAAAATATATAGTTTCCAACAAAAATGTTAAGCAATCATTTTTAAAGAAAACACGGTCGAAGTCCAGACTCACTAATGCATCCTAACAAACTCGATAAGACACACTAATGCAAATTTTCTGGTTCTCTAAGACCAACGCTCTGATACCAACTGAAATGTCCCGTTCTTATTGATTAAAAACGTTCCATATTAATTGATTTCGTTGCGAGGTTTTGACCTCTATATGAGACGTTTTTCAAAGACTGCATTCATTTTAAAACAAACCATAACCTTTATTTCATCAATAAAGGTTTAAAAAGCTTTACGTAGATTATCAAATAATGATAATCTAAAATATCCTGTTTACACACGACCATTACATAATGGTTTACAATACAAATATGTTACAACAAAATAAGTTTCTTGAATGCAGTTTTTACACAATATCATACAAGCATGGACTCCAAATCTTGTCCTTATTTAAGTATGCGACAGCGGAAGCTCTTAATAATCACCTGAGAATAAACATGCTTAAAACGTCAACAAAAATGTTGGTGAGTTATAGGTTTAACCTATATATATCAAATCGTAACAATAGACCACAAGATTTCATATTTCAATACACATCCCATACATAGAGATAAAAATCATTCATATGGTGAACACCTGGTAACCGACAATAACAAGATGCATATATAAGAATATCCCCATCATTCCGGGACACCCTTCGGATATGATATAAATTTCGAAGTACTAAAGCATCCGGTACTTTGGATGGGGTTTGTTAGGCCCAATAGATCTATCTTTAGGATTCGCGTCAATTAGGGTGTCTGTTCCCTAATTCTTAGATTACCAGACTTAATAAAAAGGGGCATATTCGATTTCGATAATTCAACCATAGAATGTAGTTTCACGTACTTGTGTCTATTTTGTAAATCATTTATAAAACCTGCATGTATTCTCATCCCAAAAATATTAGATTTTAAAAGTGGGACTATAACTCACTTTCACAGATTTTTACTTCGTCGGGAAGTAAGACTTGGCCACTGGTTGATTCACGAACCTATAACAATATATACATATATATCAAAGTATGTTCAAAATATATTTACAACACTTTTAATATATTTTGATGTTTTAAGTTTATTAAGTCAGCTGTCCTCGTTAGTAACCTACAACTAGTTGTCCACAGTTAGATGTACAGAAATAAATCGATAAATATTATCTTGAATCAATCCACGACCCAGTGTATACGTATCTCAGTATTGATCACAACTCAAACAATATATATTTTGGAATCAACCTCAACCCTGTATAGCTAACTCCAACATTCACATATAGAGTGTCTATGGTTGTTCCGAAATATATATAGATGTGTCGACATGATAGGTCGAAACATTGTATACGTGTCTATGGTATCTCAAGATTACATAATATATAATACAAGTTGATTAAGTTATGGTTGGAATAGATTTGTTACCAATTTTCACGTAGCTAAAATGAGAAAAATTATCCAATCTTGTTTTACCCATAACTTCTTCATTTTAAATCCGTTTTGAGTGAATCAAATTGCTATGGTTTCATATTGAACTCTATTTTATGAATCTAAACAAAAAAAGTATAGGTTTCTAGTCGGAAAAATAAGTTACAAGTCGTTTTTGTAAAGGTAGTCATTTCAGTCGAAAGAACGACGTCTAGATGACCATTTTAGAAAACATACTTCCCCTTTGAGTTTAACCATAATTTTTGGATATAGTTTCATGTTCATAATAAAAATCATTTTCTCAGAATAACAACTTTTAAATCAAAGTTTATCATAGTTTTTAATTAACTAACCCAAAACAGCCCGCGGTGTTACTACGACGGCGTAAATCCGGTTTTACGGTGTTTTTCGTGTTTCCAGGTTTTAAATCATTAAGTTAGCATATCATATAGATATAGAACATGTGTTTAGTTGATTTTAAAAGTCAAGTTAGAAGGATTAACTTTTGTTTGCGAACAAGTTTAGAATTAACTAAACTATGTTCTAGTGATTACAAGTTTAAACCTTCGAATAAGATAGCTTTATATGTATGAATCGAATGATGTTATGAACATCATTACTACCTTAAGTTCCTTGGATGAACCTACTGAAAAAGAGAAAAATGGATCTAGCTTCAATGGATCCTTGGATGGCTCAAAGTTCTTGAAGCAAAATCATGACACGAAAACAAGTTCAAGTAAGATCATCACTTGAAATAAGATTGTTATAGTTATAGAAATTGAACCAAAGTTTGAATATGATTATTACCTTGTATTAGAATGATAACCTACTGTAAGAAACAAAGATTTCTTGAGGTTGGATGATCACCTTACAAGATTGGAAGTGAGCTAGCAAACTTGAAAGTATTCTTGATTTTATGAAACTAGAACTTTTGGAATTTATGAAGAACACTTAGAACTTGAAGATAGAACTTGAGAGAGTTCAATTAGATGAAGAAAATTGAAGAATGAAAGTGTTTGTAGGTGTTTTTGGTCGTTGGTGTATGGATTAGATATAAAGGATATGTAATTTTGTTTTCATGTAAATAAGTCATGAATGATTACTCATATTTTTGTAATCTTATGAGGTATTTCATGCTAGTTGCCAAATGATGGTTCCCACATGTGTTAGGTGACTCACATGGGCTGCTAAGAGCTGATCATTGGAGTGTATATACCAATAGTACATACATCTAAAAGCTGTGTATTGTACGAGTACGAATACGGGTGCATACGAGTAGAATTGTTGATGAAACTGAACGAGGATGTAATTGTAAGCATTTTTGTTAAGTAGAAGTATTTTGATAAGTGTATTGAAGTCTTTCAAAAGTGTATAAATACATATTAAAACACTACATGTATATACATTTTAACTGAGTCGTTAAGTCATCGTTAGTCGTTACATGTAAGTGTTGTTTTGAAACCTTTAGGTTAACGATCTTGTTAAATGTTGTTAACCCAATGTTTATAATATCAAAAGAGATTTTAAATTATTATATTATCATGATATTATGATGTACGAATATCTCTTAATATGATATATATACATTAAATGTCGTTACAACGATAAACGTTACATATATGTCTCGTTTCAAAAACATTAAGTTAGTAGTCTTGTTTTTACATATGTAGTTCATTGTTAATATAATTAATGATATGTTTACTTATCATAATATCATGTTAACTATATATATAACCATATATATGTCATCATATAGTTTTTTTACAAGTTTTAACATTCGTGAATCACCGGTCAACTTGGGTGGTCAATTGTCTATATGAAACCTATTTCAATTAATCAAGTCTTAACAAGTTTGATTGCTTAACATGTTGGAAACATTTAATCATGTAAATATCAATCTCAATTAATATATATAAACATGGAAAAGTTCGGGTCACTACATTTCGTAGCGTAATATGAACTTATTTATAAAAGCTCTTTCTTCATATTAGCATTTTATACTCTTTAATTCGGGTAGTACCTACCCGTTAAGTTCATACTTAGCAGCTAACATACCATTTCAACTACTACAATTCTATATGAAAAACTAATCACAAAAAAAAAAAAATATCATATTCAAACCTTTATACAATAACTTGCAAACTTACAATACCGCTATTTTACATATAGCATGAAATATCGCACATAAAACTTTGATACAAATTAGTTGCGAAGATAATTCTAGTTAATAAATAAGGCGTTCAGCAAAGGCAATAAAGACACGTAATTCATACGTCCAGACTAATGCAAATATGCAATCATTTTTAAAGAAAACACGGTCGAAGTCCAGACTCACTAATGCATCCTAACAAACTCGATAAGACACACTAATGCAAATTTTATGGTTCTCTAAGACCAACGCTCTGATACCAACTGAAATGTCCCGTTCTTATTGATTAAAAACGTTCCATATTAATTGATTTCGTTGCGAGGTTTTGACCTCTATATGAGACATTTTTCAAAGACTGCATTCATTTTAAAACAAACCATAACCTTTATTTCATCAATAAAGGTTTAAAAAGCTTTACGTAGATTATCAAATAATGATAATCTAAAATATCCTGTTTACACACGACTATTACATAATGGTGTACAATACAAATATGTTACAACGAAATAAGTTTCTTGAATGCAGTTTTTACACAATATCATACAAGCATGGACTCTAAATCTTGTCCTTATTTAAGTATGCGACAACGGAAGCTCTTAATAATCACCTGAGAATAAACATGCTTAAAACGTCAACAAAAAATGTTGGTGAGTTATAGGTTTAACCTATATATATCAAATCGTAACAATAGACCACAAGATTTCATATTTCAATATACATCCCATACATAGAGATAAAAATCATTCATATGGTGAACACCTGGTAACCGACATTAACAAGATGCATATATAAGAATATCCCCATCATTCCGGGACACCCTTCAGATATGATATAAATTTCGAAGTACTAAAGCATCCGGTACTTTGGATGGGGTTTGCTAGGCCCAATAGATCTATCTTTAGGATTCGCGTCAATTAGGATGTCTGTTCCCTAATTCTTAGATTACCAGACTTAATAAAAAGGGGCATATTCGATTTTGATAATTCAACCATAGAATGTAGTTTCACGTACTTGTGTCTATTTTGTAAATCATTTATAAAACCTGCATGTATTCTCATCCCAAAAATATTAGATTTTAAAAGTGGGACTATAACTCACTTTCACAGATTTTTACTTCGTCGGGAAGTAAGACTTGGCCACTGGTCGATTCACGAACCTATAACAAATATGTACATATATATCAAAGTATGTTCAAAATATATTTACAACACTTTTAATACATTTTGATGTTTTAAGTTTATTAAGTCAGCTGTCCTCGTTAGTAACCTACAACTAGTTGTCCACAGTTAGATGTACAGAAATAAATCGATATATATTATCTTGAATCAATCCATGACCCAGTGTATACACGTCTCAGGCTAGATCACAACTCAAAGTATATATATTTTTTGAATCAATCTCAACCCTGTATAGCTAACTCCAACATTACAGCATATAGAGTGTCTATGGTTGTTCCAAAAAATATATATACATGGGTCGATATGATATGTCTATGGTTGTTCCAAAAATATATATAGAGTGTCTATGGTTGTTCCAAAAATATAAGTTAGCTAAGATATGATTTGTATAGAATTGTTAATATTTCCCATAGCTACAAAAAAAAAAAAAAAATTCCAATCTTGTTTTACCCATAACTTCTTCATTTTAAATCCGTTTTGAGTGAATCAAATTGCTATGGTTTCATATTGAACTCTATTTTATAAATCTAAACAGAAAAAGTATAGGTTTATAGTCAGAAATATATGTTACAAGTCATTTTTATAAGAGGTAGTCATTTCAGTCGAAAGAACGACGTCTTGATGACCATTTTGAAAAACATACTTCCACTTTGAGTTTAACCATGATTTTTGGATATAGTTTCATGTTCATAAGAAAAATCATTTTCCCAAAAGAACAACTTTTAAATCAAAGTTTATCATAGTTTTTAATTATCAAACTCAAAACAGCCCGCGGTGTTACTACGACGGCGTATGTCCAGTTTTACGGTGTTTTTCGTGTTTCCAGGTTTTAAATCATTAAGTTAGCATATCATATAGATATAGAACATGTGTTTAGGTGATTTTAGAAGTCAAGTTAGAAGGATTAACTTTTGTTTGCGAACAAGTTTAGAATTAACTAAACTATGTTCTAGTGATTTCAAGTTTAAACCTTCGAATAAGATAGCTTTATATGTATGAATCGAATGATGTTATGAACATCATTACTACCTCAAGTTTTGTAGATAAACCTACTAGAAAAGAGACAAATGGATCTAGCTTCAAAGGATCTTGGATGGCTTGAAAGTTCTTGAAGTAGAATCATGACACGAAAACAAGTTCAAGTAAGATTTCCACTCGAAATAAGATTGTTATAGTTATAGAAATTGAATCAAAGTTTGAATATGAGTATTACCTTATATTAGAAAGATATCTTACTTTAAATAAGAAAGATTTATTGAGGTTGGATGATCACTCTACAAGATTGAAAGTAAGCTAGCAAATTTGGCAGTATTCTTGATTTTATGAAACTAGAACTTGTAGAATTTATGAAGAACACTTAGAACTTGAAGATAGAACTTGAGAGAGATCAATTAGATGAAGAAAATTGAAGAATGAAAGTGTTTGTAGGTGTTTTTGGTCATTGGTGTACGGATTAGATATAAAGGATATGTAATTTTGTTTTCATGTAAATAAGTCATGAATGATTACTCATATTTTTGTAATTTTATGAGATATTTCATGCTAGTTGCCAAATGATGGTTTCCACATGTGTTAGGTGACTCACATGGGCTGCTAAGAGCTGATAATTGGAGTGTATATACCAATAGTACATACATCTAAAAACTGTGTATTGTACGAGTACGAATACGGGTGCATACGAGTAGAATTGTTGATGAAACTGAACGAGGATGTAATTGTAAGCATTTTTGTTAAGTAGAAGTATTTTGATAAGTGTCTTGAAGTCTTTCAAAAGTGTATGAATACATATTAAAACACTACATGTATATACATTTTAACTGAGTCGTTAAGTCATCGTTAGTCGTTACATGTAAGTGTTGTTTTGAAACCTTTAGGTTAACGATCTTGTTAATTGTTGTTAACCCAATGTTTATAATATCAAATGAGATTTTAAATTATTATATTATCATGATATTATGATGTACGAATATCTCTTAATATGATATATATACATTAAATGTCGTTACAACGATAATCGTTACATATATGTCTCGTTTCAAAATCATTAAGTTAGTAGTCTTGTTTTTACATATGTAGTTCATTGTTAATATACTTAATGATATGTTTAATTATCATAATATCATGTTAACTATATATATAACCATATATATATCATCATATAGTTTTTACAAGTTTTAACGTTCGTGAATCACCGGTCAACTTGGGTGGTCAATTGTCTATATGAAACCTATTTTAATTAATCAAGTCTTGACAAGTTTGATTGCTTAACATGTTGGAAACACTTAATCAAGTAAATAACAATTTCATTTAATATATATATATATATATATATATATATATATATATATATATATATATATATATATATATATATATATAAACATGGAAAAGTTCGGGTCACTACATCTATCCCCTAATAAACCAAGTGTATTATTCAATTATAAGTTTGATTTTACACTTTTATTTTAGATGTACCTGAAACTTTTTAGAAAATATCATTCGTACCTTATGAAGTTCACAAGAATTCCACAAATACCAACATCTTCCACCGAGAAATATTTAAGTTCACAATTAATATGTTACACTGTATACTCTTCAATTATTCGATATTCATTATCTATACTCACTACTTTCGCAACGATATACATTCTTCCATAGAAATCAGAACAACCATTTTCATTTAGATTCAATTACATATTCTGATTTTGACAGATCAGAATCCAAGACATAACAGATGACATCACTCTTAGATTCTTACACCTTTCAAAACCATACGTTGAATTCAAAACTGTACTAGAACATCATTCTTATTCATAAAACCCAGAAATATATTCAAAATCCTAAATGAATTCATTTTAAACATCACATGTATATCAACGATTACAACCTACGTTTAAACCCTTTATGATTTTTGAAAACACCTCAACTATTGAACAAACGAGAAGATGAACCAACCACACAATATCGATAGAAGGAAAGAGTTATACTTATAGTCATACACCTGGAAAGCTCTCAAAACCTAAGTAAGACTTTAACACGTATCCATAATAAATCTTTCGGCATTATTATTACTGAAAATAACTTTGCAATTCCTTTTTAAGTATACAGTTTTGTCACACCTTCAGCAAGTCAACTTCGACTTTTCATTCTTTCAAGCCTTAATTAAACCTTGACATATACGATTGTCTTTCTATCGTTGTTACCAGGGAACCTTTTATGATCCACCATATTAGCGATAAACGTACCAGCGACTCCGTTACTCTGCAACTTAAGCCTCTCTGGAAATCACTATATTTATTCCTTGAAATTTTATCATGTACTCATTGATGTTATGCGAGGTGTATACGAAATAGTTATATTTTTGTTACGAAATACTATTAAATTCGATACAATTTTACACAAGTTATTTATTTATTTATAGAGTAGATATACCTAAACCTTGCTACAACACTATAGGCAGTGTACCTAACCGTACAGTAGTGTAGTTTTTAGTAAGTCCGGTTCGTTCTACAGGGAGCTAGCCAAGTTTAACGCTATATTTTTAAAACTATATTTGTATAAATATATATATATATATATATATATATATATATATATACATAAGTAATATTATTATTATTATAAAAGGGGGGGTTTTACCGTTTAATGACCGGTTTGTCGATTTTATATTTTAAGTTACAATTAAAACCTAATATAAAATATTAAAAATAAATATAACTTAATTTAAAGCTAAAGTAAATGACGATAATTAAAGTGCGATAAATTAAAGTGCGATAAATAAAATGACTGTAAATAAAATTGTGATAATTAAAAAGTACGATAATTAAAATGACGATAAATTAAAAGTGCGATAAGATATAAAATAAAGGAATTATGCTTATTTAAACTTTCGTAATCATCATGTTTGACGTGTTGATTTTAATTTATTACTATGGGTTAATTGTCCTTTGTCCTGGATTATTCAATATGTCCATACGGTTTTTGTCCATAACAGTCCATCAGTCATAAATATAAAGTGCGAGTGTCCTCGTCAAATTATCCTTATACCCGAAGTTAAATATTCCAACTAATTGGGGACTTAAACTGTAATAAGGTTTTAATACATTGTTAATGATTACACCAGGTTATCGACTGTGTGCAATCCAAGGTTTTAATAATTTATTATCAATTACACCAAGTGTCCTTGTATGTAATACACCCTTGTTTTAATGAGTCCATTGACTATTAATCCATCCCCGTGTCTGGTTAATTGAACGATTATTATTACTTATAAATATCCTGCCCATCGTGTCCGATCGAGTGTATATGGTTATTTATAGATACGTCAAATTGTAAATCTTTATATTAAATTAACGAACTATCATTCAGTTAAACAAATATAAAGCCCATTAATAGTCCATAGTCCAATTTCCACAAGTGTCCGTCTTTTATCCAAACCCAAATTATGGTACAAAGCCCAATAAGCCGGTCTTTAATATTTAGCCCAACATCACGATTACTTCGGCTTAAATAAGCATAATAATAACTTAGCTACGATACATTAATTTAAAAAGGTTGAACATAACTTACAATGAGTATTAATCGTGTAGTGTTACACGGACAGAATTTCGACTTACAAACTTAAAACATTCGCCACTATACCTTATTATTATTAATCTTAAATTAAAATTAAAATTATAAAATATATATATATATATATATATATATATATATATATATATATATATATATATATATATATATATATATATATATATATATATATATATATATATATATATATATATATCGTAGAGAGTGAGAGAGATTGAATATTGTCTATATTTCGGCCAGAACTCGTGCATTTTATAGAATGTGGGCAGCTACAGGACACCATGCGATCGCATGGCTTTTGTGCTTTCAGGCCATGCGATCGCATGACCAGCTGGATCAGACCACATGCTTTTGTTTTCTTGTTTGCCGACGGTTTTTAATATATATATATAATATATATATATAATTTTAAGAATTATTTATATATTATATTATATTCATGTGCATAGTTGACTTATCATTTTAGCTCCGTTGCGTCGCGCGTTGATAGTTGGTTCATGTCCCGGTTCCGGATTTTCGAACGTCCTTTCGTACTATTTAATATCTTGTACTTTGCGTTTTGCGGCTTGTACTCTTGTAACTTTTAGACGTTTCTCATCAATAAATTGAACCTCGTGGATTGTACTTTGTACTTTTTAGCGTTTTGGTCATTTGCGTCTTCAAATCGTCAAATCTGTCTTTTGTCTTCACCTTTTATTCTTTAAACGAATATTATTTGTAAATAGAACAATTGCAACCAAAAGATTGTATTTCTTGAAGGATAATGCTATGAAATATATGTTCATTTTTAGCATTATCAAATATTCCCACACTTGAGCGTTGCTTGTCCTCAAGCAATATAGAACTTGAATATAACTTTACTAGAATCACTTCTTTATTCTTCACACTTTGTACATCAGTGATTTTAATATGGCGGTATGAACAATGATAGTAACGATGTGGTTTACAGTCCCACATGACTATGAAAATTTAGATCCTTTAGGAAATTGGATCTTTATGAAAACATTTAATCTTTTGAAAATTCAATCTAGCTTTTACCCTAGATAAGTTTTCTGAAATAATCCTTCACCGGTGTTTGCAAATTATTTTTGTGGGTTTTGTGGGTTTCAAATTTGAAAAGTTTAGCTCAAAACTTATGGTTTTGTGTCACCCACTTACTAACCTTGTATTAGGAAAGCAACACGTCCAGTTTACTTGATCCGTATATTACATTTCAGTAAACTACCGTCCGGTTGTAAAGAAAAGCATTGAACAAGCAACTGTTAAGGCAATGTCCCGTGACATACTTTTGATTATGGTCTATATCGTGTAGGATGCAATTACTATCCTTTGTAGGAGAAATAGCAAAGATCACCCTATAAATTTATCGGTCTGACACAAGGTCATGTCTTCGACCATGCTATGCAACCACCGTTCTTACGGTTGACACCCGATTTGGTTCAGGTGACCTAATGAATTCTAGGTGAATTCCTAGGATTTTACGTTCAATGTTAATGAACGCATTAAAAATGGGTTTTCAGAAAACAAATCGGTTTGTAATTTTGATCAAAATATTTGCTCGTTCAAGCTCGAGTTTAGATATCATCGAATTTCATGAGTTTGTAATTCTCAATCTTTAAAGTCAATCTCAAGGATTGAGTAATATCAGGCTTAAAAGTGATTTTTGATCTTTAAGGAGATTATCCTTTCTGGGAATCTGATTCATTATTCTTATAAGCTAATTTGCACGGTGCCCTCCATTGTACGAGACAAATCCTCTCATGGTTAGGATAAGTCTGACCACTTGGCAACCCTGTTTGATGCTGAGGTCCGTGAATTTCCAGCTGATTTTCAAGAAAACTTTTCAAGGTTTTTCGTAGACTCTACAACTGGTCTGGACGACAACTTCCTGACCTAAATCAAAAAGTGCGTGTCTTTTTCTCGAAAGACTTTACTTCCTTTGAAATCAAGTGGCACATTTCTTTTAAATATATTATAAGAAATTGGGTAAAACTGATAAAATTGTCCAAAACAAAAGTATCTTCAATTATTTGTACAAAAATATGTGATATATGTTCTAAATAACTTGGTAAATTTTTCCCACACTTAGCTTTTATTTTCCTTTCTTTGCCTTTTTATTTTTCTCTATTCCATTTTAAATGAATTTAAGCGTTTTGAGTTGTTTCTCAATTTATGTCCTTTCCGAGGTAACATTAATTTCGGTGTTAACACCTAGTTTTATCGTTCATAAATATGTATAAACATAATTTTGAGTTCATTTAGTTGAAAATTTTGAAAAATTTTACTAGAATTGGGTAGTCAGTATATAAGACTAGGGCTGTTCTTTATTATCAGAGAGCACTAGATTCTAATACAACTACTGCGTTACTAGTATTTTTAATGGTAACCAAGTGTTTAAATTTAAAATTTTAAAAATTCGAAAGAATTTAACCCCTTCCCACATTTAAGATCTTTCAATGCCCTCATTTACAAGAAATCAGTAACAATTTAAATTATTGAGGGTGATTAGCGTAGAAAAATGATTAAATTTTACCAAAGTTTCTAAACATATTGGCGTTTGTTTGTTGAATGATAAATGGTGCACATCATTTGTTCATTCCGTCTTGTTGTTACATCACATTTGTTTTTCATTTTGTCTTCAAAATTAGTAGCTTTTGTTAAACTTAATGCCAATCTATGAAAGTTCGCTGTTTTACCCTGTTGTGTACAATTGACAATATACATACATATAAATAATAACATGCATGGTAATTTGAAATGGGACTTAACATCCCACTTTCAAATTATAAATACGAAATATTAGTAACAAAATAAAAAAATGTTAAAAATTACATAAAAGTATCACAATATTATATGTTTTAAACATAAGTAAATAAAAATAATAAAAGATAAAAATCACCAACAGGAACTGTATCAATCTGGATAGGGGTTCCAGTTCATGTCGTTGGTCGGGTTCCACAGTGTGTTATAGGTTTGCTGATAGGCTTGGTTGGGGTCGTAGAGAGTAAATGGCAGTTAAATATCGGGCTGGTGTGGCGGATAGTAAGCAGGTCGGGTCGGTACGTAGTTATTTGCTACCTGAGATGATAGCTGGCAATCTAATGTTGATGATAGTGCCATCTATCATGCTGTCGTTGCCTGGAATGCTCGTACACATTCTCGGCGTGCCACTGCTCGTACTGACTATGTCTAGCCTCGTTTGTCATTTCTACCTCATCTATACGCTGGTAAACGTCAGTAACAGCCTCCCTAATGACATCCCTAATATCATCCGCTTCCTCCATTTCCTCATCTGAACCTCTCTCTACCTGTGGATGAGTGCCCTGATATGGTACTGCCTGATTGCGTCTGCTCTTTAATACCTTTGCACCTTGATAGACCCGCAATCCTAAAGTCTCATCATGTTACCTACAGACCATCAGTGGACCCCCTTGATCCCTATCTACACCCAAATACTCTCCAATGAGAGTAACGAAAATACCTCCTCCTATTATTTCCCCTTCCTGGATACCTTCCACCATTTTGGACAGATAAAAACCAACACAGTAGGGGATATTAACAAAGCTTCTAGTGTTTCGAATACACTTAAGGTAAAATAGATCGTGTAAGGTCATTTTCTCCTTGTTGTTACCTCTTTGTGTAATCGAGTTTGCTAAGAATCTATGTATTATACGAAGCTCGGCTTTATTAATATCTAAATATGAGTGTCTTCCTCCCCGCGAAAAAACATTATAATTTGACATAAGTCTCCAGATGGCGTTCGCGTCGAATTTCCTATCTACCCTCTCACCATGATAAATCATATTTGTACAATCAGGTAATAGTAATTCAACGGGATTATAAATCTGTAAAGCCCTGGCCATGTCCAGCATGGACATCCTGCACATCCTACGGCCAAGTAAAAATCTAAGAAAACTCTTATCATCTAACCTATCTACATCCTTATTAAAAGCTATAGTACTCATAATCTCAACACACCATTCCTTATATACAGGCCTACGAATGGTGAATAAACGTTCCAAATCGGAAAAAGAGTTCCCATACCTTTGGATCAGTAGCAGTCTAACTGGGTTAGCTAGTTAGACCCTTTCCAAAGGCTCCCAATCGATTACCCTCGGTACTTCTACATTTTTCGTTACCAGTTTAAATTTGTTACTTTGGTACTTCTGGTAAGCTCTCCAGCTTCGATCAAATCTCAAATTGGGATGCAACAGCTCTTCATGAATCGTTGGGTGTTCTTTTATTGGATGAATCTCAAATTGTACGTAATCATTAACATATTCTTGTTCCGGATCATAATATGGTATGTGTTGATCATTATGATATTGTTGTTCTTGTTGTTGTTCCTGTTCTGGTTCTGGCTCATATTGTGGCTCATATTGCATTTCTGGCTGTGGTTCGTTTTCAGGTTGTCTGGATGATGATGCACCGCCAGATTTGGTATATTTTTGCAAAACACATTAAACACAAAATTTGTGCATCCAAATATGCATTAGTGTTAGCAAAATAACAACTTGAAACAATTACAATGACATGTTTAATCCATATTAAACTCATGCTCATTTTCATATTTTTATCAATTCTACACTTTTTCAAATAAGCATATATGAAAATGTTTACAAAGTTCATAAGTATTCTACTCAAATAACATGTCAAAATAATCATTACTAGCCATTAAACAAGTTTCAAATGGCATTTATATCAAATTAATCAAGTTCATGAATTTTAGACTTAAAAAGTCCACCTTAATTCTCAAAAATCATGTTTAGGATCAATGTTTGGATCATTTAGCAACCTAAACATGTTACACTACTCAATTTAGCAATAATTCATGACAAAAATCGGCCATAACCTATTTATATCAAAAAGCCCCAAATTGATCAAGAATACAAACCCTAGATTTCTAAAAAATTTGAAGTTTTTGGCTTCAAATCATGTTAAATAGCATCAATCCAGGTTATACATGCTTAATATACTAACAATTTAACTCTAATTACACTAGAAATTAACAAAATCAAATTAGGTAAAAATTAGCTCAAGAACATAAAAATTCGAATTTAAAGAGTTTTAGGGGTGAAATCTTTACCTTTTTGCTTCCCCATCTGAGAAAAGGCATGATTGTAGCGGATTATTGTGAGAAATTTAGTTGATTTTGGTGAAAAAATGAAGATTTTGGGGTGATTTTTGGGAATATTTGCGTATGTGTGTGTGTTTGTGAGAAGGCAGAAGCAGCAGCTCGCTGGCCTTTTGTTCCTGATCTGTCCAGGGTGCCCATGCGATCGCATGGGTTCCCAGTGCAAACCCCATGCGATCGCATGGGTCTGGTATTTTTTTATTTTTTTTATTTTTATTTTTTATAAAAATCTTTAACTTATAAAACAAATAATTAATTTTAAAAATTTGTTTCTTTTAAGAATGAGGGCGTTTTGGATCGTTGTCCTAGTTCATCCCTCGACATTCCTTTTAAAATTTTTTTTGTCATTTTAAAGCGTTGTTTTAAAAGCAAAGATTTTTGGATTTTTTTAAATGTTTTTGGCATACTTTAGATCTATAAGATTAAAAATAATGATAACAAAATTTCTCGTCCCTCCCTTGGGTAAAGCAATTTCGGTTCAACGACCTAATCTTCAACTCACGACTAATTTTAGAAATCATATTTTTAACTTAATGAAATAAAGTAAATTTTTTTTTTTTAAAATTCACACCAAACTTAGATTTAAAATGCATATACTTAAAAATTCATATAAATATCATTAATATTAATTTTACAAACTTATATAGAAAATATTAATTTTTAAAATATTTAAAAACTTAAATATATTGATTTAAAAAGATTTACAATATTAATTTATTATTTATATATTAATTTTAAAAACAAGGTAAAAATTAAAATGAAAAATCTTTTTGGTCTTTTATCCCACTTTAATCAATCAAATATTATCAAAAATATACGTCCCTCTTTTGGGTAAAGTAATTTCGGCTATTTTACCTAGTTTTACTCCTGACGAATTTTTGAAATATTTTTGGATTTCTTGATTAAAGATATTTATACCTTAAGAATAAACGGTAAATTTCGCAGTGATGTAATAAATTTTTGTATGATATCAATAATTTCAGTTACGCATACCTAATTTTATTGAATATCAATTTAATACTTTATAGCGAACGATTCAGCATTTATTATCAAACGGTTAAAAACAATAAATAAAAATAAAAACTGTACATACTTACCTATGAGAAAGAATTCTCAGAGACCTGCTTTAGGCGACTCATAGGAGAGCCGTGTGATTTGGTTTTCCATAGCTACATAAGTGTAACCTCGATTCTTCAATAACTTTTCTTCTAAACATATGAACGGTCCTTCTCTGCATAGAGTAACCAATTCGGTATTTAGATATGTTTGATTGTTTGAACATTTACCTTCGTGTGACCATTTTCCACATTTATGACATCTTTCAAGGTGTCGTGCTCTTCTTTTTGTTGCAGATTTTGATTTTCCTTTACCACAATGTGTCTTATGATGATTTTTCCTGAGTTCTTTCCTTACTTCGTCCATTTTTCCTCTTATGAATGATACCAGTTCACTCGAAAAGATGTTATTATTATGTTTAGTAATCAAAGCGTGTAGTAGTAGACCGGTTCAGATCAAAGGAATTCTTCATCTTGTAAAACCTAAAAAAATAAAAATTCAGAATAGAGGGAGAAGACTAGTTCTTTAGGCTCTGCTAGGGAAAGACCATTCGGATTCCATTCTCGAGAACTATACGAAAACAGAATATCTAACTTTAACAAAAATACACATTACCCTTAAAAGATTCGAATCTTCCCACACTTAGTTAGCTGTGGTGTCAAAATTGTGATTAACTTCATCTTCAACTTCCATTGGATTATCTATGTAATGTTTAACTCTGTGACCATTAACCTTAAATTCAATCCTATTTGAATTTATTAATTCTACTATTCTGTATGGGAAAACTCTTTTGACTATGAATGGTCCAGACCATCTTGATTTCAATTTTCCAGAAAATAGCTTGAATCGTGAATTGAAAAGAAGAACTTTGTCTCCTTCTTTAAATTCTTTTGAACTTCTGATTCTTTTATCATGCCATTTCTTCGTTCTTTCTTTATAGATTAACGAATTTTCATATGCTTCATGTCTCAATTCTTCTAATTCGTTTAATTGACTTAATCGTAGACGTTCGGCTTCATGCAAATCAAGATTACATGTCTTCAAAGCCCAAAATGCTTTGTGCTCAATTTCTACTAGAAGGTGACATGCTTTTCCCTAAACGAGTCTAAAAGGTGTGGTGCCAATTGGAGTTTTATAGGCTGTTCTAAAAGCCCAGAGTGCATCCTCCAATTTCATGGACCATTCCTTCAGATTTGATCCTACATTTTTTTCTAGAATACGTTTTAAAGCTCGGTTGGTATTTTCACCTTGTCCACTTGTTTGTTGATGATAAGCGGTTGAGATTTTATGAGTTACTCCATATCTTTTGAGAACTTTCTCATGTTGATTATTACAAAAATGAGTACCCCGATCACTTATTAAAGCTTTCGGTGTTCCGAACCTAGCAAAAAGACGTTTTAAGAAGTTGACTACAACTCGTGCATCATTATTTGGGAGAGCTTGTGCCTCCGCCCATTTAGATACATAATCAATGGCAACGAGAATATGTAGAGATTATTATGAGATTTTGGAAATGGACCCATAAAGTCAATACCCCAAACGTCAAATACTTCACATACTTGAATGACATTTTGTGGCATTTCATCACGTTGACTTATTTTTCCAGCCCTTTGACAAGCATCACAGGATTTACAGAGAAGGTGCGCGTCTTTGAAAATTGTAGACCAATAGAATCCAGCGTCGTAACTTTTCTTGCTGTTAGTTGAGGCCCATAATGCCCTCCTGTTGGTCCTGTGTGACAATGGTTTAAGCTTTGACTGGCTTCATTCCCGAATACACATCGGCAGATTATTCCATCGGGACAACTTTTAAACAAATGTGGATCTTCCGAAAAATAGTGTTTTATATCACTAAAGAATTTCTTTCGTTTTTGGTACGATAACCCTTTTTCAAGGAATCCACATAATAAGTAGTTTGCATAGTCTTCAAACCATGAAATTTCACTATAATAAATTTTCAAGAGATATTCATCAGGAAATTTATCTTGTATGGCCGATTCATTTAGAACTTCTAATTCGGGATTTTCAAGACGCGAAAGATGATCAGCGGTGAGATTTTCTGCTCCTTTTTTGTCTCGGATTTCAATATTGAACTCTTGTAAGAGTAAGATCCAATAGATTAATCGTGGTTTAGCATCTTGTTTTGAAAATAGATATCTAAGAGCAGAATGGTCGGTATAGACCACTGTTTTAGCTAGAACGAGATATGTACGAAATTTGTCAAAAGCAAAGACAATGGCAAAAAGTTCTTTTTCAGTAGTTGTGTAATTCATTTGTGCTCCTTGTAATGTCTTAATAGCTTAATAGATAGGTTGAAATCATTTTTCAATCATTTTTCCTAAAACGGCTCCCATTGCAAAATCACTTGCATCGCACATGAGTTCAAATGGTAGATTCCAATTTGGAGTTATCATGATTGGCGCATTAGTGAGTTTTTCGTTAAGAATATTAAAAGATTTGATGCAATCATCCGAAAAGATGAATGGAGCATCCTTTTCTAGGAGTTTATTCATAGGAGTGGCAATTTTAGAAAAATATTTTATGAAACGTCGGTAAAAACCGGCATGCCCTAGAAAACTCCTAACTCCTCTAACATTGGTGGGATGTGGAAGCTTACCAATTATATCTACTTTAGCTCTATCCACTTCAATTCCTTCCTTTGAAATTTTATGACCAAGAACGATGACTTCTCTAACCATGAAATGGCATTTCTCCCAATTAAGAACTATATTTGATTGCTCGCATCTAATAAGCATTCGTTCAAGATTAACTAGACATGATTCAAATTTATCACCGAAGACTGAAAATTCATCCATGAAAACTTCCATGCATTCTTCTATCATGTCGTGAAAAATTGCCATCATGCACCTTTGAAATGTTGCAGGGGCGTTGCAAAGTCCAAATGGCATGCGTTTGTAAGAAAAAGTACCATAAGGGCACGTGAATGTGGTTTTCTCTTGGTCCTCGGGTGCTATTGGAATTTGAAAGTATCCGGAGAAACCGTCAAGAAAACAATAGTAACTGTTCCCAGCTAACCTTTCCAACATTTGATCAATGAAAGGTAGGGGAAAGTGATCTTTTCTGGGGGCTTCATTTAATTTTCTATAATCAATACAAACACGCCATCCTGTTACAGTCCTAGTAGGAATAAGCTCATTTTTTTCATTTGTGATGACAGTCATGCCACCCTTCTTAGGTACGCATTGAACTGGGCTTACCCATGGACTATCAGAAATTGGATAAATTTAACCTACATCTAGCAGTTTAATAATTTCTTTCTTAACAACATCTTGCATATTAGGATTTAGTCTTCATTGGCGTTGCACATAGGTTTTATGACCTTCTTCCATAAGGATTTTATGTGTGCAATACAAAGGGCTTATTCCTTTAATATCATGAATCTTCCATGCAATAGATGATTTATGAGCTTTTAGCACAGAAATAAGTTGAGATTTTTCATTTTCTGTAAGAGAAGACGATATTATTACAGGTAATTCAGATTCACCATGTAAATAAGCGTATTCTAAATGGTTTGGAAGTTGCTTTAATTCTAATGTCGGTGGTTCTTCTATCGATGATTTGTATCGATATCTGTCTTCCTCTTTTAGCATTTGAAGTTCTTCTGTTGTTGGTTCGTATTCATTAGCCTTGTGTGCGGCTAACATTTCAGCTTCATCAATTGGTTCAGTCCCTTCTCCTAAAGAACATTCTCCTGTTCCTTGTAATTCTGGAAATTCTTCTAACAATTCTGCATGTGAATCTATAGTTTGAATATAAGAACATGTATCATCTGCAGATTACGGTTGTTTCATGGCTCTATCAATAGAAAAGGTAACACTTCGTCCTCTATACTTAGGGTCAGTTTCTTACCGAACACGTCTATTATTGCTTTAGCCGTGTTTAAGAATGGTCTTCCTAATATGAGAGGAACTCGAGAATCTTCTTCTATGTCCAGAATAACAAAATCTACTGGAAATACTAAATTACCAACTTTAACTAGCATGTTTTCCATTATCCCTCTAGGATATTTTACTGATCGATCTGCTAGTTGTATGCTTATTCGTGTTGGTTTCAATTCTGCGAGGTCCAGTTTAGCGTATAGTGAATACGGCATTAAATTTATACTAGCACCTAAATCTGCCAATGCTTCTATTGAACTAAGACTACCCAGAAAACATGGAATTGTGAAACTTCCTGGATCTGAAAGTTTTTCTGGTAGCTTATTCAATAGCACTGCAGAGCAATTAGCATTCATTGTAACAGCCGAGAGTTCTTCCATTTTCTTTCTATTTGTGATTAGATCTTTCAAGAATTTAGCATATCTTGGCATTCCTGAAATCACATCAATGAAAGGAAGATTGACATTTATTTGTTTAAACATATCCAAGAATTTGGATTGCTCGGCTTCAAGTCTTTCTTTTCTCATTTTACTCGGGTAAGGAAGCGGTGGTTGGTATGGTTTAACATAAGGTTTAGACTTAACCGTGTTATCTTCATTAACCTTTTCAACTACCGGTTCTGTTTCCTTATCTTGTTCAGGCTGTGGTTCTTGTGGAGTAGGAATAGAGTCATCAGAAATTTCAGGTATTTCAGGTGGTTTAAGTGTAATATCACTTCTTGTGGTAATGGCTTTAGCTGTTTCATTCCGGGGGTTAGCATTTGTATCGCTAGGTAGACTCCGCGGTTTTCTTTCACCTATCAACCTTGCTAGGTTACTTACTTCTTATTCCAGATTTTGAATAGAAGCTTGTTGATTTCTAAATGCTTGAGCATTTTGTACATTAGTTTGTTTCTGAGATGTGAAAAACTGCGTTTGAGATTTAACTAGCTTCGACATCATGTATTCTAAATTTAGCTTTTTATCATCGGTTTGCGGTGGTTTATTTGAAAAAATAGGTCTTTGGTGATTGTAAGGATTGTTGGATACTTGTTGATTGCTAGGACCTTATTGGTTGTTGTATGGAACATTCCGGTTATAATCCTGGTTTTGATTGTAGTTTGGTCTTGGCGGTTGATAATTACTTTGATAATTATTTCCAGGTCTTTGGTTCATGTATGAAACATTCTCTCTTTGTTCCATTGTTTGTTCAATACTAAGAAAATCTTTTGTCAAATGTGGTCCACCACACTGCTCACAACTAATTCGTATTGAGTGAATATCTTTAGTCATCTTTTCCATTCGTCTCTCGAAAGCATCTATCTTTGCGGACATGGAATCAAAGTCATGGCTAGAATCGGCTCTAGCTGCTTTAGATGATCTAACGATATCTTTTTCTTGATGCCACTCATGTGAGTGGGAAGCAGTGTTATCAATAATTTTGTAAGCTTCAGTTGCGGTTTTCTTCATAATGGAACCACCAGCTGCTATATCGATGTATTTTCGTGTAGTGATGTCGCATCCTTGGTAGAATATTTGTACTATTTGATAAGTGTCTAAACCATGTTGCGGACATCCCCTTAACAACTTTCCAAATGTTGTCCATGCCTCATATAGAGTTTCATTTGGCTTTTGCATGAACGTAACAATTTCTCCTTGAAGTCTCACGGCTTTAAATGCCGGAAAGAATTGTTTAAGAAATTTTTCAACTAAGACATCCCATGTATCAATCGCCCGTTCAAGTAACGATTCTAACCAATCTTTGGCTTCTCCCTTTAAAGTCCAGGGAAATAACATGAGATATATCTGTTCATCCTCCACTTCTCGGATTTTAAATAGAGTACAGATCCTATTAAAGGTTCGAAGATGTTCGTTTGGATCTTCCTTCGGCGCACCACTAAATTGGCATTGATTAGTTACCATGTGTAGGATTTGTCCTTTGATTTCATAATCTGGCGCATTAATGTCTGTATGAGTAATTGCATGACCTTGGCCAGTGCGTTTAGCCCTCATTCGGTCTTCCATACTTAGAGGTTCCAGATTTTCCATGATTGAATTTTTTGAATCTGAATCACTAGAGGATTCTGACTTAATGGTTTCTTCCTCGACAATCTCTGGATGAATGATTTGTGGTTCAGGAGGAATGATTAGTAGTTCAGGATCTCTGAATTATCCCTGAATATCCTCCGGATTCTCAATTGTGAGGTCGGGTTCACAAAATGGATTATCGGAAATTTGAATTGGAGTACTTGGTCGACTAGATGACAATTCTAAAGAAAAATCAACAGCGACAATATTGGCTAGATGTCTTGATCGAGTTACAGGTGGTGAACGTATGAAAGGTGGTAAACGTTTTGCTCGGTGCATTCACTGAATATCCTATTAGTTATAAAAATAAAAATTATATAAGTTATCAAATTAATTGACTTTTTTGATTTTGCCCATGTTTCGAATAGCCAATAGATGCAGCAGGTGAAAGGATCCGTTCATATACATTATAAACGATTCACAATAGTTGATTACATCGCGAGGTATTTGACCTCTATATGATACATATTACAAACATTGCATTCGTTTTTAAAACACAAACTTTCTTTACATCGAAAATTGACAGGCATGCATACCATTTCATAATATCCACTATCCAATTATAAATTAAATTAATAGTAATCTTTGATGAACTCAATGACTCGAATGCAACGTTCTTCGAAATATGCCATGAAATACTCCAAGTAATATCTTTAAAACAAGCAAATGCACAGCGAAAGATTTCTTTTATACCTGAGAATAAACATGCTTTAAAGTGTCAACCAAAAGGTTGGTGAGTTCATTAGTTTATCATAATCATTCATTTCCATCATTTTAATAGACCACAAGAATTTCATTTCCAGTTCTCATAAATATACGTCCCATGCATAGAGACAAAAATAATCATTCATATGGTGAACACCTGGTAACCGACATTAACTAGATACATATAAGAATATCCCCTATCATTCCGGGATCCTCCTTCGGACATGATATAAATTTCGAAGTACTAAAGCATCCGGTACTTTGGATGGGGTTTGTTAGGCCCAATAGATCTATCTTTAGGATTCGCGTCAATTAGGGTGTCTGTTCCCTAATTCTTAGATTACCAGACTTAATAAAAAGGGGCATATTCGATTTCGATAATTCAACCATAGAATGTAGTTTCACGTACTTGTGTCTATTTCGTAAAACATTTATAAAAGTTGCGCATGTATTCTCAGCCCAAAAATATAAAGGGTAAAAAGGCAAATGAAACTCACCATACTGTATTTCGTAGTAAAAATACATATAACGTCATTGAACAAGTGCAAGGTTGGCCTCGGATTCACGAACCTAAATTAATTATGTATATATATGTGCTGGTCAATATTTGTCTAACAAATTAGGTCAAGTCATAGTGTACCACAATCCTAATGCTCGAGACTAATATGCAAAGATCAACAAAAGTTAATTTGACTCAAAATGATTTCCAAAATTCTATACATGATTAATATATAGTTTAAATATCGTCGTTTTATATTTTTAAATATTTTTAAAAGATTTATTAGAGTAAATAATATAATTTATTTATTAATAAATAAAATTTTATATTAAATTTATATAATAAAATATACTTTTATATATATTAAGTAATAAAATTTATAGGGTTCATTTAATATCATAAAGATAATATGATAGGTATTATTAAAGTAAGTTATTACACGTAGTAAAATATGTTTGTATCACATATTTATTTGATAAAATAATATCTATAATGATAGTAAGTAAAAGTTGTATTATTTGGTAATAATAATTATTATTATAAAAATATCAATATTTATAATTACTAAGATGACATTATGATAAAACGATAATTCTAATTATGATAACTTTAATATTTACGATAATTTTTAATATTATCTTTAAAATAATAATTCTATTTAAAATAATAATAATAATGATATTTTATAGTAACAATGACATTTCTATTAAAATGATAATTTTTGTTAAAATGATAGTTTTAATACTAATGATATTTTTAATAATAATAGTAATGATAAAAATAATAAGAACGATAATTTTATCTAAATTAATATCTTATAATATTTTAATTTCATCATGATACTCTTACTCATTATTTCCTAATCGTTTTGTTTAATAGCTTTTAATCGTCTTTTATATCGTGTTCATAATAATGATAATAATAGTAATCAAAATATTTAGGTGTTACAATTATTTGTTTTAATTACACTAATATTAATAATGATAGTTACTATAATATTATTAACGATAATACTAATAATTATCTTAATGATAATATAGTAATAATAATAATAACAATAACAATAACCATTTTTAAATAATGATATATATATATTAATAATGATAATAATAATAATAATACTAATAATAATAATAATAATAATAATGATAATTGGATAATAATAATAATAATAATACTAATTATAACTTTAACGATAATAACGATAGTAATAAAAAAAATAATTTTTAATGATAAATCTCTTTTATTGATAAAGATAATAATAAGATAAAACTAGAACGACGATAATAACGACGATAATAATAATCATTTTTATAAAAATTTAATTGACTATAACTTCTAATCCGTTCAACGAACCCATTCGATATCTAAATGAAAAGTTCTCAATTTTTCGCTAGCCTTCCAAGGACATGCATATCTTATACCTTATCTCAACCGCAAGTGTAACTAATTCAGGATTCAACATAACCTATCTAAGGGCAATATCAAAAGTACAAGCATGCATAATCCTATATTCTCGAGCACTAGTCAGGGATACACTATTAATATGTAAAAATAATTTACGAGTACTCACGTATCAATATTGAGATTCAATATTGCAGGAAAGGTACGTAGACGCAACGGAGACGATAAACACTAGATTGACCTCACAAGCATACCCATGAACCATACCCATCACCTCTATAGCTATAACCCATGTTTTCCTTAGCTCTATCCCGCTCGAAAAATCCATTTTGAAATAATACGCTCATGACCTCGTCGTAGTATTTTATGTATACTAATAATATCTTGAAATAATACGGAGTAAATATATATATGTAAGTCGATTGAGAGAGTTTAGAGAAATATATTTCAAGTTTCTATGAAATAATGAAACCTATTGAATTCTATTTATAATAGATTTTTGAATTATTAAAGTGAATTATTAAAGTATGAATTATTAAAGTGAATTATTAAAGTATGAATTATTAAAGTGAATTATTAAAGTATGAATTATTAAAGTGAATTATTAAAGTATGAATTATTAAAGTAAATTATTAAAGTTAAAGTAAAGTAAAAGTAAAGTAAAGGTAAAGTTAAAGTATAGTAAAAGTATAAAACTATGTACGTATAATACGCGTATAAATATATATAAAATTAATTTAAATCATTATTTATATTTAATAAAATAAAATATAAATATCGTTATCTTTATCATACTGGTTAAGTAATGAGTTGTGAAAAGTGGTTCTAGATATTTATAAAAGTTATATACGTTTTAATAATAAAGTTCTTTTTAAACTAAAAACGTTTTTGTACGTTTGAAAATAAATCAAATAAATATGATAATTTCGTTTTCCAAAACTAAATATATTTAAGAATCATTTTGTTAAAAGGTTAAAATAATGGAAATCGTTATATCATAAAACGTTTTAGAAAAGTAGAATCATATATATTCATAATAGGTTTCAAGTTTTTAAATTACGGTCTGTTGGTGAAGCATGTGATAAAGTCCAAAGGTTAAATAAACCTATGAAAAATGTCGAGTTACTTAACTTGTCGATATCCAACATCTAAGTTATTTACACTCCACGTTCTTACTTATAAATCACTTTACCATTTTCCGAATGTTGTCAAAAAGAATAGATTTCTTAAATCACAGTGGACCTCATAACATAGACCCGTAATCATATCACAATGTATCTGATAAATCAATCATTTGATATTATCTTCTAATTTCATCGATAAACATATTGAAACAAATGCGTTCGTGTAAAGTAATATACGTTTAATACTTTATTAATATTCTCAAGTTATAATATATATATATATATATATATATATATATATATATATATATATATATATATATATATATATATATATATATATACATACATATATATACATATCTATTTATATATAACGGTTCATGAATCGTCGGAATTTGGTCGAGGTTATAATGAATGTATGAACACAGTTTAAAATTCTTGAGATTTAACTTAACAAACTTTGCTTATCATGTCAGAATAATATAAAGATAAAGTTTAAATTTGATTGGAAATTTCTGAGTTGTCACAGTACCTACCCGTTAAAGAAATTTCGTCCCGAAATTTGAATAGAATGGTCATGGCTGACAATAAGTATGTTTTCATGACGTATACGAGTTGAAAATTAGAGTTTTATTATCATCAAGTAATATAGATAAAGCAATTTGATTTTTGTGAAGGGTACGAGTGAAGTTATCACAAAAGAATGAAATGAGTAAATGCACGTTCTTTTTAACCATTGACATAGTCACGGTTGATTTTCGAAATTCAAAGAATTTAGAGAAAATCTTCGTAATAAGATTTGGTTCTTCGAAAATTAAGGAAGTTAAGATCAGCTTTGATTAAATGCGATAATATGTTTTGATTGCTCTGTCGGATATTTTACTATATATCCACCCCCTTCGTTTCCTTATTTCCACAACTCACACCTTTTATTCACTAATATGCTCCATCCAGTTTTGATTCTTGATATACTCCTAACTTTCTTATCTGTCATTCTTTTCTTTCATCTGCCACCGGAAGAATCTATTTACTTTTACTATACTCTTAGTTTTATAGTGTTTTTAGTTCTCCCACGTCTTTATATTGCTATATGCATCGATATATATGGTTTATAATTTCTGGGTCGTCGTTGGGCTTTATATCCTCCTTTATATTTCGAAGTCCCTGCTTCTATCTTCTATAATTATTGTCATCCACAGTTAATGCTCCCTTCTATTTGCTGCGATTTATACTCCTATTTCTATTTCGGAGCTTCATTCTTTCGGTTCCTCTTCTTGAGATTAAGCACCGTATGTAATGGTCCAGAATTCGTAGATATGAATTTCTGAATGAACATAGTTAATGTTCTAAGAAGGAAATTGTAATGGCACGATCTTGATTTGTTAAATTACCAGAATACCCCAGAAAAGACCGAATCATCAAGAAATATTTTCTTGATATTTTAGAGATTAAATAGAATATAGGAGTCGTGTAACATGGCACATGATGACGTTATGATCTGTGAATCATCACGTTCCATTTAGAAACTCAGCATGAATTACTGTAATATAATCACGTTGATCAAGTGTCATTATATTATACTAACTCATGCTTCAGCTCCCAACACTACTTCAAAAAAAAAATATTCCTATTTTAAACTCGAATGTTTCAGAATTTAGAAACTAAAATAGTTTCTTTTATGAAGTAATACAGATAGCGAGAAGAGGTAAATGATTTCGGATAAGAATAATTAAGAAAATATCTTCAGAAATATGGAGGATATTTATATTGAAAGATATGATGATATCTTAGAATTTCTAATATCAGAGGATGATGAAGAATATTGTCCGCAGGGGTTTAGAGTCAAGAGCAAGGTATTCCTTTAATGACTTTAGCAGGTACTGAATCATTTAGATTATTTGAAGGCACGTTTCGCCCTTGTGATTTGTCCACAGCCTCTTTCATACTTTGCTCAATCCGTTTTCCAGTTCCAAAACTTCTCTTTTTCTGAGCTTTGCCAATACACTATTCTTTATCATCAAACTTTTTACTGTTAAGATCGTTTACAGTTGTTGCTGCTTCGTCAGCATTTCAAGAACTAGTTCACAGTTCAAGGTGTTTTTCAGAAACTTCACATTCAAAGTATGTAAGTCCAGGAGATAGACGTTGTACGTACACATATAACTGTTGGCGTAGACATGCTGCGAGATTTCAAATTAATGATTGCTAATTCCCGATGATTCGTATGGCAATTCTTGTTACAAGATGCGAATGAGTAAATGGTGGGGTTTCAATGAATAACTATAATGACTTTTTGGAGAGGTTAAAGTCAAAGGGTAATGAAGTTGTTGGTACATCTGCTAATAATGTGGTGGGATGTAAAAGGTTCCCTGGTAACGATGGTGTATATCTCAAGGTTATAATAAGGTTAGTCTGACTGAAAAGTCGAAGTTGACTTGCTGGAGCTGTAACAAAATTGGCTACTTTGAAAAGGAATTGCAAAGTTATTTTTGCTAATAAATGCCAAAGAATCTGACACAGATATGTGTGGAATTATGACTTTGGTTTCGAGTGCTTTTTAAGTACCTAACTGTGGGTAATATGTGGTTGGATCATCATCTCGATTGCTCATTATTTGAAGTGTCTTCAGATATTTTTGAAGGGTTTGAACACAGATTGTAATCGTTAATATACATTTGATGTTCTAACACAGTTTTGAAGTCAAAGTATAGCTTTGAAAGATGTAGGAATCTAAAAGTGATGATACCGGTTATATCTCGAATTGAATTCTGAGGTTTCAAAATCAAAATTTGTAATTGGGTTTGAATGAGTATGGTTGTTTTGATCTCTATGAAAGAATGTATATTATTGTGAAAGTAGGAAGTATAGTTGATAATTTGCTTGATCAGATTCGAAGAATGTAACATATTAATTGTGAATATATATATCTCTCGGGTATTACCTACCCGTTAAAAAATTTCACAATTAATATTTTGTACATAAGAATTTTTTTACAGTCTTTGTGAAAATATATATGTATATATTCTCCTCAGACATAACATAAATTTTAATGAGTTAATACTAAATTAAACTCATTCGATTTACGGTTGAAACTAGAATTGAATAATCCCTTGAAGGCTTTAGAGATTACATAAGTATTTCTTCAATAATATTGAAATTACGAATCAATACTTCGTTATTTGTTGAGGCGTGATGTTGATTTTTGTTAAATTCTTGTGAACTTCGCAAAGTACGAGTGATGATATCTGAGAAGTTTCGGTTACATCGATGATGAAAGTGTAAAATCAAATATATACTTGATTTATTATGAATTGGAATTTGTTGAATTGAGACAGAGATTGTAGTTAACGATGGTTAAGTTGCGGGTGAAGGACGTACATTATTGCATATTTGTAAGATGAATTAACCGGGTAGTTAAGATTCACACACAATAGCTTAGCACGGAAAGATTTATTTTTATTTCAAAATATGTATATATAAAATATACATATAATTTCTTCAGAGGAAATGAGTTAATTCTTCATAACTCGTTGATACAATATAAACGTTATTGATTCGTAATGATGTCCACAGTGATTCTTGAACTGACGGAGTTTGTGATGTTATCGGTGTTGTTGATTCGGATGTTGACTGTACTGACGATGCTGGTAACGCTGATGGTACTATTGATGTTGTTGGTAAAGCAAGTTTAGCTTGTTAATCACACACCATTTTTTTCAGGGTTTCTACTCTTCCTTCCATCATTTTGGTTCGCTTAACTGATTTATGGTTAGGGCTAGATTAGATAATCTCTAAGACTTTAGAGATTACATAATCGCTGCGGAATGTTTCTCCAATGAAGTTATGAATTAATACTTCATCAGTTATTGTTGTTGGTACTCCTTGGTATCTATGGTGCGTATGACGTTGATGCTCGTGGGACAGATTGTGAAGTTGAGGTTTACGACGCGGTTGTGGTTGGAGGTGGTAATGGTACTATTGGCGTTGATGATGGTGGTACTGGTTATGCTGCTTATGCTGCTGCTGGTGTTTGTAATCTCTGCACCATATTCTCCAAAGCCACTACCCGAGCGCGAAGCTCGTTGACTTCTTTTATTACACCGGGGTGATAGTCGGTTCGACGAGCGGATAAATAAAATCTAAAATTTGATGTAATATATAATCGTGACGAGATACTCTGGAAATGAGCGAGAAAATGGTGTTTTGGACAGGTTCGCCGGTAAGTGCTTCAGGTTCTTCATCAAGAGGGCAATGTGGTGGATGGAAGGGATCACCTTCTTCTTGTCTCCAATGATTGAGGAGGCTACGAACCCATCCCCAATTCATCCAGAATAGGTGATGACTGATTGGTTGATCTATTCCGGTCACACTGCTTTCGGAGCTTGAATGGGATTCCATTTCAGAATCCGAGTGACTTGAACTGATGACAACTTCCATTTCGTACGATTGGATAAAGGATTTTTCGATATAAAATGATTTTCCGGCTATCGGGTGGTATTCTATTTATATAGGATATCCATATATGTATATAGATCAAAAGATTTCGTAGATTACGGAGGAATTTACGGAATATGTCAGGCAAAGTTTACAGTAATAGATACGATAAGATATTATTTAGCAGATACGCTAAGATATGAATTTTGTCTATACACTACTCATGCAATTAATGTAGCAAGATGTGTCTAGACTAATAATGATAAGTAGGTAATTTCCTAAGGATGATAAGCAGATGATTTCCGACTAGAAATGATAAGCAAAACTTTTGACATGCAGACACGGTCGAAGTCCAGACTCACTAATGCATCCTAACGACTTATCAGTTAGACACACTAATGCAGACCTGGTTCGCTAAGACCACCGCTCTGATACCAACTGAAAGGATCCATTCATATACATTATAAACGATTCACAATAGTTGATTACATCGCGAGGTATTTGACCTCTATATGATACATATTACAAACATTGCATTCGTTTTTAAAACACAAACTTTCTTTACATCGAAAATTGACAGGCATGCATACCATTTCATAATATCCACTATCCAATTATAAATTAAATTAATAGTAATCTTTGATGAACTCAATGACTCGAATGCAACGTTCTTCGAAATATGCCATGAAATACTCCAAGTAATATCTTTAAAACAAGCAAATGCACAGCGGAAGATTTCTTTTATACCTGAGAATAAACATGCTTTAAAGTGTCAACCAAAAGGTTGGTGAGTTCATTAGTTTATCATAATCATTCATTTCCATCATTTTAATAGACCACAAGAATTTCATTTCCAGTTCTCATAAATATACGTCCCATGCATAGAGACAAAAATAATCATTCATATGGTGAACACCTGGTAACCGACATTAACTAGATACATATAAGAATATCCCCTATCATTCCGGGATCCTCCTTCGGACATGATATAAATTTCGAAGTACTAAAGCATCCGGTACTTTGGATGGGGTTTGTTAGGCCCAATAGATCTATCTTTAGGATTCGCGTCAATTAGGGTGTCTGTTCCCTAATTCTTAGATTACCAGACTTAATAAAAAGGGGCATATTCGATTTCGATAATTCAACCATAGAATGTAGTTTCACGTACTTGTGTCTATTTCGTAAAACATTTATAAAAGTTGCGCATGTATTCTCAGCCCAAAAATATAAAGGGTAAAAAGGCAAATGAAACTCACCATACTGTATTCCGTAGTAAAAATACATATAACGTCATTAAACAAGTGCAAAGTTAGCCTCGGATTCACGAACCTAAATTAATTATGTATATATATGTGCTGGTCAATATTTGTCTAACAAACTAGGTCAAGTCATAGTGTACCACAATCCTAATGCTCGAGACTAATATGCAAAGATCAACAAAAGTTAATTTGACTCAAAATGATTTCCAAAATTCTATACATGATTAATATATAGTTTAAATATCGTCGTTTTATATTTTTAAATATTTTTAAAAGATTTATTAGAGTAAATAATATAATTTATTTATTAATAAATAAAATTTTATATTAAATTTATATAATAAAATATACTTTTATATATATTAAGTAATAAAATTTATAGGGTTCATTTAATATCATAAAGATAATATGATAGGTATTATTAAAGTAAGTTATTACACGTAGTAAAATATGTTTGTATCACATATTTATTTGATAAAATAATATCTATAATGATAGTAAGTAAAAGTTGTATTATTTTGTAATAATAATTATTATTATAAAAATATCAATATTTATAATTACTAAGATGACATTATGATAAAACGATAATTCTAATTATGATAACTTTAATATTTACGATAATTTTTAATATTATCTTTAAAATAATAATTCTATTTAAAATAATAATAATAATGATGTTTTATAGTAACAATGACATTTCTATTAAAATGATAATTTTTGTTAAAATGATAGTTTTAATACTAACGATATTTTTAATAATAATAGTAATGATAAAAATAATAAGAACGATAATTTTATCTAAATTAATATCTTATAATATTTTAATTTCATCATGATACTCTTACTCATTATTTCCTAATCGTTTTGTTTAATAGCTTTTAATCGTCTTTTATATCGTGTTCATAATAATGATAATAATAGTAATCAAAATATTTAGGTGTTACAATTATTTGTTTTAATTACACTAATATTAATAATGATAGTTACTATAATATTATTAACGATAATACTAATAATTATCTTAATGATAATATAGTAATAATAATAATAATAACAATAACAATAACCATTTTTAAATAATGATATATATATATTAATAATGATAATAATAATAATAATACTAATAATAATAATAATAATAATAATAATAATAATAATGATAATTGGATAATAATAATAATAATACTAATTATAACTTTAACGATAATAATGATAGTAATAAAAAAAAACAATTTTTAATGATAAATCCCTTTTATTGATAAAGATAATAATAAGATAAAACTAGAACGACGATAATAACGACGATAATAATAATCATTTTTATAAAAATTTAATTGACAATAACTTCTAATCCGTTCATCGAACCCATTCGATATCTAAATGAAAAGTTCTCAATTTTTCGCTAGCCTTCCAAGGATATGCATATCTTATACCTTATCTCAACCGCAAGTGTAACTAATTCAGGATTCAACATAACCTATCTAAGGGCAATATCAAAAGTACAAGCATGCATAATCCTATATTCTCGAGCAATAGTCAGGGATACACTATTAATATGTAAAAATAATTTACGAGTACTCACGTATCAATATTGAGATTCAATATTGCAGGAAAGGTACGTAGACGCAACGGAGACGATAAACACTAGATTGACCTCACAAGCATACCCATGAACCATACCCATCACCTCTATAGCTATAACCCATGTTTTCCTTAGCTCTATCCCGCTCGAAAAATCCATTTTGAAATAATACGCTCATGACCTCGTCGTAGTATTTTATGTATACTAATAATATCTTAAAATAATACTGAGTAAATATATATATGTAAGTCGATTGAGAGAGTTTAGAGAAATATATTTCAAGTTTCTATGAAATAATGAAACCTATTGAATTCTATTTATAATAGATTTTTGAATTATTAAAGTGAATTATTAAAGTATGAATTATTAAAGTAAATTATTAAAGTATGAATTATTAAAGTGAATTATTAAAGTATGAATTATTAAAGTGAATTATTAAAGTATGAATTATTAAAGTGAATTATTAAAGTATGAATTATTAAAGTAAATTATTAAAGTTAAAGTAAAGTAAAAGTAAAGTAAAGGTAAAGTTAAAGTATAGTAAAAGTATAAAACTATGTACGTATAATACGCGTATAAATATATATAAAATTAATTTAAATCATTATTTATATTTAATAAAATAAAATATAAATATCGTTATCTTTATCATACTGGTTAAGTAATGAGTTGTGAAAAGTGGTTCTAGATATTTATAAAAGTTATATACGTTTTAATAATAAAGTTCTTTTTAAACTAAAAACGTTTTTGTACGTTTGAAAATAAATCAAATAAATATGATAATTTCGTTTTCCAAAACTAAATATATTTAAGAATCATTTTGTTAAAAGGTTAAAATAATGGAAATCGTTATATCATAAAACGTTTTAGAAAAGTAGAATCATATATATTCATAATAGGTTTCAAGTTTTTAAATTACGGTCTGTTGGTGAAGCATGTGATAAAGTCCAAAGGTTAAATAAACGTATGAAAAATGTCGAGTTACTTAACTTGTCGATATCCAACATCTAAGTTATTTACACTCCACGTTCTTACTTATAAATCACTTTACCATTTTCCGAATGTTGTCAAAAAGAATAGATTTCTTAAATCACAGTGGACCTCATAACATAGACCCGTAATCATATCACAATGTATCTGATAAATCAATCATTTGATATTATCTTCTAATTCCATCGATAAACATATTGAAACAAATGCGTTCGTGTAAAGTGATATACGTTTAATACTTTATTAATATTCTCAAGTTATAATATATATATATATATATATATATATATATATATATATATATATATACATACATATATATACATATCTATTTATATATAACGGTTCATGAATCGTCGGAATTTGGTCGAGGTTATAATGAATGTATGAACACAGTTTAAAATTCTTGAGATTTAACTTAACAAACTTTGCTTATCGTGTCGGAATAATATAAAGATAAAGTTTAAATTTGATTGGAAATTTCTGGGTTGTCACAGCAGGTAGCCAGGATGCTTTAAATCGGAAGCCCACAACTCCCCACTAACAAATCCAACTATTACTACGAACCAGAAAATTTTGGATGTCTATCAATTTAACCACTTAAAATAATTTTTCGTCGAAGTTTAAAGAAATTTTAGAGAAGAAATAGAAAATTCTATGTCCTAAAAACCAGAGCGTTGAGAAATAAGAAGGAAAAAGAGTGCGTCGAAAAATAAAAGGTCGAAAAATAAGCGTCGAAAAAAAAGATCGAAAAATAATAATAACAAAGTAGCGCGTCGAAACTTAAAATTCTAAAAACTAAAAATTAAAACTTACGTATAAAGGTATTAAAGCTTAAAAGGAATTCTATATTCAAAATGGCAATAACTTAAAAGTCACTAAAATCAATAAAATATTAAGGCGATAAGCGACGTCGTAAAATTCTAAAGCACCTAAATCTTAGTCTAAAGAAAAAACACTTAAGGGATTCTACGGCAAAGCCTAGAAATCTAGAAATATAAAATGGCTACGGCAAAAACTATATCTTAAAACTAGTTACGAATGATAGATATACAATTTTACTATTAAACGATTAAAATTTACAATTTATAAAAAGATATAAAAAGTGATAAAATTACTTATTTTTATATAAATATTATTTTTATATTATTATTTTATAAAAGTATTAATTTTATAAATAATAACACTAATTGAAACTTAAAAATACAAATTAAATAAAACTAAAACAAATTATTAATTAACTTAACCCTAATTCTAGTTAATTAATAATAATAATGATAATAATTAAACTAAACCCTAATTTGGTCGAATTAGGTTTCAGGTCTGTCACCTCAGCTCATGCGATCGCATGAGTTGAGGGTTAGTTTTCCATGTGATCTCATGGTTCGTGGATCCAGATCAAATGTTGGGCTGCTACAGTGTAGTGGCCCGGTTACTTTTTATATTTTTTTTCTGTTTTTATATTTTTATAAAATATTTATATAAAACTTATAAATAAGAAAAAATTTACTTATTAGTTTTTATAAAATATAATCTTTTTAAATTTAACTAAACTTAAAAATATAGATATATATTTTTCTTTTTCTTGTTTTTATATTTTTGTATTTAAAACGTATTTTTACAAAAATAAATTAAAACTTAATAAAGAAAATCTTTTTTTATAGCGTTTCGCTTCGGCGTTGAATTTTCCACTACAGCGGTGCCAAAAATACTTGATGTTATGCGAGGTGTATACGAAATAATTATATTTTTGTTACGAAATAATTAAATTTGATACAATTTTACACAAGTTACTTATTTATTTATAGAGTGGATATACCTAAACCTTGCTACAACACTATAGGCAGTGTACCTAATCATACAGTAGTGTAGTTTTTAGTAAGTCTGGTTCATTCCACAGGGAGCTAGCCAAGTTTAACGCTATATTTTTAAAACTATATTTGTATAAATATATATATATATATATATATATATATATATATATATATATATATATATATATATATATATATATATATATAAAAGGGGGGTTTTACCGTTTAATGACCAGTTTGTCGATTTTATGTTTTAAGTTACAATTAAAACCTAATGTAAAATATTAAAAATAAATATAACTTAATTTAAAGCGTAAAGTAAATGACGATAATTAAAGTGCGATAAATAAAATGACTGTAAATAAAATTGCGATAATTAAAAAGTACGATAATTAAAATTACGATAAATTAAAAGTGCGATAAGATATAAAATAAAGGAATTATGCTTATTTAAACTTCCATAATCATGATGTTTGACGTGTTGATTTTAATTTATTACCATGGGTTAATTGTCCTTTGTACTGGATTATTCAATATGTCCATAAGGTTTTTGTCCATAACAGTCCATCAGTCATAAATATAAAGTGCGAGCGTCCTCGTCAAATTATCCTTATACCCGAAGTCAAATATTCCAACTAATTGGGGACTTAAACTGTAATAAGGTTTTAATACATTGTTAATGAGTCATTTTAATCCACCCTTGTTTTAATCTATCCTTGTTTTAATGAGTCCATTGACTATTAATCCATCCCCGTGTCCGGTTAAATGAACGATTATTAGTACTTATACATATCCCGCCCATCGTGTCCGATCGAGTGTATATGGTTATTTATAGATACGCCAAATTGTAAATCTCTATATTAAATTAACGAACTATCATTCAGTTAAACAAATATAAAGCTCATTAATAGTCCATAGTCCAATTTCCACAAGTGTCGGTCTTTTGTCTAAACCCCAATTATGGTACAAAGCCCAATATCCTCGTCTTTAATATTTAGCCCAACATCACGATTACTTCGGCTTAAATAAGCATAATAATAACTTAGCTACGAGACATTAATTTAAAAAGGTTGAACATAACTTACAATGAGTATTAATCGCATAGTGTTACACGGACAGAATTTCGACTTACAAACTTAAAACATTCGCCACTATAACCTTATTATTATTAATCTTAAATTAAAATTAAAATTAAAATTATAATATATATATATATATATATATATATATATATATATATATATATATATATATATATATATATATATATATATATATATATATATATATATATATATATATATCGTAGAGAGTGAGAGAGATTGAATATTGTCTATATTTCGGCCAGAACTCGTGCGTTTTATAGAATGTGGGCAGCTACAGGACACCATGCGATCGCATTGTCAGCTGGATCAGACTACATGCTTTTGTTTTCTTGTTTGCCGACAATTTTTAATATATATATATATATATATATATATATATATATATATATATATATATATATATATATATATATATATATATATATATAATATATATAATTATAAGAATTATTTATATATTAATGTGCATAGTTGACTTGTCATTTTAGCTCCGTTACGTCGCGCGTTGATAGTTGGTTCATGTCCCGATTTCGGATTTTCGTACGTCCTTTCGTACTATTTAATATCTTGTACTTTGCGTTTTGCGGCTCGTACTCTTGTAACTTTTAGACGTTTCTCATCAATAAATTGAACCTCGTGGATTGTACTTTGTACTTTTTAGCATTTTGTTCATTTGCATCTTCAAATCGTCGAATCTGTCTTTTGTCTTCACCTTTTATTCTTTAAACGAATATTACTTGTAAATAGAACAATTGCAACCAAAAGCTTGTCTTTCTTGAAGGATAATGCTATGAAATATATGTTCTTTTTTAGCATTATCACTCATCAAACACCTTGTAACGATAGCTGCCATACCAATGCCGGGAAGCATCAATCATTGATTCAGCAGCGTTTCTATGTCAACAGTTACATATATACATATGACGTCTATCTCCTGGACTTACGTACTCCAATTCTGGAATTCTGAAAAGCACCCAACCTGTGAATTAGCTCTCTGAGTTTGAAAATACTGATGAAGCAGCAAAAAACTGTAAACGACCTTAACAGTCAAAAGTTTGAAGATAGAGAATAGAATGTTGGAAACGCTCAACAGAAAAATTGATACTGGAAAGCGGATTAAGCAAAACTATGAAGGAGAAGGTGAACAAATCACAAGGACTAAACTCGTACATAAAGAATCCAGATGATTCTGTATCCGATAAAATCTTTAGCGAATATCTTGCTCCTTACTTATTCAAAATTCTTGCGGAAGAATTTTCCTCATCAACCTTCGATCTTAGAAATTCAAAAAATATCATCATAAATATCCTCGATATTTTTGAGGATATTTTCATAATTATTCTTGTCCGAAATTATTTATCTCTTCGTGCTATCCGTATTACATCATATAGGAAACTGTTTTAGTTTCTAAATTTCTATAAACTTCGAGTTTAAATTATGAATGTTTTTGAAGTAGTGTTGGGAATTGAAGCATTAGTTAGTATAATATAATGACGCCTGATCAACGTGGTTATATTACATTAAGTCATGCTAAGTTCTAATGGAACGTAATGATTCACAGATCATACCATCATCATGTGCCATGTTACACGATTCTTTCATTCTATTTAACCTCCAAACATATCAAAAATACATTTTCTTGATAGTTCTATCTTTTCCGTGATACCGGTATTTTACCAAATTAAATCGTGCTATTATAATTCCTTTCTGCTTAGAACATTAGTTATGTTCATTTGAAATTTCATACCTACATATTCGAGACGTCTTGATAGCTTTACTTAAAAGTCGAAAAGAGAAAACAAAAGCATGGAGCTCTGAAATATAAAGCACAATAATAGTACAGAAATTAAAAACTGTGTATATTAATGCGTATAGCAATATAAAGATACGGGAGAATGATAAATACAACAATCCCGAGAGCATAATAGAAATAAACAGTTTCCTCTGGTGGGAGCTGGAAAAGAAGGATAATGGTGGCGAACGTCAATATTAGGTCAAGAACCAGAACTGGATTGAGCATTTCCACAATCTTTTGAATGTATGAATTGGGGAAGAAGGTAGGGATGGTGAAAATAATGAGATAGAAAAGGTCAATTTATAGGGGTAATATCAGACAGAGCAATCGAGGCAGGTTACCACATTTAATTAAAGAAGATCCTAATTTCCTTAAATCCCGAAAGATCAAATATTTGATAGATTACGAAGATTTTCTTTACATTCCTTGAAACCCAAAAATCAACTGTGACTATGTCAAAAGTTAAGACGAAACTTTATTTTTCTCAATTCCATCTTTTACGCTAGCTTCATTCATACTATTTGCGTAATCGAATTGTTTTATCCATATTTTCGCAAAGATGAAAAACTCTATATTTATTGAACTCATGCAATTCATAAACGGAACTCGACTCATTCAAGGTATTTAAAATACTCCATTAATCCATTTTATTATATTCTTTTGATGATGATTTTATGAACAATCGAGTTCATGATGAGAATTCAAGTTATATCATATTCCTTGATAATGGAATATTCTGGTTTTCGTTATCAACTTTTCTTAACCAAATTTCGGGACGAAATTTCTTTAACGGGTAGGTACTGTGACGACCCGGAAATTTTTGACCAAATTTAAACTTAATCTTTAAATAAATTAATGTTTCCGACATGATAAGCAAAGTCTGTTAAGTTGAAATTCAAAAATTTGGAACTGTGTTCATGTAACCTTCGACTTTTCCGAACGATTCACGAACCACTATTTGTAAATAAGATATGTATATAAATATATGTATATATTTGATTTTGATATTTACATATATATTAATGTTTCCAACAAGATAAGAAATCAAACTTATTTAGACTTGATTAATTGAAACGGATTTTATGTAAACGTTTGACCACTCAGTTTGTCCGACGATTCACGAACGTTAAAACTTATAAAAACGACATGATGATATATATATATGAACATATTTATATATTTAACATGATACAATGATAAGTAAGTATCTCATTAAGTATATTAACAATGCGTTATATACATAAAATAAGACTACTAAATTAAGGAATTCGAAACAAGATATATATGTAACGATTATCGACGTAATAACGTCTTAATTAAATAAATACATATGTATCGTATTAAGATATATTAATACACTATGTTTAACATGATAAAATGATAATTAAGTATATCATTAAGTGTATTAACAATGAACTATATACATGTAACACCCTGTTTTCCTCGTATAAGATATATAGGTGTATCGTATATGTACGACTAGTGTATGAAGGATTCGAGGCGTGTTCGTGTGTTAAGGTTCTTGTACGCGAGAAAATGATCAGACCGCGTTAAAGGTCGCGGTGCGGAGGAAAGGGTCGCGGCGCGACAAACCAAACAAATCAGAATCAGGAAACATGGTAAGACAGGCATCAAATCACGTTAAATGTCACGGCGCTAGGATTGGGGCCACGGCGCGGCGTTCTGGGCGGACTAGTACCAGGGTTTTGTAATTTTAAATGAGGTTCAAGGGCATTTTGGTCATTTCACGTGTGAGCCAGATTTGAGATCTTAATCTCATCCATTCATTTCATTTCTTCATTTCTTTTTCCTTTTCTTTCTATTTTTCTTCTCAAACTTCAAAACCCCATTTGATTTAAAGGGATTTTTGGAAAGGAAGAAGCAGGATTCGATCGAATAAGAGACAAGTTTGTTCTCCTCGTTCTTAGCTACAAGGTGATACTAGCGGTAAGCTCTAACTCCGAAATTCGTTTTCGTGTTCTTCATCTAATTTAGGGCTTTTGATTGTATGTTCATACATGGAACCCCGCTAGTTGTTAATGGAAGATAATAACTAGGATTCGAGTTTATTAGTGATGAAGGCGGGTTTTGGGTTGGTTGATGATTTTAACCTTGATTAGGGCTTTAAATTGAGTGTAAACACTATGATTAGTGATTATGGAAGTGTTGAAACTCATTTGGGTGTGTTTGGTTGACTAATTTTGAAATGGGTCAACATTAGGGTTTAGGTGTTAAAATGGGCAAGATTGGTATTTAACACTTATGAATGGGTTTAATTGGTGTATTAGGACCATTGTCACTAGTGTTAGTGATTATTGGTAAGTTTGGACGCGTTTTGTGCTTGGAAGTACAATTGGGTCGAAATTGCACTAGTTGTCAATTTGGGTTGGTTTGTAAGTCCACCCTAAGTGTGTTGTTGTATTTGTGATAATGGAATAGGTACATTCCATCGGCGAGTTGCGGATTATTCGGTGGTATTCATCAAGACGACAAGGTGAGTGTTAATATCCTATGTACATATGTATGTGTAGGATGGGTGCGGGTCGGGTGAAGTGATTCTCGGTTATAGCTCACTTCATATATAGGTGGATTTGATGGACTCATGTATGGGTCCAATTGGTACGGCTGTGCATTTTGGTTGACCACCTTTGGTGAGGTGCACTTTTTATGTGTACATTATAACATGTGATTGTGATGTGGACTATTTAACCCTAATGACGAAGGGTTGATATTGAATCGTGTTGTGACTTGGATAACCCCAATGGCAAAGGGTCGATATTGAGAAGTGAGTCACGTGTGTATGTGGATTCACGATGACGCGTGTAGTTCGGTCATCTTATTGAGGTAGTGATCTCATGTGGTTACGGATTACTAAGGCTCGTGTAGTTCGGCCAACCTCGATGTTTTTGTGTTATTGAAGATAGTAGTCTCGTGTGTATGCGGATTTACTAAGGCTCGTGTAGTTCGGCCAATCTTCATGTTGGTAATTGGTAGTCGGTTCCGGTATTGGGTTAAGTGGTTAACCTTGGATGTTCATATATTGTTTTACATATTGTCGTATTGTTGTGATGTAGCTAACTTTCCAGGTGTAGCTATTTGACGTTGTTCACATCGTCGTTGGGGTACTTATATTTGTTGTATCTTTAGCTTGTTTCTTAGTGATCGTGCGGTATGCTTAGCTTAGCTTGCCTTTATGCATGGATGCTCCGGTATGCGTTATTTGTTTATTATTGTTTGGCGTGTCCATTTTATGCATATATATATATATATATATATATATATATATATATATATATATATATATATATATATATATATATATATATATATATATATATATATATATATATATATATATATATATATATATATATATATATATATATATATATATAGTATATTCTCACTCACTAAGCGTTAGCTTACCCTCTTGTTGTTTACATTTTTATAGTTTTGCATGGAGGCGGTGGCTCGGGTAAGCGTGGGGACTAGTGGATTTGCGTAGTTTGCTTTAGAAGATGTGCTTTTGGATCAATTAGGATTTGGGTAGCGTAGTCCCAAATCACCATGCTCGGTTTTATGTAAACAGAACTAGTCAGGTCATAATGATTATAACTGGTTTATGATTTAACCAACGTATTATTGTATTAAGGAGTTTTAATTATTATTGTATGTCTTCAAGTTCGTTGAACTTACTTAAGTACTAAATACATTTTGGAAATTGTGTAATGGCACCTAAAGTGTTATTTAATGTATATTAAAAGGAAAAAAATTTATGGGCCGGTTTAATAAGGGTTGGGTTGTTTCAAGTGGTATCAGAGCATGGTCTAAGGGATTTAGGTGACTTGAGATAGGTGCCTAGACTTAGACTTTTGTGTGTGCTTCTTTGTTGCAGGACTTGTAGGAGTACGGGTCAGAACGGGTTATAGTTAGTGCCTTGTTTGTAGGTGAACTAACATTTATATTAATATGTGGATACTATTAATATATTATTGTGTTGTGATGTAATTCGTACGTGTGATTATATCGCGTAGAATTTGCGTTGTGTTGATTATATCATCGAGCGAGGCGGTCGTTGTACTAACGAGTTGATACGGTGTGTATGCGTAATAAGGACTTGCAAACCTTATTACGGGTGCAAATCGTGTCTAACAAGTGATGTACGACGAGTGTTTAGCAAGATGGGCAGTGTTATGCATGCGGTTCTATACGTTCGTGGACTAATCGTTTTGAATTCTTTAGAATGGCGACGCGAAACGAGATTGAGGCGAATGACATGGAGTTTAACGCTAGAGTTGCGGCCACTGTTGCGGAGCAAATGGGTGCATTTCGAGAAGAAATGGATAGGAAGTATTCCGAATTTCAAAGTAGTGGCTAAATGGAGCGTTGTCTTAAGAGCTTCATGAGGGCTAAACCCCCGATGTATGATGGGAAACCGGATCCTTTGGTAAGAACCACATGGATTTCGGATGTCAAAGGGTGTTTCCATACTATTGAATGCCCTCCTGAGAAGAGGATAAGACTCGCTACTAGTTTGTTGTGGGGTAGGGCGAAGGATTGGTTGGATGGTAAGATTGATCTTATCGGTGGTGAGTCGTTTATGGCGTTATCGTGGGACGAGTTTAAGGAGGAATTCTTTGAGGAGTTCCGGACATCAGCTGACTTGTCAGAATTACGTAATGAGTTGCGAAATTTGCAACAGGGTTCTATGGATTTGAATACTCTCAGGACGACCTTTATGGGAAAGGCTCGTTTTTTTCCCGGAGTATTTGGGAAATGATCGTTTGTTGATGCAAGATTTTTATCGAACTTTGAATGATGACTTGAAGAACAAAATTAACAGAGGTCAGGCGAAATCGTTTGCGGAATTATTCGCCGTGGCTAGGGGTTTCGAGTCGTATTCGCGATCGAAGATTGGTAAACCTTCAAGTAAGAGAAGAGTTGTTTCGTATGGTGCTCCAAGTAAGGGTGCAAGTGTGAGCGTGGGTGGTACACGGACAAGTATATCAGATTCTAGTGCGTCTAGATGTTATAATTGTGGCGTGAGGGGTCACAAGTCTTGGGAATGTTCGGTGCCAAAAGGTGATGGCATGGTGTACTTCAATTGTCAAGAGGAAGGACATCGTAAGTTAGAATGTCCCGAGTTAGCGGGGATGGGTGCGGCAAGGAGACGTTAAGGTACGTTTCGTTTTAATAAATATTTCATTTGATTATTTATTATGTGCCGTTGAGTTTGGGTTTGTTAAATGCCTTGTGTTGTGCATGTTATTGTTATGGGTGACGTTCTTAATGGAAGTACGCTATAGTGACGTTTTGATTGATGGGCGAAGGGCGTAAGACTTGGTGCAACCAAGCATTCCTTAGTGTTTGAGAAATCTTTCTACCAAGCCATGAGAATGGGCTTTGGTGTCGGTTGTTAAGCTCGTGTTTGCTTTCGTGTTGAAGTTGATGAACCATGAGGTTCGGCAGGTGGTTAGAACCCTAATGATCGAGTGTTTGATCTCGACGTATGTTGGTAATGGAGTCTACAAGACACAATGATAGATGCCTCTTTCATACCTATTAGCGTGGCATTTGACTTCAATTGTGTTGCGGTTACATTGTACTTAGGGTACCGGAGAGAAACCCTTAGGTACATGAGTGACTAGATGGAGATTGACAAACTATAGCAATTGGAAGGTTGCAAGAATGAAGTTTGTGTGATTTGTGGTAAACTCTTCGTTCGAAGTGTTTGAGGATAGGTTAAAATCCTTCGTATGCTCGAGATTGGAGCAAGATGTATGTAACAACCCACCTCCGATAACCGACCAAAAACAGTCCCAAAAAAAAAATTTAAACTGCTGCTCAGGTGTGGTGCGCGGCGCGCTCCACTGAAAGTGCGCGGCGCGCACAAGGCGTTCCAGGCTCTGATCAAACTGTTTTTAACTCGTAAAAAGATGGACCACTTCCCGACATATTTAGACCGAACGCTTTTCACGACAATATTTAGACCGAACGCTTTTCACGGCAAACTTATATATGTAAAACTAACACGAATCAAACATAAAATGATGTTTTACAAGCGGGGCCCACACGACCCAAAATACAAGTTTAATACAAGTTTAGAGTTTCGACCACCAAAAAGTTTAAGTTCCAAACTACACAATGAGCATGGCATTTGGGATTAAACTACCCAACTATCGGTCAAACTCCAAGAGCTACTAAAGCCAACAGCGTCCCCTAGCATCAAGCGGGATCTCTAGTCCGAACGAATGCCCTTACCCTTATCCACACTGGAACCTATAAAATGGTAAACAACGAGAGGGTAAGCTAATGCTTAGTGAATGCAATACTTATACATATACATATGTAATTTACCTACACGCATCCACCTACGAAACCATTACATACAACGAACAAACGAGTTAGCATCAACAAACACATGACTAGCAACAACGTTAGTATATAATTCAACACGATAATATACTAAACATAAAAAGGCATAAACACGCTAACCGTTCAGCGCTTACTACTACCGACTTGTAGCCGACCAAGTTCATCGAGTCTCACTCGTACCATGTCACTGACTTGTGACTCGTCATATGGTGTCACCGACTTGTGAATCACCATGTAGCATCACCGACTTGTGAAGCCCCACCTAGTGTCACCGACTTGTGATCACTAAGAAATGTCACCGACTTGTGACTCATCATAAGGTGTCACTGACTTGTGAATCACCACTATTACTTATGGGTCACCGCCTCGTGAACGCCATGTGGCATCACCGACTTGTGAAGTACCACTAAGTGTCACCGACTTGTGACATAACGCCCAACACTCACGATGTGGCGCCAAAGGCCCACATTGCGTACGAGTAAATAAACCACATACATACATTTATAAATATTCCACTCACCTTGATTTCAAGTAAGGCAACTTCCGCTTGAGCTCCTAATCGTCCGATGCAAATCACCTAAGTAATTTACAACCGAATAAGCTAAATACACTAGCTTATACACAAAACACCATAAGTGCAATATCGACCCATTTGCACATGCATCACTTTGACTAAGTCAAAACTCGCCCAAAACACCCATAATCAAAATTAACTAATGATTATGTTCAAACACCCCCTTATGCTCAAGGTTCAACATCAAAACACTTACTTGCATCATTAGGACACAAAAATCCATTTTGACCCAAACTCAAGTCAACACTCATTTGCAAGTTTACACTTCTAATCACTTATAATCTTAATTAACTAGTGATTCCAACAACCAAACATGATTAACAACTAATCATCTTCATTAACAAACCCAAACCAACCAACAATGGTTATTAACACCATTTACTAGCTCAAACATCCAATTAACAACTAATGGGTTTATTTCAAGAACACCCATTTCAAAACCCCAATTATGAACACTAAATCAAACTATGAAAACTCGGAGTTAGAGCTTACCAATACCACCACAACGTAGCCGTGAACAGGGTGAACAACTTTAACACTTGCAACTTCGTTTGATTCAAGCTCCTTCTTCCCCAAATGAAGCTTTCTCTCTCTATGCTCTATTTCTCACTCTAGGGTTTGAGAGTGTGTGGAAGAGATGAAGATAAGATTGTGGACTTGAAAGAGTCCACCAATCTGCCTTTGTGGCCTAAAACCGACCCTTAAGTGAAAAGACCATAATGCCATTCATTAAACTCAAAACAGAAAAACTGGGGTTCTGTCGCAGGGACAGTGCGCGGCGCGCACCATCACCCCTGCGCGGCGCGCACGAAGGGCTGAACAGGTTCTGTCTTCGATTTACTCACACAATTTTCCCCACACTTCATGCACTCTAATAAACTTCTGTAAAATAAATAATCGGGTCTTACAACTCTCCCCCACTTAAATTGGATCGCGTCCTCACGATATAAACCTCATCGCGAACGAAAACAACTCATTTTCCACAAGTCTTCGAGTTCTCACACAATCTCGGAACCTTTGAGGCCACCGTGCATCCTATCGATCACACTTTACCACCATGCAACATTCCAATTGCACAATTAACCGTCATGATTTCCTTGGCATACTCCAACTCACGACTTAGAGTTCTAACGCCCATCGCCAATACTCTAGAGAGTTCGTTCCCGAACGCACTCTATCTTAACATGCCCCTACATGAGACAGTCCAAACTAACACTCTACGTCTCTAGTTGGCTCTCAAAACGAGATAACTTACGGCAAATGGCTCAAACACGCCTACCAAACCAAAGAAGCATCGTACCCTCCGGGTACTGATAATGCTAAAAACGAACACATATTTCATAGCATTATTCCCCAAGAAAGACAAGCTTTTAGTTGTAATTGTTCTATTTACAAGTGATATTCGTTTAAATATTAAAAGGTGAAGACAAAAGACAGATTCGACGAATTGAAGACGCAAACGACCAAAAAGCTCAAACGTACAAAATACAATCAAAGAGGTTCCAATTATTGATAAGAAACGTCTCGAAATTACAAGAGTACAAGATTCAAAACGCAAAGTACAAGATATTAAATTGTACGCAAGGACGTTCGAAAATCCGGAACCGGGACCAGAGTCAACTCTCAACGCTCGACGCAACGGACTAAAAATTACAAGTTAACTATGTATATAAATATAATATAATATATAATTAATTATATTAATTATATATATATTATATTTATAAAATAAATCGTCGGCAAACAAAGAGCCAAATGTGGGTGAGCTGTGAAAACGATCTCCGCGACTCGCGGAGTTTGAAGAAGGAATGGGTCGCGAGTCGCGGAGCCCCAAAAACTGAAACTCCCTATAAAGCCCAACGAATTCTGATCAATTTTTCATCCATAATATATATCCATCCATCTATCTAAACGTATATATTTATATTTATATTTTAATTTTAATTTTAATTTTAATTTTAATCCTAATAATAAGGGTATGTTAGCGAATGTTGTAAGGGTGTAAGTCGAAATTCTGTCCGTGTAACGCTACGCTATTTTTAATCATTGTAAGTTATGTTCAACCTTTTTAATTTAATGTCTCGTAGCTAAGTTATTATTATGCTTATTTAATCCGAAGTAATCATGATGTTGGACTAATTACTAAAATTGGGTAATTGGGCTTTGTACCATAATTGGGGTTTGGATAAAAGAACGACACTTGTGGAAATTAGACTATGGGCTATTAATGGGTTTTATATTAACTAAACAATACCTTGTTAATTTAATATACAAACTTATAATTCGACGTATTTATATATAACCACTTACGCTTGACTGGGTACGGTGGGCGGGATATCTATAAATACCAATAATTATTCATTTTACCGGACACGGAATTGGATTAATAGTTAATAGACTTGTTGAAATAGGGGTGAATTACATTCAAGGGTAATTGGTGTAATTGTTAACAAAGTAGTAAAACCTTGGTTTACACGCAATCGATAACCTGGTGTATTCATTAAACAAAGTATTAAAACCTTGTTACAATTCGAATCCCCAATTAGTTGGAATATTTGACTTCGAGAATAAGAATAATTTGACGAAGGCTTTCGCTCTTTATATTTATGACTGATGGACTATTATGGACAAATCCGTATGGACATATTAAATAATCCAGGACAAAGAACAATTAACCCATGGGCATAAAACTAAAATCAACACGTCAAACATCATGATTACGGAAGTTTAAATAAGCATAATTCTTTTATTTCATATTTAATTTCCTTTATTTTATATTTAATTGCACTTCTAATTATCGCATTTTTATTTATTGTTATTGTATTTAATTGCATTTTTAATTATCGTACTTTTTAATTATCGCATGTTTATTTTATCGCACTTTTATTATTCGCAATTTCATTATCGTTATTTACTTTACGCTTTAAATTAAAGTCCTTTTAATATTTTACATTTGGTTTTAACTGCGACTAAAGTTTTAAAATCGATAAACCGGTCATTAAACGGTAAAAACCCCCCTTTATAATAATAATATTACTTATATATATATTTGTATTTTTATAAATTTAAACTAATATAGCGTTAAGCTTTGTGAAAAAGATTCCCTGTGGAACGAACCGGACTTACTAAAAACTACACTACTGTACGATTAGGTACACTGCCTATAAGTGTTGTAGCAAGGTTTAAGTATATCCATTCAATAAATAAATAAATATCTTGTGTAAAATTGTATCGTATTTAATAGTATTTCCTGCTAAAATTTTATAGTATTTTATACCCCTTAGCTCTAACTATCAAGTATTTTTGGCGCCGCTGCCGGGGAACAATCTAGCTTAAAAGCCGGAAGCGCAACGCTACATAAAAAAAAAGATTTTTATTTTTAGTTTACTTTTATTAAAATTCACTTTTGTAAAAATACGTTTTTAATTATTCGAAAATATAAAAAGAAAAACAAAAATTTATATATTTTTAAGATTTTATTAAATATTTAAGTTTTATAAAGTTTCTTTATTTTTATTTTATAAAAATATAAGTTTTTATTATATAAATATTTTAGATTTTAAAACAGAAAACAGAAAAAAAAATATAAAATAAAATAAAATAAAAATAAAAAAAACGCTTCAAATTTTAAACTGTACCTGAGTTGAAAATTGGAACCCCGCGACTCGCGGAGTTTGCTGCTTGGAATACCACAACTCGCGGAGCCACCCTGACACCGACAGAAAGCCTAATCAGCATTTATTACGGGTAATTATTAATTATTATTATTAATAAACCTCAATTACTTAATTATTAATATAATTAGTTTAAGTTTTTAAATTAAATTGTATTTTAAATTTTAATTAGTTTTATTATATATATAAATTAATAGTTTTATAAAATAAATAATATAAAAATAATATTTTTATAAAAATTGTACTTTTTACAACTTTTAGTTTATTTTTATATTTTGTCCCTTTTTAATCGTTTTAGCGTAATATTTGTATTTTTAGCTCATATTTAGTTTTAAACTTAGTTTTTGCCATAGTTATTTTTACTTCTAGATTTTTAGGCTTTGCCGTAGAATTCCTTAAGTGCTTTTTCTTTAGACTAAGATTTAGGTACTTTAGAATTTTGCGACGCCTTTTTAAGTTTTAGTTTCTTTTTAAGTTATTTCCCTTTGGGATTTAGTTTTTCCTGTAAGCTTTAATATTTTTAGACGACTTTTACCTATGTATCAATTATCATTCCAATTAGTAATCTCAATTTGCGATTATAATTTTAAGTTAGTTGTAGTAATAAGGTTAGGTTAGTCAAGTGTTTTTAAGTGTTATAAGTTTCTTTTATTTTTCCGTCACCTTTTATTTTTCAACCATTTTTCTTTTTTGACCTTTTTCGACGAACTCTTTTTCTTTCTTATTTCTCGCTATTCTAGTTTTAGGACATAGATTTTTATTCTACTTCATATCTAAATTTCTTAAAATTACGAAAATTTATTTTAAGTGGTTAAATTGATAGACATCAAAATTTTCTGGTTCGTAGTAATAGTTGGATTTGTATGTGGACCGGGTTATTGGAGCCAAACAGTCCTCAATTATATTGAGACCAAACGAATCCTGCCCCTCTGCTGCATCTTTTGGCTATTCGAAACGTGGGCAAAATCAGAAAAGTCTATTGATTGGTTAACTTATATAATTTTTATTTCCTTTTAAAAACTAATAGGATATTCAGTGAATGCACCGAGCAAGACGTTCACCACCTTTTGTACGTTCACCACCTGTAACTAGATCAAGACATTTAGCAAATATTACCGCCGTTGATTTTTCTTTAGAATCGTCATCCAGTCGACCAAGTACTCCAGTTCAAATTTCCGATAATCCATTTTTTGAACCCGACCTCACAATTGAGAATCCGGAGAATATTCAGGGACGATTCATAGATCCTGAACCACTAAATTTTCTGCCAGAACCACCAATCATACAAACAGATATTGTTGAGGAACGAACCATTAAATCAGAATCCTCTAGTGATTCCGATTCAACAAATACAATTATGGAGAATCTGGAACCTTTAAGTATGGAAGACCGAATGAGAGCTAAACGTACTGGCCAAGGTCACGCAATTACTCATCCAGACATTAATGCGCCAGATTATGAAATCAAAGAACAAATTCTACACATGGTGACTAATCAATGCCAATTTAGTGGTGCGCCAAAGGAAGATCCAAATGAACATCTTCGTACCTTTAATATGATCTGCACTCTATTTAAAATAAGAGAAGTTGAGGATGAACAGATATATCTCATGTTATTTTCCTGGACTTTAAAGGGAGAAGCCAAAGATTGGTTGGAATCGTTACCTGAAGGGGCGATTGATACATGGGACATTTTAGTTGAAAAATTTCTTAAACAATTCTTTCCTGCATCTAAAGCCGTAAGACTTCAAGCAGAAATTGTTACGTTTACACAGAAACCGAATGAAACTCTATATGAAGCGTGGACTAGATTTGGAAAGTTGTTGAGAGGATGTCCGCAACATGGTTTAGACACCTGTCAAATAGTACAAATATTCTACCAAGGATGCGACATCACTACAAGGAAAGACATAGATATAGCAGCTGGTGGTTCTATTATGAAGAAAACAGAAACTGATGCTTACAAAATTATTGATAACACTGCTTCCCACTCACATGAGTGGCACCAAGAAAAAGATATCGTTAGATCATCTAAAGCAGCTAGAGCCGATTCTAGCCATGACTTAGATTCCATTTCCGCAAAGATAGATGCTGTCGAGAGACGAATGGAAAAGATGACTAAAGATATTCACTCAATACGAATTAGTTGTGAGCAGTGTGGAGGACCACATTTAACAAAAGATTGTCTCAGTATTGAATTAACAATGGAACAAAGAGAGAATATTTCATACATAAACCAAAGGCCTGAAAATAATTATCAGAATAATTATCAACCGCCAAGACCTATTTACAATCAAAACCAGAATTATAATAGAAATATTCCATACAACAACCAACAAGGTCCTAGCAATCAACAAGTATCCAATAATACTTACAATCAGCAAAGACCTAATTTTCAAAACAAACCACCACAACCCGATGATAAAAAGCCGAATTTAGAAGATATGATGACGAAGCTAGTTGAAACTCAAACGCAGTTTTTCACATCTCAGAAACAAACTAATGAATAAAATGCTCAAGCATTTAGAAATCAACAAGCTTCTATTCAAAACTTGGAACAAGAAGTAAGTAACCTAGCAAGGTTAATAGGTGAAAGAGAACCGGGAAGTCTACCTAGTGATACAAATACTAACCCCCGGAATGAAACAGCTAAAGCTATTACCACAAGAAGTGGTACAACACTTAAACCACCTGAAATACCTGTAACTTCTGATGAAGCTATTCCTACTCCATAAGAACCACAACCTAATCAAGATAAGGAAAAAGAACCGGTAGTTGAAAAGGTTAATGAAGATAACACAATTAAGGATAAACCTTATGTTAAACCATACCAACCACCACTTCCTTACCCGAGTAAAATGAAGAAAGAGAAACTTGAAGCCGAGCAATCCAAATTCTTGAATATGTTTAAACAGATAAATGTAAATCTTCCTTTCATTGATGTGATTTCAGGAATGCCTAGATATGCTAAATTCTTGAAAGATCTAATCTCAAATAGAAAGAAAATGGAAGAACTCTCGGCTGTTACCATGAATGCTAATTGTTCAGCAGTACTGTTGAATAAGATACCTGAAAAATTATCTGATCCAGGGAGTTTCACAATTCCATGTTTTCTGGGTAGTCTTAGTTCAATAGAAGCATTGGCAGACTTAGGTGCTAGTATAAATCTAATGCCATATTCACTATACGCTAAACTAGACCTTGGAGAATTGAAACCAACCAGAATAAGCATACAACTAGCCGATAGATCAATAAAATATCCTAGAGGGATAATGGAGAACATGCTAGTTAAAGTTGGTACTTTAGTATTTCCAGTAGATTTTGTTGTTCTGGACATGGAAGAAGATTCTCAAGTTCCTCTCATATTAGGAAGACCATTCTTAAACACGGCTAAAGCAATGATAGACGTGTTCGGTAAGAAATTGACCCTAAGTATAGAGGATGAGAGAGTTACCTTTTCAGTTGATAGAGCAATGCAACAACCACAATCTGCAGATGATACATGTTATTATATTCAAACTATAGATGCACATGCAGAATTATTAGAAGAATTTCCAGAATTACAAGGAACAGGAGAATGTTCTTTAGGAGAAGGTAATGAACCAATTGATGAAGCTGAAATGTTAGCTACACTTATAGCTAATGGATATGAACCAACAATAGAAGAAATTCAAATGCTAAAAGAAGAAGACAGATATCGATACAAATCGTCGATAGAAGAACCTCCGAAATTAGAGTTAAAGCCACTTCCAAACCATTTGGAATACGCTTATTTACATGGTGAATCTGAATTACCTGTAATAATATCGTCTTCTCTTACTGAAAATGAGAAATCACAACTCATTTCTGTGTTGAAAGCTCATAAACCAGCCATTGCATGGAAGATTCAAGATATTAAAGGAATAAGTCCTTCGTATTTCACACATAAAATCCTTATGGAAGAAGGTCATAAAGTATATGTGAAACGCCAACGAAGACTAAATCCTAATATGCAAGATGTAGTTAAGAAAGAGATTATTAAACTGCTAGATGCAGGCCTAATTTATCCAATCTCTGATAGTCCATGGGTAAGCCCAGTTTAATGCGTGCCTAAGAAGGGTGGCATGACTGTCATTACAAATGAGAAAAATGAGCTTATTCCAACTAGGACTGTAACAGGATGGCGTGTATGTATTGATTATAGAAAATTAAATGACGCCACCAGAAAAGATCACTTTCCCTTACCTTTCATTGATCAAATGTTGGAAAGATTAGCCGAAAATAGTTACTATTGTTTTCTAGATGGATTTTCCGGATATTTTCAAATTCCAATAGCACCCGAAGATCAAGAGAAAACCACATTCACGTGCCCTTATGGTACTTTTGCTTACAAACGCATGCCATTTGGACTTTGCAACGCCCCTGCAACCTTTCAAAGGTGTATGATGTCGATTTTTCACCACATGATAGAAGAATGCATGGAAGTTTTCATGGATGACTTTTCAGTCTTCGGTGATACATTTGAATCATGTCTAGCTAATCTTGAACGAATGCTTATTAGATGCGAACAATCAAATCTAGTACTTAATTGGGAGAAATGCCATTTCATGGTTAAAGAAGGCATCGTTCTTGGTCATAAAATTTCGAAGGAAGGAATTGAAGTGGATAGAGCTAAAGTAGATGTAATTGCTAAACTTCCACATCCCACCAATGTTAGAGGAGTTAGTAGTTTTCTAGGGCATGCCGGTTTTTACCGACGTTTCATAAAAGATTTTTCTAAAATTGCCACTCCTATGAATAAACTCCTAGAAAAGGATGCTCCATTCATCTTTTCAGATGAATGTATCAAATCTTTTAATATTCTTAAAGAGAAACTCACTAATGCGCCAATCATGATAACACCAAATTGGAATCTACCGTTTGAATTAATGTGCGATGCAAGTGATTTTGCAATGGGAGCCGTTTTAGGACAAAGGATTGAAAAACGATTTCAACCTATATATTATGCCAGTAAGACGTTACAAGGAGCACAAACGAATTACACAACTACTGAAAAAGAACTCCTTGCTATTGTCTTTGCTTTTGACAAATTTCAATCATATCTCGTTCTAGCTAAAACGGTGGTCTATACCGACCATTCTGCTCTTAGATACCTATTTTCGAAACAAGATGCTAAACCAAGATTAATCCGTTGGATCTTACTCTTACGAGAGTTTGATATTGAAATCCGAGATAAAAGAGGAGCAGAAAATCTCGCCGCTGATCATCTTTCTCGTCTTGAAAATCCTGAATTAGAAGTTCTAAATGAATCGGCCATACAAGACAACTTTCCTGATGAATATCTATTGAAGATAGATTATAATGAAATCCCATGGTTTGCAGACTATGCAAACTATTTAGTATGTGGATTCCTTGAAAAAGGATTACCGTACCAAAAACGAAAGAAATTCTTCAGTGATATAAAACACTATTTCTGGGAAGATCCACATCTGTTTAAAAGTTGTCCCGATGGAATAATACGCCGATGTGTATTTGGAGATGAAGCTAGTAAAATTTTAAACCATTGTCACACAGGACCAACAGGAGGGCACTATGGGCCTCAACTAACAGCAAGAAAAGTTTACGATGCTGGCTTCTATTGGCCTACAATTTACAAAGACGCACACCTTCTTTGCAAATCCTGTGATGCTTGTCAAAGGGCCGGAAAAATAAGTCAACGTGATGAAATGCCACAAAATGTCATACAAGTATGTGAAGTATTTGACATTTGGGGTATTGACTTTATGGGTCCATTTCCAAAATCTCATAATAATCTCTATATTCTCGTAGCCATTGATTATGTATCTAAATGGGCGGAAGCACAAGCTCTCCCAACTAACGATGCACGAGTTGTAGTCAACTTTTTAAAACGTCTTTTTGCAAGGTTTGGAACACCGAAAGCTTTAATAAGTGATCGGGGTACTCATTTCTATAATAATCAACTTGAGAAAGTTCTTAAAAGATATGGAGTAACTCATAAAATCTCCACCGCATATCATCCACAAACAAGTGGACAAGTTGAAAATACCAACCGAGCTTTAAAACGTATTCTAGAGAAAACCGTAGGATCAAATCCGAAGGAATGGTCCATTAAATTGGAGGATGCACTCTGGGCTTTTAGAACAGCCTACAAAACTCCAATTGGAACCACACCTTTTAGACTCGTTTACGGAAAAGCATGTCATCTTCCAGTAGAAATTGAACACAAAGCATTTTGGGCTTTGAAGACATGTAATCTTGATTTACATGAAGGTGGACGTCTACGATTAAGTCAACTAAATGAATTAGAAGAATTAAGACATGAAGCATACGAAAATTCATTAATCTATAAAGAAAGAATGAAGAAATGGCATGATAAAAGAATCAGAAGTTCAAAAAAAATTAAAGAAGGAGACAGAGTTCTTCTTTTCAATTCACGATTCAAGCTATTTCCTGGAAAATTGGAATCAAGATGGTCTGGACCATTCATAGTCAAAAGAGTTTTCCCATACGGAACGATAGAATTAATAAATTCAAATGGGATTGAATTTAAAGTTAATGGTCACAGAGTTAAACATTACATACATGGTCCGATGGAAGTTGACAATGAAGTTAATCATAATTTCACCAACCAAGAAAACCTTCAAAATGAAAACATAAATATGTTATCAACAACATATGAAAAATCAAAATTAGAATATAAGGAGGATTCAAATTTGAGTGATGAAGAAGAATTCTTATACAAACCTTCCATTCCAAAAAACGAAGAAAAATGTGAACAAGAAATTCAAATAGAAGTGAAAGAACCAAGGAAAGAACACCCGAAAAAGGTTTACAAACCAACTCGACTTCCTAAAGCAGGAGACCCGGGTGAATTTATCATTTCTTGCTTACTTAATGATGGTGCTGTATATAATGGACTCGCAGATTTAGGAGCAAGTGCAAATATTATGCCTCTTTCCTTATACAAAAGATTAGGCATGGGTAAATTAAAACCAACCAAAATAGGTGTTCAATCATTTGACCAAACCATTAAACATCTGGTTGGAATAGCAAATAATTTACTTGTTAACGTGGGAAGTTTGACCTTTGTTGCAAACTTCATAGTGATTAATATAGAGGAAAATCTTGATATTCCTCTAATTCTAGGTCGCCCATTTTTAGCAACCACCGAGGCATTCATTGATGTAAGAGAAGGTAGAATGACACTTAGGGATGGTGATACATCGATCACCTTTGTGAACCGAAAGTTTAGATCTCCACAAACCAAAACTGTTATACCAATAAAAACGCATAAGTGTGGGGAAGATGAAGAAACACTTAATGATGATCCAATCACAAAGAATGCCGTTGATGATACGAAATTAGATGAACCCATTTTTAACAGTTCAACGAAGAAACTTTATAAACGGATTCACGATGCTAAGATTAAAGGAAACTTTAAGTTATATAACCGATTAATATCCAATTTATCGTCAAAAGAAAAGGCAATGTTAGTTGAATTTGTGAAAGTTACGGAGGATATCAACAAATGGATTGAAGTAAAAGTCAAAGATATACAAGTTGTTGATGATTCAATTGAAAATAATGTTAATCACAATTTCAACTAAGTATAGGGGGTTTATGTATTTCTGTTAGAGTTAGATTGTCTGTTTTCGTGTAGTTCTCGAAAATGGAACCCGAATGGTCTTTCCCTAGCAGACCCTAAAGAACTAGTCTTCTCCCCCCTTTCTGAATTTTTATTTTTTTTAGGTTTTTACGATATGAAGACTGCCTGTGAACTAAACCATGGTCTAATGCTACACGCTTTGATCACTAAACGTAATAATGACACACTTCCGAGTGAAATAGTATCAGTAATCAGAGAAAGATCGGACGGAGTAAGAAAAGAATCCAGATGCGAAGATAATAAGTCACAATTTGGTAAAGGAAAATCAAAATCCGCAGCGAAAAGAAGAGCACGACACCTAGAAAGATGTCACAAATGCAGAAAATGGTCACATGGAGGTAAATGTTCAAATAATCAAACCTATTCAAATACCGAATTTGTTACTTTATGCAGAGACGGACCGTTCATATGTTTAGAAGAAAAAACACTGAATGCTCGAGGTTACGCCTATGTAGCTATGGAAAACCAATTAAACCGACTATCTTATGAATGGGATAGATCATATAACTAAGAATACTATATCACAGGTAAGTCTGTACAGTTTTTATTTTTTTTATTTTTATTTTTAACCTTTTGATAATAAACGCTAATTTGTTCGCTATAAAGTATTAAATTTGTATTGAATAAAATTAGGTTTGGCGACCGAAATTATTGACATCATACAAAAATTTATTACATCACTGCGAAATTTAACGTTTATTCTTAAGGTATAAATATCTTTAATTAATCAACCCAAAATATTTCAAAAATTCGTCATGAGTTAAATTAGGTTATGGAACCGAAATTACTTTACCGAAAAGAGGGGCGCATATTTTTGATAATATTTGATTGATTAAAGTGGTATAAAAAGACAAAAATATTTTTAATTTTATTTTTACCATGTTTTTAAAATTAATATATAAATCTTAAATTAATATTGTAAACTTTGTAAAAACAATATATATAAAATTGTAAATATTTGAAAAATATAATATAAGTTTGGTGTGATTTTATAATATGAATTTTTAAATTAAGTTTGGTGTGAATTTAAAAACAAAAATTTACTTTATCTCATTAAGTTAAGAATATGATTTTTAAAATTCGTCGTAAGTTGAAGACTAGGTCGTTGAACCGAAATTACTTTACCCGAGGGAGGGACGAGAACTTTTATTATCATTATTTTTAATCTTATTGAATTAAAGTATGCCAAAAACATTAAAAAAACTAAAAAAATCTAAGCTTTTAAAACAATCACTTGAAAAAGACAAATTTTAAAATTTTGTCGAAGGACGGACTAGGACATCGATCCGAAACGACCTCGTCCTAAAACAAAGGAAAACAAAATTTTAAATTTATTTTATATTTGTTTTACAAGTTAAGGATTGTTTAAAAAAAAAAAAATACAAACTCCGCGACTCGCGGAGTTTGAAGGTTCAAACACCGCGACTCGCGGAGGACCAAAACCCAGAAAAAAATAAAAACGTAAAGAGCAGCTCATTTGCACACCACAACACAAATAAAACACGAAAACACTGCGATAAAACCCGCAAAAACCCGAAAAAACACCCCCAAATTCACAATTTTTGACCGTTAACCCTCTACAATTTTTAGACTTGAAAAAGTCCACTTTAATTCTCAAAATCATGTTTAGGCTCAAAGTTTGGATCATTTAACTACCTAAACATGTTACACTACTTAAATGGTAGAAAGATAGAGGGTTGATACTAAATGGTAGAAAGATAGATGAAAATTTTGATACACATGGTGTATGGAGTCAAATGACAAGCCATCACCGATTCAAAGGGGGAAATTACTCTTATTTGGATATAGATAGAGCAGAGTTAAGAGTAATTCATAGGTTTTTAGCTAATTCGATTACACAAAGAGGTAAGAATAAGGAAAAGGTAAATGAACAGGATTTGTTTTACCACATGTGTATTCGAGACCCACAAAGCGCTGTAAGTATACCTTATTGTGTGGGTTATTATTTATCAGCTATGGTTAGGGGGATGAGACCGCATAGCATAATAGGAGGTGGTATATTTATTACTTTGATTGCTGAATATCTCGGTGTGGATGTAATTCGGGGGGATTATTAGTCGAAGAACCAGAACCCCGCGATACAGTAGGTTTAAATGTATACCATGGTGCAAAAGTTTTGAAGAGGCGAAATAACGCCGCAGTACGATATAATGGTAGACATCCACAGGTTGAGAGAAACCAATAGCAAGGTAATGTAGGAGGGGGAAATGAAATGCAAAGGTTTATAGCTTCACAGGAGTACGAAAATGCTAGACATAGAGCATTTGAAGATTGGCAAGTTCATCAAAACCAAATCATAGCTTATTGCCAACATATAGGTAGAAACTATATTCCTACTCCATCGCCCATATTCCCTCCCTGGTCTATAGAGATTCAACCACCGTATCCTACGTATAACCCAGCCGGAGTATTTTATAGCACCTATGGTTATGCATGGAACCCCTACTGGTATCAGTATCATCCCTAGTCTACTTAGTTTTATTTATTTTGTAATTTGTAATGTTGATACGTTTAATACTTATTTAATATTGTAATAGTTTTTATAATTTTCTAACTTTTATTCTTAGATTTTAATAATTTTTGAATGTGGGGTAATATACCAAACTTCAAAAATATGTATATATGTATGCAGTTTATCTTATGTACACAACAGGGTAAAACAACGCATTTTCAAAGACTGGCATTAAGTTCAGCAAAAGCAACTAATTTTGACGACAAGATGCAAAATAAATGTGATATAACAACAAGACGGAATGAACAAATGATATGCACCATTTATCATTCAGCAAGCAAACACAAATATGTTTGGAAACTTTGGTAAAATTTAATCATTTCTACGCTAATCACCCTCAATAATTTAAATGGTTACTGATTTCTTGCAAATGAGAGCATTGCAAGATCTTAAGTGTGGGAAGGGGTTAAATTCTTTCGGATTTTAAAATTTTTATCTTAAACACTTGGTTACCATTAAAAATACCAGTAAAGCAGTAGTTGTATTAGAACCTAGTGCTCTCTGATAATAAAGAACAGCCCTAGTCTTATATACTGACTACCCAATTCTAGTAAAAATTTTCAAAATTTTCAATTAAATGAACTCAAAATCATGTTTATACATATTTATGAACGATAAAACTAGGTTTTAACACCGAAATTATTGTTACCTCGGAAAGGACATAAATTGAGAAACAAACCAAAATGTTAAAATTCATTTAAAATGGAATAGAGGACAATAAAAAGGAAAATAAAAGCCAAGTGTGGGAAAATTTATCAAGTTATCTTAAACATATATCACATATATCTGTAACAAATAACTGAAAATACTTTTGCTTTGGACTAAACTAAACTGTTTTACCCAATGAAAGAAAAGAAGAGATGGATCTACACGATGAATCAATTCCATCATTAAAAGGAAGTAAAGTCTTCCGAAAAAGAAACGCGCTTCTTGATTTAGGTCAGGAAGTTGTCGTCCAGACTAGCTGTAGGTTGACGAAAAATCTAGAAAAGTCATCACTAAAATCAGCAGGAAATCCACGGACCTCAGCATTAAACAGGGTCACCAAGTGGTCAGATTTATCCTAACCATGAGAAGGATTTATCTCGCACAATGGGGAGGCACCGTGCAAATTAGCTTGATAAGACTAATGAATCAGATACCCAGAAAGGATAATCTCCTTAAAGATTAAAAATCAGCTTTTAAGACTGATATTACTCAATCCTTGAGATTGACCTTAAATATTGAGAATTACAAACTCATGGAATTCAATGATATCTAAACTCGAGCCTGAACGAGAAAATATTTTGATCAAAATTACAAACCGATTTGTTTTCTAAAAACCCATTTTCAATGCGTTCATTACCATTGAACGTAAAATCCTAGGAATTCACCTGGAATTCATTAGGTCACCTGAACCAAATCGGGTGTCAACCGTAAGAACGGTGGTTGCATAGTGGTCAAAGACAGGACCTTGTGCCAAACCTACAAATTATAAGGGTGAGCTTTACTATTGCTCCTACCAAGGATAGTAATTGCGTCTGACACGTTATAGACCATAATTAAAAGCATGTCAGGGGACATTGCCTTAACAGTTGCTTGTTCAACGCTTTTCTTTACAACCGGACGGTAGTTTACCGAAAGGTAATATACGGGACAAGTAAACTGGACGTGTTGCTTTCCTAATACAAGGTTAGCAAGTGGGTGACACAAAACTGCAAGTTTTGAGCTAAAATTTTCAAATCTGAAACCCACCAAACCCACAAAAATAATTTGCAAACACCGGTGAAGGGTTATTCCGGAAAACTTATCTAGGGTAAAAAAAAAAAACTAGATTTAATTTTCAAAAGATCAAATGTTTTCATAAAGATCCAATTTCCTTAATGGATCTAAGTTTTTATAGTCATGTGAGACTGTAAACCATATCGTTACTACCATTGTTTATACCCCCGTATAGAAGTCACTGATGTACAAAGTGTGAAGAATAAAGAAGTGATTCTAGTATTTCAAGACGATATTGCTTGAGGACAAGCAACGCTTAAGTGTGGGAATATTTGATAATGCTAAAAACGAACATATATTTCATAGCATTATTCCCCAAGAAAGACAAGCTTTTAGTTGCAATTGTTCTATTTACAAGTGATATTCGTTTAAATATTAAAAGGTGAAGACAAAAGACAGATTCGACGAATTGAAGACGCAAACGACCAAAAAGCTCAAAAGTACAAAATACAATCAAAGAGGTTCCAATTATTGATAAGAAACGTCTCGAAATTACAAGAGTACAAGATTCGAAACGCAAAGTACAAGATATTAAATTGTACGCAAGGACGTTCGAAAATCCGGAACCGGGACCAGAGTCAACTCTCAACGCTCGACGCAACGGACTAAAAATTACAAGTTAACTATGTATATAAATATAATATAATATATAATTAATTATATTAATTATATATATTATATTTATAAAATAAATCGTCGGCAAACAAAGAGCCAAATGTGGGTGAGCTGTGAAAACGATCTCCGCGACTCGCGAAGTTTGAAGAAGGAATGGGCCGCGAGTCGCGGAGCCCCAAAAACTGAAACTCCCTATAAAGCCCAACGAATTCTGATCAATTTTTCATCCATAATATATATCCATCCATCTATCTAAACGTATATATTTATATTTATATTTTAATTTTAATTTTAATTTTAATTTTAATCCTAATAATAAGGGTATGTTAGCGAATGTTGTAAGGGTGTAAGTCGAAATTCTGTCCGTGTAACGCTACGCTATTTTTAATCATTGTAAGTTATGTTCAACCTTTTTAATTTAATGTCTCGTAGCTAAGTTATTATTATGCTTATTTAATCCGAAGTAATCATGATGTTGGACTAATTACTAAAATTGGGTAATTGGGCTTTGTACCATAATTGGGGTTTGGATAAAAGAACGACACTTGTGGAAATTAGACTATGGGCTATTAATGGGTTTTATATTAACTAAACAATACCTTGTTAATTTAATATACAAACTTATAATTCGACGTATTTATATATAACCACTTACGCTTGACTGGGTACGGTGGGCGGGATATCTATAAATACCAATAATTATTCATTTTACCGGACACGGAATTGGATTAATAGTTAATAGACTTGTTGAAATAGGGGTGAATTACATTCAAGGGTAATTGGTGTAATTGTTAACAAAGTAGTAAAACCTTGGTTTACACGCAATCGATAACCTGGTGTATTCATTAAACAAAGTATTAAAACCTTGTTACAATTCGAATCCCCAATTAGTTGGAATATTTGACTTCGAGAATAAGAATAATTTGACGAAGGCTTTCGCTCTTTATATTTGTGACTGATGGACTATTATGGACAAATCCGTATGGACATATTAAATAATCCAGGACAAAGAACAATTAACCCATGGGCATAAAACTAAAATCAACACGTCAAACATCATGATTACGGAAGTTTAAATAAGCATAATTCTTTTATTTCATATTTAATTTCCTTTATTTTATATTTAATTGCACTTCTAATTATCGCATTTTTATTTATTGTTATTGTATTTAATTGCATTTTTAATTATCGTACTTTTTAATTATCGCAAGTTTATTTTTTCGCACTTTTATTATTCGCAATTTCATTATCGTTATTTACTTTACGCTTTAAATTAAAGTCCTTTTAATATTTTACATTTGGTTTTAACTGCGATTAAAGTTTTAAAATCGACAAACCGGTCATTACTTATATATATATATTTGTATTTTTATAAATTTAAACTAATCTAGCGTTAAGCTTTGTGAAAAAGATTCCCTGTGGAACGAACTGGACTTACTAAAAACTACACTACTGTACGATTAGGTACACTGCCTATAAGTGTTGTAGCAAGGTTTAAGTATATCCATTCAATAAATAAATAAATATCTTGTGTAAAATTGTATCGTATTTAATAGTATTTCCTGCTAAAATTTTATAGTATTTTATACCCCTTAGCTCTAACTATCAGGTACATACTCTCCCACTTAGGGTTTTAACCCTACCTTATCATCGTCAAGATGATAATACCTTACGAAATTTCAACATTCCACAACATACATGACCGGTACCAACGTCGGTCATACTCAAAATTTTCCGCGGACTTACCACAAAATACTCGAACCTAGTCTTTCTGAATCGGCTAAACGTCAACGCCCGCTAGTCGTCGCAATAAACCATGATCGTACCTTCGGGTTTCCTCACCAGTACCCATGTACAAAGTAATCACACCACCGGAGTGAAGCATTCCACTTGCAAGTATATGGAGGGCACCTGACGTAGTGTTATGCAACTCCCATTACTACCACCGAGTCTCATTCACTTGCCCCTTTCGGGGTCCATCCTCGGCGTTATATGACACTTGACTATTGGAAGTCACCCAAACCCAATGAACATTACGGCTCAACGCCACAACTCCCTAGCAATCAACTGCTAGTCGAGATCTACCTAGCACACAAAGCTGGCCTAGCAAACTTTCACTTACAATGGCGATGCTTGGTGCCACCAAGACTTATACCCTACCCGTACCGTCTCGACCGTTAACACGGTCACTTACACACAAACAAAGATAGTCAACCCCCATGACTATACTCGCACACATACAAAGTCAACGTGAACGCCTCTCGAACGGCATACCATTACTACACTAAACCTTATGGAGTGCAATACAAGTAACCCTCTAATCAAATCACGGTTTCACCCGACTCGGTTAGGCCTCCAACTCGCCTGGTCAACCTACCTCGGCCAACCCTTAACAAGAATTAATTAACCCGACCCGGTTAGTCAAATACGCTCGGTCAACCCGCCTCGATCATCACTTATCACCAAATTGATTAACCCGACTCGGTTAAGTCGAACTCACTTGGTCAACCCGACTTGGTCAACACTCCCAACAACTTATTGATTAACCCGACTTGGTTAGTCAAACTATCTCGGTCAACCCGACTTGGTTAATCTCCTAAAAACAATTTGATTAACCCGGATCGGTTAGTCAAATACCCTTAGTCAACCCGCCCCGGTCAACGCCTAACAACAATTGATTAACCAGACTTGGTTAAGTCAAACACACTAGGTCAACCCGACTCGGTCAACACTTAACATTTAATTGATTAACCCGACCCGGTTAGTCAAACTCACTTGGTTAACCCGCCTCAGTCAACATCCAACATCCAATTGATTAACCCGACATGGCTAATCAAACCGCAATGGACTAACTCGACCTAGATAGTCACTACAACACATGGATAAACTCAATCATTATCCAAAATCACCCGCATAAAGATAGTACTAAAATTGAATAGTACCTAAATCAAGCGTCGCTAGATTTTCGCGCTCCGTCACTATTCCACTCGGGACATTCCGACTTCCGGTGTCCCTCCTTTCGGCACTTAAAACATGTGACCTTACCCGACGGACAATCACGAGACTTATGCCCCGTTTGCCCACAATTATAACACGCGAATTTAGAACCACCCGTGTCATTCATCTTTACGCTTCTGACACCTTCGGTAGCGCTTTTACTCTTCTTGTTCGAAAACGTCGCCGCTTCGAGCTTCCGTTTACTAACATCGGACACACTTGGATTTGACACCTCCGGTTCGAAACCCCGCGCCAACTCAAACAACTCTTCAAAAGACTTAGCCATTCCCCGACTAATCTTACCCTTCAACTCGTCATTCATGGTACGGTAGAAATCTTTCATCAACTTGTGATCGTCACCAACATATTCCGGACAAAAACGAGTCTTTGCCAAGAAGGTAGACTTGAGAGTAACCAAGTCCATCGAACCTTGTCGCAAATTGTGTAACTCGTCCCGGATTCTATCAAGGTCGGAAGAAGTTCGGTATTCATCAAAGAACTCCTTTTTGAACTCATCCCATGACAAGCTCATACATTGTTCCTCGCCATACAATTGAATCTTATCATTCCACCACAACTTGGCTTCTTCACGTAACATACTAGAACCGTACCTCGTTTTCTTCTCGGGAGGACATTCACTAGTACGGAAAGCCCCTCGATGTCTGAAACCCAACATGTACTCTTCAACGGATCCCTTACCCCATTAAACATAGGAGGTTGTGCATCCTTGAAGTTTTTGTAATGGAAGTCCCGCCTCCCATTTCCTTCACTCCCTTCGCCTCGGGGATAAATATTTCTAGCATCAAGCGCTTCCTCGATTGCGACCTTCACCCTTTCATCAATTAGATCGGTTAATTGCCCATCAACCGATCCCCGAAAAACTTTTCTAACATCCTCGAGAAACTACGCTTTTTGACGTTTAAAGATGGCCTCAACCTTAGCCGTGAACTCAACGTCTTCGTCTTGATCTTCGTTGGCTTGTTTGCTCCTTGTAGTCATTCTAAGAAATGAACTCGGTTAGGAACACAACATGAATAACTTACACACACCACCACGATCAATCGTTCACAAACATATAATATGCCACAGTTCGTACATCCCATCTAGTTCAACACTTGCTGCACATCACTTGCATGACTTGGCTTGCAACCGTAATAATGGTCGCGAAGCATTATTACGCTCACACGCCATGCCGAGCTCATGAATACAACAACTATCTCGCTAGATATTCAACGCAAACAACACAATTAATAACAACATAATCAATACATAGCTAGTTCACCCATTCTCTAAGGCACTAACTAAATCCCGAACTGACCCGCAATCCTACAAGTCCCGCTTAATAGCTCACACAAAAGTCTAAGTCTAGGCGCCTATCTCAAGTCACCTAAATCCCTTAGACCATGCTCTGATACCACTTGTAACAACCCGCCTCCGATAACCGACCAAAAACAGTCCCAAAAAAAAAAAATTTAAACTGCTGCTCAGGTGTGGTGCGCGGCGCGCTCCACTGAAAGTGCGCGGCGCCCACAAGGCGTTCCAGGCTCTGATCAAACTGTTTTTAACTCGTAAAAAGATGGACCACTTCCCGACATATTTAGACCGAACGCTTTTCACGGCAAACTTATATATGTAAAACTAACATGAATCAAACATAAAACGATGTTTTACAAGCGGGGCCCACACGACCCAAAATACAAGTTTAATACAAGTTTAGAGTTTCGACCACTAAAAAGTTTAAGTTCCAAACTACACAATGAGCATGGCGTTTGGGATTAAACTACCCAACTATCGGTCAAACTCCAAGAGCTACTAAAGCCAAAAGCGTCCCCTAGCATCAAGCGGGATCTCTAGTCCGAACGAATGCCCTTACCCTTATCCACGCCGGAACCTATAAAATGGTAAACAACGAGAGGGTAAGCTAATGCTTAGTGAATGCAATACTTATACATATACATATGTAATTTACCTACACGCATCCACCTACAAAACCATTACATACAACGAACAAACGAGTTAGCATCAACAAACACACGACTAGCAACAACGTTAGTATATAATTCAACACGATAATATACTAAACATAAAAGGGCATAAACACGCTAACCGTTCACCGCTTACTACTACCGACTTGTAGCCGACCAAGATCATCGAGTCTCACTCGTACCATGTCACCGACTTGTGACTCATCATATGGTGTCACCGACTTGTGAATCACCATGTAGCATCACCGACTTGTGAAGCCCCACCTAGTGTCACCGACTTGTGATCACTAAGAAATTTCACCGACTTGTGACTCATCATAAGGTGTCACCGACTTATGAATCACCACTATTACTTATGGGTCACCGCCTCGTGAACGCCATGTGGCATCACCGACTTATGAAGTACCACCAAGTGTCACCGACTTGTGACATTACACCCAACACTCACGATGTGGTGCCAAAGGCCCACATCGCGTACGATTAAATAAACCACATACATACATGTATAAATATTCCACTCACATTGATTTCAAGTAAGGCAACTTCCGCTTGAGCTCCTAATCGTCCGATGCAAATCACCTAAGTAATTTACAACCGAATAAGCTAAATACACTAGCTTATACACAAAACACCATAAGTGAAATATCGACCCATTTGCACATGCATCACTTTGACTAAGTCAAAACTCGCCCAAAACACCCATAATCAAAATTAACTAATGATTATGTTCAAACACCCCCTTATGCTCAAGGTTCAACATCAAAACACTTACTTGCATCATTAGGACACAAAAATCCATTTTGACCCAAACTCAAGTCAACACCCATTTGCAAGTTTACACTTCTAATCACTTATAATCTTAATTAACTAGTGATTCCAACAACCAAACATGATTAACAACTAATCATCTTCATTAACAAACCCAAACCAACCAACAATGGTTATTAACACCATTTACTAGCTCAAACATCCAATTAACAACTAATGGGTTTATTTCAAGAACACCCATTTCAAAACCCCAATTATGAACACTAAATCAAACTATGAAAACTCGGAGTTAGAGCTTACCAATACCACCACAACGTAGCCGTGAACAAGGTGAACAACTTTAACACTTGCAACTTCGTTTGATTCAAGCTCCTTCTTCCCTAAATGAAGCTTTCTCTCTCTAAGCTCTATTTCTCACTCTAGGGTTTGAGAGGGTGTGGAAGAGATGAAGATAAGATTGTAGACTTGAAAGAGTCCACCAATCTGCCTTTGTGGCCTAAAACTGACCCTCAAGTGAAAAGACCATAATGCCCTTCATTAAACTCAAAACAGAAAAACTGGGGTTCTGTCGCAGGGACAGTGCGCAGCGCGCACCATCACCCCTGCGCGGCGCGCACGAAGGGCTGAACAGGTTCTGTCTTCGATTTACTCACACAATTTTCCCCACACTTCATGCACTCTAATACACTTCTGTAAAATAAATAATCGGGTCTTACAATGTGGTGATGGGTCGTGTGAACCCAATTGTTAGTAAAGTCTACCCTTGGTAGCATTGTACGGTTGTACAAGGTGCGGTTATGGAACATAGTTCTAAGTGGAGGAGTTTGTACTCTCTCCCGAAGATGTTCTAATGTGTTGATATTGAACGATGCTCGTAGGGATTTGGAGCTAGCGTTGAGGCCTACGTTTGGTCGATTATGGTAAAAGTACGGTTTGGAATAAATTGTACTTGTGGTACGGATTGAGTTATCACCGAGGTGGTAATGTGGTGAATCTCGTTGAGAGATAATGGACGTGTTGACGAGCAAGGTGAGATGCCTCGGCTAAGGGATGTGCGTGTCGGATTCTCTTTTGGAGAATTGTTGTTTTGTGCCTATGCGCGATATAGGTGGTTCTTGCTCGGTGGTGTTGGCGTTGTGTACGCATATGTATGGTGATGGTCAGTTGTATCCATTAAGATTCACTATAGTGTAGCAGTGCGCGATGTTGCACTACTCGTTGTTCGAGGCCAAAAGAGCGTGTGTGGATGGTAAGTGTAGTGACCCGAACTTTTCCATATTTATATATATTAAATGATATTGTTATTTACATGATTAAGTATTTCCAACATGTTAAGCAATCAAACTTGTTAAGACTTGATTAATTAAAATAGGTTTCATATAGACAATTGACCACCCAAGTTGACCGGTGATTCACGAACGTTAAAACTTGTAAAAACTATATGATGACATATATATGATTATATATATAGTTAACATGATGTTATGATAAGTAAGTATCTCATTAGGTATTTTAACAATGAGTTATATACATAAAATTGAGTTTATTGAATTAAGAAACTCGAAACGATATATATAACGATTATCGTTATAACAACGTCTTACTAAATACATATGAATCATATTAACATATTGATACACTATGTTTAATCATGATAAATGATAAGTAAACATGTCATTAAGTGTATTAACACTGAACTACATATGTAAAAACAAGACTACTAACTTAATGATTTCGAAACGAGACATATATGTAACGACTATCGTTGTAACAACATTTAACTGTATATATATATATATATATATCATACTAAGATATATTAATATATCATAATATCATGATAATGTAATAATTTAACATCTCTTTAGATATAATAAACAATGGGTTAACAACATTTAACAAGATCGTTAACCTAAAGGTTTCAAAACAACATTTACATGTAACGACTAACGATGACTTAACGACACAGTTAAAATGTATATACATGTAGTGTTTTAATATGTATTCATACACTTTTGAAAGACTTCAAGACACTTATCAAAATATTTCTACTTAACAAAAATGCTTACAATTACATCCTCGTTCAGTTTCATCAACAATTCTACTCGTATGCACCCGTATTCGTACTCGTACAATACACAGCTTTTAGATATATGTACTATTGGTATATACACTCCAATGATCAGCTCTTAGCAGCCTATGTGAGTCACCTAACATATGTGGGAACCATCATTTGGCAACTAGCATGAAATATCTCATAAAATTACAAAAATATTAGTAATCATTCATGACTTATTTACATGTAAACAAAATTACACATCCTTTATATCTAATCCATACACCAACGACCAAAAACACCTACAAACACTTTCATTCTTCAATTTTCTTCATCAAATTGATCTCTCTCAAGTTCTATCTTCAAGTTCTAAGTGTTCTTCATAAATTCTATAAGTTCTAGTTTCATAAAATCAAGAATACTTCCAAGTTTGCTAGCTTACTTCCAATCTTGTAAAGTGATCATCCAACCTCAAGAAATCTTTCTTATTTACAGTAAGATATCTTTCTAATACAAGGTAATACTCATATTCAAACTTTGATTCACTTTCTATAACTATAACAATCTTATTTCGAGTGGAAATCTTACTTGAACTTATTTTCGTATCATGATTCTGCTTCAAGAACTTTCAAGCCATCCAAGGATCCTTTGAAGCTAGATCTATTTTTCTCATTTCCAGTAGGTTTATCCACAAAACCTGAGGTAGTAATGATGTTCATAACATCATTCGATTCATATATATAAAACTACCTTATTCGAAGGTTTAAACTTGAAATCACTAGAACATAGTTTAGTTAATTCTAAACTTGTTCGCAAACAAAAGTTAATCCTTCTAACTTGAATTTTAAAATAAACTAGACACATGTTCTATATCTATATGATATGCTAACTTAATGATTTAAAACCTAAAAACACGAAAAACACCGTAAAACTGGATATACGCCGTCGTAGTAACACTTCGGGCTGTTTTGGGTTAGTTAATTAAAAACTATGATAAAATTTGATTTAAAAGTTATTCTTCTGAGAAAATGATATTTCTTATGAACATGAAATTATATCCAAAAATCATGATTAAACTCAAAGTGGAAGTATGTTTTCCAAAATGGTCATCTAGACGTCGTTCTTTCGACTGAAATGACTACCTTTACAAAAACGACTTGTAACCTGTATTTCTGACTATAAACTTATACTTTTTCTGTATAGATTCATAAACTTAAGTTCAATATGAAACAATATCAATTGGATTCACTCAAAACGGATTTAAAACGAAGAAGTTATGGGTAAAACAAGATTAGATATTTTTACTTGTTGTAGCTATGTGAAAATTGATAACAAATCTATATTAATTATATCCTAGCTAACTTATATTGTATAATACATATATTCTAATATATTATGTAATCTTGGGATACCATAGACACGTATGCAAATGTTTTGACATATCATATCGACCCATCTATATATATTATTTGGAACAACCATAGACACTCTATATGCAATAATGTTGGAGTTAGCTATACAGGGTTGAGGTTGATTCCAAAAATAGATATACTTTGAGTTGTGATCTAGCCTGAGACGTGTATACACTGGGTCGTGGATTGGGTCAAGATAATATATATCAATTTATTTCTGTACATCTAACTATGGACAACTAGTTGTAGGTTACTAACGAGGACAGCTGACTTAATAAACTTAAAACATTAAAACGTATTAGAAATGTTGTAAATATATTTTGAACAAACTTTGATATATATGTACATATTTGTTATAGGTTCGTAAATCGACCAGTGGCCAAGTTTTACTTCCCGACTAAGTAAAAATCTGTGAAAGTGAGTTATAGTCCCACTTTTAAAATCTAATATTTTTGGGATGAGAATACATGCAGCTTTATAAATGTTTTACAAAATAGATACAAGTACATGAAACTAGTTTCTATGGTTGAACGATCGAAGCCGAATATGCCCCTTTTACTTGGTAACCTAAGAATTAGTAAACCAGTCTACTAATTGACGCGAATCCTAAAGATAGATCTATTGGGCCCAACAAACCCTATCCGTTGTAGCGGATGCTTTAGTACTTCGAGTTTTTATATCATGTTCGATGGATGTCCCGGAATGATGGGGATATTCTTATATGCATCTTGTTAATGTCGGTTACCAGGTGTTCTCCGTATGAATGATTTTTATCTCTATGTATGGGATGTATTGAAATATGAAATCTTGTGGTCTATTATTATGATTTGATAATATATAGGTTAAACCTATAACTCACCAATATTTTTGTTGACGTTTTAAGCATGTTTATTCTCAGGTGATTATTAAGAGCTTCCACTGTTGCATACTAAAATAAGGACAAGATTTGGAGTCCATGCTTGTATGATATTATGTAAAACTGCATTCAAGAAACTTATTTTTGATGTAATATATTCATATTGTAAACCATTATGTAATGGTCGTGTGTAAACGGTATATTTTAGATTATCATTATTTCATAATCTACGTAATGCTTTTTAAACCTTTATCGATAAAATAAAGATTATGGTTGTTTTAAAAATGAATGCAGTCTTTGAAAAATGTATCATATAGAGGTCAAAACCTCGCGACAAAATCAATTAATATGGAACGTTTATAATCAATATGAACGGGACATTTCAGTTGGTATCCGAGCGTTGGCCTTAGAGAACCAGTAATTTGCATTAGTGTGTCTTATCGAGTGGGGTTAAAAGGAGTTCTAGTTAGTTGACTAGCTCATGGTAGAAGTTAAAATTGATTAGTCATACATGACATAATCAAGAGTGGAATCCCATGCTAGTTCGTATTGGTATATACCTATAGTAAGTATGTTTTGAAGCTGTGTATAATACGGGTAAAAATACGACTAGAATTCTTGATGAAAGAAAAGAATGGGAAAGTAACTGTAACCATTTTGTTTAAGTATGAGTGTTTTGATATATGTCTTGAAGTCTTCCAAAAGTATTTTAATACATCTAAATACACTAAATGTATATACATTTTAACTGAGTCGTTAAGTCATCGTTAGTCGTTACATGTAAGTGTTGTTTTGAAACCTTTAAGTTAACGATCTCAATTAATGTTGTTAACCCATTGTTTATTATATCTAATGAGATGTTAAATTATTATATTATCATGATATTATGATATATTAATATATCTTAATATGATATATATACATTTAAATGTCGTTACAACGATAATCGTTACATATATGTCTCGTTTCAAAATCCTTAAGTTAGTAGTCTTGTTTATATGTATATAACTCATTGTTAATATACTTATGGAGATACTTACTTATCATAATCTCATGTTAATCATATGTATATCCATATATATATCGTCATGTCATTTTTACAAGTTTTAACGTTCGTGAATCGCCGGTCAACTTGGGTGGTCAATTGTCTATATGAAACATATTTCAATTAATCAAGTCGTAACAAGTTTGATTGCTTAACATGTTGGAAACATTTAATCATGTAAATATCAATCTCAATTAATATATATAAACATGGAAAAGTTCGGGTCACTACAGTACCTACCCGTTAAATAAATTTCGTCCCGAAATTTTAAGCTGTTGAAGGTGTTGATGAATCTTCTGGAAATAGATGTGGGTATTTCTTCTTCATCTGATCTTCATGCTCCTAGGTGAACTCGGGTCCTCTACGAGCATTCCATCGAACCTTAACAATTGCTATCTTGTTTTGCTTAAGTCTTTTAACCTCACGATCCATTATTTCGACGGGTTCTTCGAAGAATTAGAGTTTTTCGTTGATTTGGATTTCATCAAACGGAATAGTGAGATCTTCTTTAGCAAAACATTTCTTCAAATTCGAGACGTGGAAAGCATTATGTACAGCCGCGAGTTGTTGAGGTAACTCAAGTCGGTAAGCTACTGGTCCGACAAGATCAATAATCTTGAATGGTCCAATATACCTTGGATTTAATTTTCCTCGTTTACCAAATCGAACAACGCCTTTCCAAGGTGCAACTTTAAGCATGACCATCTCTCCAATTTCAAATTCTATATCTTTTCTTTTAATGTCAGCGTAGCTCTTTTGTCGACTTTGGGCGGTTTTCAACCGTTGTTGAATTTGGATGATCTTCTCGGTAGTTTCTTGTATAATCTCCGGACCCGTAATCTGTCTATCCCTCACTTCACTCCAACAAATCGGAGACCTGCACTTTCTACCATAAAGTGCTTCAAACGGCGTCATCTCAATGCTTGAATGGTAGCTGTTGTTGTAGGAAAATTCTGCTAACGGTAGATGTCGATCCCAACTGTTTCCGAAATCAATAACATATGCTCGTAGCATGTCTTCAAGCGTTTGTATCGTCCTTTCGCTCTGCCCATCAGTTTGTGGATGATAGGCAGTACTCATGTCTAGACGAGTTCCTAATGCTTGCTATAATGTCTGCCAGAATCTTGAAATAAATCTGCCATCCCTATCAGAGATAATAGAGATTGGTATTCCATGTCTGGAGACGACTTCCTTCAAATACAGTCGTGCTAACTTCTCCATCTTGTCATCTTCTCTTATTGGTAGGAAGTGTGCGGATTTGGTGAGACGATCAACTATTACCCAAATAGTATCAAAACCACTTGCAGTCCTTGGCAATTTAGTGATGAAATCCATGGTAATGTTTTCCCATTTCCATTCCGGGATTTCGGGTTGTTGAAGTAGACCTGATGGTTTCTGATGCTCAGCTTTGACCTTAGAACACGTCAAACATTCTCCTACGTATTTAGCAACATCGGCTTTCATATCCGGCCACCAAAAATGTTTCTTGAGATCCTTGTACATCTTCCCCGTTCCAGGATGTATTGAGTATCTGGTTTTATGAGCTTCTCTAAGTACCATTTCTCTCATATCTCCAAATTTTGGTACCCAAATCCTTTCAGCCCTATACCGGGTTCCGTCTTCCCGAATATTAAGATGCTTCTCCGATCCTTTGGGTATTTCATCCTTTAAATTTCTCTCTTTTAAAACTTCTTGTTGTGCCTCCTTTATTTGAGTAGTAATTTTATTATGAATCATTATATTCATAGATTTTACTCGAATGGGTTCTCTGTCCTTCCTGCTCAAGGCATCGGCTACCACATTTGCCTTCCCCGGGTGGTAACGAATCTCAAAGTCGTAATCATTCAATAATTTAATCCACCTACGCTGCCTCATATTCAGTTGTTTCTGATTAAATATGTGTTGAAGACTTTTGTGGTCGGTATATATAATACTTTTGACCCCATATAAGTAGTGCCTCCAAGTCTTTGATGCAAAAACAACCGCGCCTAATTCCAAATCATGCGTCGTATAATTTTGTTCGTGAATCTTCAATTTTCTAGACGCATAAGCAATCACCTTCATTCGTTGCATTAATACACAACCGAGACCTTGCTTTAATGCGTCACAATAAATCACAAAATCATCATTCCCTTCAGGCAATGACAATATAGGTGCCGTAGTTAGCTTTTTCTTCAATAACTGAAACGCTTTCTCTTGTTCATCATTCCATTCAAAATTCTTCCCTTTATGCGTTAATGCAGTCAAGGGTTTTGCTATTCTGAAAAAGTCTTGGATGAACCTTATGTAGTAACCAGCTAGTCCTAAAAATTGGCGTATGTGTTTCGGAGTTTTCGGGGTTTCCCACTTTTCAACAGTTTCTATCTTTGCCGGATCCACCTTAATACCTTCTTTGTTCAATATGTGACCGAGGAATTGAACTTCTTCCAACCAAAATGCACACTTTGAAAACTTAGCGTACATTTCTTCCTTCCTCAATACTTCTAACACCTTTCTCAAATGTTCACCGTGTTCTTGGTCATTCTTTGAGTAAATAAGTATGTCATCAATGAAAACAATGAAAAACTTGTCAAGGTATGGTCCACACACTCGGTTCATAAGGTCCATGAACACAGCTGGTGCATTAGTTAAACCAAACGGCATGACCATAAACTCGTAATGACCGTAACGTGTTCTGAAAGCAGTCTTTGGAATATCATCTTCTTTCACCCGCATTTGATGATACCCTGAACGTAAGCCAATCTTTGAATAAACAGACGAGCCTTGTAGTTGATCAAATAAGTCGTCGATTCTCGGTAGTGGGTAGCGGTTCTTGATGGTAAGTTTGTTCAACTCTCGGTAGTCGATACACAACCTGAATGTACCATCTTTCTTCTTGACAAACAAAACAGGAGCTCCCCACGGTGATGTGCTTGGTCGAATGAAACCACGCTCTAAAAGTTCTTGTAATTGGCTTTGCAGTTCTTTCATCTCGCTGGGTGCTAGTCTGTAAGGAGCACGAGCTATTGGTGCAGCTCCTGGTACAAGATCTATTTGAAATTCAACGGATCGATGTGGGGGTAATCCCGGTAATTCTTTCGGAAATACATCGGGAAATTCTTTTGCAATGGGAACATCATTGATGCTCTTTTCTTCAGTTTGTACTTTCTCGACGTGTGCTAGAACAGCATAGCAACCTTTTCTTATTAGTTTTTGTGCCTTCAAATTACTAATAAGATGTAGCTTCGTGTTGCCCTTTTCTCCGTACACCATTAAGGGTTTTCCTTTTTCTCGTATAATGCGAATTGCATTTTTGTAACAAACGATCTCTGCTTTCACTTCTTTCAACCAGTCCATACCGATTATCACATCGAAACTCCCTAACTCTACTGGTATCAAATCAATCTTAAATGTTTCGCTAACCAGTTTAATTTCTCGATTCCGACATATATTATCTGCTGAAATTAATTTACCATTTGCTAATTCGAGTAAAAATTTACTATCCAAAGGCGTCAATGGACAACTTAATTTAGCACAAAAATCTCTACTCATATAGCTTCTATCCGCACCCGAATCAAATAAAACGTAAGCAGATTGATTGTCAATAAGAAACGTACCCGTAACAAGCTCCGGGTCTTCCTGTGCCTCTGCCGCATTAATATTGAAAACTCTTCCGCGGCCTTGTCCATTCGTGTTCTCCTGGTTCGGGCAATTTCTAATAATGTGGCCCGGTTTTCCACATTTATAACAAACTACATTGGCATAACTTGCTCCGCCATTACTCGTTCCGACACCATTTGTTCCTTTCGTTCTATTAACCCCTGGTCCGTAGACCTCACACTTCACCGCGCTATGACCATTTCTTTTACACTTGTTGCAAAATTTGGTGCAGAACCCCGAGTGATACTTTTCACACCTTTGGCATAGCTGCATCTGATTGTTGTTATTGTTGCGGTTATTATTGTTGTTGGGATGATTGTTGTAGTTGCTGTTGTTGTTGTTGTTGTTGTTGTTGTTATTGTTGTTGTTGTTGTTGTTGTTGTTGTTGTTGTTGGGCCGTTTGTTATAGTTGCGATTGATGTTGCGATTGTTGGGATAATTATTGCGATTATTGTTGTAATTGCTGTTGTTGTTGTATTGGTGATTCTTATCACCGTTTTCCTCCCACTTTCTTTTGACTTGCTTCACATTGGCCTCTTCAGCAGTCTGTTCTTTAATTCTTTCTTCAATCTGGTTCACTAGTTTGTGAGCCATTCTACATGCCTGTTGTATGGAGGCGGGCTCGTGTGAACTTATATCTTCTTGGATTCTTTCCGGTAATCCTTTCACAAACGCGTCGATCTTCTCTTCCTCATCTTCGAATGCTCTCGGACACAATAGGCACAATTCTGTGAATCGTCTTTCGTACGTGGTAATATCAAATCCTTGGGTTCGTAACCCTCTAAGTTCTGTCTTGAGCTTATTGACCTCGGTTCGGGGACGGTACTTCTCGTTCATCAAGTGCTTGAATACTGACCACGGTAGTGCGTACGCATCGTCTTGTCCCACTTGCTCTAGATAGGTATTCCACCATGTTAACGCAGAACCTGTGAAGGTATGCGTAGCGTACTTCACTTTGTCCTCTTCAGTACACTTACTTATGGCAAACACCGATTCGACCTTCTTGGTCCACCGTTTCAATCCGATCGGTCCTTCGGTTCCATCAAATTCCAAAGGTTTGCAGGCAGTGAATTCTTTGTAGGTGCATCCTACACGATTTCCTGTACTGCTAGATCCAAGGTTATTGTTGGTATGTAGCGCAGCCTGTACTGCGGCTATGTTTGAAGCTAGAAAAGTACGGAATTCCTCTTCATTCATATTCACGGTGTGTCGAGTAGTCGGTGCCATTTCCTTCAAAATAGTCAAATGGAACAAGTTAATCATACAGAATATTAAGAGTAGTTAATAGTATTTTGTAGCATAATATGAACTCATTTATAAAAGCTTTTTCTTCATATTAGCATTTTATAAGTTTAAATTCGGGTAGTACCTACCCGTTAAGTTCATACTTAGTAGCTAATATACAATTCAACTACTACAATTCTATATGAAAAACTGATTATAATAATATTTCGCGTTCAAACTTTTACACAATATTTTACAAACTTACAATACCGCTTATTTTACATATAGCATGAAATATAGCACACAATAAATTTGATACAAGATGGTTGTGAAGATAATTCTAGCTAGTACACAAGTCGTTCAGCAAAGGCAATAAAGACACGTAATTCATACGTCCAGAAACAAGTCATGCATTCTGGTTTTACTAGGATTACTTCCCATCCTTGGTCTTATGGAACATAACCGTTATGGCCGTTGATAAGACAGCCTGTTGTAACGTCGTCAAAGGGATGAGGGTTACGTAATGTCCAACAGTCCCGTAACAATCTAAAAACCTCATTTCTTACCCCAATTACCGACTCCGTCACTTGTGGGAACGTTTTGTTTAATAGTTGTAGGCCGATGTTCTTGTTCTCACTTTGGTGAGAAGCGAACATTACTAATCCGTAAGCATAACATGCTTCTTTATGTTGCATGTTAGCCGCTTTTTCTAAATCACGAAGTCCAATATTCGGATATATTGAGTCAAAATAATTTCTTAACCCATTGCGTAAAATAGCATTTGGGTTCCCCGCAATATATGTGTCAAAGTAAACACATCGTAACTTATGGATTTCCCAATGTGATATCCCCCATCTTTCGAACGAAAGCCTTTTATAAACCAAGGCATTCTTGGAACGTTCTTCGAATGTCTTACAAACTGATCTCGCCTTAAATAGTTGTGCCGAAGAATTCTGACCGACTCTAGACAAGATTTCATCAATCATGTCTCCGGGTAGGTCTCTTAAAATATTGGGTTGTCTATCCATTTTGTGTTTTTATACTGTAAAATAGACAAGAGTTAGATTCATAAAAAAAATACTTATTAATACAAGCAATTTTTACATATATCATAAAGCATAAGCACACTATATTACTTATATTACACCACATGAATACAACTATCTTATTCCGACTCGCTTGTTTCTTCTTCTTCTTCGGTTTTGGTTCATTTTGCCAAGTTTCTAGGGATATATGATGTTCCCCTAATACGAGCCGTCGTTATCCACACTGGTTTAGAAAAACCTGGTGGTTTAGAGGTTCCCGGGTCATTGTTACAACTTAAGGACTTCGGGGGTTGACGATACATATAAAGTTCATCGGGGTTGGAATTAGATTTCTCTATTTTTATGCCCTTTCCCTTATTATTTTCTTTTGCCTTTTTTAAATTCAGTTGGGGTAATTTCTATAACATCATCGGAATTCTCGTCGGAATCCGATTCATCGGAGAATTGGTAATCCTCCCAATATTTTGCTTCCTTGGCGGAAACACCATTGACCATAATTAACCTTGGTCGGTTGGTTGAGGATTTTCTTTTACTTAACCATTTTATTATTTCCCCCACCGGTTCTATTTCTTCATCCGGTTCCGATTCTTCTTCCGGTTCCGACTCTTCTTCCAGTTCCTCTTCGGGAACTTGTGAATCAGTCCACGAATCATTCCAATTTACATTTGACTCTTCATTATTATTAGGTGAGTCAATGGGACTTGTTCTAGAGGTAGACATCTATCACATAATATCAAACGCGTTAAGAGATTAATATATCACATAATATTCACATGTTAAAAATATATAGTTTCCAACAAAATTTGTTAAGCAATCATTTTTCAAGTAAACTCGGTCGAAGTCCAGACTCACTAATGCATCCTAACAAACTAGATAAGACACACTAATGCAAAATTCTGGTTCTCTAAGACCAACGCTCGGATACCAACTGAAATGTCCCGTTCGTATTGATTAAAAACGTTCCATATTAATTGATTTCGTTGCGAGGTTTTGACCTCTATATGAGACATTTTTCAAAGACTGCGTTCATTTTTAAAACAAACCATAACCTTTATTTCATAAATAAAGGTTTAAAAAGCTTTACGTAGATTATCAAATAATGATAATCTAAAATATCCTGTTTACACACGACCATTACATAATGGTTTACAATACAAATATGTTACATCGAAATCAGTTTCTTGAATGCAGTTTTTACACAATATCATACAAACATGGACTCCAAATCTTGTCCTTATTTTAGTATGCAACAGCGGAAGCTCTTAATATTCACCTGAGAATAAACATGCTTTAAACGTCAACAAAAATGTTGGTGAGTTATAGGTTTAACCTATATATATCAAATCGTAACAATAGACCACAAGATTTCATATTTCAATACACATCCCATACATAGAGATAAAAATCATTCATATGGTGAACACCTGGTAACCGACATTAACAAGATGCATATATAAGAATATCCCCATCATTCCGGGACACCCTTCGGATATGATACAAATTTCGAAGTACTAAAGCATCCGGTACTTTGGATGGGGTTTGTTAGGCCCAATAGATCTATCTTTAGGATTCGTGTCAATTAGGGTGTCTATTCCCTAATTCTTAGATTACCAGACTTAATAAAAAGGGGCATATTCGATTTTGATAATTCAACCATAGAATGTAGTTTCACGTACTTGTGTCTATTTTGTAAATCATTTATAAAACCTGCATGTATTCTCATCCCAAAATATTAGATTTTAAAAGTGGGACTATAACTCACTTTCACAGATTTTTACTTCGTCGAGAAGTAAGACTTGGCTACTGTTGATTCACGAACCTATAACAATATATACATATATATTAAAGGATGTTCAAAATATATTTACAAGACTTTTAATATATTTTGATGTTTTAAGTTTATTAAGTCAGCTGTCCTCGTTAGTAACCTACAACTAGTTGTCCACAGTTAGATGTACAGAAATAAATCGATAAATATTATCTTGAATCAATCCACGACCCAGTGTATACGTATCTCTGTATTGATCACAACTCAAACTATATATATTTTGGAATCAACCTCAACCCTGTATAGCTAACTCCAACATTCACATATAGAGTTTCTATGGTTGTTCCGAAATATATATAGATGTGTCGACATGATAGGTCGAAACATTGTATACGTGTCTATGGTATCTCAAGATTACATAATATACAATACAAGTTGATTAAGTTATGGTTGGAATAGATTTGTTACCAATTTTCACGTAGCTAAAATGAGAAAAATTATCCAATCTTGTTTTACCCATAACTTCTTCATTTTAAATCCGTTTTGAGTGAATCAAATTGCTATGGTTTCATATTGAACTCTATTTTATGAATCTAAACAGAAAATTTATAGGTTTATAGTCGGAAAAATAAGTTACAAGTCATTTTTGTAAAGGTAGTCATTTCAGTCGAAAGAACGACGTCTAGATGACCATTTTAGAAAACATACTTCCACTTTGAGTTTAACCATAATTTTTGGATATAGTTTCATGTTAATAATAAAAATCATTTTCTCAGAATAACAAACTTTAAATCAAAGTTTATCATAGTTTTTAATTAACTAACCCAAAACAGCCCGCGGTGTTACTACGACGGCGTAAATCCGGTTTTACGGTGTTTTTCGTGTTTCCAGGTTTTAAATCATTAAGTTAGCATATCATATAGATATAGAACATGTGTTTAGTTAATTTTAAAAGTCAAGTTAGAAGGATTAACTTTTGTTTGCGAACAAGTTTAGAATTAACTAAACTATGTTCTAGTGATTACGAGTTTAAACCTTCGAATAAGATAGTTTTATATATATGAATCGAATGATGTTATGAACATCATTACTACCTCAAGTTTAGTAGGTAAACCTACTGGAAGTGACAAAAAATGATCTAGCTTCAAAGGATCTTGGATGGCTTGAAAGTTCTTGAAGTAGGATCATGACACAAAAACAAGTTCAAGTAAGATTTTTACTCGAATTAAGATAGTTTATAGTTATAGAAATTGAATCAAAGTTTGAATATGAATATTACCTTGAATAAGAAAGATAACCTACCGTATATAACAAAGGTTTCTTGATCTTAGATGATTACTTGGAATGGATTAGAAAGCTTGGAAGTAAATTAGTAAACTTGAAGGGATTTTTGAAGTGTTCTTGAAGTGTTCTTCCTATGATGATTATAGCTTGATTCTTGAAGTGATTTTTGATGAAGATGATGATTAACTACTAGAAAAATACGTTCATAATAGTGTGGGTATGTTGAGAGAGAATTAGAAAGAGAATTGGAAGTGAAATGGAGTGAATGATGAGTGGTAATTGGTGAGTGGTGAGTGGGGTTAAAAGGAGTTCTAGTTAGTTGACTAGCTCATGGTAGAAGTTAAAATTGATTAGTCATACATGACATAATCAAGAGTGGAATCCCATGCTAGTTCCTATTGATATATACCCATAGTAAGTATGTTTTGAAGCTGTGTATAATACGGGTAAAAATACGACTAGAATTCTTGATGAAAGAAAAGAATGGGAAAGTAACTGTAACCATTTTCGTTAAGTATGAGTGTTTTGATATATGTCTTGAAGTCTTCCAAAAGTATTTTAATACATCTAAATACACTAAATGTATATACATTTTAACTGAGTCGTTAAGTCATCGTTAGTCGTTACATGTAAGTGTTGTTTTGAAACCTTTAAGTTAACGATCTCAATTAATGTTGTTAACCCATTGTTTATTATATCTAATGAGATGTTAAATTATTATATTATCATGATATTATGATATATTAATATATCTTAATATGATATATATACATTTAAATGTCGTTACAATGATAATCGTTACATATATGTCTCATTTCGAAATCCTTAAGTTAGTAGTCTTGTTTATATGTATATAACTCATTGTTAATAAATTTATGGAGATACTTACTTATAATAATCTCATGTTAACCATATGTATATCCATATATATATCGTCATGTCATTTTTACAAGTTTTAACGTTCGTGAATCGCCGGTCAACTTGGGTGGTCAATTGTCTATATGAAACATATTTCAATTAATCAAGTCGTAACAAGTTTGATTGCTTAACATGTTGGAAACATTTAATCATGTAAATATCAATCTCAATTAATATATACAAACATGGAAAAGTTCAGGTCACTACACATGAAACTACTTTCTATGGTTGAACGATCGAAGCCGAATATGCCCCTTTTACTTGGTAACCTAAGAATTAGTAAAGCAGTCTACTAATTGACGCGAATCCTAAAGATAGATCTATTGGGCCCAACAAACCCCATCCATTGTAGCGGATGCTTTAGTACTTCGAGTTTTTATATCATGTCCGATGGATGTCCCAGAATGATGGGGATATTCTTATATGCATCCTGTTAATGTCGGTTACCAGGTGTTCACCGTATGAATGATTTTTATCTCTATGTATGGGATGTATTGAAATATGAAATCTTGTGGTCTATTATTATGATTTGATAATATATAGGTTAAACCTATAACTCACCAATATTTTTATTGACGTTTTAAGCATGTTTATTCTCAGGTGATTATTAAGAGCTTCCACTGTTGCATACTAAAATAAGGACAAGATTTGGAGTCCATGCTTGTATGATATTATGTAAAACTGCATTCAAGAAACTTATTTTTGATGTAATATATTCATATTGTAAACCATTATGTAATGGTCGTGTGTAAATGGTATATTTTAGATTATCATTATTTGATAATCTACGTAATGCTTTTTAAACCTTTATCGATAAAATAAAGGTTATGGTTGTTTTAAAAATGAATGCAGTCTTTGAAAAATGTATCATATAGAGGTCAAAACCTCGCGACGAAATCAATTAATATGGAACGTTTATAATCAATATGAACGGGACATTTCAGTTAGTGTATTCCGTTAGGATTCACTATAGTGTTGCAGTGCGCGATGTTGCACTACTCTTCGATTGAGGCCAAAAGAGCGTTGATTGGTAGGTTATGGCTGTGACGCGGTCCGCTAACTTCATCATGGGTGTAGTGTTATATCGGTATGGTATAACGTTATCGGGAAATGCGAGTACCGATGGGGAATGGGAGTACAATTCCTGTGTTGAGATTTGGGAAGTGGATCACGTGTGGATGCGGATTCACGGTGACGCGTGTAGTTCGGTCATCTTATGTGGAAGTTAGTCTCGTGTAGTTCGGATTCCCAATGACACGTGTGGATGCGGTCATTCTTTTGGGATAGTGATTCTCGTGTAGTTCAGATTCACTAGGGCGCGTGTAGTTCGGACAATCCCGATTGTTGTGCGGTGGAGGTAGTGAGTCGCGTGTGGTGCGAATTCACTAAGGCGCGTGTAATTTTTGGCCATCCTTCATGTTGTTGGATGTGTGATCTATTGGTTGTTTTATACGCCAATGGTGGGGTCGTAAGGACCATGTTGTGTGAACTTTTGGTTGTTTTATACGCCGATGGTGGGGTCGTAAGGACCACGTCGTGTGATTAGTGATGCGATAGCCGTGTTTCACTCACAAGTTGTTACGGATGTGACAATAGTCGATTTTGTACACCTTGGGATTAGCGTTGCCATAGTCGATTGGGCGCTATCGGTTTTAGCCGTTTGCTTATGGTGTTGCGGTAGTTGCGTATTGGTCGTAGTGTGCACTACAAGGGATGTTAAGTGGTAAGTGTTATCCGTAAGGATTCGCTTTTATTCGGTCTTCATCGGTTAGATGGTTGACGTTATTTTGGGATGTGTTTACTTTTAGCATTGTACTTGGTATGGAACGCTAAGGAGTTGATATCTCGGTACGAGATTGGTTGAGTTTCCCGATGTGAGGGATTGAGCAAGTGTTGATGCTCGGATTTGTGGATTTTAATATATCACGGGTGACGATTTAGTTGTTATGGGTAACTCTTTGAAAAGAATTACCTAGAGGAGTTGGAAGAATAGTGGCGGCCTCTCGTATTCTCCGTGATCATTATAAGTTTCGTATGTCATATGTGTTGCACGTCTCGAGAGGAGTGCATGTGTGTATTTAGTAATGGATTAATCTTCGAGTTAATGAGAAATGTGTTGGAAGTCGGATTACAACATTTATTTAAAACCATAGCGTGAAGGTTCGGATTGATTAAGTGATTAGGATCACGAAGACGTGATCAAAATAAGAGGAGGAGAGTTGTAACACCCCATTTTCCTCGTATAAGATATATAGGTGTATCGTGTATGTATGACTAGTGTATGAAGGATTCCAGGCGTGTTCGTGTGTTAAGGTTCTTTTACTCGAGAAAATGATCAGACCGCATTAAAGGTCGAGGCGCGGAGGAAAGGGTCGCGGCGCGACAAACCAAACAAATCAGAATCAGGAAACATGGTAAGGCAGGCAACAAATCACGTTAAATGTCACGGCGCGAGGATTGGGGCCACGGCGCGGCATTCTGGGCGGACTGGTACCAGGTTTTTGTAATTTTAAATGAGGTTCAAGGGCATTTTAAACATTTCATGTGTGAGCCAGATTTGAGATCTTAATCTCATCCATTCATTTCATTTCGTCATTTCTTTTTCCTTTTCTTTCTATTTTTCCTCTCAAACTTCAAAACCCCATTTGATTCAAAGGGATTTTTAGAAAGGAAGAAGCGGGATTCGATCGAAAGCGTATGAGACAAGTTTGTTCTCCTCGTTCTTAGCTACAAGATGATACTAGCGGTAAGCTCTAACTCCGAAATTCATTTTCGTGTTCTTCATCTAATTTAGGGCTTTTGATTGCATGTTTATACATGGAACCCCACTAGTTGTTAATGGAAGATAATAACTAGGATTCGGGTTTATTAGTGATGAAGGCGGGTTTTGGGTTGGTTGATGAGTTTAGCCTTGATTAGGGCTTTAAATTGAGTGTAAACACTATGATTAGTGATTATGGAAGTGTTGAAACTCATTTGGGTGTGTTTGGTTGACTAATTTTGAAATGGGTCAAAATTAGGGTTTAGGTGTTAAAATGGGCAAGATTGGTATTTAACACTTATGAATGGGTTTAATTGGTGTATTAGGACCATTGTCACTAGTGTTAGTGATAATTGGTTAGTTTGTGCACGTTTTGTGCTTGGAAGTGCAATTGGGTCGAAATTGCACTAGTTGTCAATTTGGGTTGGTTTGTAAGTCCACCCTAATTGTGTTATTGTATTTGTGATAATGGAATAGGTACATTCCATCGGCGAGTTGCGGATTATTCGGTGGCATTCATCAAGATGACAAGGTGAGTGTTAATATCCTATGTACATATGTATGTGTAGGATGGGTGCGGGTCGGGTGAAGTGATTCTCGGTTATAGAGCTCACTTCACATATAGGTGGATTTAATGGACTCGTGTATGGGTCCAATTGGCACGGTTGTGCATTTTGGTTGACCACGTTTGGCGAGGTGCACGTTTTGTGTGTACGTTATAACTTGTGATTGTGATGTGGACTATTTAACCCTAATGGCGAAGGGTTGATATTTAATCGTGTTGTGAATTGGATAACCCCAATGGCGAAGGGTCGATATTGAGAAGTTAGTCATGTGTGTATGCGGATTCACGATGACACGTGTAGTTCGGTCATATTATTAAGGTAGTGATCTCGTGTGGTTGCGGATTACTAAGGCTCGTGGAGTTCGTCCAACCTCGATGTTGTTGTGTTATTGAAGATAGTAGTCTCGTGTATTTGCGGATTTACTAAGACTCGTGTAGTTCGGCCAATCTTCATGTTGGTAATTGGTAGTCGGTTTCGGTATTGGGTTAAGGGGTTAACCTTGGATGTTCATATATTGTCGAATTGTTTGTGATGTAGCTAACCCTCCGGGTGTAGCTATTTGACGTTGTTCACATTGTCGTTGGGGTACTTATATTTGTTATATCTTTAGCTTGTTGCTTAATGATCGTACGGTATGCTTAGCTTAGCTTGCCTTTATGCTTGGATGCTCCGGTATGCGTTATTTGTTTATTATTGTTTGGCGTGTCCATTTTATGCATATATATATATATATATATATATATATATATATATATATATATATATATATATATATATATATATATATATATATATATTCTCACTCACTAAGCGTTAGCATACCCTCTCGTTGTTTACATTTTTATAGTTTTGCATGGAGGCGGTGGCTCGGGTAAGCATGGGGACTAGTGGATTTGCGTAGTTTGCTTTAGAAGATGTGCTTTTGGATCAATTAGGATTTGGGTAGCGTAGTCCCAAATCGCCATGCTCGTTTTTTGTGTAAACGGAACTAGTCGGGTCATAATGATTATAACCGGTTTACGATTTAACCAACGTATTATTGTATTAAGGAGTTTTAATTATTATTGTATGTCTTCAAGTTCGCTGAACTTACTTTAGTACTAAATACGTTTTGGAAATTGTGTATTGGGACCTAAAGTGTTATTTAACGTATATTAAAAGGAAAAAATTTTATGGTCTGGTTTAATAAGGGTTGGGTTGTTTCAATACATAAAATGAGACTACTAACTTAAGGGTTTCGAATCAATACAAACATGTAACAATTAACGACGAAATAACGACTTAATTAAAATGTATATATATGCATTGTATTAACATGTATTAATACACATTTTGTAAGACCCTAATATTTATTGTACGGAAGTGTAATTATGCTACATTGAATGCAAGAAGTAGTGTGTAATTAAACAAAGCTCGGATTCTGCCCAGACATGGGTGCTCGCCGCGCACACCCATGGGTGCGCGCCGCGCACTAGCCCAGCGACAGAATCCTGCTTTTTCTATTTTTGAGTTTAATGAGGGGCTTTTTGGTCTTTTCACTTGAGGCCGGATGTGAGGCCATATCAGCTGGTTGGATTCAGTTTTGGATCACATTTCACATCCATAAACACTCTCAAACTATTCTAGAGAGAGGGAGAATTCTAGTGAGAGAATTGGAGTTTTGGAGAAGAAGGAGCTTGATTTGATCTAAGTCTCGGGTTTTAAAGTTGTTCACCTCATTCCTAGCTACGTTTTGGTTGTTGTGGTAAGTTCTAACTCTGAATTTCATTGTTGATTTTGATATTCAAGTTAGGGTTTGAACTTAAATTGTTAAGAAACCCATTTAAACTCATGAAGTGGGTTTAGTGATGCTAGTAATCGGGTTTATTGTTAATGTTGGTGGATTATGGGTTAGTGAACAAATTGGTTATGATTAGGACTTATGATTGGGTTTAATCACGAGGTTTAGTGATTATGGTAGTGTTAGAACCCAGTTTGTGTGTTTGAAAGACTAATTTTGGAAATGAGTCAAAATTAGGGTTTATGGGCGATTTTGAGAACGATAAGTGTTTAACACTTGTGTTCGGGTTTAATTGGCATATTAGGACCATTGTCACTAGTGTTAGTGATTATTGGTTAGTTTGGGCGCGTTTTCTGCTCGGAAGTGCAATTGGGTCGAAATTGCACAAAGTGTCAATTGGGTTGGTTTGTAAGTCAACCCTAATTGTGTTGTTGTAATTGTGGTTATGGAATAGGTACTTTCCATTGACGAGTTGCGGATTACTCAGTTGCATTGATTCAAGGCGACAAGGTGAGTGTTAATATCCTATGTGCATATGTATGTGTAGGATGGGTACGGGTCGGGTGAAGTGGTTCAAGGTTATAGAGCTCACTTCACATATAGGTGGATTTGATGGACTTGTGTATAGGTCCAATTGGCACGGTTGTGCATTTTGGTTGACCACCTTTGGCGAGATGTACACTTGTGTGTACGTTATCACATGTATTGTGATGTGGATTTGGATAACCCCGATGTGGTGGATTTTATAATCCCGTGACCGTGGGTTTGGTGTTGGTGAAGTGAATCGTGTGTAGTTCGGATTCATGATGACGCGTGTAGTTCGGTCATCTTATCTAAAATGAATCTCGTGTAGTTCGGATTCATGGTGACTCGTGTAGTTCGGTCATCTTATTTAGGTAGTAATCTCGTGTGGTATTGGATTACTAAGGCTCGTGTAGTTCGGCCAACCTCGATGTTGTGAAGATAGTAATCTCGTGTGGTTTCGGATTACTAAGGCTCGTGTAGTTCGGCCAATCTTCATTATGGTGTTTTGGTATTTCGGTAATGGGTTAAGGGGTTAACCTTATTCGTTTATATATTGTTATATATATATTGTTGTATTGTCGTGATGTAGCTAACCCTCCGGGTGTAGCTTCTTGGCGTTGTTCACATCGTCGTTGGTGAACTTATGTTTGTCGACGCATTTTTAGCTTGTTGCTTAGTGATCGTACGGTATGCTTAGATTAGCTTGCCTTTATGCTTGGATGCTTCGGTATGCGGTATTTGATATTTGAGTGGCGTGTCCATTTTATGCATATATATGTATGTAGTATATTTTCACTCACTAAGCGTTAGCTTACCCTCTCGTTGTTTACATTTTTATAGATTTGCATGGATGCGGTGGCTCGGGTAAACGTGGGACTAGTGGACTTGCGTAGTTGCTTAGAAGACTTGCTTTTAGATTTGATTAGGATTGGGTAGCGTATCCCCAATCGCCATGCTCGGTCTTTATTTTGTGTTAAAAATCATGTAGTTGAAAACTTGTATTTTGTACGAAAGTCGTAAAACGGCCGATGTGGGCTCGGTCTCGTAAAACTCATTTTATTATTGGAATGTGTTAGTTTTAACTAATATAAAATGTTGTGAAAAGCGTTTGGTCTAAATGTGTCGGGAAGTCGAAGATCTTTTCGCGTAAAACGGAATTTTTAGACAGCGGGCTGCCAGGCCCTGTGCGCGCCGCGCACAGGTAGGAGTGCGGGTCGCGCACCCCATCTGGTCAGCCCAGTTTTAATTTTTTTTTTATTTCCGCGTTTTTGGTTGGTTAACGGGTTGGGTTGTTACAAGTGGTATCAGAGCATGGTCTAAGGGATTTAGGCGACTTGAGATAGGTGCCTAGACTTAGACTTTTGTGTGTGCTTATTTGTTGCGGGACTTGTAGGTGAACGGGTCGGAATGGGTTATAGTTAGTGCCTTGTTGTAGGTGGACTAACATTTATATTAGTAATGCGAATATTATTAATATGTTATTGTGTTGTGATAATAATTCTCGCGTGTGTTTATATCGCGTAGAATTTTGTTTGTGTTTGTTATATCATCGAGCGAGGCGGTCGTTGTACTAACGAGTTGATACGGTGTGTGTGCGTAATAAGGACTTGCAAACCTTATTACGGGTGCAAATCGTGTCAAACAAGTGATGTACGACGGATGTTGAGCAAGATGGGGTGGTGTTGTGCGTATGATTTTATACGTTCGTGGACTAATCGTTTTGCATTCATCAAGGCGACAAGAATGGCGACGCGAAACGAGATCGAGACGAATGATGAAGAGTTTAACGCTAGAGTTGCGGCCGCCGTTGCGGAGCAAATGGGTGCGTTTCGAAAAGAAATGCATAGGAAGTATTCCGAACTTCAATGTAGTGGTGAAATGGAGCATTGTCTTAAGAGATTCATGAGGACTAAACCCCCGATGTACGACGGAAAACCGGATCCTTTGGTAAGCACAACTTGGATCTTGGATGTCGAAGGGTGTTTTCGTACTATTGAATGCCGTCCTGAGAAGAGGACAAGACTCGCTACTAGTTTGTTGCGGGGTAGGGCAAGGGATTGGTTGGATGGTAAGATTGATCTTGTCGGTGGTGAACCGTTTATGGCGTTATCGTGGGACGGGTTTAAGAAGGAATTCTTCGAGGAGTTCCGGACTTCAGCCGATTTGTCGGAAATGCGTAATGAGTTGTGAAATTTGCAACAGGGTTCTATGGATTTGAATACTCTAAAGACGACCTTTATGGCAAAGGCTCGTTTTTGCCCGGAGTATTTGGGGAATGATAATTTGTTGATGCAAGATTTCTATCGAACCTTGAATGATGACTTGAAGAGTAAGATTAGCCGGGGTCACACGAAATCGTTTGCGGAATTATTCGCCATGGCTAGAGGTTTCGAGCCGTATACGCGATCAACGATTGGTGAACCTTCAAGTGAGAGAAGGGTTGTTTTGTATGGTGCTCCGAGTAAGAGGACTAAGGGTCCAAGTGTGAGCACGGGTGGTACACGGACGGGTATATCGGATGATAGTGCGTCTAGGTGTTACAATTGTGGCGTGAGGTGTCACAAGTCTTGGGAATGTTCGGTACCAAAGGGTGATGGCATGGTGTGCTTCCATTGCCAAGAAGAAGGACATCGTAAGTCGGAATGTCCCGAGTTAGCGGGGACGAATGCGGCAAGGAGACGTTAAGGTACGTTTCATTTTAATAAATATGTCCTTTGATTATTTATTAAGTGCCGTTGAGTTTGAGTTGGTTAAATGCATGGTGTTGTGCATGTTATTGATATGGGTGACGTTCCTAATGGAAGTACCCTATGGTGACGTTTGATTGTCGGACGAAGGGCGTAAGACTTGGTGCAACCAAGCATTCCTTAGTATTTGGGAAATGTTTCTACCAAGCCATGGAAATGGGTTTTGGTGTTCGGTTGTTAAGCGCCTGTTCGCTTTTATGAGGAAGTTGATGAACCATGAGGTTTGACGGGTAGGATGAAACCCTAGAGATCGAGTGTTTAAAGTCTCGATGTATGTTTATAAAGGAGTCTACGTGATGCGACATTAGGTACCTCTTTTATACCTACTAGCGTGGTGTTCGACTCCGATTATGTTGTGGTTACATTGTACTTAGGGTACCGAAGTGAAACCCTTAGAGGTACATGAGTGATCGGGTGAAATTTGACAAACTAAAGCAATTGGATGATTGCGAGGGTATGGTTCGTGTAATCGTGGTACACTTTTCATTCGAAGTGTATAAGGGTTGATTGAAACCTTTCGTGTGCTCAAGGTTGGAACAAGATGTGGTGATGGGTTGTGTGAGCCTAATTGTTGGTAAGGTCTACCTTTGGTAGCATGGTACGGTTGTACGAGTTGTGGATATGGAACGTAGTTCCAAGTGGGGGAGTTACATTTTCGCCCGAGGAAGTTTTAGTGTGAGATTTCGGATGATGTTTTGGTAGATTCGAAAATCTTGTCGAGACCTAGTTTTTGGTCGATTTGTGGTAGAGTACAATTATGGTTAAATTGTACTTATGATTTTAGATTTGTAAATTATCATCGAGGTGGTAAGATGGTAAATCTCGTTGAGAGATAATGGACGTGTTTGGCGAGCAAGGTGAAATCCCTCGGATAAGGGATGTGTGTGAGTCGTGTTCTCTTTTGGAGAATTATTGTTTGGTACCTATGTTTGATATAGGTGGTTCTTGATCGATTGTGTGAATGGTTAGTGGTATCCGTTAGGATTCACTATGGCGTAGCAGAGCGCGATGTTACGCTACTCGTCGTTCGAGGCCAAAAGGGCGTTGATTGATGAAGCATGACCTTCGGGGTCCGCTGACTTCATCATGGTATTGGTGATTGATGAAGCATGACCTTCAGGATCCGCTGACTTCATCATGAGCGAGGTGTTATATCGGTGAAGCATGACCTTCTGGGTCCGCTGACTTCATCCGGTGTTGATATTGGTGAAGCATGACCTTCGGGGTCCACTGACTTCATCATGGGATTATTGATTGGTGGAGCATGACCTTCGGGGTCCGCTGACTTCATCAAGGGAGTAGTGTTATGTCGGTATGGTGTAACATTATCGGGAAATGCGAGTACCGGTGGGAAATGCGAGTACCATTCCTGTGTGAGATTGTAGATCGCGTGTGTTTTCGGATTCACGATGACGCGTGTAGTTCGGTCATCTTATTGTTGAAGTGAATCTCGTGTAGTTCAGATTCACCAATGACTCGTGTGGTTTCGGTCATTTTATTGAGGAGTGAGTCTCGTGTAGTTCGGATTCATAAATGACTCGTGTAGTTCGGTCATTCCTCTGGGATAGTGACTCTCGTGTAGTTCGGATTCACTAAGGCGAGTGTGTTTTCGGCCAGCCTTCGTGTTGTGTGATCTGTCGGTTGTTTTATACACCGATGGTGGGATCGTAAGGACCATGATGTTTGATCTATTGGTTGTTTTATACACCGATGGTGGGGTCGTAAGGACCATGATGTTTGATCTATTGGTTGTTTGATACACCAATGGTGGGGTCGTAAGGACCATGTTGTGGGAACTTTCGGTTGTTTTATACGACGATGGTGGGGTCGTGAGGACCATGTTGTATGATTAGTGATGCGATAGCCGTGTTTCGCTCACATGTTGTCACGGGTGTGACAATAGTCGATTTGTACACTTTGGGATCTAGCGTTGCCATGATCGTTTTGGGGGCTATCGGTTTTAACTGTTTGATTATGATGTTACGGTAGTTGCGTATGGGTCGTATTGTGCACTACGAGGAATGTTTAGTGATTGGTGTCATCCGTAAGGATTCGTTTGGTTCGGTCTTCATCGTTTCGGGTTGTTGACCTTAGTTTGAGACTTGGTTGCTTTTAGCATTATACTCGATAAGGGTACGCTAGGAGATTGATATATCGATAAGAGATTTGTTAAGTTTTCCCGATGTGAGGGAATGAGTAAAGTTTTAGTGCTCGAATTGTGGATTTGATAAATCGAGGGTGACGATTTCGTTGCTAAAGATGATTCATTGGGAAGAATTGTCTAGGAAAGTCGGTTTAGGACTTATGTTGAGGACCGTGGAGTGTAGCTCCGTTTGGTTAAGTGACGAGGATCACGAGGACGTGATCGATTCTAAGTGGGGGAGAGTTGTAAGACCCTAATATTTATTGTACGGAAGTGTAATTATGCTACATTGAATGCAAGAAGTAGTGTGTAATTAAACAAAGCTCAGATTCTGCCCAGACATGGGTGCGCGCCGCGCACACCCACTAGCCCAGCGACAGAATCCTGCTTTTCTATTTTTGAGTTTAATGAGGGGCTTTTTGGTCTTTTCACTTGAGGCCGGATGTGAGGCCATATCAGCTGGTTGGATTCAGTTTTGGATCACATTTAACATCCATAAACACTCTCAACTATTCTAGAGAGAGGGAGAATTCTAGTGAGAGAATTAGAGTTTTGGAGAAGAAGGAGCTTGATTTGATCTAAGTCTCGGGTTTTAAAGTTGTTCACCTCGTTCCTAGCTATGTTTTGGTTATTGTGGTAAGTTCTAACTCTGAATTTCATTGTTGATTTTGATATTCAAGTTAGGGTTTGAACTTAAATTGTTAAGAAATCCATTTAAACTCATGAAGTGGGTTTAGTGATGCTAATAATCGGGTTTATTGTTATTGTTGGTGGATTATGGGTTGGTGAACAAATTGGTTATGATTAGGACTTATGATTGGGTTTAATCACTAGGTTTAGTGATTATGGAAGTGTTAGAACCCATTTTGTGTGTTTGAAAGACTAATTTTGGAAATGAGTCAAAATTAGGGTTTATGGGCGATTTTAGGAACGATAAGTGTTTAACACTTGTGTTCGGGTTTAATTGGCATATTAGGACCATTGTCACTAGTGTTAGTGATTATTGGTTAGTTTGGGCGCGTTTTGTGCTCGGAAGTGCAATTGGGTCGAAATTACACAAAGTATCAATTGGGTGGGTTTGTAAGTCAACCCTAATTGTGTTGTTGTAATTGTGGTTATGGAATAGGTACTTTCCATTGACGAGTTGTGGATTACTCGGTTGCATTCATTCAAGGCGACAAGATGAGTGTTAATATCCTATGTGTATATGTATGTGTAGGATGGGTGCGGGTCGGGTGAAGTGGTTCTCGGTTATAGAGCTCACTTCACATATAGGTGGATTTGATGGACTCGTGTATAGGTCCAATTGGCACGGTTGTGCGTTTTGGTTGACCACCTTTGGTGAGATGTACACTTGTGTGTACGTTATCACATGTATTGTGATGTGGATTTGGATAACCCCGATGTGGTGGATTTTATAATCCCGTGACCGTGGGTTTTGGTGTTGGTGAAGTGAATCGCGTGTAGTTCGGATTCACGATGACGCGTGTAGTTCGGTCATCTTATCTAAAATGAATCTCGTGTAGTTCGGATTCATGGTGACTCGTGTAGTTCGGTCATCTTATTGAGGTAGTAATCTCGTGTGGTTTCGGATTACTAAGGCTCGTGTAGTTCGGCCAACCTCGATGTTGTGAAGATAGTAATCTCGTGTGGTTTCGGATTACTAAGCCTCGTGTAGTTCGGCCAATCTTCATTGTGGTGTTTTGGTATTTCGGTAATGGGTTAAGGGGTTAACCTTATTCGTTTATATATTGTTGTATATATATTTTTGTATTGTCGTGATGTAGCTAACCCTCTGGGTGTAGCTTCTTGGTGTTGTTCACATCGTCGTTGGTGAACTTATGTTTGTCGATGCAGTTTTAGCTTGTTGCTTAGTGATCGTACGGTATGCTTAGATTAGCTTGCCTTTATGCTTGGATGCTTCGGTATGCGGTATTTGATATTTGTGTGGCGTGTCCATTTTATGCATATATATGTATGTAGTATATTTTCACTCACTAAGCGTTAGCTTACCCTCTCGTTGTTTACATTTTTATAGATTTGCATGGATGCGGTGGCTCGGGTAAGCGTGGGACTAGTGGACTTGCGTAGTTGCTTAGAAGACTTGCTTTTGGATTTGTTTAGGATTGGGTAGCGTATCCCCAATCGCCATGCTCGGTCTTTATTTTGTGTTAAAAATCATGTAGTTGAAAACTTGTATTTTGTACGAAAGTCGTAAAATGGCCGATGTGGGCCCGGTCTCGTAAAACTCATTTTATTATTGGAACGTGTTAGTTTTAACTAATATAAAATGTTGTGAAAAGCGTTTGGTCTAAATGTGTCGGGAAGTCGAAGATCTTTTCGCGTAAAACGGAATTTTTGGACAGCGGGCTGCCAGGCCCTGTGCGCGCCGCGCACAGGTGGGAGTGCGCGCCGCGCACCCCATCTGATCAGCCCAGTTTTAAATTTTGTTTTATTTCCGCATTTTTAGTTGGTTAACGGGTTGGGTTGTTACACATTTGAAAGACTTAAAGACATATATCGAAATATTTATACTTAACAAAGATAGTTATAATCGTATTCCCATTCGTTTTCATCAAGAATTTTACTCGTATTCATACAGCATTTTCACTCGTATAATACCCAGCTTCTATATGTATGTACTATTGGTATATACACTCAAATGATCAGCTCTTAGCAGCCCTCAATTAGTCAACAAACATGTGGAACTAACCATTAGACAACTAGCATGACTTATGAGGAAGAAAACAAAACAAAGAACTACTTTTAACCCCACTCACCATTCACTTCATTTCATTTCCAATTTCTTTCTAATTCTCTCTAAACACACACACACACACCCTCAAGAATGAAATTTCCAGTAAACTAATCATCATATTCATTAAAAACTACTTTAAGAATCAAGCTATAATCATCATAGGAAGAACACTTCAAGAACACTTCGAAAATCCTTTTTAGTTTGCTAGATTGCTTACAATCTTGAAAATCCATTTCAAGTGATCATCCAACCTCAACAAATCTTCATTTATATCAGTAGGTATTCTTTCTAAATCAAGGTAATAATTATATTTAAGCTTTGATTAAATTCTATAAACATAACTATCTTAAGTCAAGTAGTAATCTTACTTGAACTTATTCGTTCCATGATTCTACTTCAAGAACTTCCAAGCCATCAAAGATCCTTTGAAGCTCAAGATCATTTCTCATCATTTCTAGTAGGTTTACCTACTATACTTGAGGTAGTAATGATGTTCATAACATTGTTCGATTCATACTTATATAACTATCTTATTCGGAAAAAATAAATTGTAATCACTAGAACATAGTTTGGTTAATTCTAAACTTGTTCGCAAACAAAATTAATCCTTCTAACTTGACTTTAAAAAAAACTTCACACATGTACTATATCTATATGATATGCTAACATAAGGATTTAAAACTTGAAAACACGAAGAACACCTTAAAATTGGACATATGCCGTCATAGTAAAACCGGGGGCTGTTTCGGGTTGGATAATTAAAAACTATCTTAAACTTTGAATTTAAAGTTGGTTTTCTGAGAAAATGTTATTTCATATGAACATAATAATATATCTAAAAATGGTGGTTAAACTCAAAGTAGAAACATGTTTATTTCAAAATGGTCATCAAGGTGTCGTTCTTTCGACATATATGACTACTCTTTATAAATAGACTTGTAACCTGTAACTCCGACTATAAACCACCAATTTTTAAGTTTAGTTCTATAAATTAGAGTTTATTACAAAACCATAGCAATTTCATTCACTCAAAACCGATTTGTAACGAATAAGTTATGGGCAAAACAATATTGGTTAAAAAAGAGGCTAAAATGACTACGGGATTGTTTTTATAAAATCTATACTAACCATATCCTAGCTAACTTTTCTGTATTATACATGTATTTATACATGTCTTGACCATTTTCCTTGTACTATACTAGTCTTGGTTAATCCCAAGATAATATACAATACGTCGGATTAATCGTAAGACACATGTACACAATACGTCGAGATTACTTCAAAGACAATAGTTGTACAATGGGACGTGATTGAGTCTTAGACAATACGTCTTAATTATTCCAGGGTGATATTTTGGACTATATATATGGACTATTAACATTGGACTACTAACGTTGGACTGCTAACTTGACAACTTAAATCATCAACATGTAAATAAAAATATGATGTGAATATATTTCTATCATACTTTGATATATATGTATATAATTATTATAGGTTCGTGAATCGATCCGTGGCTAAGTCTGATTTTCGACGAATTGAAAATCTGTGAAAGTGAGTTTCATTACTCAGTTTATATATATATTTTTGGGCTGAGAATACATGCGCTGTTTTATAAACTGTTTTACGAAATGGACACAAGTACATACTTAAATCTACACTGAGTTTAAACCAAAAATCCCTTAGCTTTTGTAACTAGTAATTACCGGTTATAAGAACTGGTGCGCGCGAGCAGTTGTATATGAATCCATAGGGCTTGACATCCTCGTCCGTTCCAGGATAGTGCAGCGTGTTGCAACGTCGTCAAAAGGATGGGGGTTACATAATACCCAACAAAGCCGTAACAAGTCAAAAACCTTATTTCTCACCTCAACCACTGTCACGACCCGGAAAATTTCGACTAATTTTAAACCAAACTCTCGATACGATTTAATATTTTTGACACGATAAGCAAAGTCTGTAAGGTTGAGTCTCAAAAAGTTTGAACTGTTTCATATATTCAATTGACCTTCGACTAGTTCCGACGATTCACGAACAATTGTGTGTAAATAAATATGTATGTATATATATATATATATATATATATATATATATATATATATATATATATATATATATATATATATATATATATATATATATATATATATATATATATATATATATAGTCTAATTATGATTTTTGTTATTAATATGAATAATATTATTATTCTTACTAAAAATTATTATGTTATTATTATTACCATTATTTTTACCACTTTTATCATTATCCTTATTATTACTAGTATTATTTTGATATTATTATCATAAATATTATTATTATTTTTATTATTATTATTATTAGTATTTTTGTTTTTTTTATTAATAATTTCAACAGTATTTGTTTATTAGTATTAATATATGTATATTAATAACTAGAAATACATTAATCATATAATTACAAAATCTATTAAACATCATGATCCAACTTTATATTTTTTTTTTCCATTTTCTGTTTCCCGTCATTATCATCTTTATTTTTTTTGGTTGTTTCTCTTTGGCAAAGATTATGATGATTCTTAACTCATTATATATAACTAATCGATTAATTCGTATTCAGAAGAGACTCATTCAACTTCAATCATAAATTATCAATTATCATTTACAACTGTTTTTTTATCAAAGGAATTAAACAGAAAATATTAAGCTGAGCCATTTTATCCCTATTCTTGAGCTCAAAACCCATAACCCAATTTCGAATCAAATTTCAAAAAGTAATAATGCAAAGTGGTTAGGAATTGTTCATCCAAACTATCTGCAAAGTTTCAAATCCAAATTCTTTTTATCAAGTTTAAATTTGCGAGTCAAAGTTTAGAAGTCAAAAGTCAACCGATTGTTCTTCGTCAAAATTCGAACTTGTTTTGATGTTTTCAGTTAAATTGATGATTGAGATAGATTCTAGGAAGGATTTTAAACTTAATTCGTGTTATAACAATTGTCCAAAACAGTTCTGAAATCGAAAATCATTTTTTTTCCTTTAAAATCGTAAGCAGCAACAGTTCATGTTTCTTTATTTTTTTTTATTTTTTTTGTTAATCCAATTTATCACAATTAATGGTTTATGTGTTGGATATTTAATACAAAAATCGATTTGGTAACTAGCTGTTATGTTTGATTATTGCTTCTGTACGAACTAGTTGTAGGAGAAGGAAAAGAAACGGTTTTAATTACGGGATAAATAAAATTGATTTCTAAATTTAATCAGAAATGGAAGATCAGAGGAGTGGTTGGGTATGTTTGTGGGTTTACAAGAGGTCGCGGGTTCGAGCCTTGTTCGTGGCATTTTTTTTAAAAACAAGCTTTTAAGGTAGTATTCATTATTATAGTTATTATTATTATTAGTAATAATATTTTTATTATGATTATAATTATTGTTGTTATTAAGAATATTGTTATTATTGGTATTATTATTAGTATTATCATATTTACAAATAATATAATCATTATTATCATTATTATTATTATTAGTATTATTAGTATTATTACTATTATTATTAATGTTATCATTTTAGTATTATTATCATTATGATTATTATTATTATTATTATTATTATTATTATTATTATTATTATTATTATTATTATTATTATTATTATTATTATTATTATTATTATTATTATTATTATTATTATTATTATTATTATTATGAAAGTGATATAATTTATTATTATCTTCATAAATATTACCATTAGTATCATTCTATAATTTTTAGTATTTTCATAAATATCAATAAAAATATTATCAATATTATTATTAATATGATTACAATTATTAGTATTTTTATTATTAAAAACTATTATTATTATTATTATTATTATTATTATTATTATTATTATTATTATTATTATTATTATTATTATTATTATTATTATTATTATTATTATTATTATTATTATTATTATTATTATTATTATTATCATTTTTACTAGAATTATTATTTTGATATCACTAAAACTATTATTATTGTTGTTATCAGTATTATCTATATCATTATTATTAATAATATACGAAAATTAAAATTTTAATGAAGATTAAAGTTAAAAGCATAAAAATAAAGATTATATATATAAATATATATATAATACCCATAACCCAATTATATTAAAATATATATATATATATATATATATATATATATATATATATATATATATATATATATATATATATATATATATAATGAAAATATATATAATGAAACTTACTAATATATTGTATATATAAATTACCACACTAATAATAATAAATATTTGTTCGAATGCAAGTATATATGCTTTAATATATATATGAATGATATAGGTTCGTGAATCCGAGACCAACCCTGCATTGTTCCGTATCGTCGTATGAATATTTTTACTACAAAATATTGTATCGTGAGTTTCATTTGCTCCCGTTTTAATTGCTTTTGCAATATATATTTTTGGGCTGAGAATACATGCGCTGCTTTTATACATGTTTACGAAATAGACACAAGTACTTAAAATATATTCTACGTTGAGTTGTACCACCCTGCATATCTTCCCTAATAGCTTGGTAACTGATATTTACATGTTGGAAGAACATGTAAGCGCGAATCCTATTGATAGATCTATCGGGTTTGACCACCCCAACCGGGCTAGTCGCTCTAGTATCGTAAACGGTTGCATAGTACTTCGTTTTTGCTACACTTGCGAGTGTAGGTAGATTTCATAATAAAGGGAATATGCCACATTAATAATTAAGTATGGTTACCGAAGCGCTCAACATCTTATAGAATACTTTTATACACTTGCGAGTGTACATATATTTATAAACGGAAATCTTGTGGTCTATTAATATATTGAAATGATTGTTATGATAAACTTATGAACTCACCAACCTTTTGGTTGACACTTTTAAGCATGTTTATTCTCAGGTATGAAAGAAATCTTCCGCTGTGCCTTTACTCATATTACATGGAGTCGTTTATGGCATATTTAAGTCAGTATCTCGCAATGGAACCAAATGTTGAAGACTTCGTCCAGGAGGATTAGGAAGGGTCATCACAACCACTAAATCTGTTACCAGTGGAAATGCTCGATTGAGAAATTGTAATTCGAGGTTATTTTTCTCTGTTTGATATGAGGTAAACATGACTAGACCATAAACATAGCATGCTTCTTTAAATTGTATATTTGCAGCTTTTTCTAATGAATGAAGTCCTATATTGGGGTATATGGAGTCAAAATAAGCCCTCAACCCGTAGTGGAAAATTGCATTAGGGTTTCCAGATTACATAGCCATAACGAAAATATGGGCCAATTTAGGGTATCCCCAAGGTGAGATACACCACCTATCAAATGAAAGCCTTTTATAAACTAAGCCATGCTTGGAATGCCTTTCAAATGCTTTGCAAACTGACTTTGCTATAAATAATTGGGCTGATGAATCTTGACCAACTCTTGACAAGATTTCAACAATCATTTCTGGTGGTAGATCTTCTAAGATATTCGGCTGTCTATCCCTAACATCCATTTTTGTAATTAGTTTTAAACTATAAAAGAGACGAAAATTATGCTTAGATCTATAGAAGAAGACGATGGTAAATAACAAGCCATAACAAGCAATTTTCACATATAGCATAGAAACACAAGCACGCTATAATACATATATTACAAGGCATGATAAAAGTAATAACTGCTAACTTTTTAATCGGACTCAGTTGCTTCATCTTCCTCAGACTTAGTTCGTTTTGCTAATTTTTTACCAATACCCATACCACTCCTAATACGAGCAGTCCTTTTCACACCCTTTTCAGAAGGACCTAGTCTTATAGATGTTCCCGGTCGATAATCAAAGTTTAAGTGATACGGGTGTTTACGGTAAGAACGGTCAGGGGTATTCCTGATAACTAAAGGTCCATCGGGTTTGGGATCGGGTTTCTCTATTTTGACCGATGAAGATTTCCCCTTACTATTTTTCTTTCCTTTATTATATTATGTCGGTGTAATTTCTACTACTTCGTCGGAATCCTCGTCGGGATTCTCTTCCGGTTCCTCAGGAAATTGGGAATCTTTCCTTTATTTTTCTTCCTCGACGGAGACACTGTAGTGACCCGAACTTTTCCATGTTTATATATATATTAAATGAAATTGTTATTTACATAATTAAGTGTTTCCAACATGTTAAGCAATCAAACTTGTTAAGACTTGATTAATTGAAATAGATTTATATAGACAATTGACCACCCAAGTTGACCGGTGATTCACGAACGTTAAAACTTGTAAAAACTATACGATGACATATATATGGTTATATATATAGTTAACATGATTTTATTATAAGTATGTATCTCATTATTTATTTTAACAATGAGTTATATACATAAAAATGAGACTATTAATTTAAGAAACTCGAAAACGATATATATAACGATTATCGTTATAACAACGTCTTACTAGGTACATATGAATCATATTAAGATATTGATACACTTGGTTAATTATGTTAAATGATAAGTTAATATATTATTAAGTGTATTAACAATGAAATACATATGTAAAAATAAGACTACTAACTTAATGATTTCAAAATGAGACATATATGTAATGATTTTCGTTGTAACGGCATTTAACTGTATATATATCATACTAAGATATATTATATATCATAATATCATGATAATATAACAATTTAACATCTCATTTGTTATAATAAACAATGGGTTAACAACATTCAACAAGATCGTTAACCTAAAGGTTTCAAAACAACATTTACATGTAACGACTAACGATGACTTAACGACTCAGTTAAAATGTATATACATGTAGTGTTTTAATATGTATTCATACACTTTTTAAAGACTTCAAGACACTTATCAAAATACTTCTACTTAACAAAAATGCTTACAATTACATCCTCGTTCAGTTTCATCAACAATTCTACTCGTATGCACCCGTATTCGTACTCGTACAATACACAGCTTTTAGATGTATGTACTATTGGTATATACACTCCAATTATTAGCTCTTAGCAGCCCATGTGAGTCACCTAACACATGTGGGAACCATCATTTGGCAACTAGCATGAAATATCTCATAAAATTACAAAAATATGAGTAATCATTCATGACTTATTTACATGAAAACAAAATTACATATCCTTTATATCTAATCCATACACCAACGACCAAAAACACCTACAAAAACTTTCATTCTTCAATTTTATTCATCTAATTGATCTCTCTCAAGTTCTATCTTCAAGTTCTAAGTGGTCTTCATAAATTCCAAAAGTTCTAGTTTCATAAAATCAAGAATACTTCTAAGATTGCAAGTTTACTTCCAAGTTTTCTAAATCCATTCCAAGTAATCATCCAAGATCAAGAAACCTTTGTTACTTACAGTAGGTTATCTTTCTAATACAAGGTAATAATCATATTCAAACTTTAATTCAATTTCTATAACTATAACAATCTTATTTCCAGTGGAAATCTTACTTGAAATTGTTTTCGTGTCATGATTCTGCTTCAAGAACTTTCAAGCCATCCAAGGATCCTTTGAAGCTAGATCTATTTTTCTCATTTCCAGTAGGTTTATCCCAGGAACTTGAGGTAGTAATGATGTTCATAACATCATTCGATTCATACATATAAAGCTATCTTATTCGAAGGTTTAAACTTGTAATCACTAGAACATAGTTTAGTTAATTCTAAACTTGTTCGCAAATAAAAGTTAATCCTTCTAACTTGACTTTTAAAATTAACTAAACACATGTTCTATATCTATATGATATGCTAACTTAATGATTTAAAACATGGAAACACGAAAAACACCGTAAAACCGGATTAATCCGTCGTAGTAACACCGCTGGCTGTTTTGGGTTAGTTAATTAAAAACTATGATAAACTTTGATTTAAAAGTTGTTATTCTGGGAAAATGATTTTTATTATGAACATGAAACTATATCCAAAAATTATGGTTAAACTCAAAGTGGAAGTATGTTTTCTAAAATGGTCATCTAGACGTCGTTCTTTCGACTGAAATGACTACCTTTACAAAAATGACTTGTAACTTATTTTTTCGACTATAAACCTATACTTTTTCTGTTTAGATTCATAAAATAGAGTTCAATATGAAACCATAGCAATTTGATTCACTCAAAACGGATTTAAAATGAAGAAGTTATGGGTAAAACAAGATTGGATAATTTTTCTCATTTTAGCTACGTGAAAATTGGTAACAAATCTATTCCAACCATAACTTAATCAACTTGTATTGTATATTATGTAATCTTGAGATACCATAGACACCTATACAATGTTTTGACCTATCATGTCGACACATCTATATATATTTCGGAACAACCATAGACACTCTATATGTGAATGTTGGAGTTAGCTATACAAGGTTGAGGTTGATTCCAAAATATATATAGTTTGAGTTGTGATCAATACTGAGATACGTATACACTGGGTCGTGGATTGTTTCGAGATAATATTTATCGATTTATTTCTGTACATCTAACTGTGGACAACTAGTTGTAGGTTACTAACGAGGACAGCTGACTTAATAAACTTAAAACATCAAAATATATTAAAAGTGTTGTAAATATATTTTGAACACACTTTGATATATATGTATATATTGTTATAGGTTCGTGAATCAACCAGTGGCCAAGTCTTACTTCCCGGCGAAGTAAAAATCTGTGAAAGTGAGTTATAGTCCCACTTTTAAAATCTAATATTTTTGGGATGAGAATACATGCAGGTTTTATAAATGATTTACAAAATAGACACAAGTACATGAAACTACATTCTATGGTTAAATTATCGAAATCGAATATGCCCCTTTTTTTTAAGTCTGGTAATCTAAGAATTAGGGAACATACACCCTAATTGACGCGAATCCTAAAGATAGATCTATTGGGCCTAACAAACCCCATCCAAAGTACCGGATGCTTTAGTACTTCGAAATTTATATCATATCCGAAGGGTGTCCCGGAATGATGGGGATATTCTTATATATATGCATCTTGTTAATGTCGGTTACCAGGTGTTCACTATATGAATGATTTTTATCTCTATGTATGGGATGTGTATTGAAATATGAAATCTTGTGGTCTATTGTTACGATTTGATATATATAGGTTAAACCTATAACTCACCAACATTTTTGTTGACGTTTAAAGCATGTTTATTCTCAGGTGAATACTAAGAGCTTCTGCTGTTGCATACTAAAATAAGGACAAGATTTGGAGTCCATGTTTGTATGATATTGTGTAAAAACTGCATTCAAGAAACTGATTTCGATGTAACATATTTGTATTGTAAACCATTATGTAATGGTCGTGTGTAAACAGGATATTTTAGATTATCATTATTTAATAATCTACGTAAAGCTTTTTAAATCTTTATTTATGAAATAAAGGTTATGGTTTGTTTTAAAAATGAATGCAGTATTTGAAAAACGTCTCATATAGAGGTCAAAACCTCGCAACGAAATCAATTAATATGGAACGTTTTTAATCAATAAGAACAGGACATTTCAGTTGGTATCCGAGCGTTGGTCTTAGAGAACTAGAATTTTGCATTAGTGTGTCTTATCGAGTTTGTTAGGATGCATTAGTGAGTCTGGACTTCGACCGTGTTTACTTGAAAAATGATTGCTTAACAAATTTTGTTGGAAACTATATATTTTTAACATGTGAATATTATGTGATATATTAATCTCTTAACGCGTTTGATATTATGTGATAGATGTCTACCTCTAGAACAAGTCCCATTGACTCACCTAATAATAATGAAGAGTCAAATGTAAATTGGAATGATTCGTGGACTGATTCACAACTTCCCGAAGAGGAACCGGAAGAAGAGTCGGAACCGAAAGAAGAATCAGAATCGGAAGAGGAGGAACCGGAGGAGGAAATAGAACCGGTGGGGGAAATAATAAAACGGTTAAGTAAAAGAAAATCCTCAACCAACCGACCAAGGTTAATTATGGTCAATGGTGTTTCCGCCAAGGAAGCAAAATATTGGGAGGATTACCAATTCTCCGATGAATCGGATTCCGACGAGAATTCTGATGATGTTATAGAAATTACCCCAACTGAATTTAAAAAGGCAAAAGAAAATAATAAGGGAAAGGGCATAAAAATAGAGAAATCTAATTCCAACCCCGATGAACTTTATATGTATCGTCAACCCCCGAAGCCCTTAAGTTGTAACAATGACCCGGGAACCTCTAAACCACCAGGTTTTTCTAAACCAATGTGGAAAACGACAGCTCGTATTAGGGGAACATCATATATCCCTAGAAACTTGGCAAAACGAACCAAAACCGAAGAAGAAGAAACGAGCAAGTCGGAATAAGATAGTTGTATTCGTGTGGTGTAATATATGTAATATAGTGTGCTTATGCTTTATGATATATGTAAAAATTGCTTGTATTAATAAGTAATTTTTTATATGAATCTAACTCTTGTCTATTTTACAGTTTAAAAACAAAAAATGGATAGACAACCCAATATTTTAAGAGACCTACCCGGAGACATGATTGATGAAATCTTGTCTAGAGTCGGTCAGAATTCCTCGGCACAACTATTTAAGGCGAAATCAGTTTGTAAGACATTCGAAGAACGTTCCAAGAATGTCTTGGTTTATAAGAGACTTTCGTTTGAAAGATGGGGGATATCACATTGGGAAACCCATAAGTTACGATGTGTTTACTTTGATGCATATATTGCGGGGAACCCAAATGCTATTTTACGCAACGGGTTAAGAAATTATTTTGACTCAATGTATCCGAATATAGGACTTCATGATTTAGAAAAAGCGGCTAACATGCAACATAAAGAAGCATGCCATGCTTATGGGTTAGTAATATTCGCTTCTCACCAAAGTGAGAACAAGAACATCGGGCTACAACTATTAAACAAAACGTTCCCACAAGTAACGGAGTCGGTAATTGGGGTAAGAAATGAGGTTTTTAGATTGTTATGGGACTGTTGGACATTACGTAACCCTCGTCCCTTTGACGACGTTACAACATGCTGTCTTATCAACGGCCATAACGGTTATGTTCCACAAGACCAAGGATGGGAAGTAGTCCTAGTAAAACCAGAATCCATGACTTGTTTCTGGACGTATGAATTACGTGTCTTTATTGCCTTTGCTGAACGACTTGTGTACTAGCTAGAATTATCTTTACAACTATCTTGTATCAAAGTTATTGTGTGCTATATTTCATGCTTTATGTAAAATAAGCGGTATTGTAAGTTTGTAAAATATTGTATAAAAGTTTGAACGCGAAGTATTATTATAATCAGTTTTTCATATAGAATTGTAGTAGTTGAATTGTATATTAGCTACTAAGTATGAACTTAACGGGTAGGTACTACCCGAATTTAAACTTATAAAACGCTAATATGAAGAAAAAGCTTTTATAAATGAGTTCATATTATGCTAAGAAATACTATTAACTACTCTTAATATTCTGTATGATTAACTTGTTCCATTTGACTATTTTGAAGGAAATTGCACCGACTACTCGACACACCGTGAATATGAATGAAGAGGAATTCCGTACTTTTCTAGCTTCAAACATAGCCGCAGTACAGGCTGCGCTACATACCAACAATAACCTTGGATCTAGCAGTACAGGAAATCGTGTAAGATGCACCTACAAAGAATTCACTGCTTGCAAACCTTTGGAATTTGATGGAACCGAAGGACCGATCGGATTGAAACGGTGGACCGAGAAGGTCGAATCAGTGTTTTCCATAAGTAAGTGTACTGAAGAGGACAAAGTGAAGTACGCTACGCATACCTTCACAGGTTCTGCGTTAACATAGTGGAATACCTATCTAGAGCAAGTGGGACAAGATGATGCGTACGCACTACCGTGGTCAGCATTCAAGCACTTGATGAACGAGAAGTACCGTCCCAGAACCGAGGTCAATAAGCTCAAGACAGAACTTAGAGGGTTACGAAACCAAGGATTTGATATTACCACGTACGAAAGACGATTCACAGAATTGTACCTATTGTGTCCGGGAGCGTTCAAAGATGAGGAAGAGAATATCGACGCGTTTGTGAAAGGATTACCGGAAAGAATCCAAGAAGATATAAGTTCACATGAGCCCGCCTCCATACAACAGGCATGTAGAATGGCTCACAAACTAGTGAACCAGATTGAGAAAAGAATTAAAGAACAGACGGCTGAAGAGGCCAATGTGAAGCAAGTCAAAAGAAAGTGGGAGGAAAACGGTGATAAGAATCACCAATACAACAACAACAGCAATTACAATAATAATCGCAACAATTATCCCAACAATCGCAACATCAATCGCAACTACAACAAACGGCCCAACAACAACAACAACAATAACAACAACAATAACAACAACAACAGCAACTACAACAATCATCCCAACAACAATAACAACTGCAACAACAACAACAACAATCAGAAGCAGCTATGCCAAAGTTGTGAAAAGTATCACTCGGGGTTCTGCACCAAATTTTGCAACAAGTGTAAAAGAAATGGTCATAGCGCGGCGAAGTGTGAGGTCTACGGACCAGGGGTTAACAGAACGAAAGGAACAAATGGTGTCGGAACGAGTAATGGCGGAGCAAGTAGTGTCGGAGCAAGTTATGCCAATGTAGTTTGTTATAAATGTGGAAAACCGGGCCACATTATTAGAAATTGCCCGAACCAGGAGAACACGAATGGACAAGGCCGCGGAAGAGTTTTCAATATTAATGCGGCAGAGGCACAGGAAGACCCGGAGCTTGTTACGGGTACCTTTCTTATTGACAATAAATATGCTTACGTTTTATTTGATTCGGGTGCGGATAGAAGCTATATGAGTAGAGATTTTTGTGCTAAATTAAGTTGTCCATTGACGCCGTTGGATAGTAAATTTTTACTCGAATTAGCAAACGATAAATTAATTTCAGCAGATAATATATGCCGGAATTGAGAAATTAAACTGGGTAGTGAAATATTTAAGATTGATTTGATACTAGTAGAGTTAGGGAGTTTTGATGTAATAGTTGGCATGGACTGGCAGAAGAAGGTGAAAGCAGAGATCGTATGTTATAAAAATGCAATTCGCATTGTACGAGAAGAAGGAGAACCCTTAATGGTGTACGGAGAAAAGGGCAACATGAAGCTACATCTTATTAGTAATTTGAAGGCACAAAAACTAATAAGAAAAGATTGCTATGCTGTTCTAGCACACGACGAGAAAGTACAAACTGAAGAAAAGAGCATCAATGATGTTCCCGTCGCAAAAGAATTTCCCGATGTATTTCCGAAAGAATTACCGGGACTACCTCCACATCGATCTGTTGAATTTCAAATAGATCTTATACCAGGAGCTGCACCAATAGCTCGTGCTCCTTATAGACTCGCACCCAGCGAGATGAAAGAACTGCAAAGCCAACTGCAAGAACTATTAGAACGTGGTTTCATTCGACCAAGCACATCACCATGGGGAGCTCCTGTTTTGTTTGTCAAGAAGAAGGATGGTACATTTAGGTTGTGTATTGACTACAGAGAGTTGAACAAACTTACCATCAAAAACCGTTATCCACTGCCGAGAATTGACGACTTATTTGATCAACTACAAGGCTCATCGGTTTATTCGAAGATCAATTTACGTTCTGGATATCATCAAATGCGAGTAAAGGAGGATGATATTCCAAAAACTGCTTTTAGGACGCGTTATGGTCATTACGAGTTTATGGTTATGCCGTTTGGATTGACTAACGCACCAGCTGTGTTCATGGACCTTATGAACCGAGTGTGTGGGCCGTATCTTGACAAGTTTGTCATTGTTTTCATCGATGACATACTTATTTACTCAAAGAATGATCAAGAGCACGAAGAACATTTGAGAAAAGTGCTAGAAGTATTGAGGAAAGAAAAACTGTACGCTAAGTTTTCAAAGTGTGCATTAAGTTCAATTCCTCGGTCACATAGTGAACAAAGAAGGTATCCAGGTGGACCCAGCAAAGATCGAAACCGTTGAAAAGTGGGAAACCCCAAAAACTCTGAAGCATATACGTCAATTTTTAGGATTGGCTGGTTACTACAGAAGATTCATCCAAGATTTCTCCAAAATAGCAAAACCCTTGACTGCATTAACGCATAAAGGGAAGAAATTTGAATGGAAGGATGAACAAGAAAAGGCGTTTCAATTATTGAAGAAAAAGCTAACTACGGCACCTATATTATCATTGCCTAAAGGGAATGATGATTTTGTGATTTATTGTGACGCATCAAAGCAAGGTCTCGGTTGTGTATTAATGCAACGGACGAAGGTGATTGCTTATGCGTCTAGACAATTGAAGATTCACGAGCAAAATTATATGACGCATGATTTGGAATTAGGCGCGGTTGTTTTTGCATTAAAGACTTGGAGGCACTACTTATATGGGGTCAAAAGTATTATATATACCGATCACAAAAGTCTTCAACACATATTTAATCAGAAACAACTGAATATGAGGCAGCGTAGGTGGATTGAATTGTTGAATGATTACGACTTTGAGATTCGTTACCACCCGGGGAAGGCAAATGTGGTAGCCGACGCCTTGAGCAGAAAGGACAGAGAACCCATTCGAGTAAAATCTATGAATATAATGATTCACACTAACCTTACTACTCAAATAAAGGAGGCGTAACAAGGAGTTTTAAAAGAGGGAAATTTAAAGGATGAAATACCCAAAGGATCGGAGAAGCATCTTAATATTCGGGAAGACGGAACCCGGTATAGGGCTGAAAGAATTTGGGTACCAAAATTTGGAGATATGAGAGAAATGGTACTTAGAGAAGCTCATAAAACCAGATACTCAATACATCCTGGAACGGGGAAGATGTACAAGGATCTCAAGAAACATTTTTGGTGGTCGGGTATGAAAGCCGATGTTGCTAAATACGTAGGAGAATGTTTGACGTGTTCTAAGGTCAAAGTTGAGCATCAGAAACCATCAGGTCTACTTCAACAACCCGAAATCCCGGAATGGAAATGGGAAAATATTACCATGGATTTCATCACTAAATTGCCAAGGACTGCAAGTAGTTTTGATACTATTTGGGTAATAGTTGATCGTCTCACCAAATCAGCACACTTCCTGCCAATAAGAGAAGATGACAAGATGGAGAAGTTAGCACCACTGTATTTGAAGGAAGTCATCTCCAGACATGGAATACCAATCTCTATTATCTCTGATAGGGATGGCAGATTTATTTCAAGATTCTGGCAGACATTACAACAAGCATTAGGAACTCGTCTAGACATGAGTATTTCATATCATCCATAAACTGATGGGCAGATCGAAAGGACGATACAAACGCTTGAATACATGCTACGAGCATGTGTTATTGATTTCGGAAACAGTTGGGATCGACATCTACCGTTAGCAGAATTTTCCTACAACAACACCTACCATTCAAGCATTGAGATGGCACCGTTTGAAGCACTTTATGGTAGAAAGTGCAGGTCTCCGATTTGTTGGAGTGAAGTAGGGGATAGACAGATTACGGGTCCGGAGATAATACAAGAAACTACCGAGAAAATCATCCAAATTCAACAAAGATTGAAAACCGCCCAGAGTCGACAAAAGAGCTACGCGGACAGTAAAAGAAAAGATATAGAGTTTGAAATTGGAGAAATGGTCATGCTTAAGGTTTCACCTTGGAAAGGCGTTGTTCGATTTGGTAAATGGGGGAAACTAAATCCAAGGTACATTGGACCATTCAAGATTATAGATCGTGTCGGACCAGTAGCTTACCAACTGGAGCTACCTCAACAACTCGCGGCTGTACATAACACTTTCCACGTCTCAAATTTGAAGAAATGTTTTGCTAAAGAAGATCTCACTATTCCGTTGGAAGAAATCCAAATCAATGAAAAACTTCAATTCATTGAAGAACCCGTCGAAATAATGGATCGTGAGGTTAAGAGACTTAAACAAAACCAGATACCGATTGTTAAGGTTCGATGGAATGCTCGTAGAGGACTCGAGTTCACCTGGGAGCATGAAGATCAGATGAAGAAGAAATACCCGCATTTATTTCCAGAAGATACGTCAACACCTCCAACTGCTTAAAATTTCGGGACGAAATTTATTTAACGGGTAGGTACTGTAGTGACCCGAACTTTTCCATGTTTATATATATATTAAATGAAATTGTTATTTACATGATTAAGTGTTTCCAACATGTTAAGCAATCAAACTTGTTAAAACTTAATTAATTGAAATAGATTTCATATAGACAATTGACCACCCAAGTTGACCGGTGATTCACGAACGTTAAAACTTGTAAAAACTATATGATGACATATATATGGTTATATATATAGTTAACATGATTTTATTATAAGTATGTATCTCATTAGGTATTTTAACAATGAGTTATATACATAAAAATGAGACTATTAATTTAAGAAACTCGAAAACGATATATATAACGATTATCGTTATAACAACGTCTTACTAGGTACATATGAATCATATTAAGATATTGATACACTTGGTTAATTATGTTAAATGATAAGTAAATATATTATTAAGTGTATTAACAATGAAATACATATGTAAAAATAAGACTACTAACTTAATGATTTCGAAACGAGACATATATGTAACGATTATCGTTGTAACGGCATTTAACTGTATATATATCATACTAAGATATATTATATATCATAATATCATGATAATATAACAATTTAACATCTCATTTGCTATAATAAACAATGGGTTAACAACATTCAACAAGATCGTTAACCTAAAGGTTTCAAAACAACATTTACATGTAACGACTAACGATGACTTAACGACTCAGTTAAAATGTATATACATGTAGTGTTTTAATATGTATTCATACACTTTTGAAAGACTTAAAGACACTTATCAAAATACTTCTACTTAACAGAAATGCTTACAATTACATCCTCGTTCAGTTTCATCAACAATTCTACTCGTATGCACCCGTATTCGTACTCGTACAATACACAGCTTTTAGATGTATGTACAATTGGTATATACACTCCAATGATCAGCTCTTAGCAGCCCATTAGAGTCACCTAACACATGTGGGAACCATCATTTGGCAACTAGCATGAAATATCTCATAAAATTACAAAAATATGAGTAATCATTCATGACTTATTTACATGAAAACAAAATTACATATCCTTTATATCTAATCCATACACCAACGACCAAAAACACCTACAAACACTTTCATTCTTCAATTTTCTTCATCTAATTGATCTCTCTCAAGTTCTATCGTCAAGTTCTAAGTGTTCTTCATAAATTCCAAAAGTTCTAGTTTCATAAAATCAAGAATACTTCCAAGATTGCAAGTTTACTTCCAAGTTTTCTAAATCCATTCCAAGTAATCATCCAAGATCAATAAACCTTTGTTAATTACAGTAGGTTATCTTTCTAATACAAGGTAATAATCATATTCAAACTTTAATTCAATTTCTATAACTATAAAAATCTTATTTCGTGTGGAAATCTTACTTGAAATTGTTTTCGTGTCATGATTCTGCTTCAAGAACTTTCAAGCCATCCAAGGATCCTTTGAAGCTAGATCTATTTTTCTCATTTCTAGTAGGTTTATCCAAGGAACTTGAGGTAGTAATGATGTTCATAACATCATTCGATTCATACATATAAAGCTATCTTATTCGAAGGTTTAAACTTGTAATCACTAGAACATAATTTAGTTAATTCTAAACTTGTTCACAAATAAAAGTTAATCCTTCTAACTTGACTTTTAAAATCAACTAAACACATATTCTATATCTATATGATATGCTAACTTAATGATTTAAAACCTGGAAACACGAAAAACACCGTAAAACCGGATTTACGCCGTCGTAGTAACACCGCGGGCTGTTTTGGGTTAGTTAATTAAAAACTATGATAAACTTTGATTTAAAATTGTTATTCTGGGAAAATAATTTTTATAATGAATAAGAAGCTATATCCAAAAATTATGGTTAGACTCAAAGTGGAAGTATGTTTTCTAAAATGGTCATCTAGACGTCGTTCTTTCGACTGAAATGACTACCTTTACAAAAACGACTTGTAACTTATTTTTCCGACTATAAACCTATACTTTTTCTGTTTAGATTCATAAAATAGAGTTCAATATGAAACCATAGCAATTTGATTCACTCAAAACGGATTTAAAATGAAGAAGTTATGGGTAAAACAAGATTGGATAATTTTTCTCATTTTAGCTACGTGAAAATTGGTAACAAATCTATTCCAACCATAACTTAATCAACTTGTATTGTATATTATGTAATCTTGAGATACCATAGACACGTATACAATGTTTTGACCTATCATGTCGACACATCTATATATATTTCGGAACAACCATAGACACTCTATATGTGAATGTTGGAGTTAGCTATATAGGGTTGAGGTTGATTCCAAAATATATATAGTTTGAGTTATGATCAATACTGAGATACGTATACACTGGGTCGTGGATTGATTCAAGATAATATTTATCGATTTATTTCTGTACATCTAACTGTGGACAACTAGTTGTAGGTTACTAACGAGGATAGCTGACTTAAAAAACTTAAAACATCAAAATATATTAAAAGTGTTGTAAATATATTTTGAACATACTTTGATAAATATGTATATATTGTTATAGGTTCGTGAATCAACCAGTGGCCAAGTCTTACTTCCCGATGAAGTAAAAATCTGTGAAAGTGAGTTATAGTCCCACTTTTAAAATCTAATATTTTTGGGATGAGAATACATGCAGGTTTTATAAATGATTTACAAAATAGACACAAGTACGTGAAACTACATTCTATGGTTGAATTATCGAAATCGAATATGCCCCTTTTTATTAAGTCTGGTAATCTAAGAATTAGGGAACATACACCCTAATTGACGTGAATCCTAAAGATAGATCTATTGGGCCTAACAAACCCCATCCAAAGTACCGGATGCTTTAGTACTTCGAAATTTATATCATATCCGAAGGGTGTCCCGTAATGATGGGGATATTCTTATATATATGCATCTTGTTAATGTCGGTTACCAGGTGTTCACCATATGAATGATTTTTATCTCTATGTATGGGATGTGTATTGAAATATGAAATCTTGTGGTCTATTGTTACGATTTGATATATATAGGTTAAACCTATAACTCACCAACATTTTTGCTGATGTTTAAAGCATGTTTATTCTTAGGTGAATACTAAGAGCTTTCGCTGTTGCATACTAAAATAAGGACAAGATTTGAAGTCCATGTTTGTATGATATTGTGTAAAAACTGCATTCAAGAAACTATTTTCGATGTAACATATTTGTATTGTAAACCATTATGTAATGGTCGTGTGTAAACAGGATATTTTAGATTATCATTATTTGATAATCTACGTAAAGCTTTTTAAACCTTTATTTATGAAATAAAGGTTATGGTTTGTTTTAAAAATGAATGCAGTATTTGAAAAACGTCTCATATAGAGGTCAAAACCTCGCAACGAAATCAATTAATATGGAACGTTTTTAATCAATAAGAACGGGACATTTCAGACACCATCTACCAACTTTAACTTTGGTACATTGGTTGAAGATTTTGACTCAATATCTTAGTCGCTTGAGTGAATACTGTAATCGGAGTCGCTTGATAGCCTAACATGATCGGATGAAGTCATCTAACACATAATAGCAAGCATGTTAAGAGATTAATATATCACATAATATTTACATGTTACAAATATATAGTTTCCAATAAAAGTGTTAAGCAATCGTTTTTTTTTTAAAACAGACTCGGTCGAAGTCCAGACTCACTAATGCATCCTAACAAACTCGGTTAGACACACTAATGCAAATTTTTGGTTCTCTAAGACCAGCTCTCTGATACCAACTGAAATTCCCCGTTTATATCGATTATAAACGTTTCATATTAATTAGTTTCGTTGCGAGGTTTTGACCTCTATATGAGACGTTTTTTAAAGATTGCATTCGTTTTTAAAACAAACCATAACCTTTATTTGATAAAGGTTTAAATGACATAATATAGATTATCAATCAATGATAATCTACAAAAATACGTTACACAAGACCATTACAAAATGGCTAATAATATGTTACAATAAAAGTTATTTCAGAAAGCAATTTTAAACAATATTATACAAGCATGCCGACTCCAAATCTTGTTTTAATAGCATGCAACATCGGAAGTCTTTAATAATCATGATGTGCGGCGAGGGGTATATAAAAATAGATATAAAATATATATTAAAATGAATATATAATACTATTAAATACGCTACAATATACACAAGTTATTTATTTATTTATAGAATGGATATACCTAAACTTTGCTACACACTTATAGGTAGTGTACCTAATCTTAGAGTAGTGTAGTTTTAGTAAGTCCGGTTCGTTCCACAGGGAGCCTCTAGGTGTCTATAAAAACATAAGTTTATATATTTAATAATATAAGTTTCAATATATATGTAATATAGTTATTATTATTATAAAAGGGGGGGTTTTACCGTTTAACGACCGGTTTGTCAAATTTTTATATATTACGATAAAATAAATTGCGAGTAAATAAAATAGCGAGGAAATATGAAATAAAAATATTATGCTTATTTAAACTTCCGTAATCATGATGTTTGACGTTTTGATTTTAATTTATTACCCTGGGTTAATTGTCCTTTGTCCTAGTTTATTTGATACGTCTATCTGGTTTTTGTCCATAATAGTCCATCGGTCATAAATATAAAGTGCGAGTGTCCTCGTCAAATTACCCTTATACTCGAAGTCAAATATCCCAACTAATTAAGGATTTAAACTGTGACGCAGTTATCACTTCTGTCAAGAATTACACTAGTTATCACTGTATATAATCCACCCCTGTTTTAATTAGATATGAATATTAATTTACCCACTTGAACAGTTTGAATAATCAATTACCCGACCCGAATAATTAATTAAATGATTATAATAGACTCCGTATGAACGTCACTAAATAGGACAACCATAATCATTATTTAATTATTAGGTTAATTAAATTGAAAATAGATTCGACAGACTCCAATGAGTTGTCACTCGATTCGACAATACCCCCTTCTATTAATAGTCCATAGTCCAATGTCCATAAGTGTTGGTCTTTGTCCAAACATCAATTATGGTCCAAAGTTCAATAACCCGGTCTTAATATTTAGTATAACATCACGATTACTTCGACTCAAATAAGCATAATAATAACTAAGTTACGAGACATTAATTTAAAAAGGTTGAACATAACTTACAATGATTAAAAATCGCGTAGCGTTACATGAACAGAGTTTCGATTTACGAAACCTTAAAACATTTTTTACAATAACCTTATTATTAAAATTAACTTAACTTAAAATTATAAATATTAAACAGAGAGAAAGAAGAAGATTGAAAATAAATCAATCTTGGTCTCTGTATTCGGCCAGAAAATGTTCAATTTATAGACCTGGCCATCTTTCCTCTGCCATGCAATCGCATGGTTTTCTTGCCTCCAGGCCGTGTGATCGCATAGCCTCCTGAATTTAGATATTTTGAATTGCAAACGTGGGCTGCTAGATTATTTAATAATATAATATATATAATTATATATATTATATTATATTCTTGTACAAAGTTGGCTTGTACTTCCAGCTCCGTTGAGTAGTACGTTGTTACTCGGTTTCGGTCCCGGTTCCGGATTTTCGAACGTCTTTTCGTATGCTTAGATATCTTGTACTTTGCGTTCCGTGACTTATACTCTTATCATTATTTAGACGTTATTCATCAATAAACTGAACCACTTGGATTGTAACTTGTACTTTTGAGCTTTTTCGTCATTTGCGTCTTCAAATCGTCAATTCTGCCTTTTGTCTTCACCTTTATTATTTAAATGAATATCACTTGTAAATAGAACAATTACAACTAAAAGCTTGTCTTTCTGGAGGGATAATGCTATGAAATATATGTTCGTTTTTAGCATTATCAAATATTCCCACACTTGAGCGATGCTTGTTCTCAAGCAATATAAAACTTGAATCTTCACACTAATCACTTCTTTATTCTTCACACTTTATATATAAGTGATTTTGATACAGTGGTATGAACAATGATAGTAACATTGTGGTTTAAAGTCCCACATGACTATAAAAATTTAGATCCTTTAGGAAATAGGATCTTTATGAAAACATTTGATCTTTTGAAAATTCAAGCTAGATTTTACCCTAGAAAGGTTTTTCCGGAATAACCCTTCACCGGTGTTTGCAAAATTGTTTTCGTGATTTGTGGGTTTCAGATTTTAAAATTTTAGCTCAACACTTGCGGTTTTGTGTCACCCACTTGTTAACCTTGTATTAGGAAAGCACAAGTCCAGTCTACTTGTCCCGTATATTACCTTTTGGTAAACGACCGTCCGGTTTTAAAGGAAAATGATGAACAAGCAACTGTTAAGGCGATGTCTAATGACATGCATTTGATTATGGTCTAAAACATGTCGGATGCAGTTACTATCCTTTGTTGAAGAAATAGTAAAGACCATCCTATAGTTTTTCGGTCTGGCACAAGGTCCTGTCTTCGACTATGCTATGCACCCACCGTTCTTACGGTTTACACCCGATTTGGTTCAGGTGACCTAATGAATTCTGATGAATTCTCAGGATTTTATGTTCAATGGTAATGAACGCATTGAAAATAGGTTTTTCAGAAAACAAAATGGTTTTAGTTTTGATCAAAATATTTTCTCGTTCAAGCTCGTGTTTAGATATCATTGAATTCCATGAGTTTGAATTCTCAATCTTTAAGATCAATCTCAAGGATTGAATAATATTAGGCTTAAAAGCTAATTTTTAATCTTTAAGGAGATTATCCTTTCTGGGGGTCTGATTCATTAGTCTTATCCAGCTAATTTGCACGTCGCCCTCCCCATTTTACGAGACAGATCCTCTCATGGTTAGGATAAGTCTGACCACTTGGCGACCCTGTTTGATGCTGAGGTCCGTGGATTTCCTCCTGATTTTAGAGATGACTTTTCTAGATTTTTTATCAACCTACAGCTGGTCTAGACGACAACTTCTTGACCTAAATCAAGAAGCGCGTGTCTTTTTCAGAAGACTTTACTTCCTATAATGATGGAATTGATTCATCGTGTAGATTCATCTTTCTTTCATTTATATTAAAGTAAACAGGGTAAAACTGATTAATTTAGTCCAAAGCAAAAGTACCTGCAATAATCTGGTACAAAAATGTGTGATATATGTTTTAAATAACTTGGTAATTCTTACCGCACTTAGCTTTTTTTTATGTTTTTCTTTGCCTTTTTATTCTCCTCTATTTCATTTTAAATGAATTCTTGCATTTAAGGTTGTTTCTCAATTTATGTCCTTTTTGAGGTAACGATAATTTTGGTATTATCACCTAGTTTTATCGTTCATAAATATGTATAAACATGATTTTGAATTCATTTAACTTGAAAATTTTTAATGAAACTAAGTGTATTAATAAAATGTTTAAACCAAAAGAATTTAATCATCTCATGAAACTAAGAGTATTAATAAAATGTTTAAACTGAAAGAATTTAATCCCTTCCCACACTTAAGATATTGCAATGCCCTCATTTGCAAGAAATCAGTAACAATTTAAATTTGTGAGGGTGATTAGCGTAGAAAAATGATTAAAATTTTACCAAAGTTTCCAAACATATTGTTTGTTTGAATGATAAATGGTGCACATCATTTGGTCATTCTATCATTTGTTATATCACTTTTGTTTTTTGTCTTGTTGTTAAAATTAGTAGCTTTTGCTGAACTTAATGCCAGTCTTTGAAAATGCGCTGTTTTACCCTGTTGTGTACAATTGACAATATACATACAATACAAATATAAACATGCAATAATTTGAAATGGGACTTAGAATCCCACTTTCAAATTATAAATACAATATATGAACATAATAATAATAATAAAAGTTTTAAAAACTGCAAAATAGAAAATATTAATGTTTAAACAGAACATGAAAGAAAATGTTAGAAACATAGATAATAACCAATGGAACAAATGCTCAATCTGGATACGGGTTCCAGTTCATGTTTTCTTCTTTGTTCCATTGTTGGTGATACATGTCCTGGTAGGCTTGGTTCGGGTCATAAAGGTTGTAGGGTGGTCTCATATCGGGCTGAAATGGTGGATAGTATGCAGGTTTAGTTGGAACGTAGTTCTATGGTACCCAATATGATAGATGGCTCATAATTTGGTGCTGATGAACATCCCATCTATCATTCTATCGCTGCCTCGATTTCTCGTACTCATCTGCAGCTCTCCACTGTACATACTGATTATGCCGACTCTCGGCATTCATTTCCAACTCATCTATCCGCTGATATACATAATATAACTATCTCGTACAACTTCCCTAATATCAGATGCTTCCTCCATTTCCTCGTCTGAGCCCTTTTCTACTTGCGGCCTGCTACCCTGATAAGGCACTGCCCTATTCTGTCTCCGTGACAGTACCTATGCCCCCTGATATATCGCAAGACCTATAGGTTCAATTTGTTCCGCAACCTCAATCGATGGACGCCCTTGATACCTATTTACCCCCAAATAATCTCCTATTAGAGTAACAAATATACCACCCCCTATTATTCCGCCTTCCTGTATACCTTCTACAACCTTCGACAAATAATAACCAACGCAGTAGGGGATGTTGACAAAGCCTCTTGGGACTCTAATACACTTAAGGTAAAATAAATCATGTAACGTAATCTTTTCCTTATTTTTACCCCGTTGTGTAATAGAGTTCGCTAAAAACCTATGAATTACGCGAAGCTCTGCCTTATCAATATCTAAATAGGAGTGTTTTCCACCCCACTTAAACACATTAAATTTTGACATTCGCCTCCAAATGGCGTTAGCGTCAAAATTTCTATCTACCCTATCACCTTCATAAATCAAAGTTGTACAATCAGGTGATAATAAATCAGCAGGTGTGTAAATTAGTAAGGCCCTAGCCATCTCCAATAGGGATATCCTGTACATCCTACCTCCAAGCAAAAATCTAAGAAATGTTCTATCTTCTAACAAAGATACCTCAGTATTAATTACAATGGTGCTCATTAATTCAACCCACCACTCCTTATATACTGGCCTACGTATGGTAAAAAAACACTCCCAGTCATGAAACAAAGAGTTACCATACCTTTGGATCAGCAGATTCCTAACCGGGTCGGCTAGGTGAACCGTCTCTAAAGGCTCCCAATCTATTACCCTTGGCACTTCCACATTTTTCATGTAAAGCTTATGTTTGTTGCGTTGGTACCTCGGATAATCTATCCAGTATCGTTCAAATCTCAGATTGGGATGTAATTCCTCTTCATGAACAAATGGGTGAACTATTAATTCGTGCGGCTGAAACTTTCGGTAATCATTAGAGAATTTTGGGTGTGGCTCATGGTATGGCAAGTGTTGATCATAATGTTGATGTTCTTGTTGTTGCTCAGGTTGTGGCTCTGGTTGTAGTTCAGGTTGTGGTTCTGGCTGTGGTTCAGGACCTTGGAATTGTCCTGAAGATGATCCAGCGCCATCAGTATGAGTATTTCTCTGAAAAAACACATTAGACACAAAATTTTGTGCATCCAAGTAATGCATTAGTGTTGGCAAAATAACAAATTAAAACAATTACAATAACATGTTTAATCACAATTGAACCTATACATATTTTCATAAATTTAACATTTCTAGACTTTTTCAAATAATCATATATGAAAATGTATATAATGTTCATAAGCATTCATCTTCTAAAACATGTCAAAATAATCATTATAGCAATTTAAACGAGTTCCAAATGGCATTTATATCAAAATAACCTAGTTCATGCATTTTTGACTTAAAAAGTCAACAATCTTGCTCAAAAATCATGTTTAGAATCAAAGTTTGGATCATTTAACAACCTAAATATGTTACATTACTTAATTTAGCATGAATTCACAACAAAAATCGGCCATAACCCCTTTATATTAAAAATCCCCAAACTCAAGAACACTAACCCTAGATTTTTAAAAAAGTTGAAGTTTAAGGCTTTAAATCATGACAAATAGCATCAATATAGGCTATACAAGCATAATATATAAACAATTTAACTATAATTAAGCTAGAAATCATCAAAATTAAATTAGGTAAAAATTGCTCATAATCACTAAAACTGAGAATTTAAAGAGTTTAGGGGTGAAATCTTTACCTTTTTCTTCCCAAATCCAAGGAAAGGCATGTTTGTAGCGGATTCTAGCAACAAATTTGGTGAAATTTGGTGAAAAATTCGTGATTTTTGAGAGTATTTGTGTGTGTGTTCGTGTTTGATGAAATGAAAATGGGACAGCGAGCAGAGAGCTCGAGCTTTTTGTTTCTGCCCAGATTTTGGTCCCCATGCGATCGCATGGGGTACCAGTGTAAATCCCATGCGATCGCACGGGTCCTGGTAATTTTTTTTTATTTATAAAACCTATAACTTATAAAATAAATAAATAAATAATTTTAAATTTTTGTTTTCCTTGGTATTTTAGAGTGAGGTCATTTCGGTACGTTCACCTAGTTCGTCCCTCGACAAAATTTTAAAATTTGTCATTTTTAAAGCGATTGTTTTAAAAGCAAATATTTTTGGATTTTTTTAATGTTTTTATAATACTTTGAATCAATAAGATTAAAAATAATGATAACAAAATTTTTTGCCCCTCCCTCGGGTAAAGCAATTTCGGTTCAAGACCTAGTGTTTAACTCACGACGAATTTTAGAAATCATTTTTTTAACTTAATAAAATAAAGTAAATTTTACTTTTAAATTCACACAAAACTTAAATTTAAAATGCAAATTAACAAAATTTAAATTTAAACATAAAGATAATTTAATTAAATATTAATTTTATAAATTTATATTAATTTATTTTTAAAATAATATAGTAATATATTAAATTTAAAAACAAGGAAAAATAAATAAAAATAGAAATAAAAATCTTTTTGGTCTTTTATCCCACTTTAATCAATCAAATATTAACAAAAATATACGTCCCTCTTTTTGGGTAAAGTAATTTCGGCTATATTACCTAGTTTTACTCCTGACGAATTTTTGAAATATTTTGAGTTGATTGATTAAAGATATTTATACCTTATGAATAAACGGTAAATTTCACAGTGATGGATTATATTTTTGTCTTGATATCAGTAATTTCAATTTATTATACCTATTTTTAATGAATATCAATTTAATGCTTTATAGCGATAATTTAGCGTTTAAAAACAAAAGGTTAGAAGCATAAAATAAATAAAAACTTACCTTTGAAGCTTATTAAACCATGGCTGATATCATATGCATGCTTCATCTTGTAAAACCTAAAAACAAAAAATTCCGAATGGGGGGAGAGGACTAGTTCTTTAGGGGCTGCTAGTAGAAAAGACCAATCGGATTCCATTCTCGGAAACTACACGAAAACAGAATATCTAACTTTGGATAGCATGAAATTATCTTTAAAACTTTTGAATCTCCCCACACTTAGTTAGCTGTGGTGTCGAAATTGTGATTAACTTCATCATCAACTTCCATCGGACCATCATCAACTTGCATATCTGTAATTTTTTCTTTAAGCCATTGGTCGGTTTCTTTTGTAATTTTCACAAAATCAACTAATTTCTCTTTTTCTTTTGATGACAGATTGGATACTAATCAGTTACATAACTTAAAGTTCCCCTTACTCCTAGCATCGTGAACTCGTTTATAAAGGTTTTTCATTGAACTGTTAATAACGAGGTCATCTAATTTCGTATCAATAATGGGGTTCTTTGTTATCTGGTCATCATTAGGTGTTACTTCATCTTCCCCACACTTAGGCGTTTTAACATTGTTAAGCACTACCGTTGGAGTTATTGGTTCAACGGTTTTGGTTGGTGGAGATTTAGATTTTCAACTCACAAAGGTTATCGATTTTTCACCATCATTAAGTGTCATTCTACCTTCTCTTACATCAATTAACACCTTGGTGGAGGCTAAGAATGGTCGACCTAAAAGTAGAGGAAAGTTTGAGTCCTCTTCTATGTCTATGAAAACAAATTCGACTAGAAAGGTTAAATTACCTACTTGAATGGGTAGGTTGTCAGCAATTCCAACTGGGTGTCTATTGGTTTGGTCAAAGAATCGAACACTCATTTTTGTTGGACTTAACCCACCTACACCTAATCTCTTAAATACTGAAAGAGGCATAATATTCATGCTTGCACCTAGATCTGCTAGTGCATTATACATGACACAATCACTAAGTAAACAAGGAACAATAAATTCACCCGGATCACCCGAATTGGGTGAAAATTCCGGTGGAATAGTATTAAATGGTTCTAATTTTACGGCTTTAGTTTCTTGTTCTTGCTTATTCTTCCTCTTCCTTTTCGAGGTATCACCAATACAAACTTTATTACCTATTTCTTGCTCATATTCAACTTTTATTGTGAAAGGACCCGTCCTAATCCATCCGGACGAAGTCCATATCGATTATAAACGAATCACAACAGTTGATTACATCGCGAGGTACTTGACCTCTATATGATACATTTTACAAACATTGCATTCATTTTTGAAAAGACAATATTTCATTACATCGAAAATGGACGGCATGCATACCATTTTATAATATCTAACTATAATTAACTTAATAATAATCTTGATGAACTCAACGACTCGAATGCAACGTCCTTTGAAATATGTCATAAATGACTCCAAGTAATATCTTTAAAATGAGCAATTGCACAGCGGAAGATTTCTTTCATACCTGAGAATAAACATGCTTTCAAGTGTCAACCAAAAGGTTGGTGAGTTCATTAGTTTAACATAAATAATCATCTCATAATTTTAATAGACCACAAGATTTCATATTTCCATTTCTCATAAACATACGTCCCATGCATAGAGACAAAAATATCATTCATATGGATTGAACACCTGGTAATCGACATTCAAAATATGTATATAAGAATATCCCCATCATTCCGGGATCCTCCTTCGGACATGATATAAATTTCGAAGTACTAAAGCATCCAGTACTTTGGATGAGGCTTGTTGAGCCCGATAGATCTATCTTTAGAGTTCGCGTCAATTAGGGTGTCCGTTCCCTAATTCTTAGATTACCAGACTTAATAAAAAGGGGCATATTAGATTTAATAATCCAACCATAGAATGTAGTTTCGATCTCTTGTGTCTATTTGGTAAAAGCATTTATAAAAGCAGCGCATGTATTCTCAGTCCCAAAAATATATATTGCAAAAGCATTTAAAAAGGGATTAATGAAACTCACCTAATGTATATTTTGTAGTAAAAATACATATGACGACATTGAACAAGAATAGGGTTGGCCTCGGATTCACGAACCTATATCATTTGTATATTTATATTAAAACATGTAATCGTAGCAGAATAAATTTATTTATTGTATCTTTAATTTATATATATTATGTATGTTTAATTTGTGTATATATTCATAATAGTTAATATTTACATAGTTTGTTAATATCTATTTTTATATACATACATGTCTAATGTTATATTTAAAAATCGATAGTTTGTTATTTGTAAGTATTTATATAATTTATATTAGTAGGTTTGATAAATATAGTTAAGTTTGTGTTAAATATATATTTATACAAATAGCTTTCGCTTGAGAATTTAATAATTATGATAATATTAATATTAGTACTAATAATATTGATATTATATAATAATAATAATAATGATAGTGATGATAATAATGTTAATAAAAATAACGATATTAATAATGATAGTAATACTAAGCTTTATAACAATGGCAACGATATTTACGATGATTGTAGTAATTCTTTTAAATCATAAATCAATTAAAATATTAATCATTTCCATAATAACATTTATACTCGATTTTTATATTCATAAGTTTAACAATATTATTAAAACTTTTATAATCATGGTCATAGTAATCATAATTTTCGTATTTAGTTTCTAAACTAATGTTTGTAGTTTCTTATAACTTATTTTATAGCCAACTCATAACTTTTACATGAATTCTTATAATCATTTCCTAAAATCTCTATTATGTCATCTTTTATTCTATACTAATGTTATCAACATGTTAAATATCCTTTTAGTTATAATGATGCTAGCAATACTAATAAAATTATAATAATACCAATAATAATCATTTTGGTATTGATAATACTAGTAAAAAAAAATGATAATATCCTAAGTTATGTTAATAATAATAATAATTAATAATACAAACCTTTAGTAACCCTTATAATATATGTATCTAAGATATTCATAATAATAATTACTATAATACTAATAATAATAATAATAATCATAGTGATAACAATATTAATAAACATAATAATAATGATATTAAATTATACCTTAATAGCACTAAAAAGAAGGGGACTGTCCAGGACGGGACTCGAACCCTCGACCTTCCGTTCACGCACCAACACTCTAGACCGTTGGGATGTTGCCCATTTTCTCAAATAAACTCCTATCTAATTTCCTTTAACCCTCACCTGCTGTTACCCTTCTTCTTCCTCTAACTTCCAATCAACAGAGACCCATATCCATTTAATTGTTAAACTTATTTAGGTTATTCCTTAATATTATAATTAATTATTGTTACTTGTTGTATTTATAAAAAATGATAAAGAAAGAAAAAAAACAAAAAAAAAACAGAAAGCAACCTGCTGTTCGACGAGTAGGATAGAAAAAAAATTTGATTTTTAAGTTTAAGTTCATTTTATAAAAATATTATAACATAAATTAGGTTTCAATTGCTTCATATAAACACTAGAAATTATCAATTTAACTTCATTTGAAACAGATGATTCAAATTTGATTATGGAAAAATCTTTGACATTTTGAATTATAATCTTTGACTCGAAAATTCTAACTCAATAAAACGAATTGGAACTTCAAATTTTGCAGAAAGTTTGTGTGACTGATTCTTAACAATACTGCATTAATAGATTTTTAAAATTCATTCTAATTTAAATAAATGATTATCACTGTCAAGAACATAATAAACTTGAAATTAAATTTTAAGTTTTTGAATGTTTTAGATAATAATTATAGCATGAATTATGCTCTAAATCATTCTTAGAAACTATTTGAATCATCAATTAAACTTAAAACATGAAAACAAATTCGAATTTTTACCTTGAACAATTTGGTTGACTTTTTGAAAGTAATCTTTGACTCAACAATTCGTAATCAATATTAGGAATTGAGATTTGAAACTTTGCAGATAGATTCAAAAGAGGTTTTCTAACCTTTCTGTATTTTTAGATTTTACTAATTGGTTTGAAATCGAAGTATGAAGAAATTTGTCAAGAACAGAGATTATCTGGGTATCTTTCTGTTCTTGTTTTATATAAATTTTTCTTTTATAAATCATAGTTGTAAATAATGATGTAATTGATAATGAAATTGGAGAGTAGAATGATTGTGATCCAGTTTTGAAACAATTATTATCGATGCAGAGATTATACTCTTGGTACAGAAATATAAATAAATAAATATAGAGAAGAAGATTTATAACTGAATTTGGATTTATCTTGATGTTTGGATTCTGATTCGTACAATGGTTTAGATAGATAAACAAATCATCAACAGGAAGACAACGATTGATAACAATTTTGATTTCCTAATCTATGTATATGGTTTTTCCTTTTACATAATTAATATTAATAAATAATGAATTTAATAATTAGTACTTGTAATTATATTAATTATAATCAAACATACTAATAAAATAATAAACTTATATATATAACAAAAATATAACAGTTTGTATTAGTTTCTAATAATAATTATACCCAATTTATAATAATAATAATAATATCAATATTTCTAATAATTAATAATAAATAGTTAAATGATTTAATAATAACACCAATAATATAAATAATAATTTTATTAATAATAATAATAAATAATAATAATACTGACAATAATAATGATCAATGATAATGTTCATGGTAATATTGATAATAGCATTGATAATGTTGTTAATAAAATTACTAATACAAATGGTAACAATAAAAAAAATGATAATATTGTTAATTAACATTAATGCCAATAATAATCATATTAATACTAATAATAATAATGTACCCAGTTACATATAACAACTTTTACTAATAATAATAATAATAATAATAATAATACAGATATTAATATCATTATTAACATTAGTAATAATAATGAAGGTAATAATAATAATATTGATATATTATTTATATTTAACCTTGTAATTTCAAATAATATATTATCTTTACATTTTATTACTTCTTTAATACTTATTCTATGAAATTACATAATTGAATATTTAATATTTATATATATATTATATATATATATATAAATATATATATATATATATATATATATATATATATATATATATATATATATATATATATATATATATATATATATATATATATATATATATATATATATATATATATATATATATATATATATATATATATATATATATATATTTATTTTGTATACATATTACAACATACATGTTATATTAATCGTGTAAAGAATTCACATATATAATTATATATATTTATTTTAATAACATTTTGATTACTTTATATATCACTCTACATATTTAATTCGAATTATTAAATAGTATTATATTAATTTAACACTTATATTTTTATTTACATATATGTATTTATTTACTTATTTATTTACATGCAATTGTTCGTGAATCGTCGGCATAGACAAAGGTCGAATGGTTTCATGAAACAAATTCAAAAATTCTGAAATTAAACATAACAAACTTTGCTTATCGTGTCGAGATCATATAAAGATCAAGTTTGAATTTGGTCAGAAATTACCGGGTCGTCACAGTACCTACCCGTTAAAGAAATTTCGTCCCAAAATTTGAGTGAGGTGGTCATGGTTAACAATAAATGTGTTTTCAAATCACATACGAGCTGAGATTTAGAGTTTCATCAACACTGATAAATATAGATAAAACAATTCGATTATTCGAAGAGTACGAGTGAAGCTATCACGAAAGAGTGAAATAAAGTTTCGTCTTAACTTTTGACGTCGTCTTGATTGAATTCCGGAATTCAAGGGATTTTAAGAAAATTTTTGAAATCTAAAAGATTTGATTCTTCAGCGAATAAGGGAATTAAGATCTCTATAATTAAATGCGGTGATCTGCCTCGATTACTCTGTCTGATATTTCCATTACAAATCTACCTTTTTCGTTCCATTAGTTTCCACCACTTCTATACCTTCTTTCTCTGTTCATTTATCCAAAAGATTATAATAATGCTTAATCCGGTTCTAATCCTTGTTCCTATTCTGACTATTGCAATGATCGTTCTTCTTTTCCTACTCCCACCGGAAGAATCTGTTTATTTCTACTATGCTCTAGGGGTTATTGCATTTATAATCCTCCCATGTCTTTATATTTCCATACGTACTGATATCCACGGTTTCTAATTTTTGGTGTTGTCATTGGGTTTTATATTTCCTCTTATATTTTGGATTTCTTTACCTTGTTGTTATCCTCTCGACCTCTAGTAAAGTGAGCAACGGTCCAGAATTCATAGATATGAAATTTGGAATGATCATAGTTAATGTTTTAAGAAGAAAATTGTAATGGTACGATCTTGACTTCTCAAGTTACCAGAATATCACGGAAAAGATAGAACTATCAAGAAAAATATTTTCTTGATATGTTTATATATCAGATAAGATGTAAGAATCGTGTAACATGGTACATGATGACGTTATAATCTGTGAATCATCATGTCCCATTTAGAAACTCAGCATGACTTACTGTAATATAATCACGTTGATCAAGTGTCATTATATTATACTAACTAATGCATCAGTTCCCAACACTACTTCAAAACATTCGTATTTTAAACTCGAAAGTTTACAGAATATAGAAACTAACAGTTTCTATATGATGTAACACTGATAGCATGAAGAGATTAATGATTTCAGATATGATTAGTTATGAAAATATCTTCAGAAATATGGAGGATATTTATAATGAAAGATATGACGATATCTTGGAATTTCTAATATCGATGGATGATGAGGAAGATTTATCCGTAAAGGTTTAGATTTCGGAAGCAAGGTATTCGCTAAAGGTTTCATCAGAAACAGAATTATTTGGATTCTTTGAAGTCAAACTTATTCTTTGCGATTTGTCCACTGCGTTCTTCATAGTTTCGCATAATCTGCTTTTCGGTACTAAATGTTCTATTAAATGTGTAACGACCCGGATTTTTCCGATCGTTTTACACTTATAAGATTAATATTTACATAAATTAAACCTTACCAACATGATAAGCAATCTAAATTGTTGAGACTTATGTTTTTGAAAAGAGTTTTACACAACGTTTGACCGTCCAATTTGACCGATGATATCACGAACTATATAACATACGATAATTATACGTTTGTGTATATATATGTATTTTTATATATTTAACATGATCTAAGAATGTTTTAACATCTCATTGTGTACTAATAACAATGAGTTATAAGTATATTTTGAGACTACTAACTTAAGTTTTCAAAACGATAACTATATGTGACGTTCTTCGACTTAAATACTTAAAACTTATAATGCTTATACAAGTATCGTATAGATATGTATTTTATCACTTTTAAAGGATTTATATACATAAAACAATGTAAGTATATTTACAAAAGATAGCTATATTTGAATCCTCGTTCCATTTTCTCAAGATTTTTATACGTATATCTAGGGTATATGTACCCGTATCATACCCAGCTTCTATACATATTTACTATTGGTATATACACATCACAATCACTTTATTAGCAGCCATGAGTCAGCCAATTTTGGATCTTAGCATGCATGATTAATCAATTTGGCATATTACAAGACTTTTGCACAATATTACAAATTTATACATCTTTTCACCACCATTTATACTCCATTCCATTTTCATTTTTACTACACATTTTCTCTAACCAAAAACATACTCTTAGGAACCTTAAGTGTTTTTCACAATCTCAGCAAATAACCATGAAGATCTAGCTTCAAAAATAACCCTTAATCATCATAAGAAAATCCATTCAAGAACACTTCAAAAATCCTTCCAAGTAAACAAGTTTACTTCCAACCTTTCAATCCAACTCCACCACTCTTTTGATTCTAGGATTTTTCTCATCTCTTACAGTAACTTTGTCTAAGTAACTTGAGGTAGTAACCTTATTCATAATCTTATTCAATTCATATTCATATAGCTATCTTATTTTGTGGTATAAAATTTTAACAACAAGAACATAGTTTGAATGATTTCAAACTTGTTCGCAAACTAAATAGATCCTTCTAACTTGACTTTTAAAACACTTCAAGACCTGTAATATATCATAATGATATGCTAACTTAACAAGATATAACTTGGTTTTACAAAGAACACCTTAAAAACTGAATCTACGTCGTCGAAGTGCAACCGGGGGCTGTTTTGGGTTGGATAATTAAAAACCATTTTAAGCTTTGAATTGGAAGTTCATATTCTGGAAAAATGATATTTCTTATGAATATGTTAACACCTAAAAATTTCATGGTTTAACTCAAAGTGTAAGTATTTTTAGAAAAATGATCATTAAATGTTGTTTTTATGATGGAAAATGATCACTTTCATAAGTTTCACCAAAGTTTGACCTATAACCTGTGATTTCGAATACAACCTAAGGTATTTTAAGTTCATATTCTTAAAATTTGACTCAATCCAAGGAAGTGGCAAGTTGAACCAACAAAAACGGAGTTGTAATGAAGAAACTACGACTAAAACAAGATCGGGTATGCGAAGCTAGTTTAGCTACGAAAATATTTGGAGAAAAATTAAATTAATCATATATTTCTAATTAATATGATATTTCATATATATTTACTTATGATTTGATTTTATATATTTCAGGACCACCCATAAACAACACGAGAAGATTAATCATAAGACCTCATGATTGTACGCAACACGTCATTTGACAACACGGTACTTTATATACGCAACACGTCATTTGACAACATGGTACCATGGGTCAAGATTAATTCTGATCAATACGAATACGATGGGGTCTTTATTTATTTTATTGAGCAACTAATTGTGGACCACTAACATCGGACTGCTAACTACGGACTAAGAAAATATTAAAAGTATTGAAAGTATATATATATATATATATATATATATATATATATATATATATATATATATATATATATATATATATATATAACGATTACTTAAAAAGAAAATATGTTGATATATTATATATATGATTAGGTTCGTGATATCTATCGGAGACTAAGTCGTGATAAATACCTTCAAGGCAAAAGTGAGTATATAGTCCCACTTTTAAACTCTAAATATTTCGGGATGAGAATACATATATTTTATGATTTACGTTATGGACACAAGTGATTAAAAATATATATTTTACGTTGAGTTGTACCACTGGCATACTTCCCTGTAACTTGGTAACTATTATTTACATGAGGTATTGTAAACGCGAATCGTGTTGATAGATCTATCGGGCCTGACAACCCCAACCGGACTGGACGACCAGTATTCAACGGTTGCACAGTACTTCGTTTCGGTGACTACACTTGGTACGGTGTAGTAAGATTTCATAATAAAGGGAATATGCGACGTTGATTAAATGTTAAGTATGGTTATCAAGTGCTCAACAACTTAGAATATTTTTATTAAAACGTTTATATATGAAATCTTGTGGTCTATATTTATAACGCTGCCGGCATTAAACCTATATCTCACCAACTTTATGTTGACGTTTTAAGCATGTTTATTCTCAGGTGATAACTAAAAGCTTCCACTGCAACATGTTGAATTTAAGCAAGATCTTGAGTATGCATATTTGTGTCAAAAATAAAACTGCATATCGGAGGATTTGTAATGTAAAATATGTTGGAGGTCGTATTGTTATTATCACATGTAAAGTTTGTAAGTCTAAGATTATCGCTAAACGATAATCATTATTAAGTTGTTTAAACCTTGTATTTGTAATAAAAGCTATGGTTTGTATTGTAAAAACGAATGTAGTTTTTGAAAAATGTCGCATATAGAGGCCAATACCTCGCGATGAAATCATATGTTATTGTATTCGTCCTTATGGTTAAGGTCGGGTTATGACATGTGGTATCAGAGCGTTGGTCTTAGAGAACCAGAAAATTTGCATTAGTGTGTCTTATCGAGTTTGTTAGGATGCATTAGTGAGTCTGGACTTTGACCGTGTTTGATTTCGAAAACTATTGCTTATCCTTGTTGGTTAAAAAAAAATTAATATGTAAATATTATGTGGTACTAACATGCTAGTTGTTATGTGATAGATGTCTGGCATAGAACTTGTTATCACATTCAGCGACTTCGAACCAGAATCTTCAGATGGTGTTCCAGTCATTAACCTGTCCGACGATAAAAACGATACCTTTGGGGAAGACTCAAAATTTTCGGATGAATCAATTGAAGAGGAACCGAAAAGTGATCCTGAGGAGGAAGAAATACAGGAAATTACGAAAGACAAGTTTGAAAGAGGAAAGAAACGAAAGGCTACTGAATTGGAAAATCCAAATCCCAAGTTTAGTGAGGATGTTGTGGCACCAACTCCACCAGACACTTCCACCCCTATTCCCGCTATTCCTATTAGTTCTATCCCGGCATCCAGTTCTTCAGCCCCTCCACCAAAATGCAGGGAGACAGTCAAGATAACCTATAAGCGATTTCTTTGAACACAAACGTTTTGGGTTAAATGATGCGCTGTTGTTTTAAACCATGGGATCATATAACGTTTTGTATAATATTACTAGTGTGGTTTGCTTAATGTTTGATGTAAGATAAGCATATGTAAAATAGTGAAGTGTGAAATGCAATAATTTTCCATGGTTGAGTATTATTTGGGTGATAGTAATTGATTTCTGTACTAAGCTATTAAGTATGAACTTTAACGGGTAGGTACTACCCTAGATATAATTATAAAATGCTAATAAGAAGAAAAGGCTTTTATAATAATAACTGGTTCATATTATTAATAAGCTACGATGTACTGTAAATACATACTACATCTATAATATTCCATGTGAATAATTATTTTTTTCATTCTTATTGAAGATTATGGCGCGATTGAACCGAATGACGGAACAAGAAATCGAGGAACTCATCAATCAGCGAGTGGACGATAGAATGTTATGGGTTGAGGCTGCGAGAGGTGCTGCAGTTAACCCAAATCCTCGTGTGGGATGTACTTACAAAACTTTTCAAGGTTGCAAGCCCTCATCATTCAGTGGAGCAGAAGGACCAGTCGGTTTAACCCGGTGGATCGAAAAGATTGAGTCTGTGTTTAAAATCAGTGGTTGTATTGAGAAGGACATGACCAAGTATGCATCGTGCACCTTACAAGATAGTGCACTCACATGGTGGAAAAACTATGTGAAGGCCGTAGGAGGAGATGTAGCTTATGATACTCCCTGGGAAGAATTCAAAACAATGCTAATCAACGAGTATTGTCCAAAGAATGAGGTTAGGAAGTTGGAAGCTGAATTACGAAGCCTGAAAGTTGTTGGTACTGAACTCACCAACTACAATCAGCGATTCATGGAATTAGCTTTGCTATGTCCCGAATTGGTACCAACCGAAGAACGGAAGATAGAACTGTACAAAGATGGTTTGCCTAAAAATGTCAAAGCAAATGTTACAGCATCGAAACCCAAGACTATTCACGAAGCCATCACCATGGAGAACGAGTTGATGGACCAGATTATTCTGGATAAGAATACCGATGTCAAGACATGGGAAACAAAAGAAAGTGGGAAGGTAATCATCAACAATCCAACAAGAAACAAGAAACCACGCAAGGTGCGGGTAGCGGTTCGAACTCAGGTTACAAAGGACGAAATCCTTTATGTAACATATGCCACAAACATCACTCTGGTTATTGTAATGTGGTGTGCGAAAATTGTAATCGAAGGGGTCATCTTGCTGAAGATTGTCGGATTCCTGTTACAAATACAAATGCCACCAAAACTCCTGCCACTAATGCAAATAGAACTGCCTTGGCCACTGTTACCTGTTATGGGTGTGGGAAACAGGGTCATTATAAGAGCCAGTGTCCGAATCCAGAGAAGAATAATGGATCTGCACGAGGAAGAGCATTTGTTATTAATGCTAGAGAGGCGTGTGAAGACCCGAAGCTTGTTACGGGTACGTTTACCATTAATAACTTATCCGCATCTATTATATTTGATACTGGTGCTGATAGAAGTTACGTGAGTAGAGACTTTTACACTAAATTGATTTGTTCATCATTACCTCTAGATGCTAAGTACATGATTGAGTTAGCTAATGGTAAACTAATTAAAGCCAATAAAATTTGCCGTGATTGTAAAATAAATTTAGCCGGAGAAATATTTAAGATTGATTTGATACCTGTAGAATTAGGAAGTTTTGATGTAATAGTCGGCATGGACTGGATGTCCAAAATAGGAGCTGAAGTGTTTGTGCCAAGAAGGCAATTCGCATTCCTCGTAAGGATAAAACGCCAGTAATGATTTATGGAGAGAAGGGTAACTCAAAGCTAAAACTCATTAGTTGTTTGAAAGCTCAAAAGTGCTTGAAGAAAGGGTGTTATGCTATCTTAGCACATGTTAATAAAGTCGAAACGAAGGAAAAAGTGAAGAGCATCAATGGCGTGCCTGTGGCAAGAGATTTTCCTAAAGTCTTTCCGGAAGAGTTGCCGGGATTACCTCCATTTAGATCTGTAGAATTTCAAATAGATCTAGTACCAGGAGCTGCACCAGTGGCTTGTGCTCCATATAGACTTGCACCATCTGAGTTAAAAGAACTTCAGAGTCAGTTAAAAGAATTACTGGACCGTGGATTCATATGACCAAGTACTTCACCGTGGGGAGCTCCGATTTTATTCGTCAAGAAGAAAGATGGATCTTTTAGGATGTGTATAGATTATCGTGAATTAAATAAGTTAACTATCAAGAATCGGTATTCACTATCGAGAATTGACGACTTATTTGATCAACTGCAAGGATCATGTGTGTACTCAAAAATCGACTTAAGATCGGGCTATCATCAATTACGTGTCAAAGAAGAAGATATTCCAAAAACTGCTTTTCGGACACGTTATGGTCATTACGAATTTTTAGTTATGCCGTTTGGGTTGACTAATGCGCCAGCTGTATTTATAGACCTGATGAATCGAGTTTGTAGTCCGTATTTAGATAAGTTTGTTATCGTTTTCATTGACAATATTCTTATGTATTCCAAGAGTGAGCAAGAGCATGAGCAGCATTTAAGGTTGGTATTAGAATTGTTAAGAAAAGAACAGTTATACGCCAAATTTTCTAAGTGTGCATTTTGGTTGAAAGAAGTGCAATTTCTTGGCCACGTTGTTAGTAGCAAAGGAATTCAGGTTGATCCAGCTAAAATTGAGGCCATTGAAAAATGGGAGACTCCTAAGACACCAACGCAGATACGCCAATTTTTGGGTTTAGCTGGTTATTATAGAAGGTTTATTCAAGATTTTTCCCAAATAGCTAAACCATTAACAGCGTTAACGCAAAAAGGGAAGAAGTACGAATGGACTTCTGAGTAGGAAAGTGCATTTCAATTACTGAAGAAGAAGTTGACTACAGCACCTATTTTATCGTTACCTGAAGGGAACGATGATTTTGAGATATATTGTGACGCTTCGCGACAAGGTTTTGGTTACGTCCTTATGCAACGGAAGAAAGTTATAGCATACGCATCTCGATAATTGAAGATTCACGAGCGGAATTATACGACGCATGATTTAGAATTGGGAGCAGTAGTGTTTGCATTGAAGATATGGAGACACTATTTATATGGGGTTAAATGCACTGTGTTTACTGATCATAAAAGCCTTCAACATATTTTTGATCAGAAACAGCTGAACATGAGGCAATGTAGGTGGGTCGAGCTGATAAACGACTATGATTGTGAGATTCGCTATCATCCCGAGAAAGCGAATGTAGTGGCCGACGCTCTAAGCAGAAAGGAACGGGAACCAATTCGAGTACGAGCGATGAACATAAAAATTTGCATGAATCTCAACTCACAAATCAAAGAGGCTCAATGAGAAGCTCTTACTAAAGAAAACATTGGAAATGAAATAATGAAGAAGTATGAGAAACAACTCGTTATACGGGAAGACGGAATTCGATATTTTGCAAACCGTATTTGGGTACCAAAGTTGGGTGGATTAAGGAAGTTGATATTGAAAGAGGCACATAAGACAAGATACTCGATACATCCTGGAGTTGGAAATATGTATCAAGATCTTAAGACGCATTATTGGTGGCCTAATTTAAAGACATATGTTGCAACATATGTTGGGGAACGTTTAACTTGTTCCAAAGTCAAAGCAGAACACCAGAAGCCGTCAGGGTTACTTCAACAACCAGAAATCCCAGAATGGAAATGGGATGGTATTACCATGGATTTCATCACAAAGTTACCTAAGACTGCCTGGGGTTATGACACCATTTGGGTAATAGTTGATCGTCTCACCAAATCTCCACATTTCTTGCCTATAAAGGAAACAGATAGAATGGAGAAACTATTACGATTATACATAAAGGAAATTGTTTCAAGGCATGGAATACCTATTTTCATTATATCCGATCATGATAGTAGATTTACACCAAAGTTTTGGCAATCACTACAGGAGGCCCTGGGAACTCGTTTGGATATGAGCACCGTATATCATCCACAAATGATGGCAGAGTGAAAGAACAATTCAGACTCTTGAAGACATGCTCAGGGCATGTGTGATTGATTTTGGAAACGGATGGGATAAGTATCTACCATTAGCAGAATTCTCGTATAATAACAGTTATCATGCGAGCATTAAAGCTGCACCATTTGAAACACTGTATGGAAGGAAGTGTAGATCCCCTATCTGTTGGAATGAAGTAGGAGATCGACAATTAACTGGTCCCGAGATCATACACGAAACGACTGAGAAGATAGTACAAATCAAAGAGAGATTGAAAACAGCCCGTAGTCGCCAAAAGAGCTACGCGGATGTCCGAAGGAAACCATTAGAGTTTCAGATCGGTGACATGGTTATGCTAAAGGTGTCACCTTGGAAAGGTGTAATACGTTTTGGAAAAAGGGGTACACTGAACCCAAGGTATGTAGGCCCGTTCAAGATCATCGAACGCATCGGACCGGTAGCCTATCGACTCGAGTTACCACAACAACTCACCAGAGTACATAATTCATTTCACGTCTCAAACCTCAACAAATGTCTTGCAAAGGAAGATCTCACCATTCCTCTTGAAGAAATCCAAGTCGATGAGAAACTACAATTCATAGAAGAACCAGTCGAAATCATGGACCGTGAAGTTAAACGGCTCAAGCAGAGCAACATACCAATCGTTAAGGTTCGTTGGAATGCTCGAAGAGGTCCCGAGTTTACTTGGGAATGAGAGGATCAGATGAAACAAAAGTACCCACATTTATTTCCCAAGAACGCAAAATAGGTACAACTTTAAAATTTCGGGACGAAATTTATTTAACGGGTAGGTACTGTAACGACCCGGATTTTTCCGATCGTTTTACACTTATAAGATTAATATTTACATAAATTAATCCTTACCAACATGATAAGCAATCTAAATTATTGAGACTTATGTTTTTGAAAAGAGTTTTACACAACGTTTGACCGTCCAATTTGACCGATGATATCACGAACTATATAATATACGATAATTATACGTTTGTGTATATATATGTATTTTTATATATTTAACATGATCTAAGAATGTTTTAACATCTCATTGTGTACTAATAACAATGAGTTATAAGTATATTTTGAGACTACTAACTTAAGTTTTCAAAACGATAACTATATGTGACGTTCTTCGACTTAAATACTTAAAACTTATAATGCTTATACATGTATCGTATAGATATGTATTTTATCACTTTTAAAGGATTTATATACATAAAACAATATAAGTATATTTACAAAAGATAGCTATATTTGAATCCTCGTTCCGTTTTCTCAAGATTTTTATACTTATATCTAGGGTATAGGTACCCGTATCATACCCAGCTTCTATACGTATTTACTATTGGTATATACACACCACAATCACTTTATTATCAGCCATGAGTCAGCCAATTTTGGATCTTAGCATGCATGATTAATCAATTTGGCATATTACAAGACTTTTGCACAATATTACAAATTTATACATCTTTTCGTCACCATTTATACTCCATTCCATTTTCATTTTTACTACACATTTTCTCTAACCAAAAACACACTCTTAGGAACCTTAAGTGTTCTTCACAATCTCAACAAATAACCATGAAGATCTAGCTTCAAAAACAACCCTTAATCATCATAAGAAAATCCATTCAAGAACACTTCAAAAATCTTTCCAAGTAAACAAGTTTACTTCCAACCTTTCAATCCAACTCCACCACTCTTTTGATTCTAGAATTTTTCTCATCTCTTACAGTAACTTTGTCCAAGTAACTTGAGGTAGTAACCTTATTCATAATCTTATTCAATTCATATTCATATAGCTATCTTATTTTGTGGTATAAAATTTTAACAACAAGAACATAGTTTGAATGATTTCAAACTTGTTCGAAAACTAAATAGATTCTTCTAACTTGACTTTTAAAACACTTCAAGACCTGTAATATATCATAATGATATGCTAACTTAACAAGATATAACTTGGTTTTACAAAGAACACCTTAAAAACTGAATCTACGTCGTCGGAGTGCAACCGGGGGCTGTTTTGGGTTGGATAATTAAAAACCATTTTAAGCTTTGAATTGGAAGTTCATATTCTGAAAAAATGATATTTCTTATGAATATGTTAACACATAAAAATTTCATGGTTTAACACAAAGTGTAAGTATTTTTAGAAAAATGATCATTAAATGTTGTTTTTATGATGGAAAATGATCACTTTCATAAGTTTCACCAAAGTTTGACCTATAACCTGTGATTTTGAATACAACCTAAGGTATTTTCAGTTAATATTCTTAAAATTTGACTCGATCCAAGGAAGTGGCAAGTTGAACCAACAAAAACGGAGTTGTAATGAAGAAACTACGACTAAAACAAGATCAGGTATGCGAAGCTAGTTTAGCTACGAAAATATTTGGAGAAAAATTAAATTAATCATATATTTCTAATTAATATGATATTTCATATATATTTACTTATAATTTGATTTTATATATTTCAGGACCACCCGTAAACAACACGAGAAGATTAATCATAAGACCTCATGATTGTACGCAACACGTCATTTGACAACACGGTACTTTATGTACGCAACACGTCATTTGACAACATGGTACCATGGGTCAAGATTAATTCTGATCAATACGAATACGATGGGGTCTTTATTTATTTTATTGAGCAACTAATTGTGGACCACTAACATCGGACTGCTAACTACGGACTAAGAAAATATTAAAAGTATTGAAAGTATATATATATATATATATATATATATATATATATATATATATATATATATATATATATATATATATATATATATATATATATATATATATATATATATATATATATAACGATTACTTAAAAAGAAAATATGTTGATATATTATATATATGGTTAGGTTCGTGATATCTATCGGAGACCAAGTCGTGATAAATACCTTCAAGGCAAAAGTGAGTATATAGTCCCACTTTTAAACTCTAAATATTTCGGGATGAGAATACATGCATTTTATGATTTAAGTTATGGACACAAGTGATTAAAAATTTATATTCTACGTTGAGTTGTACCACTGGCATACTTTCCTGTAACTTGGTAACTATTATTTACATGAGGTATTGTAAACGCGAATCCTGTTGATAGATCTATCGGGCCTGACAACCCCAACCGGACTGGATGACCAGTATTCAACGGTTGCACAGTACTTCGTTTCGGTGACTACACTTGGTACGGTGTAGTAAGATTTCATAATAAATGGAATATGCGACGCTGATTAAATGTTAAGTATGGTTATCAAGTGCTCAACAACTTAGAATATTTTTATTAAAACGTTTATATATGAAATCTTGTGGTCTATATTTATAACGCTGCCGGCATTAAACCTATATCTCACCAACTTTATGTTGACGTTTTAAGCATGATTATTCTCAGGTGATAACTAAAAGCTTCCGCTGCAACATGTTGAATTTAAGCAAGATCTTGAGTATGCATATTTGTGTCAAAAATAAAACTGCATATCGGAGGATTTGTAATGTAAAATATGTTGGAGGTCGTATTGTTATTATCACATGTAAAGTTTGTAAGTCTAATATTATCGCTAAACGATAATCATTATTAAGTTGTTTAAACCTTGTATTTGTAATAAAAGCTATGGTTTGTATTGTAAAAACGAATGCAGTTTTTGAAAAATGTCGCATATAGAGGTCAATACCTCGCGATGAAATCATATAATACTTGATGTCAAAGCTAAGGGATACGAAATAGTTTATATTTTACTAGGAAATACTATTAAATACGATAAAATTTTACACAAGATATTTATTTATTTATAGAATGGATATACTTAAACCTTGCTACAACACTTATAGGCAGTGTACCTAATCGTACAGTAGTGTAGTTTTTAGTAAGTCCGGTTCGTTCCACATGGAATCTTTTTTAAACAAAGCTCAACGCTATATTAATTTACTTTTATAAAAATACAAACATATATATAAGTAATATTATTATTATAAAGGGGGGTTTTTTTACCGTTTAATGACCGGTTTGTCGATTTTAAAACTTTAGTCGCAGTTAAAACCAAATGTAAAATAATAAATAAATACAAGACTTAATTTTAAGCGTAAAGTAAATAACGATAATGAAATTGCGAATAATAAAAGTGTGATAAAATAAACTTGCGATAATTAAAAAGTACGATAATTAAAAGTGCAATTAAATACAATAACAATAAAAATGCGATAATTAGAAGTGAAATTAAATATAAAATAAAGGAAATTAAATATGAAATAAAAGAATTATGCTTATTTAAACTTCCGTAATCATGATGTTTGACGTGTTGATTTTTGTTTTATGCCCTATGGGTTAATTGTCCTTTGTCCTGGATTATTTAATATGTCCGTCTGGTTTTTGTCCATAACAGTCCATCAGTCATAAATATAAAGTGCGAGTGCCCTCGTCAAATTATTCTTATACCCGAAGTTAAATATTCCAACTAATTGGGGATTCGAATTGTAACAAGGTTTTAATACTTTGTTTAATGAATACACCAGGTTATCAACTGCGTGTAAACCAAGGTTTTACTACTTTGTTAGCAATTACACCAATTACCCTTGAATGTAATTTCACCCCTGTTTTAATTATTCTAGTGGCTATTAATCAATTCCCGTGTCCGGTTAAATGAACGATTATTCGTACATATAAATACCCCGCCCATCGTGTCCGATCGAGTGTATATGGTAATTTATAAGGACGCCCAATTGTAAATCTTTATATTAACATTAACAAACTATCATTTAGTTAAACAAATATAAAGCCTATTAATAGCCCATAGTCTAATTTCCACAAGTGTCGTTCTTTTGTCCAAACCCCAATTATGGTACAAAGTCCAATTACCCAATTTTAGTAATTAGCCCAACATCATGATTACTTCGTTTTAAATAAGCATAATAATAACTTAGCTACGAGACAATAATGTAAAAAGGTTGAACATAACTTACAATGATTAAAAATAGCGTAGCGTTACACGGACAGAATTTCGACTTACACCCTTACATCATTCGCTAACATACCCTTATTATTAGAATTATAATTAAAATTAAAATATAAATTATAAATATATATATATATATATATTTTACGTATGAGAAGAAGAAGAAAAAGATGGTGAAAATGATCAGATTTCGGTTTGCTTTATAGGGAGTTTTTCATTTTGGGGCTCCGCGACTCGCGGCATATTTTGCCTTCAAGCTCCGCGAGTCGCGGAGTTTGAAATTCCAGCCCACAACTTTGGAGTCTTTCTCTGCCGACGGTTTTTATTTATTAATATAATATATATATAATTAATATAATTAATTATATATTATATTATATTTATATACATAGTTAACTTGTAATTTTTAGTCCGTTGCGTCGAGCGTTGAGAGTTGACTCTAGTCCCGGTTCCGGATTTTTGAACGTCCTTGCGTACAATTTTATATTTTGTACTTTGCGTTTTGAATCTTGTACTCTTGTAATTTCGAGACGTTTCTTATCAATAATTGGAACCTTTTTGATTGTCTTTTGTACTTTTGAGCTTTTTGGTCGTTTGCGTCTTCAATTCGTCGAATCTGTCTTTTGTCTTCACCTTTTATTATTTAAACGAATATCACTTGTAAATAGAACAATTGCAACTAAAAGCTTGTCTTTCTTGAGGAATAATGCTATGAAATATATGTTCGTTTTTAGCATTATCAAATATTCCCACACTTGAGCGTTGCTTGTCCTCAAGCAATATCATTTTGAAATACTAGAATCACTTCTTTATTCTTCACACTTTGTACATCAGTGATTTCTATACGGCGGTATAAACAATGGTAGTAACGATATGGTTTACAGTCCCACATGACTATAAAAATTTAGATCCATTAAGGAAATTGGATCTTTATGAAAACATTTGATCTTTTGAAAATTAAATCTAGTTTTTACCCTAGATAAGTTTTCCGGGATAACCCTTTACCGGTGTTTGCAAAATATTTTTGTGGGTTTGGTGGGTTTCAGATTTGAAAATTTTAGCTCAAAACTTGCGGTTTTGTGTCACCCACTTGCTAACCTTGTATTTGGAAAGCAACACGTCCAGTTTACTTGTTCCGTATATTACCTTTCGGTAAACTACCGTCCGGTTGTAAAGGAAAGCGTTGAACAAGCAACTGTTAAGGCAATGTTCCCTGACATGCTTTTAATTATGGTCTATAACGTGTCGGACGCAATTACTATCCTTGGTAGGAGCAATAGTAAAGCTCACCCTATAGTTTTTCGGTCTGGCACAAGGTCATGTCTTTGACCATGCTATGCAACCACCGTTCTTACGGTTAACACCCGATTTGGTTCAGGTGACCTAATGAATTCCAGGTGAATTCCTAGGATTTTACGTTCAATGGTAATGAACGCATTGAAAATAGGTTTTCAGAAAACAAATCGGTTTGTAACTTTTGATCAAAATATTTTCTCGTTCAAGCTCGAGTTTAGATATCATTGAATTCCATGAGTTTGTAATTCTCAATCTTTAAGGTCAATCTCTAGGATTGAGTAATATCAGTCTTAAAAGCTGATTTTTAATCTTTAAGGAGATTATCCTTTCTGGGGATCTGATTCATTAGTCTTGTCCAGCTAATTTGCATGGTGCCCCCCCATTGTACGAGATAAATCCTTCTCATGGTTAGGATAAATCTGACCACTTGGCGACCCTGTTTAATGCTGAGGTCCGTGGATTTCCTGCTGATTTTAGTGATGACTTTTCTAGATTTTTCGTCAACCTACAGCTGGTCTGGACGACAACTTCATGACCTAAATCAAGAAGCGCGTGTCTTTTTCGGAAGACTTTACTTCCTTTTAATGATGGAATTGATTCATCGTGTAGATCCATCTCTTCTTTTCTTTTATCGGGTAAAACAGTTTAGTTTAGTCCAAAGCAAAAGTATTTTCAGTTATTTGTTACAGATATATGTGACATATGTTTAAGATAACTTGGTAAATTTTCCCACACTTGGCTTTTATTTTCCTTTTTATCGTCCTCTATTCCATTTTAAATGAATTTTTAACATTTTAGTTTGTTTCTCAATTTATGTCCTTTCCGAGGTTACAATAATTTCGGTGTTAAAACCTAGTTTTATCGTTCATAAATATGTATAAACATGATTTTGAGTTCATTTAATTGAAAATTTTGAAAATTTTTTACTAGAATTGGGTAGTCAGTATATAAGACCAGGGCTGTTCTTTATTATCAGAGAGCACTAGATTCTAATACAACTACTGCTTTACTAGTATTTTTAATGGTAACCAAGTAAAAATTTTTAAAATCCGAAAGAATTTAACCCCTTCCCACACTTAAGATCTTGCAATGCCCTCATTTGCAAGAAATCAGTAACAATTTAAATTATTGAGGGTGATTTGTGTGAAAATGATTAAATTTTACCAAATTTTCCAAATATATTGGCGTTTGTTTGCTGAATGATAAATGGTGCACATCATTTGTTCATTCCGTCTTGTTGTTATTTCACATATATTTTGCATCTTGTCGTCAAAATTAGTTGCTTTTGCTGAACTTAATGCCAGTCTTTGAAAATGCGTTGTTTTACCCTGTTGTGTACATAAGATAAACTGCAAACATATATACATATTTTTGAAGTTTGGTATATTACCCCACATTCAAAAATTATTAAAATCTAAGAATAAAAGTTAGACAATTATAAAAATGATTACAATATTAACAAAAGTATTAAACGTATCAATCATTACAAATTACAAAATAAAAAAAAAATAATAAGTATACTAGGGATGATACTGGTACCAATAGGGGTTCCAGGCATAACCATAGGTGCTATAGAATGCTTCGGCAGGGTCATACGTAGGATATGGTGGCTGCATCTCTATAGACCAAGGAGGGAAGATGGGTTTCGGTGTAGGAATATAGTTTCTACCTATATGTTGGCAATGAGCTATGATTTGGTTCTGATGAACTTGCCAATCTTCAAATGCTCTCTGTCTAGCATTTTTGTATTCCTGAGAAGCTATAAACCTTTGCATTTCTTGCATTTCATTCCCCCCTCCTACATTACCTTGCTGCTGGTTTCTCTCCACCTGTGGATGTCTACCATGGTATCGTACTGCGGCGTTATTTCGCCTCTTCAAAACTTTCGCACCATGGTATACATTTAAACCTATAGTATCGCGGGGTTCTGGTTCTTCTACTAATAATCCCCCCCGACTTATATCCACACCGAGATATTCACCAATCAAAGTAATAAAAATACCACCTCCTATTATGCTATGCGGTCGCATCCCCCGAACCATAGCTGATAAATAATAACCCACACAATACGGTATACTTACAGCGCTTTGTGGGTCTCGAATACACATATGGTAAAACAAATCCTGTTCATTTACTTTTTCCTTGTTCTTACCCCTTTGTGTAATCGAATTAGCTAAAAACCTATGTATCACTCTTAATTCGGCTCTATCTATATCCAAATAAGAGTAATTTCCCCCTTTGAAACGGTGATGGCTTGTCATTTGACTCCACACACCGTGTGTATCAAAATTTTCATCTATCTTTCTACCGTTTAGTATCAATCCTCTACAATCTGCAGACGCTAACTCCTCAGGCGTATATATACGTAAAGCCTGAGCCATGTCCAGTAAAGACATATGGCGCATCGAACCGCCTAACAAAAATCTAATAAAAGAACGATCGGTTAAACTAGCTACCCGATCATTCAACTCTATACTACATAACAATTCTTCACACCATACTTTATATACAGGTCTACGCATGGTGAATAAACGTACCCAGTCATTAAAAGAAGAATTACCATACCTCTGTACAAGTAATTCCCTAATTGGCCCGGCCAATTCTACAGCTTCTAAGGGTCCCCATTCTATGACCCTCGGTACCTCAACAACCTTAGAATGAAGATTATGCAAACCCCTTTGATATTTTGGATAATCTATCCAAAGTCTGTCAAATCTCAGGTTCGGGTGCAACTCTTCCAAGTGCATATCGGAAAAGGTCATGACTGGATGAGGTATAACCTGCTTGTAGTAGTTATCCACCTCCTGTTGTTCCAAATTCTTAGCAGGAGCATTGCGGGCTTGGGATGAAGATTCACCCGTTTCATTCTGCAAAACACATCAAACACAATTTTTGTGCATCCAAATATGCATTAGTGTCAGCAAAATCATCAATCAAAATAATTACAATGACATTATCAATTTATATCAAACTTAAGCTCATTTTCACATTTTTATCAAATCTACACTTTTTCAAATAAGCATATACGAAAATGTTCGCCAAGTTCATAAGCATTCAACTCAAATAATATGTCAAAATAATCATTACTAGCAATTAAACAAGTCTCAAATGGCATTATCTTTCAAAAATCAAGTTCATGAATTTTAGACTTGAAAAAGTCCACTTTAATTCTCAAAAATCATATTTAGGCTCAAAGTTTGGATCATTTAACTACCTAAACATGTTACATTACTTATTTTAGCAACAATTCATGACAAAAATCGGCCATAACCTGTTTATATCAAAAAGCCCCAAATTTGTTCAAGAACACAAACCCTAGATTACTCAAAATTTGAAGTTTAAGGCTTCTAATCATGTTAAACAGCATCAATCTAGGTTATACAAGCATAATACATAAACAATTTAAGCCTAATTACACTAAAAAGCATCAAAATCAAATTGGGAAAAAAAATGACTCAAGAACACCAAATTTCGGATTAAATGGTGTTTAGGTGTAGAAATTTACCGTTTTTCTTGAGTAATTCTTAGATAGCATCCTTCTCAACATGATTTTAGCAAAAGATTTGGTGATTAACGGTTAAAAATTGTGATTTTGGGGGTGTTTTTGGGTGTATTTTCGGCAGTATGTTCGCAGTTTTTCTGTGGGTTTTGTGTGGAATGAGCTGGTTCAGCTCTTATTTTTTTTTTTGTAATCCGGTCCTCCCGCGAGTCGCGGGGATTAACCCTCCAAACTCCGCGAGTCGCGGAGTTTGGTATTTTTTTTTTTTTTATAATCTTTAACTTATTAAAACAATTAAGTAATTAATTTTAAAATTTTGTTTCCCTTGTTATTTAGGACGAGGTCGTTTCGGATTGATGTCCTAGTCCGTCCTTCGACAAAATTTTAAAATTTGTCTTTTTGTAGCGATTGTTTTAAAAGCTAAGATTTTTGGGTTTTTTCAATGGTCTTGGCATACTTTAATTCAATAAGATTAAAAATAATGATAATAAAAGTTCTCGTCCCTCCCTCGGGTAAAGCAATTTCGGTTCAAAGACCTAGTCTTCAACTTACGACGAATTTTAAAAATCATATTTTTAACTTAATGAGATAAAGTAAATTTTTGTTTTTAAATTCACACAACTTAAATATAAAATTCAAAATTTATATTAAAAATTCACACCAAACTTAAAATTTGAAATGCATAAAATTAAAAATTTATATTTTAAAAATTAAAAATTCACACCAAATTTAATTTAAAAATTTATAAATTCATATCAAACTTATATTAATTTTTCAAATATTTACAATTTTAAATATATTGTTTTTACAAAGTTTACAATATTAATTTAAGATTTAAATATTAATTTTAAAAACATGGTAAAAATAAATTTAAAAATCTTTTTGTCTTTTTATCCCACTTTAATCAATCAAATATTATCAAAAATATGCGCCCCTCTTTTCGGTAAAGTAATTTCGGTTCCAAGACCTAATTTAACTCATGACGAATTTTTGAAATATTTTGGGTTGATTGTTTAAAGATATTTATACCTTAAGAATAAACGTTAAATTTCGCAGTGATGTAATAAATTTTTGAATGATATCAATAATTTCGGTCGCCAAACCTAATTTTATTTAATACCAATTTAATACTTTTTAGCGAACAAATTAGCGATTATTATCAAAAGGTTAAAAATAAAAATAAAAATAAAAACTGTACAGACATACCTGTGGAATAGATTTCTTAGTTATATGATCTATCCCATTCATAAGATAGTCGGTTTAATTGATTTTCCATGGCTACATAGGCGTAACCTCGAGCATTCAGTGTCTTTTCTTCTAAACATATGAACGGTCCGTCTCTGCATAAAGTAACAAATTCGGTATTTGAATAGGTTTGATTATTTGAACATTTACCTCCATGTGACCATTTTCCGCATTTGTGACATCGTTCTAGGTGTCGTGCTCTTCTTTTCGCTGCGGATTTTGATTTTCCTTTACCAAATTGTAACTTATTATCTTCGCATCTGGATTCTTTTCTAACTCCGTCCATTCTTTCTCTGATTACTGATACTATTTCACTCGGTAGTATGTCATTATTACGTTTAGTGATCAAAGCGTGTAGCATTAGACCATGGTTTAGCTCACAGGCAGTCTTCATTTTGTAAAAACCTAAAAAAAATAAAAATTCAGAATGGGGGGAGAAGACTAGTTCTTTAGGGTCTGCTAGGGAAAGACCATTCGGGTTCCATTTTCGAGAACTACACGAAAACAGACAATCTAACTCTAACAGAAATACATATTATCCTTTAAAGACTTGATTCTCCCCACACTTAGTTAGCTGTGGTGTCGAAATTGTGATTAACTTCGTTATCGACTTCCATCGGACCATGTATGTAATGTTTAACTCTGTGACCATTAACTTTAAATTCAATCCCATTTGAATTTATCAATTCTATCGTTCCGTATGGGAAAACTCTTTTGACTATGAATGGTCCAGACCATCTTGATTTCAATTTTCCAGGAAATAGCTTGAATCGTGAATTGAAAAGAAGAACTCTGTCTCCTTCTTTAAATTCTTTTGAACTTCTGATTCTTTTATCATGCCATTTCTTCGTTCTTTCTTTATAGATTAACGAATTTTCGTATGCTTCATGTCTTAATTCTTCTAATTCGTTTAGTTGACTTAATCGTAGACGTCCAGCTTCATGTAAATCAAGATTACATGTTTTCAAAGCCCAAAATGCTTTGTGTTCAATTTCTACTGGAAGATGACATGCTTTTCCATAAACAAGTCTAAAAGGTGTGGTTCCAATTGGAGTTTTGTAGGCTGTTCTAAAAGCCCAGAGTGCATCCTCCAATTTAATGGACCATTCCTTCGGATTTGATCCTACGATTTTCTCTAGAATACGTTTTAAGGCTCGGTTGGTATTTTCAACTTGTCCACTTGTTTGTGGATGATATGCGGTGGAGATTTTATGAGTTACTCCATATCTTTTAAGAACTTTCTCAAGTTGATTATTACAGAAATGAGTACCCCGATCACTTATTAAAGCTTTCGGTGTTCCAAACCTTGCAAAAAGACGCTTTAAAAAATTGACTACAACTCGTGCATCGTTAGTTGGGAGAGCTTGTGCTTCCGCCCATTTAGATACATAATCAATGGCTACGAGTATATATAGATTATTATGAGATTTTGGAAATGGACCCATAAAGTCAATACCCCAAATGTCAAATACTTCACATACTTGGATGACATTTTGTGGCATTTCATCACGTTGACTTATTTTTCCGGCCCTTTGACATGCATCACAGGATTTGCAAAGAAGGTGTGCGTCTTTGTAAATTGTAGGCCAATAGAATCCAGCTTCATAAACTTTTCTTGCTGTTAGTTGAGGCCCATAATGCCCTCCTGTTGGTCCTGTGTGACAATGGTTTAAAATTTTACTAGCTTCATCTCCAAATACACATCGGCGTATTATTCCATCGGGACAACTTTTAAACAGATGTGGATCTTCCCAGAAATAGTGTTTTATATCACTAAAGAATTTCTTTCGTCTTTGGTACGATAATCCTTTTTCAAGGAATCTACAAACTAAGTAGTTTGCATAGTCTGCAAACCATGGGATTTCTTTATAATCTATCTTCAATAGATATTCATCAGGAAAGTTGTCTTGTATGGCCGATTCATTTAGAACTTCTAATTCGGGATTTTCAAGACGAGAAAGATGATCAGCGGCGAGATTTTCTGCTCCTCTTTTATCTCGGATTTCAATATCAAACTCTTGTAAGAGTAAGATCCAACGGATTAATCTTGGTTTAGCATCTTGTTTTGAAAATAGGTATCTAAGAGCAGAATGGTCGGTATAGACCACCGTTTTTGCTAGAACGAGATATGATCGAAATTTGTCAAAAGCAAAGACAATAGCAAGGAGTTCTTTTTCAATAGTTGTATAGTTCGTTTGTGCTCCTTGTAATGTCTTACTAGCATAATATATAGGTTGAAATCGTTTTTCAATCCTTTGTCCTAAAACGGCTCCCATTGCAAAATCACTTGCATCGCACATTAGTTCAAATGGTAGATTCCAATTTGGTGTTATCATGATCGGCGCATTAGTGAGTTTCTCTTTAAGAATATTAAAAGATTTGATACACTCATCTGAAAAGATGAATGGAGCATCCTTTTCTAGGAGTTTATTCATAGGAGTGGCAATTTTAGAAAAATATTTTATGAAACGTCGGTAAAAACCGGCATGCCCTAGAAAACTCCTAACTCCTCTAACATTGGTGGGATGTGGAAGTTTAGCAATTACATCTACTTTAGCTCTATCCACTTCAATTCCTTCTTTTGAAATTTTATGTCCAAGAACGATGCCTTCTTTAACCATGAAATGGCATTTCTCCCAATTAAGTACTAGATTTGATGGTTCGCATCTAATTAGCATTCGTTCCAAATTAACTAGACATGATTTAAATGTATTACCGAAGACTGAAAAGTCATCCATGAATACTTCCATGCATTCTTCTATCATGTCGTGAAAAATCGCCATCATACACCTTTGAAAGGTTGCAGGGGCGTTACAAAGTCCAAATGGCATGCGTTTGTAAGCAAAAGTACCATAAGGGCATGTAAATGTGGTTTTCTCTTGATCTTCGGGTGCTATTGGAATTTGAAAATATCCGGAAAATCCATCTAGAAAACAATAGTAACTATTTCCGGCTAATCTTTCCAACATTTGATCTATGAAAGGTAAGGGAAAGTGATCTTTTCTGGTGGCGTCATTTAATTTTCTATAATCAATGCATACACGCCATCCTGTTACAGTCCTAGTAGGAATAAGCTCATTTTTTTCATTTGTAATGACAGTCATGCCACCCTTCTTAGGTACGCATTGAACTGGGCTTACCCATGGACTATCAGAAATTGGATATATCAAACCTGCATCTAGCAGTTTAATAATCTCCTTCTTAACTACATCTTGCATATTAGGATTTAGTCTTCGTTGGCGTTGCACATACGTTTTATGACCTTCTTCCATAAGGATTTTATGTGTGCAATACGAAGGACTTATTCCTTTAATATCATGAATCTTCCATGCAATGGCTGGTTTATGAGCTTTCAACACAGAAATGAGTTGTGATTTCTCATTTTCAGTAAGAGAAGACGATATTATTACAGGTAATTCAGATTCACCATGTAAATAAGCGTATTCCAAATGGTTTGGAAGTGGCTTTAACTCTAATTTCGGAGGTTCTTCTATCGATGATTTATATCGATATCTGTCTTCTTCTTTTAGCATTTGAATTTCTTCTGTTGTTGGTTCATATCCATTAGCTATAAGTGTAGCTAACATTTCAGCTTCATCAATTGGTTCATTACCTTCTCCTAAAGAACATTCTCCTGTTCCTTGTAATTCTGGAAATTCTTCTAATAATTCTGCATGTGCATCTATAGTTTGAATATAATAACATGTATCATCTGCAGATTGTGGTTGTTGCATTGCTCTATCAACTGAAAAGGTAACACTCTCATCCTCTATACTTAGGGTCAGTTTCTTACCGAACACGTCTATCATTGCTTTAGCCGTGTTTAAGAATGGTCTTCCTAATATGAGAGGAACTTGAGAATCTTCTTCCATGTCCAGAACAACAAAATCTACTGGAAATACTAAAGTACCAACTTTAACTAGCATGTTCTCCATTATCCCTCTAGGATATTTTATTGATCTATCGGCTAGTTGTATGCTTATTCTGGTTGGTTTCAATTCTCCAAGGTCTAGTTTAGCGTATAGTGAATACGGCATTAGATTTATACTAGCACCTAAGTCTGCCAATGCTTCTATTGAACTAAGACTACCCAGAAAACATGGAATTGTGAAACTTCCTGGATCAGATAGTTTTTCTGGTATCTTATTCAACAGCACTGCTGAACAATTAGCATTCATAGTAACAGCCGAGAGTTCTTCCATTTTCTTTCTATTTGAGATTAGATCTTTCAAGAATTTAGCATATCTAGGCATTCCTGAAATCACATCAATGAAAGGAAGATTTACATTTATCTGTTTAAACATATCCAAAAATTTGGATTGCTCGGCTTCAAGTTTCTCTTTCTTCATTTTACTCGGGTAAGGAAGTGGTGGTTGATATGGTTTAACATAAGGTTTATCCTTAACTGTGTTATCTTCATTAACCTTTTCAACTACCGGTTCTTTTTCCTTATCTTGATCAGGTTGTGGTTCTTGTGGAGTAGGAATAGCTTCATCAGAAGTTACAGGTATTTCAGGTGGTTTAAGTGTTGTACCACTTCTTGTGGTAATAGCTTTAGCTGTTTCATTCCGGGGGTTAGCATTTGTATCACTAGGTAGACTTCCCGGTTTTCTTTCACCTATTAACCTTGCTAGGTTACTCAATTCTTGTTCCAGATTTTGAATAGAAGCTTGTTGATTTCTAAATGCTTGAGCATTTTGATCATTGGTTTGTTTTTGAGATGTGAAAAACTGCGTTTGAGTTTCAACTAGCTTCGTCATCATATCTTCTAAATTCGGCTTTTTATCATCGGTTTGTTGTGGTGGTTTGTTTTGAAAATTTGGTCTTTGCTGATTGTAAGTATTATTGGATACTTGTTGATTGCTAGGACCTTGTTGGTTGTTGTATGGAATATTTCGGTTATAATTCTGGTTTTGATTGTAAATCGGTCTTGGCGGTTGATAATTATTCTGATAATTATTTCCAGACCTTTGGTTTATGTATGAAATATTCTCTCTTTGTTCCATTGTTAATTCAATACCGAGACAATCTTTTGTCAAATGTGGTCCTCCACACTGCTCACAACTAATTCGTATTGAGTGAATATCTTTAGTCATCTTTTCCATTCGTCTCTCCACAGCATCTATCTTTGCGGAAATGGAATCTAAGTCATGGCTAGAATCGGCTCTAGCTGCTTTAGATGATCTAACGATATCTTTTTCTTGGTGCCACTCATGTGAGTGGGAAGCAGTGTTATCAATAATTTTGTAAGCATCAGTTTCGGTTTTCTTCATAATAGAACCACCAGCTGCTATATCTATGTCTTTCCTTGTACTGATGTCGCATCCTTGGTAGAATATTTGTACTATTTGACAGGTGTCTAAACCATGTTGCGGACATCCTCTTAATAACTTTCCATATCTTGTCCACGCCTCATATAGAGTTTCATTTGGCTTCTGTGTGAACGTAACAATTTCTGCTTGAAGTCTTACGGCTTTAGATGCAGGAAAGAATTGTTTAAGAAATTTGTCAACTAAAACGTCCCATGTATCAATCGCCCCTTCAGGTAATGATTCCAACCAATCTTTGGCTTCTCCCTTTAAAGTCCAGGGAAATAACATGAGATATATCTGTTCATCCTCCACTTCTCGGATTTTAAATAGTGTGCAGATCCTATTAAAAGTACGTAGATGTTCATTTGGATCTTCCTTCGGCGCACCACTAAATTGGCATTGATTAGTCACCATGTGTAGAATTTGTCCTTTGATTTCATAATCTGGCGCATTAATGTCTGGATGAGTAATTGCGTGACCTTGGCCAGTGCGTTTAGCTCTCATTCGGTCTTCCATACTTAAAGGTTCCAGATTCTCCATAATTGAATTTGTTGAATCGGTATCACTAGATGATTCTGATTTAATGGTTCGTTCCTCAACAATCTCTGTTTGAATGATTGGTGGTTCCGGAGGAAAGTTTAATGGTTCAGGATCTACGAACCGTTCCTGAATATTCTCTGGATTCTCAATTGTGAGGTTGGGTTCAAAAAATGGATTATCGGAAATTTGAATTGGAGTACTTGGTCGACTGGATGACGATTCTAAAGAAAAATCAACGGCGGTTATATTTGCTAAATGTCTAGATCTAGTTACAGGTGGTGAACGTACAAAAGGTGATGAACGTCTTGCTCGGTGCATTCACTGAATATCCTATTAGTTTTAAAAAGGAAAGAAAAATTATAATAAGTTATCCAACCAATAGACTTTTCTGATTTTGCCCACGTTTTGAATAGCCAAAAGATGCAGCAGAGGGGCAGGATTCGTTTGGTCTCAATATAATTGAGGACTGTTTGGCTCCAATAACCCGGTCCACGTACAAATCCAACTATTACTACGAACCAGAAAATTTTGATGTCTATTAATTTAACCACTTAAAATAAATTTTCGTAATTTTAAGAAATTTAGATAAGAAGTAGAATAAAAATCTATATCCTAAAAACTAGAATAGCGAGAAATAAGAAAGAAAAAGAGCTCGTCAAAAAAGAAGGTTGAAAAATAAAAAGTGACGGAAAAATAAAAGAAACTTATAAAAACTTAAAAGTACTTTGACTAACCTAACCTTATTACTACAACTAACTTAAAATTATAATCGCAAATTGAAATTACTAATTGGAATGATAATTGATACATAGTAAAAGGTGTCTAAAAATATTAAAGCTTACAGGAAAAACTGAATCCCAAATGGAAATAACTTAAAAAGAAACTAAAACTTAAAAAGGCGTCGCAAAATTCTAGAGTACCTAAATCTTAGTCTAAAGAAAAAGCACTTAAGGAATTCTACGGCAAGGCCTAAAAATCTAGGAGTAAAAATGACTATGGCAAAAACTAAGTTTAAAATTACATATGAGCTAAAAATACAAATATTACGCTAAAACGATTGAAAAAGGGACAAAATATAAAAATATACAAAAAGTTGTAAAAAGTACAATTTTTATAAAAATATTATTTTTATATTATTTATTTATTAAACTATTAATTTTATAATTTAATTAAACTAATTTAATTAAAATATAAATTAAATAAAACTTAAATTAAAAATAAACTTAATTATAATAATAATAATAATTAGGGTTAATAATAATTATAATTAATAATAATCCGTAATAAATGCAGTTTAGGGTTTCTGTCGGTGTCAGAGAAACTCCGCGAGTTGCGGTAATTTATAAAGAAAACCCCGCGAGTCGCGGGGTTCAGAAATTCAGATGACAGCTTATTAAATTCGACGCGTTTTTCTTTATTTATTTTTTTTCATTTTCTGTTTTCTGTTTTTATATAAATAAAAGATATTTAAATAAAACTTATATTTTTATAAACTAAAATAAAAATAAAGAAACTTATAAAACTTAAATATTTAACAAAATCTTAAAAATACTTATATTTTTGTTTTTCTTTTTATATTTTTGAATAATTAAAACGTATTTTTACAAAAACGAATTTTAATAAAAGTTAACTAAAAATCTTTTTTTTTTTTTTTATATATTAGCGTTGCGCTTTCGGCGTTTAAGAGTGTTCCCCGGCAGCGGCGCCAAAAATACTTGAATGTCAAAGCTAAGGGATACGAAATAGTTTATATTTTACTAGGAAATACTATTAAATACGATAAAATTTTACACAAGATATTTATTTATTTATAGAATGGATATACTTAAACCTTGCTACAACACTTATAGGCAGTGTACATAATCGTACAGTAGTGTAGTTTTTAGTAAGTCCGGTTCGTTCCACAGGGAATCTTTTTTAAACAAAGCTCAACGCTATATTAATTTACTTTTATAAAAATACAAACATATATATAAGTAATATTATTATTATAAAGGGGGGTTTTTTTACCGTTTAATGACCGGTTTGTCGATTTTAAAACTTTAGTCGCAGTTAAAACCAAATGTAAAATAATAAATAAATACAAGACTTAATTTTAAGCGTAAAGTAAATAACGATAATGAAATTGCGAATAATAAAAGTGCGATAAAATAAACTTGCGATAATTAAAAAGTACGATAATTAAAAGTGCAATTAAATACAATAACAATAAAAATGCGATAATTAGAAGTGCAATTAAATATAAAATAAAGGAAATTAAATATGACATAAAAGAATTATGCTTATTTAAACTTCCGTAATCATGATGTTTGACGTGTTGATTTTTGTTTTATGCCCTATGGGTTAATTGTCCTTTGTCCTGGATTATTTAATATGTCCGTCTAGTTTTTGTCCATAACAGTCCATCAGTCATAAATATAAAGTGCGAGTGCCCTCGTCAAATTATTCTTATACCCGAAGTTAAATATTCCAACTAATTGGGGATTCGAATTGTAACAAGGTTTTAATACTTTGTTTAATGAATACACCAGGTTATCAACTGCGTGTAAACCAAGGTTTTACTACTTTGTTAGCAATTACACCAATTACCCTTGAATGTAATTTCACCCCTGTTTTAATTATTCTAGTGGCTATTAATCCATTCCCGTGTCCGGTTAAATGAACGATTATTCGTACATATAAATACCCCGCCCATCGTGTCCGATCGAGTGTATATGGTAATTTATAAGGACGCCCAATTGTAAATCTTTATATTAACATTAACAAACTATCATTTAGTTAAACAAATATAAAGCCTATTAATAGCCCATAGTCTAATTTCCACAAGTGTCGTTCTTTTGTCCAAACCCCAATTATGGTACAAAGTCCAATTACCCAATTTTAGTAATTAGCCCAACATCATGATTACTTCGTTTTAAATAAGCATAATAATAACTTAGCTACGAGACATTAATGTAAAAAGGTTGAACATAACTTACAATGATTAAAAATAGCGTAGCGTTACACGGACAGAATTTCGACTTACACCCTTACAACATTCGCTAACATACCCTTATTATTAGAATTATAATTAAAATTAAAATATAAATTATAAATATATATATATATATATTTTACGTATGAGAAGAAGAAGAAAAAGATGGTGAAAATGATCAGATTTCGGTTTGCTTTATAGGGAGTTTTTCATTTTGGGGCTCCGCGACTCGCGGCATATTTTGCCTTCAAGCTCCGCGAGTCGCGGAGTTTGAAATTCTAGCTCACAACTTTGGAGTCTTTCTCTGCCGACGGTTTTTATTTATTAATATAATATATATATAATTAATATAATTAATTATATATTATATTATATTTATATACATAGTTAACTTGTAATTTTTAGTCCGTTGCGTCGAGCGTTGAGAGTTGACTCTAGTCCCGGTTCCGGATTTTTGAACGTCCTTGCGTACAATTTTATATTTTGTACTTTGCGTTTTGAATCTTGTACTCTTGTAATTTTGAGACGTTTCTTATCAATAATTGGAACCTTTTTTATTGTCTTTTGTACTTTTGATCTTTTTGGTCGTTTGCGTCTTCAATTCGTCGAATCTGTCTTTTGTCTTCACCTTTTATTATTTAAACGAATATCACTTGTAAATAGAACAATTGAAACTAAAAGCTTGTCTTTCTTGAGGAATAATGCTATGAAATATATGTTCGTTTTTAGCATTATCAGTTATTGTATTCGTCCTTATGGTTAAGGTCGGGTTATGACAGAATGTTTCCAATATAATGATACACAGGAAGCACGAAGAGATATATAATTTCGGACGAGAATATTTATGAAAATATCCTCAGAAATATCGAAGATATTGATGATGGTATTTTGGAATTTCTAATTTCGATGGTTGATGGAGAAAGATTTTCTGCAAGATTTTAACATGACTTCGAAGCAAGATATATTCTAAAGATTTCAACGGATCTAGATTTATCTGGGTTCTATGAATTTAGAGTATGTTACTTGTATTTCTCCTTGGTTTCCTTTATGGTTAGCTCAATCCGTTTTTCAGTTCCAACTTTTCTGAGCTTTTCCAACATACTATTCTTTATCATCAAACTTTTGATGATTATGGTCGTTTACGGTTTTCTATGGCTTCTACTGCTTCATTCAGCTTTTTCAACATTCAGAGTATTGATTTGTGACTGAGTACTTTTCAGAATTCTAGAAGGAGAGATCATAATTCTAAGAGATAAATGTCATACATATAACTGTTGATGTAGATATACTGTAAGTTTTCAAAGTACTGATTACTGATTCTCGTTAATTGGTATGGCAGTCCTCGTTACAAGATGCGTATGAGTATATGATAGGGTTTCAATGGATAAATATAGTGATTTATCGGAGAGGTTTAAACCAAGGAGCAATGAGGTTGCTGGTAAGTATACTGCTAATGTGGTGGAATATAAACGGTTCCCCGATAACGATGATGAAAGGTAAACTTATATATCAAAGTTATAATAAGACTTATTCAATGAAAGGTCGATGTACTAGCTGGAGCTGTGACAAAATTTGCTACTTTGAAAAGGGATCGCAAAGTTATTTTTTTGCTAATAAATGCCAAAGGATCTTACGTGTTAAACTTTTACTCAGTTGTCGAGAGTTTCTCAGGTGCATAACTATATGCACAAATCTTTCCTTCCGTAAATGAAGTGCGGTTGATTCATCCTATCGATTGAGGTGTTTTCAAGAATTATGAAAGTTTTGAACGCAGATTGTAATCGTCAGGATACTAATGAAGTTTAGAATGAAATCAAGTGGCAAACTTGAAGAATTGTTTAGTTTCATATGTTATAATCAATATTTTAATTCATTTTAATTGTTTAATGTTATTAGTCCACAGTCGATAGTCCACAGTTGACAGTCCAATAATTCATATATATAGTTTAATATATAATATTCGAATTAATTAATACGTATCGTGACCCGTATACGTCTCAGACTCCATCACAACTCAAACTATATATATTATTGTAGAATCAACCTCAACCCTGTATAGAGAACTCGATCATTACTGCATATAGAGTGTCTATGGTGATTCCAAATAATAGATATAGATGCGTCGATATGACATGTCAAAACCTTAAATACGTGTCCCGATATTTAAAGTGCGTAAAATAAATAACAGAAATTAAATAACGATAAATAAAGTGCGTAAAGTAAATAACAGAAATTAAATAACAATAAATAAAATTGCGAGAATTAAATTGCGATAAAATAAATTGCGATAATTAAATTGCGATAAATAAAATGTAATACAGAATTAACAGTTAGCTAGGAACAGTTAGCTAGGATTTTGTTAGCGTGGATTCTTAACAAAATTTCATATTGTTAATTAGTGTGTTTCTAATCAATTTTTTTATTGTGTCCATTTTTTCTTCATTATGCCACTTGTTGGATTCTGATATGTCAAAATCCTAATATAAAATTTGAATTTGAATGAAAATAGTTATTCTTTGGTGAACGGATACGTATATCGGTGAATGTAAGTAGGATAGTATATGACTGTTGAAACAGATTTGAAGAACGTACAATGTAACTTATTAATGTGAAATTTAAATATTCCTCGTGTATTACCTACCCGTTAAAATATTTTCATCATTAACAGTTTGTACAAAAGAATTTTTAATTACAATCTTTATAAAAATATATATACATATATATTTTCTTCAGATATAATCATGGATTTAATGAGTTAATATGATATTAAACTCATTTGGTTTACCATTAGAACTAGAATACATAATCTCTAAAACATTTAGAGATTACTTAATCGTCATGAAGAACGAAGATAATCGATGTAGAACGATACGTAGAACGATGATTATACTCGAGGTACATAATGAGATGTTGAGGCATGGATTGTTGATGGTACTGGTGCTGTTACTGATGGTACTGTTGGTGCCGGTGATGTTACTGAAGCTGGTACATTTTGTATCACATTCTCCAGATTGATTACTCGAGCGCGAAGTTCGTTGACTTCTCCTATTATTCCAAGATGATTATCGGTTGGAACGAGCAGATGAATAAATTTTAGAATTTTAGATAGAATATAATCGTGACGAGCTACCCTGGAAATGAGGCTGAAGTTGGTGTTTCGGATAGGTCCGCTGGTAAACGCTTCAGGTTCATTGTCAAGAGGTGAATTCGGTTGGTGGAAGGGATCGCCTTCTTCGCGTCTCCATTGATTAAGTCGACTACGAATGCATCAGATGAATTGGGAATGGATGATTGATTGATTCATTCTGGTAACATCGCTTTTGGAGCTTAGGTGAATATCCATGTCGGAATAGCTGTCGGAATGACTATCGGAATAGCTATCGAAATCTGAGGGACTCGAACTGGTTGAGGGATTCATCCCGTACAATCATATGAAGGATTTTCGATAAGAAATAGATTATAGGATATAGATTAGTACCCTGCAATACATAATTTACATATGCATATATAATACTAAAATCCCATAAGTTACGGAGGAATCTACAGAAAATGTCAGGCAAAGTTTACAATAACAGATACGCTAAGATATGAATTAGCAGATATGCTAAGGTATGAATTTTTTCCATACACTAATCATGCAATCAATGCAGTAAAACGTATCTAGACTAAGAATGATAAGCAAGTGATTCTCTAAGAATGATAAGCATGTAATTTTTGACATGAAGTGATAAGCAAAACTTTTGACATGCAGACACGGTCGAAGTCCAGACTCACTAATGCATCCTAACGACTTATCAGTTAGACACACTATTGCAGACCTGGTTCGCTAAGACCATCTCTCTGATACCAACTGAAAGGACCTGTCTTAATCCATCCGGACGAAGTCCATATCGATTATAAACGAATCACAACAGTTGATTATATCGCGAGGTACTTGACCTCTATATGATACATTTTACAAACATTGCATTCGTTTTTGAAAAGACAATATTTCATTACATCGAAAATGGACGGCATGCATACCATTTTATAATATCTAACTATAATTAACTTAATAATAATCTTGATGAACTCAACGACTCGAATGCAACATCTTTTCAAATATGTCATAAATGACTCCAACTAATATCTTTAAAATGAGCAATTGCACAGCGGAAGATTTCTTTCATACCTGAAAATAAACATGCTTTCAAGTGTCAACCAAAAGGTTGGTGAGTTCATTAGTTTAACATAAATAATCATCTCATAATTTTAATAGACCACAAGATTTCATTTTTCCATTTCTCATAAACATACGTCCCATGCATAGAGAAAAAAATATAATTCATATGGATTGAACACCTGGTAATCGACATTCAAAATATGTATATAAGAATATCCCCATCATTCCGGGATCCTCCTTCGGACATGATATAAATTTCGAAGTACTAAAGCATCCGGTACTTTGGATGGGGCTTGTTGGGCCCGATAGATCTATCTTTAGAGTTCGCATCAATTAGGGTGTATGTTCCCTAATTCTTAGATTACCAGGCTTAATAAAAAGGGGCATATTAGATTTAATAATCCAACCATAGAATGTAGTTTCGATCTCTTGTGTCTATTTCATAAAAGCATTTATAAAAGCAGCGCATGTATTCTCAGTCCCAAAAATATATATTGCAAAAGCATTTAAAATGGGATTAATGAAACTCACCTAATGTATTTTGTAGTAAAAATACATATGACGACATTGAACAAGAATAGGGTTGGCCTCGGATTCACGAACCTATATCATTTGTATATTTATATTAAAACATGTAATCGTAGTAGAATAAATTTATTTATTGTATCTTTAATTTATATATATTATGTATGTTTAATTTGTGTATATATTCATAATAGTTAATATTTACATAGTTTGTTAATATCTATTTTTATATACATACATGTCTAATGTTATATTTAAAAATCGATAGTTTGTTATTTGTAAGTATTTATATAATTTATATTAGTAGGTTTGATAAATATAGTTAAGTTTGTGTTAAATATATATTTATACAAATAGCTTTCGCTTGAGAATTTAATAATTATGATAATATTAATATTAGTACTAATAATATTGATATTATATAATAATAATGATGATAGTGATGATAATAATGTTAATAAAAATAACGATATTAATAATGATAGTAATACTAAGCTTTATAACAATGGCAACAATATTTACGATGATTGTAGTAATTCTTTTAAATCATAAATCAATTAAAATATTAATCATTTCCATAATAACATTTATACTCGATTTTTATATTCATAAGTTTAACAATATTATTAAAACTTTTATAATCATGGTCATAGTAATCATAATTTTCGTATTTAGTTTCTAAACTAATGTTTGTAGTTTCTTATAACTTATTTTATAGCCAACTCATAACTTTTACATGAATTCTTATAATCATTTCCTAAAATCTCTATTATGTCATCTTTTATTCTATACTAATGTTATCAACATGTTAAATATCCTTTTAGTTATAATGATGCTAGCAATACTAATAAAATTATAATAATACCAATAATAATCATTTTGGTATTGATAATACTAGTAAAAAAAAATGATAATATCCTAAGTTATGTTAATAATAATAATAATTAATAATACAAACCTTTAGTAACCCTTATAATATATGTATCTAAGATATTCATAATAATAATTACTATAATACTAATAATAATAATAATAATCATAGTGATAACAATATTAATAAACATAATAATAATGATATTAAATTATACCTTAATAGCACTAAAAAGAAGGGGACTGTCCAGGACGGGACTCGAACCCTCGACCTTCCGTTCATGCACCAACACTCTAGACCGTTGGGCTGTTGCCCATTTTCTCAAATAAACTCCTATCTAATTTCCTTTAACCCTTACCTGTTGTTACCCTTCTTCTTCCTCTAACTTCCAATCAACAGAGACCCATATCCATTTAATTGTTAAACTTATTTAGGTTATTCCTTAATATTATAATTAATTATTGTTACTTGTTGTATTTATAAAAAAACGATAAAGAAAGAAAAAAATAAAAAGAAACAGAAAGCAACCTGCTGTTCGACGAGTATGATAGAAAAAAAATTTGATTTTTAAGTTTAAGTTCATTTTATAAAAATATTATAACATAAATTAGGTTTCAATTGCTTCATATAAACACTAGAAATTATCAATTTAACTTCATTTGAAACAGATGATTCAAATTTGATTATGGAAAAATCTTTGACTTTTTGAATTATAATCTTTGACTCGAAAATTCTAACTCAATAAAGCGATTTGGAACTTCAAATTTTGCAGAAAGTTTGTGTGAATGATTCTTAACAATACTACATTAATAGATTTTTAAAATTCATTCTAATTTAAATAAATGATTATCACTGTCAAGAACATAATAAACTTGAAATTAAATTTTAAGTTTTTGAATGTTTTAGATAATAATTATAACATGAATTATGCTCTAAATCATTCTTAGAAACTATTTGAATCATCAATTAAACTTAAAACATGAAAACAAATTCGAATTTTTACCTTGAACGATTTGGTTGACTTTTTGAAAGTAATCTTTGACTCAACAATTCGTAATTGATATTGGGAATTGAGATTTGAAACTTTGCAGATAGATTCAAAAGAGGTTTTCTAACCTTTCTGTATTTTTAGATTTTACTAATTGGTTTGAAATCGAAGTATGAAGAAATTTGTCAAGAACAGAGATTATCTGGGTATCTTTCTGTTCTTGTTTTATATAAATTTTTCTTTTATAAATCATAGTTGTAAATAATGATGTAATTGATAATGAAATTGGAGAGTAGAATGATTGTGATCAAGTTTTGAAACAATTATTGTCGATGCAGAGATTATACTCTTGGTACAGAAATATAAATAAATAAATATAGAGAAGAAGATTTATAACTGAATTTGGATTTATCTTGATGTTTGGATTCTGATTCGTACAATGGTTTAGACAGATAAACAAATCATCAACAGGAAGACAACGATTGATAACAATTTTGATTTCCTAATCTATGTATATGGTTTTTCCTTTTACACAATTAATATTAATAAATAATGAATTTAATAATTAGTACTTGTAATTATATTAATTATAATCAAACATACTAATAAAATAATAAACTTATATATATAACAAAAATATAACAGTTTGTATTAGTTTCTAATAATAATTATACCCAATTTATAATAATAATAATAATAATAATATCAATATTTCTAATAATTAATAATAAATAGTTAAATGATTTAATAATAACACCAATAATATAAATAATAATTTTATTAATAATAATAATAAATAATAATAATACTGACAATAATAATGATCAATGATAATGTTCATGGTAATATTGATAATAGCATTGATAATGTTGTTAATAAAATTACAAATACAAATGGTAACAATAAAAAAAATGATAATATTGTTAATTAACATTAATGCCAATAATAATCATATTAATACTAATAATAATAATGTACCCAGTTACATATAACAACTTTTACTAATAATAATAATAATAATACATATATTACTATCATTATTAACATTAGTAATAATAATGAAGGTAATAATAATAATATTGATATATTATTTATATTTAACCTTGTAATTTCAAATAATATATTATCTTTACATTTTATTACTTCTGTAATACTTATTCTATGAAATTACATAATTGAATATTTAATATTTATATATATATATATATATATATATATATATATATATATATATATATATATATATATATATATATATATATTGTATATATATTACAACATACATGTTATATTAATCGTGTAAAGAATTCACATATATAATTATATATATTTATTTTAATAACATTTTGATTACTTTATATATCACTCTACATATTTAATTCGAATTATTAAATAGTATTATATTAATTTAACACTTACATTTTTATTTACATATATGTATTTATTTACTTATTTATTTACACGCAATTATTCGTGAATCGTCGGCATAGACAAAGGTCGAATGGTTTCATGAAACAAATTCAAAAATTCTGAAATTCAACATAACAGACTTTGCTTATCGTGTCGAGATCATATAAAGATCAAGTTTAAATTTGGTCGGAAATTACCGGGTCGTCACATATTGGAAACAGAATAGGTGGTCTGAATGGTGCATACATTGGTTTTTCAAAACCTGGTGGTGGTGTGATTTCTTCATCGTCACTCATATCTGAAATCTTCTCCTCTTTTATTTCTGGTTTTTCAGAATTCGTTGAAACCATGTTAACATTCTCATTCTGAGGATTTACTTCAGTATTACTTGGTAGCTTTCCTTGTTTCCTTTCACTCATCAGGTCAGCTAGAGTACCTACTTGTTTTTCTAGATTTAAAATGGAAGCTTGTTGAGTTCTAAATGACTGATCAAACCTCTCATTCGTTTGGATTTGAGATGTAATAAATTGTTTTTGAGATTCAACTAGCTTTAATACCATTTCTTCCATATTTGACTTTTTCTCTTCGGTTTGTTGTGGTGGTTTATATAAGCCTGGCCTTTGTTGATTGAAAGTGTTGTTTTGATTATTCGAGTTATTGTTGGGTCTATTTGGATTGTAAAGAATGTTTTGACTTCGATTGAGGTTTTGCCTTGTCAGTTGATAATTATTTTGATAATTATTTCCCTACCTTTGGTTTATGTAGGAAACATTCTCACGTTGTTCCATTGTTTGCTCGACATTACAATCCTTCATTAAGTGTGGTCCACCGCATTTCTCACAACTGATTTGTATTGCGTGAATATCTTTAGTCATCTTTTCCATTCGTCTTTCGAAAGCATCTATTTTTGCGGAAACGGAATCAAAGTCATGGCTAGAATCGACTCTAGTCGCTTTGGATGAATGTAAGATATCTTTCTCTTCGTGCCACTCATGTGAATGGGAGGCTGTTTTATCAATAATCTTGTGAGTTTCGGTAGCGGTTTTCTTCATAATGGAACTACCAGCAGCTGTGTCGATGTCTTTTTTTGTAGCGACGTTGACGCCTTTATAGAATAGTTGAACTATTTGAAAAGTGTCTAAACCCTGTTGAGGACATCCTCTCAACATCTTTCCGAATCTTGTCCACGCCTCAAATAACATTTCATTTAGCTTTTGTGCGAACGTGGCAATTTCTCCTTGAAGTCTCACGGCTTTAGATGCCGGAAAGAATCTTTGAAGAAATTTCTCCACTAAGACATCCCATGTATCAATTGCTCCTTCGGGTAATGATTCTAACCAACCTTTAGCTTCCCCAATTAAAGTCCAAGGGAACAACATAAGATAGATCATTTCATCCTCAATTTCTCGGATTTTAAATAAAGTACAAATTCTATTAAAGGTTCGAAGATGTTCGTTTGGATCTTCTTTTTCTGTACCATCGAATTGGCATTGATTAGTGACCATGTGTAGGATTTGTCCTTTAATTTCAAAATTTGGTGCATTAATATCTGGTTGATTAATGGCATAACCTTAGCCCGTACGTGTGGCTTTCATTCGGTCTTCCATAATTTGAGGTTCTAGATCTTCCATATTTGAATTTGTTGAATCTGAATCAGTAGAAGATTCTGATTTAACGGTTCCTTCTTCGACAACCTCTGGATAAATAAATTGTGGTTCAGGAGGAATGTTTAGCGGATCAGGATCTTGGAATTGTCCCTGAATATCCTCCAGGTTCTCAATTGGAGTACTTGTTCGACTAGATGATGATTCTAAAGAAAAATCAATGGAAGCAATATTGGCAAGATGTCTTGATCGAATTACAGGTAGTGAACGTATGAAAGGTGATGAACGTTTCGCTCGGTGCATTCACTGAATATCCTATTAGTTAAAAAGATAAAAATTATATAAGTTATCAAATTAATAGACTTTTCTGATTTTGCCCATGTTTCGAATAGCCAATAGATGCAGCAGGTAGCCAGGACCTTTTAAATCGGAAGTCCACAACTCGCCACTAACAAATCCAACTATTACTACGAACCAGAAAATTTGATGTCTATCAATTTAATTGCTAACAATAATTTTTCGTCGAAATTTTTGAAGAAATTTCTATGTCCTAAAAACTAGAGCGTAGAGATGAAAAAGAAAAAGTGCATCGAAAAACAAAAAGGACGAAAAATAAAAATAAGAAAGAAAAACGTCGAAACCTAAAGGTCTAAAAACTAAATCTAAAAAGTTGCGCCTAAAGGTTATTGAAATTTAAATGCACTTCTAATGGAAAAATCGGCAATTACTTAAAAAGGCACTAAAATCTATAAACTTAAAATAGCGTTGCAAAATTCTAAAGCGTCTAAACTCTAAATCTAAAGAAAAAGCACTTAAGGGATTTTATGGCAAAGCTTAGAAATCTAGAAATATAAAAGTAACTACGGCAAAAACTAACTTAAAACTAATTACGAACGACAATTATAAAAATTACGAATTAAACGAATAAAAAGATACAAAATATAAAAATAAAACTAAAGTTATAAAAATACAATTTTTATAAAAATATTATTTTTATATTATTTATTTATAAAAGTATTAATTTTTATATAATTAAAACTAATTAAAACTTAAAAATAACTAATTAATTAAAACTAAAACTAATTATATTAAATTAAACCATAAACTAATTAATTAATAATAATAATTATTTAATTAAACCCTAATTCGACGGGCAGATGATTCAGACCAGTCACATCACCTCATGCGATCGCATGAGGTTGTGAAGGGTTTCCACGCGTTCGCATGAATTCCGAAGCTAGGCCGGATGTTGGGCTGCTACAGTACCAGACCCGGTTAAATTTTTATTTTTATTTTTTATTTTTGGTTTTAATATTACAAAACTTTATTTAATTAAAACTTAAATTATAAAAACTAAAAATAATTTTTTTTTTTTATGTTTTCACTTGAACCACAGGTTCCCCGGCAGCGGCGCCAAAAAATACTTGATGTGCGGCAAGGGGTATATAAAAATAGATATAAAATATATATTGAAATGAATATATAATACTATTAATTATGCTACAATATACACAAGTTATTTATTTATTTATAGAATGGATATACCTAAACTTTGCTACACACTTATAGGCAGTGTACCTAATCGTAGAGTAGTGTAGTTTTAGTAAGTCCGGTTCGTTCCACAGGGAGCCTCTAAGTGTCTATAAAAACATAAGTTTATATATTTTATAATATAAGTTTATATATATATATATATAATATAGTTATAGTTATTATTGTTAAAAAAGGGAGTTTTACCGTTTAACGATCGGTTTGTCAAATTTTTATATTTTTTGATAATGTAAATTGCGATAAAATAAATTGCGAGTAAATAAAATAGCGAGGAAATATGAAATAAAAGTATTATGCTTATTTAAACTTCCGTAATCATGATGTTTGATGTTTTGATTTAAATTTATTACCCTGGGTTAATTGTCCTTTATCCTGGTTTATTTGATACGTCTATCTGGTTTTTGTCCATAATAGTCCATCGGTCATAAATATAAAGTGCGAGTGTCCTCGTCAAATTACCCTTATACCCGAAGTCAAATATCCTAACTAATTAAGGATTTAAACTGTGACGCAGTTATCACTTCTGTCAACAATTACACCAGTTATCACTGTATATTATTTTTATATTATTTATTTTATAAAAGTATTAATTTTTATATAATTAAAACTAATTAAAACTTAAATTACACATTAAATTAAAACTAAAAGTAATTAATAATATAATAAACCCTAATCTTAATTAATTAATAATAATTATTAATTAAATAAACCCTAATTCGACGGGCTGAGGTAACAGGCCAGTCACATCACCTCATGCGATCGCATGAGGTTTGTGAACGAATTCCATGTGTTCGCATGGATTAGGTTACCAGGCCAAATTCTTTTGGGCTGCTACAGTACCGGCCCGATTACTCTTTTTATTTTAATTTTTTGATTTTTAATTTTTGGTTTTATAAATCTTAATTACAAAAAAAAAATACAAACTTAAATAAATAAATAATATATATATATATATATATATATATATATATATATATATATATATATATATATATATATATATATATATATATATATATATATATATATATGTTTTCAATTTAACCAAGATTCCCCGGCAGCGGTGCCAAAAATACTTGATAAACGTCTAGAGGGGTATAAAATATATATAGAAATCGATATAAAATTTTATTAATAACGCTACAATATGCACAAGTTATTTATTTATTTATAGAATGGATATACCTAAACCTTGCTACATACTTATAGGCAGTATACCTAATCGTAGAGTAGTGTAGTTTTTAGTAAGTCCGGTTTGTTCCACAGGGAGCCTTTATGTGTCTATTAAAAAAACATAAGTTTATATATTTTATAATATAAGTTTGTATATAATATATTATTATTATTATTATTATTATAAAGGGGGGGGAGGGGGTTTACCGTTTATCGACCGGTTTGTCAAATTTTTAGTTTTTGCTATAATGTAAATTGCGATAAAATAAATTACGAGTAAATAAAATAGAGATGAAATATGAAATAAAAGTATTATGCTTATTTAAACTTCCGTAATCATGATGTTTGACGTTTTGGTTATATATTATTGCCTTGGGTTAATTGTTCTTTGTCCTGGTTTATTTGATACGTCTATCTGGCTTTTGCCCATAATAGTCCATCGGTTATAAATATAAAGTGCGAGTGTCCTCGTCAAGTTACCCTTATACCCGAAGTCAAATATCCCAACTAATTAAGAATTTAAACTGTGACGCATTTATCACTTCTGTCAACAATTACACCAGTTATCATTGTATGTAATCCACACCTGTTTTAATTAGATATGAATATTAATTTACCCACTTGATCATTTTGAATAATCAATTACCCAACCCGAATAATTAATTAAATGATTATAATAGACTTCGTATGAACGTCACTAAATAGGACAACCATAATCATTATTAATTATTAGGCTAATTAATTTGAAGATAGGTTCGACAGACTCCAATGAGTTGTCACTCGATTAGACAATACCCCCCATCTATTAATAGTCCATAGTTCAATGTCCACAAGTGTCGGTCTTTGTCCAAACATTAATTATGGTACAAAGTTAAATAACCCAATCTTAATATTTAGTCTAACATCACGATTACTTCGGCTCAAATAAGCATAATAATAACTTAGTTACGAAACATTAATTTAAAAAGGTTGAACATAACTTACAATGATTAAAAATCGCGTAGCGTTACACGGACAGAGTTTCGACTTACGAACCTTAAAACATTTGTTACAATAACCTTATTGTTAAAATTAACTTAACTTAAAATTATAAATATTAAATAGGGAAAAAGAAGAAGATTGAAAATAAATCAATCCTGGTCTCTGTATTCGGCCAGAAAATGTTCAATTTATAGACATGGCCAACTTTCCTCTGCCATGCAATCGCATGGTTTTCTTACCTCCAGGCCATGCGATCGCATGGCCTCCTGAATTCAGATATTTTGAATTGCAAACGTGGGCTTCTAGATTATTTAATAATATAGTATAATATATATAATTATATATAATTATATATATATATATATATATATATATATATATATATATATATATATATATATATATATATATATTATTTTATATTATTTTATATTCTTGTGCATAGTTGACTTGTACTTTCAGCTCCGTTGAGTCGTACGTTGTTACTCGGTTTAGGTCCCGGTTCCGGATTTTCGAACGTCTTTCCGTATGCTTAGATATCTTGTACTTTATGTTCCGCCACTTATACTCTTATCATTATTTATACGTTATTCATCAATAAACTGAACCACTTGGATTGTAACTTATACTTTTGAGCTTTTTGGTCATTTGCGTCTTCAAATCGTCAATTCTGCCTTTTGTCTTCACCTTTTATTATTTAAACGAATATCACTTGTAAATAGAACAATTGCAACTAAAAGCTTGTCTTTCTGGAGGGATAATGCTATGAAATATATATTCGTTTTTAGCATTATCAAATCACCTGAGAATAAACATGCTTAAAATGTCAACAAAAATTGTTGGTGATTTATAGGTTTAACCTATATAGCAAATTATAGTAATAGGCCACAAGATTTCTTTCATAAACATACAGAAATAACCATCTGTAAAAATCATTCATATGATAAATTGCCTGGTAACCGACATTAACAAAAATGCATATAGAATATCCCCAAGCATACAGGAATAACCATCTGTATATACAAGTATCATCTGTATAATAATCGAAGTACTAAAGCATTCCATTTTCCAGAATGGGGGGTGTTAGTGCCCATAGATCTATCTTTAGGATTCGTGCTAATTAGTGCGTACACTAATTATTAAGTTACCAAGCGAAAAGAAACATAGGGATATTCGGTATAACAAATCCATCACAGAATGTAGTTTCATTACTTGTGCCTATTTTGTAAACCATTTATAAACTGCATGTATTTTTATCCCAAAATATTAGATACTCATTTGCACAGATTTTCAATTCGTTGAAAATCAGACTTGGCCACGGATCGATGCATTAACCTATAATAAGTATATATATATATATATATATATATATATATATATATATATATATATATATATATATATATATATATATATATATATATATATATATATATATATATATATATTAAAGTATGATAAAAATACATTCATATCATATTTTTATTTACGTGTTGATGATTTAAGTTGTCAAGTTAGCAGTCCAACGTTAGTAGTCCAATGTTAGTAGTCCAACGTTAGTAGTCCGAATATAGTCCAATAGTCCAATATATAATCTTGGAATTTAATCAAGACGTATTGTATACGTATTGTACAAGATTCAATCATGACCCATTGAACATGTATTGTCTTAGAATTAACCCAGACGTACTCTGTACATGTGTCTTACGATTTATCCGACGTATTGTATAACTATTGTCTTAATCAATCAACATTATATTATATTGTCTCGGACTTAACCAAGACTAGTATATTACAAGAAAATAGTCATGACATGTTTAAATACATGTATAATATAGGAAAAGTTAGCTAGGATATGGTTAGTATAGATTTTATCAAAATAATCCCGTAGCCATTTTAGGCTATTTCTAACCAATATTATTTTGCCCATAATTTCTTCATTACAAATTATTTTTGAGTGAATCAGTTTGATATGGTTTTGTAATGAACTCAATTTTCTAAAACTAAACAGAAAAAGTGGTGATTTATAGTCGGAGTTACAGGTTACAAGTCCATTTTGAAAGAGGTGGTAATTTCTGTCGAAAGAACGACACCTTGATGACCATTTTGAAAAACATACTTATACTTTGAGTTTATACACCATTTTTAGATATGTTATCATGTTCATATAAAATATTATTTTCCCAGAAAACAAACTTTAAATTCAAAGTTTAAGATAGTTTCTAATTATCCAACCCAAAACAGCCCCCGATTTTACTACGACGGCGTATGTCCAGTTTTACGGTGTTCTTCGTGTTTTCCAGTTTTAAATCCTTAAGTTAGCATATCATATAGATATAATACATGTTTGAAGTTGTTTTTAAAGTCAAGTTAGAAGGATTAAGTTTGTTTGCAAACAAGTTTAGAATTAACTAAACTATGTTCTAGTGATTACAAGTGATATTCTTCGAATAAGATAGTTATTGTAATGGCCCGTCCAAATCCATATGGACGAATACAATAACATTTGGTCCTATTGTGAGGTATTGACTTCTATATGATACGTTTTACCAACATTGCATTCGCTTTTAAAAGACAACTTTCATTACAACGATAGTTGACAAATATGCATACCATTTCACAATATATCCAAACTATAAATGACTTAATCTGTCATTTATTTTATAATAATCTTGTTAAACTCAATGACTCGAATGCAACGTCTTTTGAAATATGCACTGAATGACTCCAAGTAATATCTTTAAATTGGGCAAATGCACAGCGGAAGATTTCATTCATACCTGAGAATAAACATGCTTAAAAATGTCAACCAAAGGTTGGTGAGTTCATAAGTTTTAATATTTCGCATAATCTGTATATAAAGGCGGACTACAAGATTTCAGTTGTTTCATACAAATTGTTTATCAAAATATTCTACGAAATTGAGTACCCTGGTAACTAAACTTAACGTATATATCATAAGTACCCTTGTTTTAACATACATACAACCAACATGTACAATACACGCAAACCAACATGTACTAAACTCAAATAGCATACGTCCACTTTATAGTTCAGGCTAGGGTCTCTATACCTGGAACGGACAGGGATGTCAAGCCCTATGGATCCATATACAACTAATCGCGCCCACCAGTTCTTATAACCGGCAGTTACTAGTTACCAAAGCTAAGGGATTTTCGGTTTAAACTCAGTGTAGAATTAAGTATGTACTTGTGTCCATTTCGTAAAACAGTTTATAAAACAGCGTATGTATTCTCAGCCCAAAAATATATGTAAAAAGAGAGTAATGAAACTCACTATACTGTATTTCGTAGTAATTACGCATGTAACGGCATTGAACAAGTGCAAAGTTAGCCTCGGATTCACGAACCTATATATATCAGTTATGTATATATTAAAACATATAACAAGTTTATATATTAATATTATTAATATACTTATTATATTTAATGTTTTATATGTCATGTTAATAATTTAAATATAGTCATTTTATATTTTAAATAATAATCAGTATTTATATATTCGATTTTTATTAAAGTAATAACATAAATCATTTATTATAATTATCATTTGTTTTTGTCTAGAAATATTATATAAAATTAATATTCATATATGTATTTATATCATATCTCAAAATATGTTTTTATATATTTTACGTGTAAATTAGTTAATAAAATATTATGTGATATCAAATAATTTATATTACATCTATATACTTTAAATAGTTAATATTTATCATATAATAATAATAATAATAACAACAAGATAATGATAATAATAATAATTTTAAAAGTGACGAGAATTATACCATCTTAATTTCATCAACATTGGTTCGTTTTCAGAGTACTCATAACTTCCTTAGTCCTAACCCATAATTCCATAACTATAACCCAATTCCATAGCATCAACCCACTCAAAAACCCGTTTTGAAAATATCGCGCTCATGACCCCGTCGTAGTATTTTATGTATAATACTACTAATAATTTTACTAATACTAGTAATAATATTAGAATTATTAATAATAATAATAATAATAATAATAATAATAATAATAATAATAATAATAATAATAATAATAATAATAATAATAATAATAATAATAATAATAATAATAATAAATATAATATAGAGAGAGATTGAGAGAAGATAGATTGAATTCGGGCAGAAAAATGAGCGAGCTTTATAGGCAGGTCCTGAATTTGATCCCCATGTGATCGCATGGGCTGAAAGACCATTTTCTATGCGATCGCATGGCTTTGGATCCCAGCTCAAATTCAATTAACACGTGGGCTGCTGACAGTTTTATTATTTTATATTTATAATATATTTAATTTATATAATTAATTATATATTATATTATATTTATGTGCATAGTTAATTTGTAAATTTAGTTTCGATGAATTATACGTTGACGCTTGACTTATGTCCCGGTTTCGGTTTTTCGAACGCATTTTCGTACTCTTAGAAAACTTGTACTTTACGTTTCGCGATAAGTACCTTTATCAATAGTTAGACTTATTTGCCAATAAATTATCTTATTTGAAATGTAACTTATACATTTTAATATTTTGATCATTTGCTTCTTTAAATCATCATCTCGTTATTTACTACAACATAATTAATAGTATTTTTATATCAAGACGTTTTATATCTAAGTTAATATTATATTTTATAACATTGTAAAATATACCTATATTTTCATTTTGAAATAGTGTTTTACTGTAGCTTTTCGGGCACTGTAGCAAATAGTGGTTTTCGAAAATAGTGGTTTTCGGGCAAATAGTGGTTTTCGAAAACACTGTAGCTTTTCGGGCACTGTAGCAATTCGAAAACACTGTAGCAAATTAGTGTTTTACTTGTACATTTTTGATTTAATTGCGTTTCTTCTTATAAATTTAAAAAAAAATTACATCATAAAAATAAAACGATTATATAGTTATCACAAGTTATGATGTTCGTGAATCATCGGTTAATAGTCAAAGGTTAACTGAATATATAACATTAGTTCAAAAATTTTGAGAATCAATATTACAGACTTTGCTTATCTTGTCAAAATCATATAAGGATTATGTTTAAATTTGGTCAAAAATTTTCGGGTCGTCACAGTTATATAAATAAGAATTGAGCAAGGTTATGAACAAGGTTACTACCTCAATTTTAGTAGTTAAACCTACTGTAAATGACAAGAATTAATCTTGAGCTTCAAAAGATCTTTGATGGCTTGGAAGTTCTTGAAGTAGAATCATGGAATGAAAACAAGTTCAAGTAAGATTACTACTTGATTTAAGATATGTATGTTTATAGAATTTAACCAAAGCTTAAATATAATTATTACCTTGATTTAGAATGAATACCTACCTACTGAGATGAATGAAGGTTTCTTGATGTTGGATGATCACTTGAAATGGTTTTGAACGATTGAAAGTAATCTAACAAACTTGAAAGTGATCTTGCAAGGTTATTTTGTATGATGATTTATGTTTGGATTTTTGAGCTAGATTGATGTAGATTTTGATGAAGATGATGAAAAACATTTAGAACATAAAGATAGAACTTGAGAGAGATCAATTTGATGCATGAAAGTTGAAATGAAATTGTGTTTGTGTGTGTATCTAGGCCGTGATTTTGGAGGTTGATATAAAGATGTTTTAGTTTGTAATTTAGCTTAATAATTCATGGTAAATGACAAAGGTTAAACTCTACATGTTTCTATAATGGTTAATGAGTCATCTAGGGCTGCTAAGAGCTGATCATTAAGTGTATATGCCAATAGTATATACATCTAGAAGCTGAGTATTATACGGGTGAAAATACCGTACGAATAGGAGTAGAATTCTTGATGAAAACGAATGAGAATATGATTATAGTTATCTTTAATAAGTATAAGTATTTTGATATATGTCTTTAAGTCTTTTAAAAGTGTATTAATACTTCTTAATACATTACATATATATACATTTTAATTAAGTCGTTATTTCGTCGTTAATCGTTACATGTATATATTGTTTCGAAACCCTGAATTTAGTAGTCTCATTTTATGTATCTAACCCATTTCTAATATACTTAATGAGATACTTAATTATCATTCTATCATGTTAAATATACATATATATATATATATATATATATATATATATATATATATATATATATATATATATATATATATATATATATATATATATATATATATATATATATATATATATATATATATATATATATATATATATATATATCATGTCGTTTTTACAAGTTTTAACGTTCGTGAATCGTCGGACAAACTGGGTGGTCAAATGTTTATGTAAAATTCGTTTCAAACATTCAAGTCTTAACAAGTTTGATTGCTTAACATGTTGGAAACATTTAATTATATAAATATTAATCTCATATAATATTCATAGAAAAATCCGGATCATTACACCCGGTTCATCCTATCAACCTTTAATTCGGTTAGATCGTTTTAATTTTCCATTCTTATATAGATTATCTATTATATATATATTTATGATCTGATTAGCTTGTTTGATTAATATGTTATAGTTTTATTTACTCGTTTCAGTTTTGTGTATAATTTTCCTACAAACTTAAACAGATTTTCTTGTTAACTGAAACTGAGTTTGAACATATAAATCTAAATATATTAGTGTTTATTCTGTGATTGATGAAGACCAAAGGGAAAAAAAAATGTCGGTTTTATTTGGTAACTTTGATGCCAGCTGTGGGGATACAATCCATTCCAACAGTTTCACTTTTAGACTTGGTGAAGATGTTCTCCACTCATTAATTAAATACATTTAATTCTAAAAGGGTTTTGTAACATATGTCTATTTACAATACGGTAATGTAAATTTAGTGAATTCGTGATATTATTAAATATAATATTTTGGAGTATATGATTACGAAAGATAAATATTTGACTGAATCAACGTGTGTATTAGATGTCAATATTGATATTATGGTTACATTTAATTTAATAGAATTGATAATTGATAATTGATAGTGATTTACGAAAGTTAAATTATATAAATATAATCACGTGTGATTATTTTGTAGTCATTATAAATTCTATATCTATTTGTGATTATGATATGCCTATTATGATTATAGATAATAAAATTCTATAATTGAATTATGTAACATATCATCTATATTAATCAAACCGATTTGATTATTATGATAAGTCTGTTGCTATCGTAAACGTTTGATAATCTGGTGCTACATAATCGGAGCATATAATCTGATTATATTTATATTATTTATTATTCTGATACTGATTACTTGCTAACAGCATCTATAATTATATTTATATTATTTGCTATTCGTATCTGTTGCGATTTGATCAGTATGCCTAGTTTTAATTAGTTACACAACAGATTTATGAAGTAAAAATAGTTATGAGTATTATTTTGTTGCTGATTTTTTTTATTGCAATATTATGCTTTCCAACTCTCGTGCTATTATCTTGTGGTTAACATATATGATTGTATAAATCAACTTCGTATGAACATGTTCTAGAACATATTTGTGTTATCTAGTTTCTATATGTTTGTGTTATATATAGACTATTTCTTTATACTTATATTCGGGTAAATATAAGAATGTTAATAACAATTAATTTAAGGTTTATTGGATAATGCATAACAATCGTGATCAAATTTGAATTTTTTATATTATTATCCATCGTTGAATAGTGTAGTTGGTTTGCTTAAACCATATTATTTAAGTGATTGATTCATAAGTATGGCGATTATATTTGCTTTATGATTTTATACATTAGAATATGGGATAATTAAATTTATATATCTTTTGTGATTATATAAATTGAAATTTGTGTTAAGCGATGTAACTGAACATAATATTTTATTAATCTTGTTAAAGATTCTCTCTATTATTTGTGATATATTTGTTTGAGATAAATTCTATTCATGCGTGTTATCTTCTGTTTACGTTAAAATCTAAATTAAGTTAGTTTGGATTTGATTCGTGAAGATATTTGCGTTATTTTATTGAGGGACTTGAATGCGGGTCTTTCTCATGTTGAGAAACCTGAAAAAGTTCACTGGTGTAAACTTTAAACATTGGCAGCAAAATATGTTCTTTTGTCTAATCACGTTGAACCTTGCGTGGTTCTTGACTAAAACTGCTCCTGAATGAGGTTCTTACTCAGGTTAGAAAAGCTGAGAAATTCACATGTGTGAACTTTAAGCGTTGGCAGTAAAAGATGTTGTTTTATCTGACCATAATGAATCTTGCGAGGTTCTTAACTGAACCTTGGGAGGTTCTTGACTAAACCACTTCTCAAGTTGCGGAAGGGGAACAAGATGCTCAAAATGTGAGTACGGTTCAGGTTTGGAATCATTCAGATTACTTGTGCACAAGTCGATCGTTCGATAACGTATATTCGAACAGTGTTCAGAACTGTATTTTGATCTGTTTTCAGACAGTATTCGACACTGGTTATCGACTGTCTTCGGGACAGTATTCGGACAAGTTTAGACTGTTATAAAACCGGATTTAAACTTGTTTGTTTAATAGTTGGGCTTAAACATGTTTGGTTTAATCGGTTTTGTTGAAATGGTTTAGTTTAATCGTTTAGTATAAACTTTTTGGTTTTAACATGTTTGGTTTACATGGTTGTGGTTAAACCTGCTTGGTTTAACTGTAGGGTTTAAACCTGTTTTGTTTACCCGTTTGAGTTGAAACGGTTTTAAGGTGATACCTATTTGGTTACCCATTTGAGTTTAAACCCGTTTGGTTTACTTGTTTGAGTCAAAATCTATTTGATTTACCCAGTTGGGTTTAAACCTATTTGGTTTACTTGTTTAGGTTGAACCTTCTCGGTTTACCTATTTGCTTGAAACCTGATTGGTTTAGCCTAGTTGAGTTGAAACATGTTTGGTTTAACTCAGTTTGTTCACAGTATAATGAAACTTTTATTTGGGTTGAAAACCCAAATTAATTTAGTTCACGTGGTATTTGCTGACTGAAATTTTCTTTTTTGCTAAAACAGTTTTTTTAGTTTATACACAGTGATGATTCTGGAAAAGTTGACTTCTGGATAGGAACTCGCATTGAATAATGTGTTATATGTTCCTGAGATTCGTAAGGAATCTGGTGTCCAGATGTTTGTTGAACAAGTTTGGCATTTAAAAATAAAAATAAAAATGGAAAGTATGTTCAAAAGGTCATGTTGACCTAGAGTGAATGTATATTTCAAAGGGTTGTGCCATATAAATGTGAAACTTGTGTTGAACTCAAATTAAAGAGATCATTTTCGATTGAACGAATAATCGAACCCATTGATATGGTCCACACCGATGTGTGTGATTTGAAATCCATTCCAACGAGGATTGGTAACAAGTACTTCATTACGTTTACCGATTATAGCATGAAGTACTGTTATGTTTACTTGTTGCAAAGTAAAGATGAAGCAATTGAGAAGTTTTATTGCTTATAAAAACGAAGTTGAGAATCAACTTGAACGAAAATTCAAGGTTGTTCGTAGTGATAGAGGTGGTGAATATGTCGCTCCTTTTGCTGAATTTTATTCACAAAATGGCATTAGATATGAATTCACTGCACCTTAGTCACCTTAATCGAATGAGACTATTGAACGAAAGAATAGAACCCTGAAAGATATGGTGAATGCCATGTTGGTAAGTTCTGGTGTAAGCCAATAAATGTGAGGGGATGTCATTCTGTTGGCAAATTATCTTTTAAATAAGATACCCCAGAAGAAAAGTTATGAAACCTCATACAAGATATGATGGAAAAAGAAATCATCGTATGAATACCTCAAAGTGTGGGGGTGCCTAGTAAAGGTAGTTATTCAACTACTTAAGGCACAAAAGATAATATTTATTGGATGTGCTGAAACTGTAGTGTTTATCGCTTTGTTGTGTGAATGAATCCAAGATTTCGGATATACACAAAGGTTCGATAATAGAATTGAGAAACGTTTCATTCTTTGAAAATGTATTTCTGTACATAATGAACGTGAAAGTTCGTCTAGGATAGACGAGAAGGTATTCAAGATGAGACACCTAATGAGCTAGTTCAATACGAATTAGTATAATTAAAGGAGCTTCCTCGATAAATGGCATATGCATTATGCTTATAGAGGAACTAAAACTGAATGTATAAAATATAAGATATACATGATATTGAGACCCTCTTAAATTATATATTTAAGGCGGTGTTTAAATATATGAAGTTGATTTTCTCATGATACAAGGGATATCGTATAGCATTCCTAGTGAGAAAAGCTATGGAGAATATGAATGACGCGTCTTCTATTCTCATGCTTTGAACTTGAAGTCTATAGAATACAAGACTTAGACTTGTTAATAATGATCATCTACAGAGATTAATTAACAACTAATATTTCACTGTGTTGAAATTATTTAAAGGCAAAATCACTTTCATTAAGTAATAGAAGCATTTGGTATATTGTGAAACCAGATTTGTATGTGGAATATGATATTGAAGATAATTATAAATATAAAGATGACAATCTTTATTATATTATTATCTTGAGATCTGAATTACCTAATCAGAATTCAGATGTGGAAATATAATTTAAGTGCGAGAACTTTGTTAAGTTTTCTAAATTCGACGTCTCTAGGTCAAACCTAGAATATGACTAAGAATTGCTAAAATGTGTTAAAATATAGATCACAAAAGATGTAAATCTTATGTGTGGGCATTTGAACACTTCATTGATTAGAATCATATTAGATATATATGATTATGATATCAAGTTGCAAGACATGTGGGGGAAGCTTAAAAACGATGAGCAGTAACCCTTATTAGTTATTTAAAATGAACACAATAACTTTAAAATGTGAGGGTGTCTTGTTTCTAATATCAAGAACATGATACATGATAACGCATTCTAGTGTATCTAATGAGTTTTACTAGATTCGACTTAGCATATGCTGTAAGAAAGCTAAGTAGATACAAGAGTAATCCAAGTACATCGCATTAGAGTTAAGTTTGTAACAGATATCCTGCAGTGATCAAGGGATACTGTGATGCAAACTAGATATCTGTAACGACCCGTATTTTTCCATGATTATATATATTTGAGAATGATATTTACATATATAAATGTTTCCAACATGTTAAGCAATCAAACTTGTTAAGACTTGATTAATTGAAACGGATTTTACATAAACGTTGGACCACCCAGTTTGTCCGACGATTCACGAACGTTAAAACTTGTAAAAATGACATGATATATATATATATATATATATATATATATATATATATATATATATATATATATATATATATATATATATATATATATAACATGGAATTATGATAATTAAGTATCTCATTAAGTATATTAACAATGGGTAATATAAATAAAATGAGACTACTAAATTAAGGAATTCGAAACAGGATATATATGTAACGGTTATCGACGTAATAACGTCTTAATTAAAATATATACATATGTATTGTATTAAGTTATATTAATACACTATGTTTAACATGATAAAATGATAATTAAGTATATCATCAAGTATATTAACAATGAACTATATACATAAAACGAGACTACTAACTTAAGGGTTTCGAAACAATATATACATGTAACGATTAACGACAAAATAACGACTTAATTAAAATGTATATATTTGTAATGTATTAAGAAGTATTAATCACATTTGAAAGACTTAAAGACATATATCAAAATACTTATACTTAACAAAGATAGTTATAATCGTATTCCTATTCGTTTTCATCAAGAATTCTACTCGTATTCATACGGTATTTTCACCCGTATAATACCCAGCTTCTAGATGTATATACTATTGGTATATACACTCAAATGATCAGCTCTTAGCAGTCCTCAATTAGTCAACAAACATGTGGAACTAACCATTAGACAACTAGCATGACTTATGAGCAAGAAAACAAAACAAGAACTCCTTTTAACCCCACTCCCCACTCACAATTCACTTCATTTCATTTCCAATTTCTTTCTAATTCTCTCTCAAAACACACACACACACCCTCAAGAATGAAATTTTCAGTAAACTAATCATCATCTTCATCAAAAACTACTTCAAGAATCAAGCTATAATCATCATAGGAAGAATACTTCAAGAACACTTCGAAAATCCTTTCAAGTTTGCAAGATTACTTTCAATATTTGTTAGGACCCCGAAGTTGTATAGTGTTAATGTGAAATTAGCTTAAATGAAGGTTCCTTAGAAGAGGGCTATATAAAGAACCTATGTAATCCTAACACAATAGCCACTGCATTGTAACTAAGTTCTAGAAGCTGTGGAATGTAAATTTTACCGAAACTCTCTCATACCGAATCTTATTCTTACATACCGAATCATTCTAACTTGTCAATTCTTCCAATCTAAACATGATCTGACCTATCATTTGGTATCAGAGCTCCCAGGGAGTGATATTACATCACTATATTAATCCAGAGATTGAAGATTACAGAATCTGATCACATTCGGTTAGATTGAATCAGACTCGGTACATTCGAATTTGATAATCTGACGTTTAGATTCTTGTGATAAGTTCAGCGAAGATTTATTAGATTGATTAGAAAGAGTTTCGATCATCATTTCAGCTTTTGAACAACAATTATGAAGAATCAAGTTGATTTTTAGAGTTTGTGGCTAAAACTCTCGGTATTGATCAATTCTAGCTTGATTCTGTATTTTAGTAAAGGTTTGAGGATTCTGTTGTGTTCGTGAGGTAATTAATCAAGTTTTTGACGGTTCAATTTCAACAAATCTTCAAGTTTTGAAGATTCTATCAATACTCGATATCGTAACTACCATATCGAGTCTGCTTCAAAGTTGATAATTCGTGCTAATTGTTACAGATTGTGGTGTGATAGTGATTCTATCACATTCAGTTTGATTATACGCAGCTATTTGGTGTGGTTTGAGAAAGGATTCGATTGAATTTCTAAGTTTCTATACTTAGACTCGGTATTGTCAACTGCTACAGTTGACATTCGGTATCCTATACATTCGGTATTATTGATATTATGTGTGTTACTAACTTGTTTCCTTGTGCAGCAAGGTTACCGAATCTAATTCAAAGGAATTGGATTGTGTTTGCATTCAAAAGTTTACAGAATTTGACTACCGAGTCAAATACCGAACCAGAATCTCTGTATCACTTAATTCATTAGTTTTAAGTGTTCAAAGGCTTCAAATCTTGTGGTTACCGAATCCATACCGAATCTGGGTGTGTTACTTGTGTTACTGATCAGTTTCTGTTACAGAATCTGGTTTACCGAATCTGCTACAGTACCGAACCAGCTACCGAACCTATACCGAATCTGTTATTTTACCGAATCTGACACTTTTGTTAGATTTTTGTGACCCTTCATCTTAGATTTGTTTTATACCGAATGTTTACCAAATCTACCACAATATTAAGATGTCTAGACAAGATACATTGATCATTGGATCAGATTCTCGACCTCCAGTGTTGTTTGATGAAAAGTACACTCAGTGGCTCCACTGTATCACACAGTACATAGACTACAAGGGTGAGAAAGCAAAGCACATATGGGCTTCTCTGAGAGATGGTCCAGTTGTTGAGTTTCATCCGGATACTGGTATGCCAATTCCAGTCTATGAACTTTCTGGAGAAAAACGTGAGAGAGCTCAGGGTGACATAGAGGTTAAGAACATTGTTATGCAAGCCATCCCGTATGAGTTGTTTGAAAATGTTGACAGCAACACTACTGCAAAGGACATATGGAATGAGATCAAATGACAGCAGGAAGGTTATGACATGTCTGATGTTACTAAACTGAATAAGGCTCTTGGATTTTATGAAGATTTCAAGCAAAAATCTGATGAACCACTCAAGGATACATGTCGTTGTTTCAATGGTGTTCTCAATGAGTTGAAAAGGTGCAAGATTACAAAAGTTAATGCTAAAATCAACATGAAGTTCCTCAAAAAGCTCAATGCTGATTGGCTTCCTTATGGAACCATCATTCGATCTACCAAAGAGATTGACAAGATGACTATTCATGAGCTTGTTGGAGTTCTTATGTATCATCAACTAGAAGTATCTAAACTTCAAGAGGGAAGGAAAGAGTCATCTCCAAGTGATCTACTTGCTCTCATTGCCAAAAAGAAGAGCAAATCATTTCCTACTTACAAAAGCTTATCAAAGAAAGTGCTTGTTGAAGAATCAACTGATTATGAAGAGTTGAATCTTTCTGATGTTGATGATTCTCTTCTTAAATTAGTCAAGATGGCCGCCATGTTCACCAAAGCCTTGAACAAATAAAAGTTCAAAGGCAAATTAAGCAATCAACGCAAGAACTCCTCTTATTCCTCTTACTACAAGAAACCTGATCAATCAAAACATCAACGTGCTGATGATTCCAAGAAGGATGATTCAATCTGTTTCAATTGTGGCAAAGCTGGTCATTACTCTCGTGAGTGCAAGATGCATAAGAAAAAGGATGCAGCTTACTACAAGAAGAAAATGTTGATGGCAAAGATTGTGGAAACTGGAGGAGAACTGAAATCGGTTGATGATACTTAGTTTAGCTGGACTGATGATTCAGATTCAGAGGTGGAACACGCAAATGTTTTTAAAGTGACTAAACTCATCCAAGCAAAGAAAGTAATGGAGAATTCTGACACAACATCTGATGATGATGCGGTACAATCAACTGAAATCCCATCTAATTTTATAAAAATGCAAAATGACTTGATGAAGAATTTGGTTTCAATGTCAAAAGAAGTCAAAGGTTTAAAATCTGAAAACAAGGTTTTAAAAGATAAAATCAAACTTAATGAGACCAAACCTTCATCATCGAAATTACAATCAGAATTGCAAAGATTGAAAGTTCAACTCAGCTCTACGGACACTGAGTTGGAAGATCTAAAAAAGACAATTCATTCGATTAAAGTCGAAAGGACTGATTATCGTCTAAAATCAAAACGTCTTGCAGAAAAAGTTCAATTTTTGAAAAAAGATCTTAACGATTTGAAAAACCAACATGAACCCTCACTTTCAAAGCTAAACAAGAAAATTATTCAATTGGAAAACACCATAATTGAAAAGAATACTGAAATTTCTTCACGGTCAAAAGAGTCTTTTCAAATGAAAGCTCAACTTGTTCGATATGAGGAAAAACTCTATCGAACAAAGCAATCTAAAGCTATCATTGATATGGAACTTTCAAAACAAACAATTTTCATGAATAGACCAAAAACGATTCATGGTGATAAGTGGGGGTTGGGTTATGAAGATCCAAAGATTTTAGATGATGCTTCCAAAAAGATTCTAGGATTATATCATTCTGATTACATTCAAGCTGGCTTACCATATCATTTTGTGCATGCATCTGATGCTAATTTTGATGATATTATTGTTAATTGAAAATCTAAAAAAATACTATCAAATTAGCTTAATGTATGAGAAAATCAATGCTAAAATGGGTAAATCAAATCCTGATTTCTTGAAGGAACTTGTTGAAACTGAAAAGAATATGCAATGTGCTAACTATGTGCCTAAGTGTAGATTGGTTTATATTCCCACACTCATGCTAGAGAAATACCTTTTAATGCTTGAGAATGAAGTGTTTAACAATCCTAGTTCTAGCATTATTACCATAGATGAGGTGATTGAACGACCTGTTGTGAAAGAGAAACCAATGTTACTTTCTTTACCTGCATGTTCTGTTTCTGATTCTCAAATCTGTGAAGGCCTAGCACATGAAATTACTGTCATGTTTATGATAGTATCTCTAGGTCAAGAGGCTTTAGATTTAAAGGTAGAACCTCAGGAAGAACCACCAGTTGCACCTAAGGTAGAACCTACTGATGAAAAGCCTGAAGAGTTAGATTTACATCATCTAGTTGATAAACTTAAAAAAGAAAACATAAAATTGCAACTTAGATGTAATCACTTGAAACAAACACTTGAATTGTGTGATAAATTGCCTACACTTCCTAGAAAAGAATGTTCTTATGCTTTTAAGGAAGGTGAAGTTTTGGTGTCTGCTGAGGATTTATGTCTTGAGATTCAAAGCTTAAATCGTAAGATAGTTCAACTAAAACAGGCTAACACACAATTGCAAACATCTTTACATGCACACACAACACATATGAATTCTACTTGTTTGAATGGCTCACCTTTATGGTTGCCTTGTGTGAATAAAGTGTCGGAGTGTGCTGGAGGGATTGATAAGAAGGTTGTGGGTAAATCACATTCTGATGTTTCTACACCCATTACCATTCTTAAAAACCCTTTACGTTCTCAACTTGTGAAAAGAGTTTCAAATGTCACTCCTTCAAAATAATTTATTGTTAAGAAGGAACATCAATCAAATGGTTCTCATTCAATTAAAAAACTTCCTCTAATGTTAATGACAAAACATACAAAGAAATGTCTTTTAAAGAAACCAGTGAAGTCTTCAAAACTACACAAGAGTCCAAAACCTGATTTTAGTGAGTATGATGAAAAAGAACGTAAAATCAAAATGGAAATTTTGCAAAATCAATCTACTCAACTGTCAACTGAAAAATTTGGACGTCTCATTGATAAAGGTATTTTTCGTGTCACATGTTTTAATCCAAACTTGAATTACAAGTCTGTATGGGTTCCTAAGTCAACAACAAAGAAAGTAGCAAACAAACCAGAGAAATCTGCTAGTCGATCTAGGAAGTCATCACATGTTTTTCAATTTTCTTCTTTGAACAAAACATCTTCATGGAATAAGTTGTGTGTTAAGACTTCTGATGATAATGTAAAACTTGATATTGCGTATGATGCTTCATGTAATGTGGTTTTAAATGATGCTTTATTACCTAACCTGCATGATGCTTTACGTGATTATCTCATTGTTGATCCAAAGTTTGTTGCTGGTACTAACCGTAGAGGACCCAAGAAACTTTGGGTACCTAAACTCTAGTAAAATTAACGTTGACAGGGTATTGACATCTGTGTGTGGTACATCGACTCCGGTTGTTCTCGACACATGACGGGCAATAAATCCTTTCTTGTCAATTTCGTTGACAAATTCCTAGGAACGGTTACATTTGGAAATGATGAAATTGCAGCGATAACAGGATATGGAGATTATGTGAAAAATGGCATAACGATCACACGGGTCTCATATGTTGAGGGTTTTGGGTGCAGTTTATTTAGTGTCAACCAATTCTGCGATGGAGATCTCAAAGTTCTGTTTGAACGTCGTCAATGCTCGGTGCAATCCACTGATGGAAATGATCTTCTTGTTGGTAAACGTTGTAGTGACCCGAACTTTTCCATGTTTATAGATATTAATTGAGATTGATATTTACATGACTAAATGTTTCCAACGTGTTAAGCAATCAAACTTGTTAAGACTTGATTAAATGAAATAAGTTTCATATAGACAATTGATCACCCAAGTTGACCGGCGATTCACGAACGTTACAAAATTGTAAAAACTACATGTTGTGGTATATATAGACATATATATATGGTTGAAATGAGATTATGATGATTAAGTATCTCACTAAGTATATTAACAATGTGTGATATACATAAGAAATGAGATTACTAAGTTAAGAAACTCGAAATGATATATATAACGATTATCGTTATGATAACGTCTACAAAATATATATGTATCATATAAAGATATTGATACACTATATTTAACATGATAAAATGATATTTAAATATATCATTAAGTTTGCCAACAATGAACTACATATGTAAAAACAAGACTACTAACTCAAGAATTACGAAACGAGACTTATATGTAACGATTATCGTTGTAACGATATTTTAATGTATATATCATATTAAGAGATATTCATACATCATAATATCATGATAATATAATAATTTAACATCTCATTTGATATAATAAACATTGGGTTAACAACATTAATTGAGATCGTTAACTTAAAGGTTTCAAAACAACACTTACATGTAACGACTAACGAAGACTTAACGACTCCATTAGAATGTATATACATGTTGTGTTTTGATATGTATTCTTAAACTTTTGAAAGACTTCAAGACACATATAAAAGTACTTCTACTTAACAAAAATACTTACAATTACATCCTCATTCAGTTTCATCAACAATTCTACTCGTATGCATCCGTATTCTTGCTCGTACAATACACCGCTTTTAGATGTATGTACTATTGGTATATACACTCCAATGATCAGCTCTTAGTAGCCCATGTGAGTCACCTAACACATGTGGGAACCATCATTTGGCAACTAGCATGAAATATCTCATAAAATTACAAAAATATTAGTAATCATTCATGACTTATTTACATGAAAACAAAATTACATATCCTTTATATCTAATCCATATACCAACAACCAAAAACACCTACAAACACTTTCATTCTTAAATTTTCTTCATCTAATTGATCTCTCTCAAGTTCCATCTTCATGTTCTAAGTGTTCTTCATAAATTCCATAAGTATAGTTTCATAAAAATCAAGAATACTTCCAAGTTTGCAAGTCTACTTCCAAGCTTTCTAATCCATTTCAAGTAATCATCTAAGATCAAGGAACCTTTGTTATTTACAGTAGGTTATCTTTCTAATTCAAGGTAATATTCATATTCAAACTTTGATTCAATTTCTACAACTATAATAATCTTATTTTGAGTGAAAATCTTACTTGAACTGTTTTCGTGTCATGTTTCTGCTTCAAGAACTTTCAAGCCATCCAAGGATCCTTTGAAGCTAGATCCATTTTTCTCATTTCCATTAGTTTTATCCAGAAAACTTGAGGTAGTAATGATGTTCATAACATCATTCGATTCATACATATAAAGCTATCTTATTCGAAGGTTTAAACTTGTAATCACTAGAACATAGTTTAGTTAATTCTAAACTTGTTCGCAAACAAAAGTTAATCCTTCTAACTTGACTTTTAAAATCAACTAAACACATGTTATATATCTATATGATATGAGAACTTATTGATTTAAAACCTGGAAACACGATGAACACCATAAAATCGGATATACGCCGTCGTAGTGAAACCGGGGGCTGTTTTGGTTTGGATAATTAAAAACTATGATAAACTTTGATTTAAAAGTTGGTCTTCTGGCAAAATGATTTTTCATATGAACATGAAACTATATCCAAAAATCTTGGTTAAACTCAAAGTGAAAGTATGTTTTTCAAAATGATCATCAAGATGTCGTTCTTTCGACGGAAATGACTACCTCTTTAGTAATTGACATGTAACTTAAATTCCGACCATAAAACTATACTTTTTCTGTTTGGATTCTTAAATTAGAGTTCAATATGAAACCATAGCAATTTGATTCACTCAAAACGGATTTAAAATGAAGAAGTTATGGGTAAAACAAGATTGGATATTTTTGATCTTTTTAGCTACGGGAAATGTTTAACAAATCTATACAAATCATATCCTAGCTAACTTATATTGTATTATACATGTATTCTAATATATTATGTAATCTTGGGATACTATAGACACGTATGTAAATGTTTTGACATATCATATCGACCCATGTATATATATTATTTGAAACAACCATAGACACTCTATATGCAGTAATGTTGGAGTTAGCTATACAGGGTTGAGGTTGATTCCAAAAATATATATACTTTGAGTTGTGATTTAGCCTGAGATGTGTATACACTGGGTCGTGGATTGATTCAAGATAATATATATCGATTTATTTCTGTACATCTAACTTTGGACAACTAGTTGTAGGTTACTAACGAGGACAGCTGACTTAATACACTCAAATCTTTAAAACATAATAAAAATGGTTGTAATTATATTTTGATCATACTTTGATATATATGTACATATTTGTATAGGTTCGTGAATTGATCCGTGGCCAAGACTTATTTTCGAGGAAGGAAATATCTGTGAAAGTGAGTTATAGTCCCACTTTTAAAATCTAATATTTTTGGGATGAGAATACATGCAGGTTTTATAAATGATTTACAAAATAGACACAAATACGTGAAACTACATTCTATGGTTGAATTATCGAAATCGAATATGCCCCTTTTTATTAAGTCTGGTAATCTAAGAATTAGGGAACAGACACCCTAATTGACGCGAATCCTAAAGATAGATCTATTGGGCCTAACAAACCCCATCTAAAGTACCGGATGCTTTAGTACTTCGAAATTTATATCATATCCGAAGGGTGTCCCGGAATGATGGAGATATTCTTATATATGCATCTTGTTAATGTCGGTTACCAGGTGTTCACCATATGAATGATTTTTGTCTCTATGTATGGGATGTGTATTGAAATATGAAATCTTGTGGTCTATTGTTACGATTTGATATATATACGTTAAACCTATAACTCACCAACATTTTTGTTGATGTTTAAAGCATGTTTATTCTCAGGTGAATACTAAGAGCTTCCGTTGTTGCATTCTAAAATAAGGACAAGATTTGGAGTCCATGTTTGTATGATATTGTGTAAAAACTTCATTCAAGAAACATATGTCGATGTAATATATTTCTATTGTAAACCATTATGTAATGGTCGTGTGTAAACAGTATATTTTAGATTATCATTATTTGATAATCTACGTAATGTATTTAAAACCTTTATTTATAAAATAAAGGTTATGGTTGTTTTAAAAATGAATGCAGTCTTTGAAAAACGTCTCATATAGAGGTCAAAACCTCGCAACGAAATCAATTAATATGGAACGTTTATAATCAATATGAACGGGACATTTCAGTTGGTATCCGAGCGTTGGTCTTAGAGAACCAGAAAATTTGCATTAGTGTGTCTTATCGAGTTTGTTAGGATGCATTAGTGAGTCTGGACTTCGACCGTGTTTTCTTTAAAAATGATTGCTTAACATTTTTGTTGGAAACTATATATTATTAACATGTAAATATTATGTGATATATTAATCACTTATGTGACGACCCTAAAATTTTCGATCAAATTTAAACTTAATCTTTATATGTTTCTGACACGATAAGCAACGTCTATTAGACTGCATCTATTTTTAAACTATTTCAAGAAATCATTTGACCTCTGACTATTCCCAACGATTCACGAACAATTGCTTGTAAATAAATACGTATTTATAGATAAATGTAAATATAAATAATAATTTGAAATTTAAAATATAATTTAAACATTAAAATTAATTAAGTAAAATAAGATACAGAATAATTAAGTAAAATTTGTAATGAATCTATATAAATATATATGATCCTTATGCATAATATTTTTTTATTTGTACATTGTAATAAATAATCAAGATATGTTATTATATATAGTAGATAGTTGATAAATATTACATATTTAATAATATGTAAACATAATGAAATTACTTATAAGTTAAAATATAATTGTTATTACTATTTTCATTATTAACATTAATACCAGTAATATTAATATTATTAATACATATAGATATGAAATTTGATATGTGTGATTTGTTAGATCAACATTTTTATTTTTGTATTCATTATTAAGATTAACAATAACATTATTATTAGTATTAATATTATTATCATATGATTAGTAATATAAGAGTTATTAAAATTATCATTATTACGTTTACTATTAAAAATTAACATTTTTTTATTATAATTATTAACATTATTATCAAAAGTATAATTTTTATCATTATTATTTTGTTAACATTACTATTATTTTTATGGATATTATTATTATTATTATGAATATTACTTATTAATATTAATTATAAAATTTATGAATTCATTGATTAAAAACTAGGTAATAGTATCTAAAAACATTTTTATTAGTAATCTTAACATATTATTATATTTAATATATTTATTAAATTATTAATATTAAATTTAAATTATATGATACAGATAAATACGCATACCATTATTTTTTTAACCTCTTCTGTCTTTTATTGTTGGTCCGTGAACCCTGGTCGACTCTCACGATTTTCCTATATATCAATCGGTGTTTACACTAGATAGAAATCCATTCAAGTATCTTACTTTTATTGTCAATTATCAAATATATCTGTTTTTCTTTTGTTTTAGGCTGTTAATTTAAACAGAAATTAAAAACGAACTGGTATATGTATTCGATATACTTTTTAGTCAAAAGCTCGATTGTGATTTAATTTTAAAATTTAAAAATGCAGAGTTGTGTGGATTCATATAACGAAATTACCTGCAAGTTTTCAAATCCTAACTCGCAAAATTAAGGATTAATTTCGAAGTCAAGACTTTTGAAACAAAAAGTCAATATGTGTTCTTCAACCAAATTCGAATCCTCTGTTTTGAATTAAGTTAAATTGATAACTGAAATAGATTCTAGTAATGATTTTAAACTTATTTCGTGTTGAAACTTTTGTCCAAAACAATTTCAAAATCATAAATCAAATTTTTTTTATAGATAAAAGCAGCTGCAGCAGCTTTTGTTAATATTTGTTTTGTTTGTTTTTTTTTTGTTAATCCAATTTATACTAAGTAATTATCTATGTGTTAGATATTACATCCAAAAATTTAATTGGTAACCATTATTAAGTTTAAAAGGATTTTAGATTGATTGATTTGGTCGTTGAGTTTTTTTTTTTAAGGAAGAAGATGAAACACACAGACAGATATATCAAATATATAGATTTAGGTTTGGGTATAAAAATCAGAAAAAGCATAGCAGTGCAGTGGGTTAGGGACGTTTTGTAGTGACCCGAACTTTTTCATGTTTATATATATTATTTGAGATTGATATTTACATGATTAAATGTTTCCAACATGTTAAGCAATCAAACTTGTTAAGACTTGATTAATTGAAATATGTTTCATATAGACAATTGACCACCCAAGTTGACCGGTGATTCACGAACGTTAAAACTTGTACAACCTATATGATGACATATATATGGATATATATATATATATATATATATATATATATATATATATATATATATATATATATATATATATATATATATATAGTTAACATGATACTATGATAAGTAAACATATCATTAAGTATATTAACAATGAACTACATATGTAAAAACAAGACTACTAACTTAATGATTTTTAAACGAGACATATATGTAACGATTATCGTTGTAAAGACATTTAATGTATATATATCATATTAAGAGATATTCATACATGATAATATCATGATAATATAATAATTTAAAATCTCATTTGATATTATAAACATTGGGTTAACAACATTTAACAAGATCGTTAACCTAAAGGTTTCAAAACAACACTTACATGTAACGACTAACGATGACTTAACGACTCAGTTAAAATGTATATACATGTAGTGTTTTAATATGTATTTATACACTTTTGAAAGACTTCAATACACTTATCAAAATACTTCTACTTAACAAAAATGCTTACAATTACATCCTCGTTCAGTTTCATCAACAATTCTACTCGTATGCACCCGTATTCGTACTCGTACAATACACAGCTTTTAGATGTATGTACTATTGGTATATATACTCCAATGATCAGATCTTAGCAGACCATGTGAGTCACCTAACACATGTGGGAACCATCATTTGGCAACAAGCATGAAATATCTCATAAAATTACAAAAATATGAGTAATCATTCATGACTTATTTACATGAAAACAAAATTACATATCCTTTATATCTAATCCATACACCAACGACTAAAAACACCTACAAACACTTTCATTCTTCAATTTTCTTCATCTAATTGATCTCTCTCAAGTTCTATCTTCATGTTCTAAGTGTTCTTCATATATTCTACAAGTTCTAGTTACATAAAATCAAGAATACTTTCAAGTTTGCTAGCTCACTCCCAATATTGTAAGGTGATCATCCAACCTCAAGAAATCTTTGTTCCTTACAGTAGGTTATCATTCTAATACAAGGTAATAATCATATTCAAACTTTGGTTCAATTTCTATAACTATAACAATCTTATTTCAAGTGATGATCTTACTTGAACTTGTTTTCGTGTCATGATTCTGCTTCAAGAACTTCGAGCCATCCAAGGATCCGTTGAAGCTAGATCCATTTTTCTCTTTTCCAGTAGGTTTATCCAAGGAACTTAAGGTAGTAATTGTAGTGACCCGAACTTTTCCATGTTTATATATATTAATTGAGATTGATATTTACATGATTAAATGTTTCCAACATGTTAAGCAATCAAACTTGTTAAGACTTGATTAATTGAAATATGTTTCATATAGACAATTGACCACCCAAGTTGACCGGTGATTCACGAACGTTAAAACTTGTAAAAACTATATGATGACATATATATGGATATATATATATAGTTAACATGATACTATGATAAGTAAACATATCATTAAGTATATTAACAATGAACTACATATGTAAAAACAAGACTACTAACTTAATGATTTTTAAACGAGACATATATGTAACGATTATCGTTGTAAAGACATTTAATGTATATATATCATATTAAGAGATATTCATACATGATAATATCATGATAATATAATAATTTAAAATCTCATTTGATATTATAAACATTGGGTTAACAACATTTAACAAGATCGTTAACCTAAAGGTTTCAAAACAACACTTACATGTAACGACTAACGATGACTTAACGACTCAGTTAAAATGTATTTACATGTAGTGTTTTAATATGTATTTATACACTTTTGAAAGACTTCAATACACTTATCAAAATACTTCTACTTAACAAAAATGCTTACAATTACATCCTCGTTCAGTTTCATCAACAATTCTACTCGTATGCACCCGTATTCGTACTCGTACAATACACAGCTTTTAGATGTATGTACTATTGGTATATACACTCCAATGATCAGCTCTTAGCAGCCCATGTGAGTCACCTAACACATGTAGGAACCATCATTTGGCAACTAGCATGAAATATCTCATAAAATTACAAAAATATGAGTAATCATTCATGACTTATTTACATGAAAACAAAATTACATATCCTTTATATCTAATCCATACACCAACGACCAAAAACACCTACAAACACTTTCATTCTTCAATTTTCTTCATCTAATTGATCTCTCTCAAGTTCTATCTTCAAGTTCTAAGTGTTCTTCATATATTCTACAAGTTCTGGTTACATAAAATCAAGAATACTTTCAAGTTTGCTAGCTCACTTCCAATCTTGGAAGGTGATCATCCAACCTCAAGAAATCTTTTTTTATTACAGTAGATTATCATTCTAATACAAGGTAATAATCATATTCAAACTTTGGTTCAATTTCTATAACTATAACAATCTTATTTCAAGTGATGATCTTACTTGAACTTGTTTTCGTGTCATGATTCTGCTTCAAGAACTTCGAGCCATCCAAGGATCCGTTGAAGCTAGATCCATTTTTCTCTTTTCCAGTAGGTTTATCCAAGGAACTTAAGGTAGTAATGATGTTCATAACATCATTCGATTCATACATATAAAGCTATCTTATTCGAAGGTTTAAACTTGTAATCACTAGAACATAGTTTAGTTAATTCTAAACTTGTTCGCAAACAAAAGTTAATCCTTCTAACTTGACTTTTAAAATCAACTAAACACATGTTCTATATCTATATGATATGCTAACTTAATGATTTAAAACCTGGAAACACGAAAAACACCGTAAAACCGGATTTACGCCGTCGTAGTAACACCGCGGGCTGTTTTGGGTTAGTTAATTAAAAACTATGATAAAATTTGATTTAAAAGTTGTTATTCTGAGAAAATGATTTTTATTATGAACATGAAACTATATCCAAAAATTATGGTTAAACTCAAAGTGGAAGTATGTTTTCTAAAATGGTCATCTAGACGTCGTTCTTTCGACTGAAATGACTACCTTTACAAAAAAGACTTGTAACTTATTTTTCCGACTTTAAACCTATAATTTTTCTGTTTAGATTCATAAAATAGAGTTCAATATGAAACCATAGCAATTTGATTCACTCAAAACGGATTTAAAATGAAGAAGTTATGGGTAAAACAAGATTGGATAATTTTTCTCATTTTAGCTACGTGAAATTTGGTAACAAATCTATTCCAACCATAACTTAATCAACTTGTATTGTATATTATGTAATCTTGAGATACCATAGACACGTATACAATGTTTCGACCTATCATGTCGACACATCTATATATATTTCGGAACAACCATAGACACTCTATATGTGAATGTTGGAGTTAGCTATACAGGGTTGAGGTTGATTCCAAAATATATATAGTTTGAGTTGTGATCAATACTGAGATACGTATACACTGGGTCGTGGATTGATTCAAGATAATATTTATAGATTTATTTCTGTACATCTAACTGTGGACAACTAGTTGTAGGTTACTAACGAGGACAGCTGACTTAATAAACTTAAAACAGCAAAATATATTAAAAGTGTTATAAATATATTTTGAACATACTTTAATATATATGTATATATTGTTATAGGTTCGTGAATCAACCAGTGGCCAAGTCTTACTTCCCGACGAAGTAAAAATCTGTGAAAGTGAGTTATAGTCCCACTTTTAAAATCTAATATTTTTGGGATGAGAATACATGCAGGTTTTATAAATGATTTACAAAATAGACACAAGTACGTGAAACTACATTCTATGGTTGAATTATCGAAATCGAATATGCCCCTTTTTATTAAGTCTGGTAATCTAAGAATTAGGGAACAGACACCCTAATTGACGCGAATCCTAAAGATAGATTTATTGGGCCTAACAAACTCCATCCAAAGTACCGGATGCTTTAGTACTTCGAAATTTATATCATATCCGAAGGGTGTCCCGGAATGATGGGGATATTCTTATATATGCATCTTGTTAATGTCGGTTACCAGGTGTTCACCATATGAATGATTTTTATCTCTATGCATGGGATGGGTATTGAAATATGAAATCTTGTGGTCTATTATTATGATTTGATATATATAGGTTAAACCTATAACTCACCAACATTTTTGTTGACGTTTTAAGAATGTTTATTCTCAGGTGATTATTAAGAGCTTCCGCTGTTGCATACTTAAATAAGGACGAGATTTGGAGTCCATGCTTGTATGATAGTCTGTAAAAACTGCATTCAAGAAACTTATTTTGTTGTAACATATTTGTATTGTAAACCATTATGTAATGGTCGTGTGTAAACGGGATATTTTAGATTATCATTATTTGATAATCTACGTAAAGCTCTTTAAACCTTTATTGATGAAATAAAGGTTATGGTTTGTTTTAAAATGGATGCAGTCTTTGAAAAACATCTCATATAGAGGTCAAAACCTCGCAACGAAATCAATTAATATGGAACGTTTTTAATCAATAAGAACGGGACATTTCAGTTGGTATCAGAGCGTTGGTCTTAGAGAACCATAATTTTGCATTAGTGTGTCTTATCGAGTTTGTTAGGATGCATTAGTGAGTCTGGACTTCGACCGTGTTTACTTGAAAAATGATTGCTTAACAAATTTTGTTGGAGACTATATATTTTTAACATGTGAATATTATGTGATATATTAATCTCTTAACGCGTTTGATATTATGTGATAGATGTCTACCTCTAGAACAAGTCCCATTGACTCACCTAATAATAATGAAGAGTCAAATGTAAATTGGAATGATTCGTGGACTGATTCACAAGTTCCCGAAGAGGAACCGGAAGAAGAGTCGGAACCGGAAGAAGAATCGGAACCGTATGAAGAAATAGAACCGGTGGGGGAAATAATAAAAAGGTTAAGTAAAAGAAAATCCTCAACCAACCGACCAAGGTTAATTATGGTCAATGGTGTTTCCGCCAAGGAAGCAAAATATTGGGAGGATTACCAATTCTTCGATGAATCGGATTCCGACGAGAATTCCGATGATGTTATAGAAATTACCCCAACTGAATTTAAAAAGGCAAAAGAAAATAATAAGGGAAAGGGCATAAAAATAGAGAAATCTAATTCCAACCCCGATGAACTTTATATGTATCGTCAACCCCCGAAGTCCTTAAGTTGTAACAATGACCCGGGAACCTCTAAACCACCAGGTTTTTCTAAACCAATGTGGAAAACGACGGCTCGTATTAGGGGAACATCATATATCCCTAGAAACTTGGCAAAACGAACCAAAACCGAAGAAGAAGAAACAAGCGAGTCGGAATAAGATAGTTGTATTCGTGTGGTGTAATATATGTAATATAGTGTGCTTATGCTTTATGATATATGTAAAAATTGCTTGTATTAATAAGTATTTTTTTATGAATCTAACTCTTGTCTATTTTACAGTATAAAAACACAAAATGGATAGACAACCCAATATTTTAAGAGACCTACCCGGAGACATGATTGATGAAATCTTGTCTAGAGTCGGTCAGAATTCTTCGGCACAACTATTTAAGGCGAGATCAGTTTGTAAGACATTCGAAGAACGTTCCAAGAATGCCTTGGTTTATAAAAGGCTTTTGTTCGAAAGATGGGGGATATCACATTGGGAAATCCATAAGTTACGATGTGTTTACTTTGATGCATATATTGCGGGGAACCCAAATGCTATTTTACGCAATGGGTTAAGAAATTATTTTGACTCAATATATCCGAATATTGGACTTCGTGATTTAGAAAAAGCGGCTAACATGCAACATAAAGAAGCATGTTATGCTTACGGATTAGTAATGTTCGCTTCTCACCAAAGTGAGAACAAGAACATCGGGCTACAACTATTAAACAAAACATTCCCACAAGTGACGGAGTCAGTAATTGGGGTAAGAAATGAGGTTTTTAGATTGTTAAGGGACTGTTGGACATTACGTAACCCTCGTCCCTTTGACGACGTTACAACACGCTGTCTTATCAACGGCCATAACGGTTATGTTCCACAAGACCAAGGATGGGAAGTAATCCTAGTAAAAACCATAATGCATGACTTGTTTCTGGACGTATGAATTACGTGTCTTTATTGCCTTTGCTGAACGACTTGTGTACTAGCTAGAATTATCTTCACAACCATCTTGTATCAAATTTATTGTGTGCTATATTTCATGCTATATGTAAAATAAGCGGTATTGTAAGTTTGTAAAATATTGTGTAAAAGTTTGAACGCGAATTATTATTATAATCAGTTTTTCATATAGAATTGTAGTAGTTGAATTGTATATTAGCTACTAAGTATGAACTTAACGGGTAGGTACTACCCGAATTTAAACTTATAAAACGCTAATATGAAGAAAAACCTTTTATAAATGAGTTCATATTATGCTACGAAATACTATTAACTACTCTTAATATTCTGTATGATTAACTTGTTCCATTTGACTATTTTGAAGGAAATGGCACCGACTACTCGACACACCGTGAATGTGAATGAAGAGGAATTCCGTACTTTTCTAGCTTCAAAGATAGCCGCAGTACAGGCTGCGCTACATACCAACAATAACCTTGGATCTAGCAGTACAGGAAATCGTGTAGGATGAGCCTACAAAGAATTCACTGCCTGCAAACCTTTGGAATTTGATGGAACCGAAGGACCGATCAGATTGAAACGGTGGACCGAGAAGGTCGAATCGGTGTTTGCCATAAGTTAGTGTACTGAAGAGGACAAAGTGAAGTACGCTACGCATACCTTCACAGGTTCTGCGTTAACATGGTGGAATACCTATCTAGAGCAAGTGGGACAAGACGACGCGTACGCACTACCGTGGTCAGCATTCAAGCACTTGATGAACGAGAAGTACCGTCCCAGAACCGAGGTCAATAAGCTCAAGACAGAACTTAGAGGGTTATGAACCCAAGGATTTGATATTACCACGTACGAAAGACGATTCACAGAATTGTGCCTATTGTGTCCGGGAGCGTTCGAAGATGAGGAAGAGAAGACCGACGCGTTTGTGAAAGGAGTACCGGAAAGAATCCAAGAAGATATAAGTTCACACGAGCCCGCCTCCATACAACAGGCATGTAGAATGGCTCACAAACTAGTGAACCAGATTGAAGAAAGAATTAAAGAACAGACTGTTGAAGAGGCCAATGTGAAGCAAGTCAAAAGAAAGTGGGAGGAAAACGATGATAAGAATCACCAATATAACAACAACAGCAATTACAACAATAATCGCAACAATTATCCCAACAATCGCAATATCAATCACAACTACAACAAATGGCCCAACAACAACAACAACAACAACAACAATAACAACAACAGCAACTACAACAATCATCCCAACAACAATAATAACCGCAACAACAACAACAATCAGAAGCAGCTATGCCAAAGGTGTGAAAAGTATCACTCGGGGTTCTGCACCAAATTTTGCAACAAGTGTAAAAGAAATGGTCATAGCACGGCGAAGTGTGAGGTCTACGGACCAGGGGTTAATAGAACGAAAGTAACAAATGGTGTCGGAACGAGTAATGGCGGAGCAAGTAGTGTCGGATCAAGTTATGCCAATGTAGTTTGTTATAAATGTAGAAAACCGGGCCACATTATTAGAAATTGCCCGAACCAGGAGAACACGAATGGACAAGGCCGCGGAAGAGTTTTCAATATTAATGCGGCAGAGACACAGGAAGACCCGGAGCTTGTTACGGGTACGTTTCTTATTGACAATAAATCTGCTTACGTTTTATTTGATTCGGGTGCGGATAGAAGCTATATGAGTAGAGATTTTTGTGCTAAATTAAGTTGTCCATTGACGCCTTTGGATAGTAAATTTTTAGTCTAATTAGTAAATGGTAAATTAATTTCAGCAGATAATATATGTCGGAATCGAGAAATTAAACTGGTTAGCGAAACATTTAAGATTGATTTGATACCAGTAGAGTTAGGGAGTTTTGATGTGATAATCGATATGGACTGGTTGAAAGAAGTGAAAGCAGAGATCGTTTGTTACAAAAATGCAATTCGCATTATACGAGAAAAAGGAAAACCCTTAATGGTGTACGGAGAAAAGGGCAACACGAAGCTACATCTTATTAGTAATTTGAAGGCACAAAAACTAATAAGAAAAGGTTGCTATGCTGTTCTAGCACACGTCGAGAAAGTACAAACTGAAGAAAAGAGCATCAATGATGTTCCCATTGCAAAAGAATTTCCCGATGTATTTCTGAAAGAATTACCGGGATTACCCCCACATCGATCCGTTGAATTTCAAATAGATCTTGTACCAGGAGCTGCACCAATAGCTCGTGCTCCTTACAGACTCGCACCTAGCGAGATGAAAGAACTGCAAAGCCAATTACAAGAACTTTTAGAGCGTGGTTTCATTCGACCAAGCACATCACCGTGGGGAGCTCCTGTTTTGTTTGTCAAGAAGAAAGATGGAACATTCAGGTTGTGTATCGACTACCGAGAGTTGAACAAACTTACCATCAAGAACCGCTACCCACTACCGAGAATCGACGACTTATTTGATCAACTACAAGGCTCGTCTGTTTATTCAAAGATTGACTTACGTTCCGGGTATCATCAAATGCGGGTGAAAGAAGATGATATTCCAAAGACTGCTTTCAGAACACGTTACGGTCATTACGAGTTTATGGTCATGCCGTTTGGTTTAACTAATGCACCAGCTGTGTTCATGGACCTTATGAACCGAGTGTGCGGACCATACCTTGACAAGTTTGTCATTGTTTTCATTGATGACATACTTATTTACTCAAAGAATGACCAAGAACACGGTGAACATTTGAGAAAGGTGTTAGAAGTATTGAGGAAGGAAGAATTGTACGCTAAGTTTTCAAAGTGTGCATTTTGGTTGGAAGAAGTTCAATTCCTCGGTCACATAGTGAACAAAGAAGGTATTAAGGTGGATCCGGCAAAGATAGAAACTGTTGAAAAGTGGGAAACCCCGAAAACTCCGAAACACATACGCCAGTTTTTAGGACTAGCTGGTTACTACAGAAGGTTCATCCAAGACTTTTCCAGAATAGCAAAACCCTTGACTGCATTAACGCATAAAGGGAAGAAATTTGAATGGAATGATGAACAAGAGAAAGCGTTTCAGTTATTGAAGAAAAAGCTAACTACGGCACCTATATTGTCATTGCCTGAAGGGAATGATGATTTTGTGATTTATTGTGACGCATCAAAGCAAGGTCTCGGTTGTGTATTAATGCAACGAACGAAGGTGATTGCTTATGCGTCTAGACAATTGAAGATTCACGAACAAAATTATACGACGCATGATTTGGAATTAGGCGCGGTTGTTTTTGCATTAAAGACTTGGAGGCACTACTTATATGGGGTCAAAAGTATTATATATACCGACCACAAAAGTCTTCAACACATATTTAATCAGAAACAACTGAATATGAGGCAGCGTAGGTGGATTGAATTATTGAATGATTACGACTTTGAGATTCGTTACCACCCGGGGAAGGCAAATGTGGTAGCCGATGCCTTGAGCAGGAAGGACAGAGAACCCATTCGAGTAAAATCTATGAATATAATGATTCATAATAACCTTACTACTCAAATAAAGGAGGCGCAACAAGGAGTTTTAAAAGAGGGAAATTTAAAGGACGAAATACCCAAAGGATCGGAGAAGCATCTTAATATTCGGGAAGACGGAACCCGGTATAGGGCTGAAAGGATTTGGGTACCAAAATTTGGAGATATGAGAGAAATGGTACTTAGAGAAGCTCATAAAACCAGATACTCAATACATCCTGGAACGGGGAAGATGTACAAGGATCTCAAGAAACATTTTTGGTGGCCGGGTATGAAAGCCGATGTTGCTAAATACGTAGGAGAATGTTTGACGTGTTCTAAGGTCAAAGCTGAGCATCAGAAACCATCTGGTCTACTTCAACAACCCGAAATCCCGAAATGGAAATGGGAAAACATTACCATGGATTTCATCACTAAATTGCCAAGGACTGCAAGTGGTTTTGATACTATTTGGGTAATAGTTGATCGTCTCACCAAATCAGCACATTTCCTGCCAATAAGAGAAGATGACAAGATGGAGAAGTTAGCACGACTGTATTTGAAGGAAGTCGTCTCCAGACATGGAATACCAATCTCTATTATCTCTGATAGGGATGGCAGATTTATTTCAAGATTCTGGCAGACATTACAGCAAGCATTAGGAACTCGTCTAGACATGAGTACTGCCTATCATCCGCAAACTGATGGGCAGAGCGAAAGGACAATACAAACGCTTGAAGACATGCTACGAGCATGTGTTATTGATTTCGGAAACAGTTGGGATCGACATCTACCGTTAGCAGAATTTTCCTACAACAACAGCTACCATTCAAGCATTGAGATGGCGCCGTTTGAAGTACTTTATGGTAGAAAGTGCAGGTCTCCGATTTGTTGGAGTGAAGTGGGGGATAGACAGATTACGGGTTCGGATATTATACAAGAAACTATCGAGAAGATCATCCAAATTTAACAACGGTTGAAAACCGCCCAAAGTCGACAAAAGAGCTACGCTGACATTAAAAGAAAAGATATAGAATTTGAAATTAGAGAGATGGTCATGCTTAAAGTTGCACCTTGGAAAGGCGTTGTTCGATTTGGTAAACGAGGGAAATTAAATCCAAGGTATATTGGACCATTCAAGATTATTGATCGTGTCGGACCAGTAGCTTACCGACTTGAGTTACCTCAACAACTCGCAGCTGTACATAACACTTTCCAAGTCTCGAATTTGAAGAAATGTTTTGCTAAAGAAGATCTCACTATTCCGTTAGATGAAATCCCAATCAACGAAAAACTTCAATTCATCGAAGAACCCGTCGAAATAATGGATCGTGAGGTTAAAAGACTTAAGCAAAACAAGATACCAATTGTTAAGGTTCGATGGAATGCTCGTAGAGGACCCGAGTTCACCTGAGAGCGTAAAGATCAGATGAAGAAGAAATACCCGCAACTATTTCCAGAAGATTTAATCAACACCTTCAACAGCTTAAAATTTCGGGACAAAATTTATTTAACGGGTAGGTACTGTAGTGACCTGAACTTTTCCATGTTTATATATATTAATTGAGATTGATATTTACATGATTAAATGTTTCCAACATGTTAAGCAATCAAACTTGTTAAGACTTGATTAATTGAAATATGTTTCATATAGACAATTGACCACCCAAGTTGACCGGTGATTCACGAACGTTAAAACTTGTAAAAACTATATGATGACATATATATGGATATATATATATATAGTTAACATGATACTATGATAAGTAAACATATCATTAAGTATATTAACAATGAACTACATATGTAAAAACAAGACTACTAACTTAATGATTTTTAAACGAGACATATATGTAACGATTATCGTTGTAAAGACATTTAATGTATATATATCATATTAAGAGATATTCATACATGATAATATCATGATAATATAATAATTTAAAATCTCATTTGATATTATAAACATTGGGTTAACAACATTTAACAAGATCGTTAACCTAAAGGTTTCAAAACAACACTTACATGTAACGACTAACGATGACTTAACGACTCAGTTAAAATGTATATACATGTAGTGTTTTAATATGTATTTATACACTTTTGAAAGACTTCAATACACTTATCAAAATACTTCTACTTAACAAAAATTCTTACAATTACATCCTCGTTCAGTTTCATCAACAATTCTACTCGTATGCACTCGTATTCGTACTCGTACAATACACAGCTTTTAGATGTATGTACTATTGGTATATACACTCCAATGATCAGCTCTTAGCAGCCCATGTGAGTCACCTAACACATGTGGGAACCATCATTTGGCAACTAGCATGAAATATCTCATAAAATTACAAAAATATGAGTAATCATTCATTACTTATTTACATGAAAACAAAATTACATATCCTTTATATCTAATCCATACACCAACGACCAAAAACACCTACAAACACTTTCATTCTTCAATTTTCTTCATCTAATTGATCTCTCTCAAGTTCTATCTTCAAGTTCTAAGTGTTCTTCATATATTCTACAAGTTCTAGTTACATAAAATCAAAAATACTTTCAAGTTTGCTAGCTCACTTCCAATCTTGGAAGGTGATCATCCAACCTCAAGAAATCTTTGTTTCTTACAGTAGATTATCATTCTAATACAAGGTAATAATCATATTCAAACTTTGGTTCAATTTCTATAACTATAACAATCTTATTTCAAGTGATGATCTTACTTGAACTTGTTTTCGTGTCATGATTCTGCTTCAAGAACTTCGAGCCATCCAAGGATCCGTTGAAGCTAGATCCATTTTTCTCTTTTCCAGTAGGTTTATCCAAGGAACTTAAGGTAGTAATGATGTTCATAACATCATTTGATTCATACATATAAAGCTATCTTATTCGAAGGTTTAAACTTGTAATCACTAGAACATAGTTTAGTTAATTCTAAACTTGTTCGCAAACAAAAGTTAATCCTTCTAACTTGACTTTTAAAATCAACTAAACACATGTTCTATATCTATATGATATGCTAACTTAATGATTTAAAACCTGGAAACACGAAAAACACCGTAAAACCGGATTTCGCCGTCGTAGTAACACCGCGGGCTGTTTTGGGTTAGTTAATTAAAAACTATGATAAACTTTGATTTAAAAGTTGTTATTCTGAGAAAATGATTTTTATTATGAACATGAAACTATATCCAAAAATTATGGTTAAACTCAAAGTGGAAGTATGTTTTCTAAAATGGTCATCTAGACGTCGTTCTTTCGACTGAAATTACTACCTTTACAAAAACGACTTGTAACTTATTTTTCCGACTATAAACCTATAATTTTTCTATTTAGATTCATAAAATAGAGTTCAATATGAAACCATAGCAATTTGATTCACTCAAAACGGATTTAAAATGAAGAAGTTATGGGTAAAACAAGATTGGATAATTTTTCTCATTTTAGCTACGTGAAATTTGGTAACAAATCTATTCCAACCATAACTTAATCAACTTGTATTGTATATTATGTAATCTTGAGATACCATAGACACGTATACAATATTTCAACCTATCATGTCGACACATCTATATATATTTCGGAACAACCATAGACACTCTATATGTGAATGTTGGAGTTAGCTATACAGGGTTGAGGTTGATTCCAAAATATATATAGTTTGAGTTGTGATCAATACTGAGATACGTATACACTGGGTCGTGGATTGATTCAAGATAATATTTATCGATTTATTTCTGTACATCTAACTGTGGACAACTAGTTGTAGGTTACTAACGAGGACAGCTGACTTAATAAACTTAAAACATCAAAATATATTAAAAGTGTTGTAAATATATTTTGAACATACTTTGATATATATGTATATATTGTTATAGGTTCGTGAATCAACCAGTGGCCAAGTCTTACTTCCCAACGAAGTAAAAATCTGTGAAAGTGAGTTATAGTCCCACTTTTAAAATCTAATATTTTTGGGATGAGAATACATGCAGGTTTTATAAATGATTTACAAAATAGACACAAGTACGTGAAACTACATTCTATGGTTGAATTATCGAAATCGAATATGCCCCTTTTTATTAAGTCTGGTAATCTAAGAATTAGGGAACAGACACCCTAATTGACGCGAATCCTAAAGATAGATCTATTGGGCCTAACAAACCCCATCCAAAGTACCGGATGCTTTAGTACTTCGAAATTTATATCATATCCGAAGGGTGTCCCGGAATGATGGGGATATTCTTATATATGCATCTTGTTAATGTCGGTTACCAGGTGTTCACCATATGAATGATTTTTATCTCTATGTATGGGATGGGTATTGAAATATGAAATCTTGTGGTCTATTATTATGATTTGATATATATAGGTTAAACCTATAACTCACCAACATTTTTGTTGACGTTTTAAGCATGTTTATTCTCAGGTGATTATTAAGAGCTTCCGCTGTCGCATACTTAAATAAGGACGAGATTTGGAGTCCATGCTTGTATGATAGTGTGTAAAAATTGCATTCAAGAAACTTATTTTGTTGTAACATATTTGTATTGTAAACCATTATGTAATGGTCGTGTGTAAACGGGATATTTTAGATTATCATTATTTGATAATCTACGTAAAGCTCTTTAAACCTTTATTGATGAAATAAAGGTTATGGTTTGTTTTAAAATGAATGCAGTCTTTGAAAAACGTCTCATATAGAGGTCAAAACCTCGCAACGAAATCAATTAATATGGAACGTTTTTAATCAATAAGAACGGGACATTTCACGTTTGGGTTTAACGAGAGGTTGCGGGTTCGAGCCTTGTTATAAGCAATTCTTTTTACACAAGCTTTAAAGGGTATACACAACTATTTTTATTATTGTTATTAATTATTATGATTATTATTATTATGATTTTTACTTCTATTATTATCTATTATTGTTATTGTTATTGTTATGTATTTATTTAGTATTAGTATTAATATTAAAGTAAGTAGTATTATTAGTATTTATATAAGTATTATTATTAACCTTATCATAGTTATTATTAGTAGTATCATAATTACTAACATCATAAGTATTATTAAAATTAGCACTTTACATAAAAATTATCATTTCTTGTATTATTATTATTATTACTATTAAATCTAATAAAAATTAATATCATTATCTTAGTATAATCAATAACATAAGAAACAAGTGATATTATATAATCATATACTTAATACACATAAATAAACTATATTAACACCTTATGTATTAAAACATATAAAATGAATACATTTAATTAAATAATAAAATATATAGGTTATTAATATAAAAACTATAGCACTAATAATAATATATATTTGTTCAATTACAAGTATATGTTTTAACGTATATACAAATATTATAGGTTCGTGAATCCGAGGCCAACCCTGCATTTTTCAGTTCTGTCTTATGTATTTTTACTACAAAATACAGTATGGTGAGTTTCATTTGCTCCCTTTTTAATTGCTTTTGAAATATATATTTTTGGGCTGAGAATACATGCGTTGCTTTTATAAATGTTTACAAAATAGACACAAGTACTTAAAAATATATTCTACGTTGAGTTGTACCACTGGCATACTTCCCTGTAGCTTGGTAACTACTATTTACATGGGTATTGTAAACGCGAATCCTGTTGATAGATCTATCGGGCCTGACAACCCCAACCGGACTGGAAGACCAGTATTCAACGGTTGCACAGTACTTCGTTTTGTAGGCTACACTTGGTACAGTGTAGTGAGATTTCATAATAAAAGGAATATGCGACGTTGATTAATAGTTAAGTATGGTTACCAAGTGCTCAACCACTTAGAATATTTTTATTTAAAATGTTTATGAATATGAAATCTTGTTGTCTATTAATATATTGAAATGATTGTTATGATAAACCTATGAACTCACCAACCAAAAAGGTTGACACTTTTAAGCATGTTTATTCTCAGGTACGAATTAAGTCTTCCGCTGTGCATTAGCTCATTTTAAGGACATTAATTGGAGTCGATCATCGCAATGGGACCAAATGTTGATGACTTCGTCCAGGTGGATAAGGACGGGTCTTTACATCTTAACATGTTTGATATTGTGTGATAGATGTCTACCTCTAGCACAAATCCCATTGACTCACCTAATAATAACGAAGAGTCGAATATATATTGACAAGATTCACAAGTTCCCGAAGAATCGGAAGAAGAGGAAACGGAACCGGAAGAAGAGGAACCGGAAGAAGAGGAACCAGAAGAAGAAGAGGTTTCGGAGGGGGGAATAGTAAGAACCACAGAAAACCGGTCAAATAAAAGAAAATCCTCAACCAATGGACCAAAGTTAATAATGGTCAATGGTGTTTCCGCTAAGGAAGAAAAATATTGGGAAAATTACCAATTTTCTGATGTATCGGATCCTGATGAGGATTCCGATGATGTTATAGAAATTACCCCGACCCAATTTAATGAGGCAAAAGAAAATAATAAGGGAAAAGGCATCAAAATAGAGAAATCTGATTCCGACCCCGATGAACTTTATATGTACCGTCAACACCCGTATTTTCAATATCGTGACAATAACCTGGGAACCTCTAAACCACCAGGTTTTTCTAAACCAACGTGGAAAATGACGACTCGGATTAGAGGAATATCATATATCCCTAGAAGATTAGGAAAAAGAACCAAGTCCGAAGAAGAAGAAACCAGTGATTCAGATTAGAGGGGTGTGAGCATGTTGTGTAATAAATGTATTGTAGTGTGCTTGTACTTTTATGTTCTATGTAAAAATTGCTTGTATTGTTTATTATTACGAATCTAATCCTTGTCTATTTTACAGTCTAAAAACAAAATGGACGTTAAGGGTAGACAACCGAATATTTTAGAAGACCTACCAGAGGATATGATTAAGGAAATCTTGTCTAGAGTCGGTCAGAATTCATCAGCATATTTAGTTATGGCGAAATTAACTTGTCAAACATTTGAAAGACTTTCCAGAAATGCCTTAGTTTATAAAAGGCTTTCCTTTGATAGGTGGGGTATATCGCATTGGGGAGACTTTAAGTTATGCCTTGTTTTCTTTAAAGCGTTAAATGCGGGGAACCCAAATGCAATTTTACGCTACGGGTTAAGAAACTATTTTGACTCAACATATCCCAACATAGGATTTTGTGAATTAGAAAGAGCTTATAACATGCAACATAAAGAAGCATGTTATGCTTACGGGTTAGTGATGTTCGCTTCTTACCAAAGTGAGAAAAAGAACATCGGATTGCAGCTTTAAATAAAACTTTCCCACAAGTGACGAATTCAGTAGTTGGGGTGAGAAACAAGGTTTTTAGGTTATTACGGGGCTGTTCAACATTACGAAACCCTCGTCCTTTTGACGACATTACAACATTCTTCCTAGCCAATGGTCATAACGGTTATTTTCCACAAGACCAAGGATGGGAAGTCGTCTTAGTAAAACCAGAATGCATGACTTGTTTCTGGACTTATGAATTACGTGTCTTTATTTCCTTTGCTGAACAACTTGCGTATTAACTAGATTTATCTTCAAAACTGTCATGTATCATAGTGTACTATATTTCATGTTATATGTAATATAGCGAAGTTGTAAGTTTGAAGAATATTTGTATGTGATATATTATTATAATCAGTTTTTCATATGGAATTGTAGTAGTTGAATTGTATATTAGCTACTAAGTATGAACTTAACAGGTAGGTAGTAACCGAATTTAAACTTATAAAACGCTAATATGAAGAAAAAGCTTTTATAAATGAGTTCATATTATGCTACGAGATACTATTGACTACTCTTAATATTCTGTATGATTAAATTGTTTCATTTGACTATTTTAAAGGAAATGGCACCGACTACTCGACACACCTTGAATATGAGCGAAGAGGAATGTAAGACCCGAATATTTTCCTTGTACAAATGCGTAATTTAGGATACTTGAAGTGGGAATTTTGTTGTACATACAAAAGGGGTCAGATTCTGACTCAGGGGTGTTGCGCGCCGCGCGGGCACTTGGCGCGCCGCGCCATTTGCTGCTGACAGCTCACCTTATTTTAATCAAGATATTTTGAGGGCTTTTTGGTAATTACATATGGGGGCCCGAATTAAAGGCTCTAGGTCAGTGTTGGAGCCTCATTAACTCCATTTCCATCTACTTCATCTCTTCCAAATTTATTTAGTGAGAGAAAGGGTTTTCTAGTGTGAGAGAGCTCCATTAAAGGAAGAAGGAGGTTGAATCGAGTCTTAGTGCGAGTTCTAAAGTTGTTCACCTAGTCACTAGCTACGTGGTGATTGTGTTGGTAAGTTATAAAACCTAATTTCTTACTTTAATTGTATTAAGGGTTAGGGTTTGGGTTAGGGTTTCACATAAAACCCATTTTTGCTAGTGACTTGGGGGTTTAGGGTGAATTTGGGTCATGTAGACTCAAAAATGACTAACTAGGGTTTTCAAAGTATCAATTTATGTTTGTGAGCCTAAATTGGCTAGTGAAATTACTAGCACACTTATATATATGTGAATGGGTGTTAAGTGGGTTAGTGGATGACCCGAAATGGGTGTGTTGACTTTAATTGGTCAAATGGGTCAAAATGGACCTAAGTTAGTTAATGTTTGCGATTAATGCATAAACCTAGTGTCGAAATGCATTTTAAACCTACCTTGACTAATATTAGGGTTTTGGGTGTGAGTTGACCCACTTTTAGGGTTAAGTGTCCAAATGGGTCAAAATGACCTAGTGATGATGAGTGTTGCGAGTTTGACCAACTTGAATGGATGTTGATTATGTGTACATTGTAATAGGTGTGTTGCCTTAAAGTTTCAAGCTTGGTTTATCGATTCATCGAAGGCGTAAGGTGAGTGGAATGATTATACATGTGTGTATATAAGGTATCTATTTGTAGGGCGGGGGATGGGGCCGTGTATACGTGTCTATACCACCAAGAGTTAGTGATATATTTCGTTGTACACTAACGATGGATATTTCGTTGTCCAAATTGCCCAAGAGTTAGTGATATATTTAGTTGTATGATAACGATTGCTTGAACGGATATTTCGTTGTCCGTGTCGCCTAGGGCTAGTGATATATTTCGTTGTACACTAACGGTTGTTACGAACACCGATGGGAAATTCGAAGTACCATTCCCTTGTGTTATTAGTTAACCATAATTACGCGTTGTATTGTAGTATATTATATTATTCGGGTTATATATATATGATATTGTTGTGCTAGCTTGTGATCTTGAAGGGTTTAGAGTTATACTTGTAAAGGTATCCTCTGTAAATTGCTAGCGTGTATGAGGTATTTGTATAAATGCTTGCAAGTAGGTGTATTATATATGTATATGTATAATTATTGCATTCACTAAGCGTTAGCTTACCCTCTCGTTGTTTACCTTTTTAGGATCCGGCTTGGATAAGGGCAAAGGTATTCGCTTGGATTAGTGGCTCGGGGATTATAGCTTTTTTGGAAGTTCGACCGAGACTTAGGTAGTTTAACCCCAAACACCATGCTCGATATGTCGTTTGGCATTTAAACTTTTTAGTGGTCAAAACTCTCGTTATGTATTAAACTCGTAAAACGACCGATGTGGGCCCCGCTTCATAAAACTAATTTTATTAATGGAACGTGTTAGTTTTACATGTATGAGTATGTGGTTGAAAGCGTTTTGTCTAATTATGTCGGGAAAGGGTCAAACATTTTCGTGTAATTGACTTCCGGAGACAGCGGGCTGTCCAGGTGATTCTGCGTGCCGCGCGGATACCTGGTGCGCCGCGCCACTAACTGAACAGCTTAAATTTTTTTTTATTTCACATTTTTACGTGGGTTGTTCGTGGTTTGGTTTGGGTTGTTACAAGGAATTTCGTGCCTTTTTTGCTTCAAACATAGCCACAGTACAGGCCGCGCTACATATCAACAATAACTCTGAATCTAGCAATACAGCTAATGGCGCAAGAAATCGTGTAGGATGCTCCTACAAGGAATTCACTGCCTGCAAACCTTCAGAATTTGATGGGACCGAAGGACCAATCGGATTGAAACGGTGGACCAAGAAAGTTGAATCGGTGTTTGCCATAAGTAAGTGTGCAGAAAGAGACAAAGTAAAGTACGCTACACATACCTTCACAGGTATTGCGTTAACATGGTGGAATACCTATCTAGAGCAAGTGGGACAAGATGCTACTTACGCGCTACCGTGGTCAGCATTCAAGCACGTGATGAACGAGAAGTACCGTCCCAGAACCGAGGTCAATAAGCTCAAGTCAGAACTTAGAGGGTTACGAACATAGGGATTCGATATTACTTCGTACGAAAGACGATTCACAGAATTGTGCCTATTGTGTCCGAGAGCATTCGAAGATGAGGAAGAGAAGATCGACACGTTTGTGAATGGGTTACCAGAGAGAATCCAAGAAGATATAAGTTCACACGAGCCTGCCTCCATACAAAAGGCATGTAGAATGGCTCACAAACTAGTGAACCAGATTGAGGGAAAAATTAAAGAACAGGCGGCCGAAGAGACCAACGTGAAGCTAGTCAAAAGAAAGTGGGAGGAAAATGGTGATAAGAGTCACCAAAACAACAACAAATATCCCAACAATTGCAACATCAATCGCAACAAACGGCACAACAACAACAACAACTACAACAATCATCCCAACAACAATAACAACCGCAACAACAACAACAATCAGAAGCAGCTATGCCAAAGGTGTGAAAAGTATCAATCGGGGTTCTGCACCAAATTTTGCAACAAGTGTAAAAGAAATGGTCATATCGTTGTGAAGTGTGAGGTCTACGAACCAGGGGTTAACAGAACGAAAGGAACAAATGGTGTCTGAACGAGTAATGGCGGAGCAAGTAGTGGCGGAGCAAGTTATGCCAATGTAGTTTGTTATAAATGTCGAAAACCGGGCCACATTATTAGAAATTGCCCGAACCAGGAGAACACGAATGGACAAGGTCGCGGAAGAGTTTTCAATATTAATGCGGCAGAGGCACAGGAAGACCCGGAGCTTGTTACGGGTACATTTCTTATTGACAATAAATCTGCTTACGTTTTATTTGATTCGGGTGCGGATTAAAGCTATATGAGTATAGATTTTTGTGCTAAATTAAGTTGTCCATTGACGCCGTTGGATAGCAAATTTTTACTCGAATTAGCAAACGGTAAATTAATTTCAGCAGATTATATATGCCGGAATCGAGAAATTAAACTGGGTAGCGAAATATTTAAGATTGATTTGATACCAGTAGAGTTAGGGAGTTTTAATGTAATAGTTGGCATGGACTGGCTGAAGGAGATGAAAGCAGAGATCGTATGTTACAAAAATGCAATTCGCATTGTACGAGAAGAAGGAGAACCCTTAATGGTGTACGGAGAAAAGGGCAACACGAAGCTACATCTTATTAGTAATTTGAAGGCACAAAAACTAATAAGAAAAGGTTGCTATGCTGTTCTAGCACACATCGAGAAAGTACAAACTGAAGAAAAGAGCATCAATGATGTTCCCGTCGCAAAAGAATTTCCCGATGTATTTTCGAAAGAATTACCGGGACTACCTCCACATCGATCTGTTGAATTTGAAATAGATCGTGTACCAGGAGCTGCACCAATAGCTCGTGCTCCTTACAGACTCGCACCCAGCGAGATGAAAGAACTGTAAAGCCAACTGCAAGAACTATTAGAACGTGGTTTCATTCGACTAAGCACATCACCATGGGGAGCTCCTGTTTTGTTTGTCAAGAAGAAGGATGGTACATTTAGGTTGTGTATTGACTATAGAGAGTTAAATTAACTTACCATCAAAAACCGTTATCCACTGCCGAGAATTGACGACTTATTTGATCAACTACAAGGCTCGTCGGTTCGATTTACGTTCTGGATATCATCAAATGCGGGTAAAGGAGGAGGATATTCCAAAAACTGCTTTTAGGACGCGTTATGGTCATTACGAGTTTATGGTTATGCCGTTTGGATTGACTAATGCACCAGCTGTGTTCATGGACCTTATGAACCGAGTGTGTGGGCCATATCTTGACAAGTTTGTCATTGTTTTCATCGATGACATACTTATTTACTCAAAGAATGATCAAGAGCACGAAGAACATTTGAGAAAAGTGCTAGAAGTATTGAGGAAAGAAAAACTATACGCTAAGTTTTCAAAGTGTGCATTTTAGTTAGAAGAAGTTCAATTCCTCGGTCACATAATGAACAAAGAAGGTATCCAGGTTAACCCGGCAAAGATCGAAACCGTTGAAAAGTGGGAAACCCCAAAAACTCTGAAGCATATACGTCAATTTTTAGGATTGGCTGGTTACTATAGAAGAGTCATCTAAGATTTCTCCAAAATAGCAAAACCCTTGACTTCATTAACGCATAAAGGGAATAAATTTGAATGGAAGGATGAACAAGAGAATGCTTTTCAGTTATTGAAGAAAAAGCTAACTACGGCACCTATATTTTCATTGCCTGAAGGGAATGATGATTTTGTGATTTATTGTGACACATCAAAGCAAGGTCTCGGTTGTGTATTAATGCAATGAACGAAGGTGATTGCTTATGCGTCTAGATAATTGAAGATTCACGAGCAAAATTATACAACTCACGATTTGGAATTGGGTGTTGTTGTTTTTCCATTAAAGACTTGGAGGCATTATTTATATGGAGTCAAAAGTATTATATATACCGACCACAAAAGTCTCCAACATATATTTAATCAGAAGCAACTGAATATGAGACAACGCAGGTGGATTGAACTGTTGAATGATTATGATTTTGAGATTCGATACCACCCGGGGAAGGTGAATGTGGTAGCCGACGCTTTGAGTAGAAAGGACAGAGAACCTATACAGGTAAAAGATATGAATATAATTATTCGTACTAACCTTACTACTCAAATAAAGGAGGCGCAACAGGGGGTTGTAAAAGAAGGAAAGTTGAAGAATGAGATACCCAAAGGATCAGAGAAACATCTTAATATTCGGGAAGACGGAACCCGATATAGGGATGATAGAATTTGGGTACCAAGGTTTGGAGATGTGAGAGAAATGGTACTTAAAGAAGCACATAAAACCAGATATTCAATACATCCCGGAGCGGGGAAGATGTATAAAGATCTCAAGAAATACTTTTGGTGGCCGGGTATGAAAGCCGATATTGCTAAATATGTAGGAAAATGTTTGACGTGTTCTAAGGTCAAAGTTGAACATCAGAAACCATCAGGTCTACTACAACAACCTGAAATCCCGGAATAGAAATGGGAAAACATTACCATGGATTTCATTACTAAATTGCCAAGGACTACAAGTGGTTATGATACTATTTGGGTAATAGTTGATCGTCTCACCAAGTCATCACACTTCCTGCCAATGAGAGAAGATGACAAAATGGAGAAGTTGGCACGATTGTATTTGAAGGAGGTTGTCTCCAGACATGGAATACCCGTCTCTATTATCTCTGATAGGAATGGTAGATTTGTTTCAAGGTTCTGGCAGACGTTGCAACAAGCATTGGGTCTCGTCTGGACATGAGTACTGCCTATCATCCACAAACCGATGGGCAGAGCAAAAGGATGACACAAACGCTTGAAGACATGCTACGAGCATGTGTTATTGATTTCGGAAACAGTTGGGATCGACACCTACCGTTAGCAGAATTTTCCTACAACAACAGTTATCATTCTAGTATTGAGATGGTGCCGTTTGAGGCACTTTATGGTAGAAAGTGCAGGTCTCCAATTTGTTGGAATGAAGTGGGGGATAGACAGATTACGGGTCCGGAGATAATACAAGAAACTACCGAGAAAATCATCCAAATTCAACAACGATTGAAAACCGCCCAGAGTCAACAAAAGAGCTACGCGGACAGTAAAAGAAAAGATATAGAGTTTGAAATTAGAGAAATGGTCATGCTTAAGGTTTCACCTTGGAAAGGCGTTGTTCGATTTGGTAAATGAGGGAAACTAAATCCAAGGTACATTGGACCATTCAATATTATAGATCGTGTCGGACCAGTAGCTTACCAACTGGAGCTACCTCAACAACTCGCGGCTATACATAACACTTTCTGAAATGCCCCGTCCTAATCCATCCGGACAAAGTCCACATCGATTACAAACGATTCACAATAGTTGATTACATCGCGAGGTTCTTGACCTCTATATGATACATTTTACAAACATTGCATTCGTTTTGAAAAGACAAACTTCCTTACGTCGAAAATTGACGATATGCATACCATTTCATAATATATCTAATTATAATTATCTTAATAATAATCTTGATGAACTCGATGACTCGAATGCAACGTCTTTTGAAATATGTCATGAATGACTCCAAGTAATATCTTTAAAGTGAGCAAATGCACAGCGGAAGATTTCTTTCATACCTGAGAATAAACATGCTTTCAAGTGTCAACCAAAAGGTTGGTGAGTTCATTAGTTTATCATAAATAATCATTTCATAATTTTAATAGACCACAAGATTTCATATTTCCATTTCTCATAAACATACGTCCCATGCATAGAGACAAAAAATATCATTCATATGGATTGAACACCTGGTAACCGACATTCACAATATGCATATAAGAATATCCCCATCATTCCGGGATCCTCCTTCGGACATGATATAAATTTCGAAGTACTAAAGCATCCGGTACTTTGGATGGGGCTTGTTGGGCCCGATAGATCTATCTTTAGAGTTCGCGTAAATTAGGGTGTCTGTTCCCTAATTCTTAGATTACTAGACTTAATAAAAAGAGGCATATTCGGTTTAATAATCCAGCCATAGAATGTAGTTTTAAGTACTTGTGTCTATTTCGTAAAACAGTTATAAAAGCAGCGCATGTATTCTCAGTCCCAAAATATATATTGCGAAAGCATTTAAAAAGGGATTAATGAAACTCACACATATAAATATTGTAAAATAGTTATTAAAACAGTGCATGTATTCTCAGCCCAAAAATGTAATGAGTAAAAGGGAGCAAATGAAACTCACGCATATAAATATTGTAAAACAGTTAATAAAGCATTTGCATGTATTCTCAGCCCAAAAATGTAAAGAGTGGAAAGGGATCAAATGAAACTCACCTAATGTATTTTGTAGTAAAAATACATATGACATCATTTAACAAGTGTAGGGTTGACCTCGGATTCACAAACCTAAATCAGTTATATAAATTAAGTATGTAATATTCACACAAATTTATTTATTAATAATAGTATACTTGTTATCTTGATAATTTATATGTTATTGTAATAACTAGATTAATTATAACTATTTTATATTTTTATAGATAATAACATTTTATTTAAAAATTTAGTATGTAATATTAATTTAGTTATGATATATGAAATGAATATATATCTTTTTATATAGGTAATATTTATTTGTAATAATAATAATAATAATAATAATAATAATAATGATAATAATGATAATAATGATAATGATAATAATAATAAGATAATAATAATAAAAATAAATAATTAAAAAAATAACTACCTCACATAAGTAGTCCTTAAAAATAATGCCCAAGTCCGGGTTTGAACCCGCGATGCCCTGCTAACCCGATAACACTACAAGCCACTCCTCTATTTCTTATTTTCTGATAATAACTACACTTATAATTGTTTAACATGTTAACTGTTCCTTCTTCTTCTTCCTTTTCATAAAAAAAAATGCTACAACTTAGACTCGAACCCGAGATCTCTCTTTCCACGCCAACACACCCAACCGTTGCTCTGACTGCTGCTTTTCTTGACTACTTTGCATGTTTAATCATTTATCCTAAACTAACTGTTTATCATTTTCCTAGTATCACTATCATCTCTATATCATAATCACTTCGTCACCATTTTCGTAATCACGCTCGCCATATCATCATCATTGTTACCTCGATATCATCACGGTTATGTTTATCATCATAATACATACCATTATCGATATCATCATACATTACCAAAACCATTACTATCGTGATTATGTTATCACATGGCATTAGTCACAGTACATCATCATTCTTTGTTTATTATGGCCCAACATATATTTTTTTTCTTTTTCCATATAGCTAATAAGCCCAGAAATATTTATTCAAGGCCATGTTCGGTTAATCTCATATGGACAGAAGTGTATTAGGAAGAGAAAGTGAGCAACCAATATCACTTTCATGTCTCCCTTTTTGTACGTCATCATTATTTTATTTCCATTATATATCCGTCACCATCGTATATCAATATCTTCACCATCATCGTTACAGTCATCATCATCATCATCGTGATTAATCATCACCTTCATCATCGATTGTTTCATCATCCTCTTCATCACGATTCATCATCTTCACGTACCATCATGTTTTTAAACCTCAACAAAAAAAAAAAGTATCGAGTAGCTGCAGCAACCGAACAGTAGCATCTTCAATTCATTTTATCATTATCATCATCTTCTTCCCGGTCATCGATATCGTGGTACCAAAATTGTATCAACACCATTCGTTTGCATTTATAGTAACAGTGACCATGGACAATAGTGTTTGGTTTGTGATGGTGGTTTAATGGTTGTCATGGTGGTCCTCTTTTAACGGATGAAGAAGAAACAAAAAAAAATCGAGTAAACAATTATTGGTAAACAACGAACCAATTTCAGGTTTTGTTCAATGGTTTGTGATTCATAGACGATGATTCCCAATTATTGCACTTCGATTGTTTCTTGTTGGTTTCATCGAACAAAAGAGACCACAAAAGTATTTAACGGCGGTGAAATGCATCAGTTAGTGGTTAGTGATCATGGTGTTCTTGAGTGGTTCTCATGGTGCTGCAAAATGGAAATGAATAGGGACGGTGGTGATAGTTCTTGGAGAGAGAGAGAGAAACATAGAGAGAGATGGAAGAGGTGGTGGTTTTTGGTGTCCGGTGAGTTGGAGCTCACGATGATGGAGTGGAAATGGTGGTTTGGGTGATGATCGTTGAGTTTTGGTAGATGAAGGTTATCGAAGGGTGATCGTGGGTTCCCTGGAAATAAAAACGATTATCATGAAAGTTGATGGTAGTTATCAAGGTGTCGGTTATGGTGGCTCGTTGGTGGTGACCGGTGACGTGTGTGGTGTAGGGTGGCGAAGCTCAATGGTGATGGTTCAACGAATTGGTAAATAAAATGGCTGTGGTTTTGTTATTGAATTAGTAAACAGAAAAACATAAAACTAATAAAAGTTATGGTGATGTATCATGTCTAACTACCTTTATGCGTATTTTTGCACATTCAACGTATTTGTATGGATATACATGTGGGAGTGATAGAATAATATAAAGTAATAATAATTAATATAATATAAATCTTGAAATTAAGAAACGTGATTACACAGTGAGCTGCCATTTACTGTTTCTATTACGGATTGGATTTCGTCTCCGTTGTTTACTCGGTGGTGAATAAAAGTCTTTGGAAAAATTCCAAATTTTTAAATTAAGTGTCTTTATTTATTTCGATCATGATGGTAATAAATTTGGTCATTAACTATTATTTAAAAATTACATCAACTGTCTCTCTCATTTATGGGTGAAATATAAAAAGTTTTAAAATTAATTAATTAGATCCTAAATATACTTTTAATAAGCCTACAACTTATATAACTCATTTTCGTATCACCGTTTATTTTAAAATTACATACGTCTGAATTTAACTTGCTTAATATCAATCGAAACCTAAAACGAGTATTACAATCATTTAATATTTATTTTTTAATATACTTTTTATATATATATATATATATATATATGTTTTAAATAATATTTATTTTATTTTATTTTATTTTTCATAATTAGTTTCTTACAATTTCCTCCTAATTTATATTTCAAGATATATATATATATATATATATATATATATATATATATATATATATATATATATATATATATATATATATATATATATATATATATATATATATATATATTTACATTTAAAATATATACATACTTATTTACAGTTAGTGGTTCGTGAATCGTTGGGAGCAGTCGAAAGTCAAATGAATTACATGTAACTAATTCAAAAAATTTTAGACTCTACTTTACAGACTTTGCTTATCGTGTCGGGATCATATAAAGATTAAAGTTTAAATTTGGTCGAAAATTCCCGGGTCATCACAGTACCTACCCGTTAAAGAAATTTCGTCCCGAAATTTGAGTGAGGTGGTCATGGCTAACAATAAAAATGTTTTCATGACACATATGAGTTGATAAATGGAGTTTTATCATTATTAAGTAATATGGATAAAACTATTCGATTATTCAAAGAGTACGAATGAAGCTATCACATAAGATTGAAATAGGAAAAGTAAAGATTCGCCTTAACTTTTGGCAGAGTTAAGGTTGAATTCCGGAATTCAAGGGATTTAAAGAAAATCTTCGAATCTAAAAGATTTGATTCTTCGGCGAGTAAGGAAATTAAGATCTCTATAATTAAATACGATGATCTACCTCGATTACTGTGTCTGATATTACCCTTATAAATTTACCTTTTCCGTTCCATTTGTTTTCACCACTTCTATACTCAATTCCCAAATTCAAAAGATTTATGAAAATGTTTAACCCTGTTATGATCCTTGTTCTTATTCTAACTATCGCAATGATCGTTCTTCTTTTCCAACTCCCACCTGAAGAATCTGTTTATTTCTATTATGCTCTAGGGATTATTGTATTTATAATCCTCTCGTGTCTTTATATTGCTATACATACTGATATCCACAGTTTGTAATTTCGGTGTTGTCATTGGGCTTTATATTTTCTCTTATAGTTTAGATCTCTTTGTCTTTTTATTATCCTCTCGACCTTTATTGAAGCGAGCAATGGTCCAGAATTCATAGATATGAATTTCAAAATGAATGTAGTTAATGTTCTAAGAAAGAAATGGTAATAACACAATCTTAATTCGTCAAATTACCAGAATATCTGGGAAAGATAGAACTATCAAGAAAATATGTTCTTGATATGTTTATATATCAGATCTAATGTAAGAGTCGTGTAACATGGCACATGATGACGTTATAATCTGTGAATCATCATGTCCCATTTAGAAACTCAGCATGACTTACTGTAATATAATCACGTTGATCAAGTGTCATTATATTATACTAACTCATGCATCAGTTCCCAACATTACTTCAATAACATTCATATTTTAAGCTCGAAAGTTTACAGCATATAGAAACTACCAGTTTCTATATGATGTAACACTGATAGCACGAAGAGATAATTAATATCAGACGAGAATATTTATGAAGATATCTTCAGAAATATTGAGGATATTTATAATGAAAGATACGATGATATCTTGGAACTTCTAATATCGAAGGATGATAGAGAAGATTTATCCGTAAGGGTTTAGAGTGAAGAGCAAGATATTTGCTAAAGACTTTAGCAGGCATTGAATCATTTGGATTCTTTGAAGTCAAACTTATTCTTTGTGATTTGTCCACGGCTTCCTTCATAGTTTCGCATAATCCACTTTTCGGTACTAAATTTTCTATTGAATGTTTCTAATATTCCATTCTTTAGTATCAAACTTTTGGTTGTTAAGGTCGTTTATAGTTGTCTACGGCTTCTGATGCTGCATTCAGCTTTTTCAACATTCAGAGTATCGATTTGTAGACTGAGTGCTTTTCAGAATTTCAGAAGGAAAGACCATAATTCTAAGAGATAAATGTTATATGTATACATATAACATTTGAGGTAGACATGCTGCGAGATTTCAAAATACTGGTTGCGGATTCCCGGTAATTGGTATGGCAGTTCTCGTTACAAGGTGCGGATGAGTTCATGATAAGTCTTCAATAGATAAATATAGTGATTTGTCGGAGAGATTTAAGTCAAGAAGCAACGAGATTGTTGATACATCTGCTGGTGATGTGGTGGAATATAAAAGGTTCCCCGGTAACGATAAAAGAGCACACATATATATCAAGGTTATAATAAGGTTGTTTCGAACGAAAAGTCGAAGTTGACTTGTTGGAGCTGTGACAAAATTGGCTACTTTGTAAAGGGATCGCAAAGTTATATTTTTTTTGCTAATAAATGCCAAAAGATCTGACGCGGCTACGTGTTAAACTTTTACTCAGTTGTCGAGAGTTTCTCAGGTGCAATACTATATACATAAATCTTTCTTTCCGTAGATGAAGTACGATTGGTTCATCCTCTAAATTGAGGTGTTTTCCAGAATTATGAAAGGTTTGAACGCAGATTGTTATCGTCAAGATACAAATTAGGTTTGAGATGAAATCAAGTGGCAAACTTGAAGAATTGTTTAGTTTCATATGTTATAGTCAATATTTTAATTCATTTTAATTGTCCAATGTTGGTAGTCCACAGTTGATAGTCTACAGTTAGCAATTCAATAATTCATATATAGTTTAATATATAATATTCGAATTAATTAATACGTATCGTGACCCGTATTCGTCTCAGACTCGATCACAACTCAAAGTATATATAATATTATAGAATCAACCTCAACCCTGTATAGAGAACTCGATCATTACTGCATATAGAATGTCTATGGTGATTCCAAATAATATATATAGATGCGTCGATATGATATGTCAAAACTTTGTATACGTGTCCCGATATTTAAAGTGCGTAAAATAAATAACAGAAATTAAATGACGATAAATAAAGTGCGTAAAGTAAATGACAGAAATTAAATGACGATAAATAAAATTTCGAGAATATAAATTGCGATAATTAAATTGCGGTAAATAAAATGTAATTAGTTAGCTAGGAACAATTAGTTAGGAACAGTTAGCGTGGATTCTTAACAAAATTTCTCATAGTTAAATTGTTTGTTTCTAAAAATTTTTATTTTGTCCAATGTTTTCTTCATTATGCCACTTGTCGGATTCTGATAGGTCAAAATCCAAATATGAAATTTGAATGGAAATGGTTATTCTGTGGTGAACGGATACGTATATCTGTGGATGTAAGTAGGATAGTAAATGACTGTTGAAACAGATTCGAAAAATGTACAATGTAACTTATTAATGTGATATTTAAATATTCCTCTGGTATTATCTACCTGTTAAAATATTTTCACCATTAACAGTTTGTATAAGAGAATTTTTAATTACAATCTTTATGAAAACATATATACATATATATTTTCTTCAGATGTATTCATGGATTTAATGAGTTAATATAATATTAAACTCATTTTCTTTTCGGTTGGAACTAGAATAAATAATCTCCAAAACTTTAGAGATTACATATTCGCTATGTCGAACGAAGATAATTGAGGTAGAACGATACGTAGAACGAAGATCATACTCAAAGTACAGATGATGATATTGAAGCATGGATTGTTGATGGTACTGTTGGTGTCGGTGATGTTGTTGAAGCTGGTACGTTTTGCACCATATTCTCCGAATTGATTATTCGAGCGTGAAGTTCGTTGACTTATTACTCCAGGATGATTGTCGGTCGGAACGAGCGGATGAATAAGATTCAGAATTGTGGATAGAATATAATCTTGTCGAGTTACCCTGGAAATAAGACTGAAAATGGTGTCTCGAACAGGTTCGCCGGTAAACGCTTCAGGTTCATTGTCAAGAGGTGAATTCGGTTAGTGGAAGGGATTGCCTTCTGCGCGTTTCCATTAATTAAGTTGACTACGAACCCATCAGATGAATTGATAATGGCTGATTGGTTGATTCATGCTGGTGACGCTGTTTTCGAAGCTTAGGTGAACATCTATGTCGGAATAGCTGTCGGAATAACTATCGGAATAGCTATCGGAACCTGAGGGACTCGAACTGGTTGCAGGATTCATCTCTACGATCAGATGAAGAATTTTTCGATAAGAAATAGATTATAGGATGTAGATTAGTACCCTGCAATACATAATTTACATATGCATATATAATACTAGAATCCCATAAGTTACGGAGGAATCTACAGAAGCTTTCAGGCAAAGTTACAGTAACAGATACGCTAAGATATGAAGTAGCAGATACGCTAAGATATGAATTTTGTCTATACACTATTCATGCAGTCAATGCAGTAAAACGTGTCTAGACTAAGAATAATGAGCATGTAATTTTCTAAGGATGATAAGCAGATGATTTCCGACTAGAAATGATAAGCAAAACTTTTGACATGCAGACACGGTCGAAGTCCAGACTCACTGATGCATCCTAACGACTTATCAGTTAGACACACTAAAGCAGACCTGGTTCGCTAAGACCTCTGCTCTAATACCAACTGAAATGCCCCGTCCTAATCCATCCGGACAAAGTCCACATCGATTACAAACGATTCACAATAGTTGATTACATCGCGAGGTTCTTGACCTCTATATGATACATTTTACAAACATTGCATTCGTTTTGAAAAGACAAACTTCCTTACATCGAAAATTGACGATATGCATACCATTTCATAATATATCTAATTATAATTATCTTAATAATAATCTTGATGAACTCGACGACTCGAATGCAACGTCTTTTGAAATATGTCATGAATGACTCCAAGTAATATCTTTAAAGTGAGCAAATGCACAGCGGAAGATTTCTTTCATACCTGAGAATAAACATGCTTTCAAGTGTCAACCAAAAGGTTGGTGAGTTCATTAGTTTATCATAAATAATCATTTCATAATTTTAATAGACCACAAGATTTCATATTTCCATTTCTCATAAACATACGTCCCATGCATAGAGACAAAAAATATCATTCATATGGATTGAACACCTGGTAACCGACATTCACAATATGCATATAAGAATATCCCCATCATTCCGGGATCCTCCTTCGGACATGATATAAATTTCGAAGTACTAAAGCATCGGGTACTTTGGATGGGGCTTGTTGGGCCCGATAGATCTATCTTTAGAGTTCGCGTCAATTAGGGTGTCTGTTCCCTAATTCTTAGATTACTAGACTTAATAAAAAGGGGCATATTCGGTTTAATAATCCAGCCATAGAATGTAGTTTTAAGTACTTGTGTCTATTTCATAAAACAGTTATAAAAGCAGCGCATGTATTCTCAGTCCCAAAATATATATTGCGAAAGCATTTAAAAATGGATTAATGAAACTCACACATATAAATATTGTAAAACAGTTATTAAAACAGTGCATGTATTCTCAGCCCAAAAATGTAATGAGTAAAAGGGAGCAAATGAAACTCACGCATATAAATATTATAAAACAGTTAATAAAGCATTTGCATGTATTCTCAGCCCAAAAATGTAAAGAGTGGAAAGGGATCAAATGAAACTCACCTAATGTATTTTGTAGTAAAAATACATATGACATCATTTAACAAGTGTAGGGTTGACCTCGGATTCACGAACCTAAATCAGTTATATAAATTAAGTATGTAATATTCACACAAATTTATTTATTAATAATAGTATACTTGTTATCTTGATAATTTATATGTTATTGTAATAACTAGATTAATTATAACTATTTTATATTTTTATAGATAATAACATTTTATTTAAAAATTTAGTATGTAATATTAATTTAGTTATGATATATGAAATGAATATATATCTTTTTATATAGGTAATATTTATTTGTAGTAATAATAATAATAATAATAATAATAATAATAATAATAATAATAATAATAATAATAATAATAATAATAATAATAATAATAATAATGATAATAATGATAATAATGATAATGATAATAATAATAAGATAATAATAATAAAAATAAATAATTAAAAAAATAACTACCTCACATAAGTAGTCTTTAAAAATAATGCCCAAGTCCGGGGTTGAACCCGCGATGCCCTGCTAACCCGATAACACTACAAGCCACTCCTCTATTTCTTATTTTCTGATAATAACCACATTTATAATTGTTTAACCTGTTAACTATTCCTTCTTCTTCTTCCTTTTCATAAAAAAAATGCTACAACTTAGACTCGAACCCAAGATCTCTCGTTCCACGCCAACACACCCAACCGTTGCTCTGACTGCTGCTTTTCTTGACTACTTTGCATGTTTAATCATTTATCCTAAACTAACTGTTTATCATTTTCCTAGTATCACTATCATCTCTATATCATAATCACTTCGTCACCATTTTCGTAATCACGCTCGCCATATCATCATCATTGTTACCTCGATATCATCACGGTTATGTTTATCATCATAATACATACCATTATCGATATCATCATACATTACCAAAACCATTACTATCGTGATTATGTTATCACATGGCATTAGTCACAGTACATCATCATTCTTTGTTTATTATGGCCCAACATATATATATATATATATATTTTTTTCCATATAGCTAATAAGCCCAGAAATATTTATTCAAGGCCATGTTCGGTTAATCTCATATGGACAGAAGTGTATTAGGAAGAGAAAGTGAGCAACCAATATCACTTTCATGTCTCCCTTTTTGTACGTCATCATCATTGTATTTCCATTATATATCCGTCACCATCGTATATCAATATCTTCACCATCATCGTTACAGTCATCATCATCATCGTGATTAATCATCACCTTCATCATCGATTGTTTCATCATCCTCTTCATCACGATTCATCATCTTCACGTACCATCGTGTTTTTAAACCTCAACAAAACAAAAAAATGTATCGAGTAGCTGCATCAACTGAACAGTAGCATCTTCAATTCATTTTATCATTATCATCATCTTCTTCCCGGTCATCGATATCGTGGTACCAAAATTGTATCAACACCATTCGTTTGCATTTATAGTAACAGTGACCATGGACAATAGTGTTTGGTTTGTGATGGTGGTTTAATGGTTGTCATGGTGGTCCTCTTTTAACGGATGAAGAAGAAACAAAAAAAAAATCGAGTAAACAATTATTGGTAAACAACGAACCAATTTCAGGTTTTGTTCAATGGTTTGTGATTCATAGACGATGATTCCCAATTATTGCACTTCGATTGTTTCTTGTTGGTTTCATCGAACAAAAGAGACCACAAAAGTATTTAACGGCGGTGAAATGCATCAGTTAGTGGTTAGTGATCATGGTGTTCTTGAGTGGTTCTCATGGTGCTGCAAAATGGAAATGAATAGGGACGGTGGTGATAGTTCTTGGAGAGAGAGAGAGAGAGAGAGAAACATAGAGAGAGATGGAAGAGGTGGTGGTTTTTGGTGGCCGGTGAGTTGGAGCTCACGATGATGGAGTGGAAATGGTGGTTTGGGTGATGATCGTTGAGTTTTGGTAGATGAAGGTGATCGAAGGGTGATCGTGGGTTCCCTGGAAATAAAAACGATTATCATGAATGTTGATGGTAGCTATCAAGGTGTCGGTTATGGTGGCTCGTTGGTGGTGACCGGTAATGTGGTGTAGGGTGGCGAAGCTCAATGGCGATGGTTCAACGAAGTGGTAAATAAAATGGTTGTTGTTTTGTTATTGAATTAGTAAACAGAAAAACATAAAACTAATAAAAGTTATGGTGATGTATCATGTCTAACTACCTTTATGCATATTTTTGCACATTCAACGTATTTGTATGGATATACATGTGGGAGTGATAGAATAATATAAAGTAATAATAATTAATATAATATAAATCTTGAAATTAAGAAACGTGATTACACAGTGAGCCGCCATTTACTGTTTCTATTACGGATTGGATTTCGTCTCCGTTGTTTACTCGGTGGTGAATAAAAGTCTTTGGAAAAATTCCAAATTTTTAAATTAAGTGTCTTTATTTATTTCGATCATTATGGTAATAAATTTGGTCATTAACTATTATTTAAAAATTACATCAACTGTCCCTCTCATTTATGGGTGAAATATAAAAAGTGTTAAAATTAATTAATTAGATCCTAAATATACTTTTAATAAGCCTACAACTTATATAACTCATTTTCGTATCACCGTTTATTTTAAAATTACATACGTTTGAATTTAACTTGCTTAATATCAATCGAAACCTCAAACGAGTATTACAATCATTTAATATTTATTTTTTTAATATACTTATATATATATATATATATATATATATATATATATATATATATATATACATATATATATATACATATATATATATATATATACATATATATATATGTTTTAAATAATATTTATTTTATTTTATTTTATTTTTCATAATTAGTTTCTTACAATTTCCTCCTAATTTATATTTCAAGATATATATATATATATATATATATATATATATATATATATATATATATATATATATATATATATATATATATATATATATATATATATATATATATATTTACATTTAAAATATATACATTCTTATTTACAGTTAGTGGTTCGTGAATCGTCGGGAGCAGTCGAAAGTCAAATGAATTACATGTAACTAATTCAAAAAAATTTAGACTCTACTTTACAGACTTTGCTTATCGTGTCGGGATCATATAAAGATTAAAGTTTAAATTTGGTCGAAAATTCCCGGGTCATCACACTTTTCACGTCTCGAATTTGAAGAAATGTTTTGCTAAAGAATATCTCACTATTCCGTTGGACGAAATCCAAATCAATGAAAAACTTCAATTCATTGAAGAACCCGTCGAAATAATGGATCGTGAGGTTAGGAGACTTAAGCAAAACAAGATACCAATTGTTAAGGTTCGATGGAATGCTCGTAGAGGACCCAAGTTCACCTGGGAGCGTAAAGATCATATGAAGAAGAAATACCGGCATCTATTTCCAGAAGATTCGTCAACACCTTCAACAGCTTAAAAATTTCGGGACGAAATTTATTTAACGGGTAGGTACTGTTGATAATGCTAAAAACGAACATATATTTCATAGCATTATTTCTCAAGAAAGACAAGCTTTTACTTGCAATTGTTCTATTTAAAAGTGATATTCGTTTAAATAATAAAAGGTGAAGACAAAAGACAGATTCGGCGAATTGAAGACACAAACGACCAAAAAGCTCAAAAGTACAAAATACAATCAAAGAGGTTCCAATTATTGATAAGAAACGTCTCGAAATTACAAGAGTACAAGATTCAAAACGCAAAGTACAAAATATAAAATTGTACGCAAGGACGTTCGAAAATCCGGAACCGGGACCAGAGTCAACTCTCAACGCTCGACGCAACGGACTAAAAATTACAAGTCAACTATGCACATGAATATAATATAATATATAAATAATTCTTAAAAATTATATATATATTATATTAATATTTAAAACTGTCGGCAGACTAAGATCCAATTTGGAGTGAGCTGGAATTTCAAACTCCGCGACTCGCGGAGTTTGAAGGCAAAAAATGCCGCGAGTCGCGGAGCCCCAAAAACTGAAACTCCCTATAAAAGCAAACGAATTCTGATCGCAAAAATAACATATATATCCATCTCTCTATCTATATACGTAATATTTATATTTATAATTTATATTTTAATTTTAATTTTAATTTTAATCCTAATAATAAGGGTATGTTAACGAATGTTGTAAGGGTGTAAGTCGAAATTCTGTCCGTGTAGCGCTACGCTATTTTTAATCATTGTAAGTTATGTTCAACCTTTTTAATTTAATGTCTCGTAGCTAAGTTATTATTATGCTTATTTAATCCGAAGTAATCATGATGTTTGGCTAATTACTAAAATTGGGTAATTGGGCTTTGTACCATAATTGGGGTTTGGACAAAAGAACGACACTTGTGGAAATTAGACTATGGGCTATTAATGAGCTTTATATTTGTTTAACTAAATGATAGTTTGTTAATGTTAATATAAAGATTTACAATTGGGCATCCCTATAAATTACCATATACACTCGATCGGACACGATGGGCGGGGTATTTATATGTACGAATAATCGTTCATTTAACCGGACACGGGAATGGATTAATAGCCACTAGAATAATTAAAACAGGGGTGAAATTATGTACAAGGACACTTGGTATAATTGATAACAAAATATTAAAACCTTGGGTTACACTCAGTCGACATCCTGGTGTAATTATTAAACAAAGTATTAAAATCTTGTTACTGTTTAAGTCCCCAATTAGTTGGAATATTTAACTTCGGGTATAAGGATAATTTGACGAGGACACTCGCACTTTATATTTATGACTGATGGACTGTTATGGACAAAAACCAGACGGACATATTAAATAATCCAGGACAAAGGACAATTAACCCATGGGCATAAAACTAAAATCAACACGTCAAACATCATGATTACGGAAGTTTAAATAAGCATAATTCTTTTATTTCATATTTAATTTCCTTTATTTTATATTTAATTGCACTTCTAATTATCGCATTTTTATTGTTATTGTATTTAATTGCAATTTTAATTATCGTACTTTTTAATTATCGCAAGTTTATTTTATCGCACTTTTATTATTCGCAATTTCATTATCGTTATTTACTTTACGCGTTAAATTAAGTCTTGTATTTATTTATTATTTTACATTTGGTTTTAACTGCGACTAAAGTTTTAAAATCGACAAACCGGTCATTAAACGGTAAAAACCCTCCTTTATAATAATAATATTACTTATATATATATTTGTATTTTTATAAAAGTAAACTAATATAGCGTTAAGCTTTGTTTAAAGATTTTCCCTGTGGAACGAACCGGACTTACTAAAAACTACACTACTGTACGATTAGGTACACTGCCTATAAGTGTTGTAGCAAGGTTTAAGTATATCCATTCTCTAAATAAATAAATATCTTGTGTAAAAATTGTATCGTATTTAATAGTATTTTCTTGTAAAATTTAATAGTATTTTATACCCCTCCGCTACGACATCAAGTTATTTTTGGCGCCGCTGCCGGGGATCAATCTAGCTTAAAATCCGGAAGCGCAACGCTAATTAAAAAAAAGTATTTTTAGTTTACTTTTATTAAAATACGTTTTTATAAAAATACGTTTTAAATATTCGAAAATATAAAAAGAAAACAAAAATATAAGTATTTTTAAGATTTTGTTAAATATTTAAGTTTTATAAAGTTTCTTAATTTTTATATAAGTTTTATTTAAGTATTTTGTTTTTATTTAAAACATAAAAAAAAAAACGCGTCGAATATTAAATAACCTGTCATTTGAATTTTGGAACCCCGCGACTCGCGGAGTTTGCAGCCTCGACTACCGCAACTCGCGGAGCTACCCTGACACCGACAGAAACCCTAATCTGCATTTAATTACGGGTAATTATTAATTATTATTATTATTAACCCTAATTAATTATTATTATTATAATTAGTTTTACTTTTTATTTAATTTATATTTTAGTTAAATTAGTTTAATTAAATTGTAAAATTAATAGTTTTAATAAATAAATAATATAAAAATAATATTTTTATAAAAATTGTACTTTTTACAACTTTTTGTATATTTTTATATTTTGTCCCTTTTTAATCGTTTTAGCGTAATATTTGTATTTTTAGCTCATATTTAGTTTTAAACTTAGTTTTTGCCATAGTTATTTTTACTTCTAGATTTTTAGGCTTTGCCGTAGAATTCCTTAAGTGCTTTTTCTTTAGACTAAGATTTAGGTACTTTAGAATTTTGCGACGCCTTTTTAAGTTTTAGTTTCTTTTTAAGTTATTTCCATTTGGGATATAGTTTTTCCTGTAAGCTTTAATATTTTTAGACGACTTTTACCTATGTATCAATTATCATTCCAATTAGTAATCTCAATTTGCGATTATAATTTTAAGTTAGTTGTAGTAATAAGGTTAGGTTAGTCAAGTGTTTTTAAGTTTTATAAGTTTCTTTTATTTTTCCGTCACCTTTTATTTTTCAACCATTTTTCTTTTTCGACCTTTTTCGACGAACTCTTTTTCTTTCTTATTTCTCTCTATTCTAGTTTTAGGACATAGATTTTTATTCTACTTCTTATCTAAATTTCTTAAAATTACGAAAATTTATTTTAAGTGGTTAAATTGATAGACATCAAAATTTTCTGGTTCGTAGTAATAGTTGGATTTGTACGTGGACCGGGTTATTGGAGCCAAACAGTCCTCAATTATATTGAGACCAAACGAATCCTGCCCCTCTGCTGCATCTTTTGGCTATTCGAAACGTGGGCAAAATCAGAAAAGTCTATTGATTGGATAACTTATTATAATTTTTCTTTCCTTTTAAAAACTAATAGGATATTCAGTGAATGCACCGAGCAAGACGTTCACCACCTTTTGTACGTTCACCACCTGTAACTAGATCAAGACATTTAGCAAATATTACTACCGTTGATTTTTCTTTAGAATCGTCATCCAGTCGACCAAGTACTCCAGTTCAAATTTCTGATAATCCATTTTTTGAACCCGACCTCACAATTGAGAATCCGGAGAATATTCAGGAACGATTCATAGATCCTGAACCACTAAATTTTCATCCGGAACCACCAATCATTCAAACAGAGATTGTTGAGGAACGAACCATTAAATCAGAATCCTCTAGTGATTCTGATTCAACAAATTCAATTATGGAGAATCTAGAACCTTTAAGTATGGAAGACCGAATGAGAGCTAAACGCACTGGCCAAGGTCACGCAATTACTCATCCAGACATTAATGCGCCAGATTATGAAATCAAAGGACAAATTCTACACATGGTGACTAATCAATGCCAATTTAGTGGTGCGCCGAAGGAAGATCCAAATGAACATTTACGTACCTTTAATAGGATCTGCACACTATTTAAAATCCGAGAAGTTGAGGATGAACAGATATATCTCATGTTATTTCCCTGGACTTTAAAGGGAGAAGCCAAAGATTGGTTGGAATCGTTACCTGAAGGGGCGATTGATACATGGGATGTTTTAGTTGAAAAATTTCTTAAACAATTCTTTCCTGCATCTAAAGCCGTAAGACTTCAAGCAGAAATTGTTACGTTTACACAGAAGCCAAATGAAACTCTATATGAGGCGTGGACTAGATTTGGAAAGTTGTTAAGAGGATGTCCGCAACATGGTTTAGACACCTGTCAAATAGTACAAATATTCTACCAAGGATGCGACATCACTACAAGAAAAGACATAGATATAGCAGCTGGTGGTTCTATTATGAAGAAAACCGAAACTGATGCTTACAAAATTATTGATAACACTGCTTCCCACTCACATGAGTGGCACCAAGAAAAAGATATCGTTAGATCATCTAAAGCAGCTAGAGCCGATTCTAGCCATGACTTAGATTCCATTTCCGCAAAGATAGATGCTGTGGAGAGACGAATGGAAAAGATGACTAAAGATATTCACTCAATACGAATTAGTTGTGAGCAGTGTGGAGGACCACATTTGACAAAAGATTGTCTCAGTATTGAATTAACAATGGAACAAAGAGAGAATATTTCATACATAAACCAAAGGCCTGGAAATAATTATCAGAATAATTATCAACCGCCAAGACCGATTTACAATCAAAACCAGAATTATAACTGAAATATTCCATACAACAACCAACAAGGTCCTAGCAATCAACAAGTATCCAATAATACTTGCAACCAGCAAAGACCTAATTTTCAAAACAAACCACCACAACAAACCGATGATAAAAAGCCGAATTTAGAAGATATGATGACGAAGCTAGTTGAAACTCAAACGCAGTTTTTCACATCTCAAAAACAAACCAATGAACAAAATGCTCAAGCATTTAGAAATCAACAAGCTTCTATTCAAAATCTGGAACAAGAAGTAAGTAACCTAGCAAGGTTAATAGGTGAAAGAAAACCGGGAAGTCTACCTAGTGATACAAATGCTAACCCCCAAAATGAAACAGCTAAAGCCATTACCACAAGAAGTGGTACAACACTTGAACCACCTGAAATACTTGTAACTTCTGATGAAGCTATTCCTACTCCACAAGAACCACAACCTAATCAAGATAAGGAAAAAGAACCGGTAGTTGAAAAGGTTAATGAAGATAACACAGTTAAGGCTAAACCTTATGTTAAACCATACCAACCACCACTTCCTTACCCGAGTAAAATGAAGAAAGAGAAACTTGAAGCCGAGCAATCCAAATTCTTGGATATGTTTAAACAGAAAATGTAAATCTTCCTTTCATTGATGTGATTTCAGGAATGCCTAGATATGCTAAATTCTTGAAAGATCTGATCACGAATAGAAAGAAAATGGAAGAACTCTTGGCTGTTACCATGAATGCTAATTGTTCAGCAGTGCTGTTGAATAAGATACCGAAAAAATTATCTGATCCAGGAAGTTTCACAATTCCATGTTTTCTGGGTAGTCTTAGTTCAATAGAAGCATTGGCAGATTTAGGTGCTAGTATAAATTTAATGCCGTATTTACTATACGCTAAACTAGACCTTGGAGAATTGAAACCAACCAGAATAAGCATACAACTAGCCGATAGATCAATAAAATATCCTAGAGGGATAATGGAGAACATGCTAGTTAAAGTTGGTACTTTAGTATTTCCAGTAGATTTTGTTGTTCTGGACATGGAAGAAGATTCTCAAGTTCCTCTCATATTAGGAAGACCATTCTTAAACACAGCTAAAGCAATGATAGACGTGTTCGGTAAGAAATTGACCCTAAGTATAGAGGACGAGAGTGTTACCTTTTCAGTTGATAGAGCAATGCAACAACCGCAATCTGCAGATGATACATGTTATTATATTCAAACTATAGATGCACATGCAGAATTATTAGAAGAATTTCCAGAATTACAAGGAACAGGAGAATGTTCTTTAGGAGAAGGTAATGAACCAATTGATGAAGCTGAAATGGTAGCTACACTTATAGCTAATGGATATGAACCAACAACAGAAGAAATTCAAATGCTAAAAGAAGAAGACAGATATCGATATAAATCATCGATAGAAGAACCTCCGAAATTAGAGTTAAAGCCACTTCCAAACCATTTGGAATACGCTTATTTACATGGTGAATCTGAATTACCTGTAATAATATCGTCTTCTCTTACTGAAAATGAGAAATCACAACTCATTTCTGTGTTGAAAGCTTATAAACCAGCCATTGCATGGAAGATTCATGATATTAAAGGAATAAGTCCTTCGTATTGCACACATAAAATCCTTATGGAAGAAGGTCATAAAACGTATGTGCAACGCCAACGAAGACTAAATCCTAATATCCAATTTCTGATAGTCCATGGGTAAGCCCAGTTCAATGCGTGCCTAAGAAGGGTGGCATGACTGTCATTACAAATGAGAAAAATGAGCTTATTCCTACTAGGACTGTAACAGGATGGCGTGTGTGTATTGATTATAGAAAATTAAATGATGCCACCAGAAAAGATCACTTTCCCTTACCTTTCATTGATCAAATGTTGGAAAGATTAGCCGGAAATAGTTACTATTGTTTTCTAGATGGATTTTCCGGATATTTTCAAATTCCAATAGCACCCGAGGACCAAGAGAAAACCACATTCACGTGCCCTTATGGTACTTTTGCTTACAAACGCATGCCATTTGGACTTTGCAACGCCCCTGCAACCTTTCAAAGGTGTATGATGGCGATTTTTCATGACATGATAGAAGAATGCATGGAAGTTTTCATGGATGACTTTTCAGTCTTCGGTGATACATTTGAAACATGTCTAGTTAATCTGGAACGAATGCTTATTAGATGCGAAAAATCAAATCTAGTTCTTAATTGGGAGAAATGCCATTTTATGGTTAAAGAAGGCATCGTTCTTGGTCATAAAATTTCAAAAGAAGGAATTGAAGTGGATAGAGCTAAAGTAGATGTAATTGCTAAACTTCCACATCCCACCAATGTTAGAGGAGTTAGGAGTTTTCTAGGGCATGCCGGTTTTTACCGACGTTTCATAAAAGATTTTTCTAAAATTGCCACTCCTATGAATAAACTCCTAGAAAAGGATGCTCCATTCATCTTTTCAGATGAATGCATCAAATCTTTTAATATTCTTAAAGAGAAACTCACTAATGCGCCGATAATGATAACACCAAATTGGAATCTACCATTTGAACTAATGTGCGATGCAAGTGATTTTGCAATGGGAGCCGTTTTAGGATAAAGGATTGAAAAACGATTTCAACCTATATATTATGCTAGTAAGACGTTACAAGGAGCACAAACGAACTATACAACTACTGAAAAAGAACTCCTTGCTATTGTCTTTGCTTTTGACAAATTTCGATCATATCTCGTTCTAGCAAAAACGGTGGTCTATACCGACCATTCTGCTCTTAGATAACTATTTTCAAAACAAGATGCTAAACCAAGATTAATCCGTTGGATCTTACTCTTACAAGAGTTTGATATTGAAATCCGAGATAAAAGAGGAGCAGAAAATCTCGCCGCTGATCATCTTTCTCGTCTTGAAAATCCCGAATTAGAAGTTCTAAATGAATCGGCCATACAAGACAACTTTCCTGATGAATATCTATTGAAGATAGATTATAAAGAAATACCATGGTTTGCAGACTATGCAAACTACTTAGTTTGTGGATTCCTTGAAAAAGGATAATCGTACCAAAAATGAAAGAAATTCTTCAGTGATATAAAACACTATTTTTGGGAAGATCCACATCTGTTTAAAAGTTATCCCGATGGAATAATACACCGATGTGTATTTGGAGATGAAGCTAGTAAAATTTTAAACCATTGTCACACAGGACCAATAGGAGGGCATTATGGGCCTCAACTAACAGCAAGAAAAGTTTATGATGCTGGATTCTATTGGCCTACAATTTACAAAGACGCACACCTTCTTTGCAAATCCTGTGATGCTTGTCAAAGGGCCGGAAAAATAAGTCAACGTGATGAAATGCCACAAAATGTCATTCAAGTATGTGAAGTATTTGACATTTGGGGTATTGACTTTATGGGTCCATTTCCAAAATCTCATAATAATCTATATATAGTCGTAGCCATTGATTATGTATCTAAATGGGCGGAAGCACAAGCTCTCCCAACTAACGATGCACGAGTTGTAGTCAACTTTTTAAAACGTCTTTTTGCAAGGTTTGGAACACCGAAAGCTTTAATAAGTGATCGGGGTACTCATTTCTGTAATAATCAACTTGAGAAAGTTCTTAAAAGATATGGAGTAACTCATAAAATCTCCACCACATATCATCCACAAACAAGTGGACAAGTTGAAAATACCAACCGAGCTTTAAAATGTATTCTAGAGAAAACCGTAGGATCAAATTCGAAGGAATGGTCCATTAAATTGGAGGATGCACTATGGGCTTTTAGAACAGCCTACAAAACTCCAATTGGAACCACACCTTTTAGACTTGTTTATGGAAAAGCATGTCATCTTCCAGTAGAAATTGAACACAAAGCATTTTGGGCTTTGAAGACATGTAATCTTGATTTACATGAAGCCGGACGTCTACGATTAAGTCAACTAAACGAATTAGAAGAATTAAGACATGAAGCATACGAAAATTCGTTAATCTATAAAGAAAGAACGAAGAAATGGCATGATAAAAGAATCAGAAGTTCAAAAGAATTTAAAGAAGGAGACAGAGTTCTTCTTTTCAATTCACGATTCAAGCTATTTCCTGGAAAATTGAAATCAAGATGGTCTGGACCATTCATAGTCAAAAGAGTTTTCCCATACGGAACGATAGAATTAATAAATTCAAATGGGATTGAATTTAAAGTTAATGGTCACAGAGTTAAACATTACATACATGGTCCGATGGAAGTTGACAACGAAGATAATCACAATTTCGACACCACAGCTAACTAAGTGTGGGGAGAATCAAGTCTTTAAAGCGGTTTATGTATTTCTGTTAGAGTTAGATTGTCTGTTTTCGTGTAGTTCTCGAAAATGAAACCCGAATGATCTTTCCCTAGCAGACCCTAAAGAACTAGTCTTCTCCCCCCATTCTGAATTTTTATTTTTTTTTAGGAAATGAAGACTGCCTGTGAACTAAACCATGGTCTAATGCTACACGCTTTGATCACTAAACGTAATAATGACACACTACCAAGTGAAATAGTATCAGTAATCAGAGAAAGATTGGACGGAGTTAGAAAAGAATCCAGATGCGAAGATAATAAGTTACAATTTGGTAAAGGAAAATCAAAATCCGCAGCGAAAAGAAGAGCACGACACCTAGAAAGATGTCACAAATGCGGAAAATGGTCACATGGAGGTAAATGTTCAAATAATCAAACCTATTCAAACGCCGAATTTGTTACTTTATGCAGAGACGGACCGTTCTTATGTTTAGAAGAAAAAACACTGAATGCTCGAGGTTACGCCTATGTAGCCATGGAAAACTAATTAAACCGACTATCTTATGAATGGGATAGATCGTATAACTAAGAAATCTATTTCACAGGTATGTTTGTACAGTTTTTATTTTTTTTTATTTTTATTTTTAACCTTTTGATAATAAACGCTAATTTGTTCGCTATAAAGTATTAAATTGGTATTGAATAAAATTAGGTTTGGCGACCAAAATTATTGATATCATTCAAAAATTTATTACATCACTGCGAAATTTAACGTTTATTCTTAAGGTATAAATATCTTTAATCAATCAACCCAAAATATTTCAAAAATTCGTCATGAGTTAAATTAGGTCTTGGAACCGAAATTACTTTACCGAAAAGAGGGGCGCATATTTTTGATAATATTTGATTGATTAAAGTGGGATAAAAAGCCAAAAAGATTTTTAATTTTATTTTAACCATGTTTTTAAAATTAATATATAAATCTTAAATTAATATTGTAAACTTTGTAAAAACAATATATTTAAAATTGTAAATATTTGAAAAATTAATATAAGTTTGGTGTGAATTTATAATATGAATTTTTAAATTAAGTTTGGTGTGAATTTTTAATTTTTAAAATATAAATTTTAATTTTATGCATTTCAAATTTTAAAGTTTGGTGTGAATTTTTAATATTAATTTTGAATTTTATATTTAAATTGTGTGAATTTAAAAACAAAAATTTACTTTATCTCATTAAGTTAAAAATATGATTTTTAAAATTCGTCGTAAGTTGAAGACTAGGTCGTTGAACCGAAATTGCTTTACCCGAGGGAGGGACGAGAACTTTTATTATCATTATTTTTAATCTTATTGAATTAAAGTATGCCAAAAACATTAAAAAAACCCCAAAAATCTTAGCTTTTAAAACAATCGCTACAAAAAGACAAATTTTAAAATTTTGTCGAAGGACGGACTAGGACATCGATCCGAAACGACCTCGTCCTAAATAACAAGGGAAACAAAATTTTAAAATTAATTACTTAATTGTTTTAATTAGTATAAGATATATTAAAAAAAAAAATTATACAAACTCCGCGACTCGCTGAGTTTGAAGGTTTAAACCCCGCGACTCGCGGAGGGACCGAATTACAGAAAAAAATAAAAGGAGCTGGAACAGCTCAGTCCACACAACACAAAAAAAAATACTGCGAAAATACTCCGCAAAAACCCGAGAAAACACCCCCAAAATCACAATTTTTAACCGTTAATCATCAAATCTTTTACTAAAATCATGTTGAGAAGGATGCTATCAAGGAATTACTCAAGAAAAACGGTAAATTTCTACACCTAAACACCATTTAATCCGAAAATTAGTGTTCTTGAGCAATTTTTTCCCCAATTTGATTTTGATGCGTTTTAGTGTAATTATGCTTAAATTGTTTATGTATTATGCTTGTATAACCTAGATTGATGCTATTTAACATGATTAGAAGCCTTAAACTTCAAATTTTGAGTAATCTAGGGTTTGTGTTCTTGAGCAAATTTGGGGCTTTTTGATATAAACAGGTTATGGCCTATTTTTGTCATGAATTGTTGCTTAATTAAGTAGTGTAACATGTTTAGGTAGTTAAATGATCCAAACTTTGAGCCTAAACATGATTTTGAGAATTAAAGTGGACTTTTTCAAGTCTAAAAATTCATGAACTTGATTTTTGAGAGATAATGCCATTTGAAACTTGTTTAATTGCTAGTAATGATTATTTTGACATATTATTTGAGTTGAATGCTTATGAACTTGGCGAACATTTTCGTATATGCTTATTTGAAAAAGTGTAGATTTGATGAAAATATGAAAATGAGCTTAAGTTTGATATAAATTGATCATGTCATTGTAATTATTTTGATTGATGATTTTGCTGACACTAATGCATATTTGTATGCACAAAAATTGTGTTTGATGTGTTTTGCAGACTGAAAGGGGTGAATCTTCATCCCAAGCTCGCAATGCTCCTGCTGAGAATGCGGAACAACAGGAGGTGGATAACTACTACAAACAAGATATACCTCATCCAGTCATGACATTTTCTGATATGCACTTGGAAGATTTGCACCCGAACCTGAGATTTGACAGACTTTGGATAGATTATTCAAAATACCAAAGGGGTTTGCATACTCTTCATTCTAAAGTTGTTGAGGTACCTAGGGTCATAGAATGGGGACCATTAGAAGCTGTAGAATTGGCCGGGCCAATTAGGGAATTACTTGCACAGAGGTATGGTAATTCTACTTTTAACGACTGGGTACGTTTATTCACCATGCGTAGACCTGTATATAAAGTATGGTGTGAAGAATTGTTGTGTAGTATAGAATTAAATGATCGGGTAGCTAGTTTAATCGATCGATCTTTTATTAGATTTTTGTTAGGAGGTTCGATGCGCCACATGTCTTTACTAGACATGGCTCAGGCTTTACGTATATATACGCCTGAGGAGTTAGCATCTGCCGATTGTAGAGGCTTGATACTAAATAGTAGAAAGATAGATAAAAATTTTGATACACATGGTGTATGGAGTCAAATGACAAGCCATCACCGATTCAAAGGGGGAAATTACTCTTATTTGGATATAGATAGAGCTGAATTAAGAGTAATTCATAGGTTTTTAGCTAATTCGATTACACAAAGAGGTAAAAACAAGGAAAAGGTAAATGAACAGGATTTGTTTTACCATATGTGTATTCGAGACCCACAAAGCGCTGTAAGTATACCTTATTGTGTGGGTTATTATTTATCAGCTATGGTTAGGGGGATGAGACCGCATAGCATAATAGGAGGTGGTATATTTATTACTTTGATTGCTGAATATCTCGGTGTGGATATAAGTCGGGGGGATTATTAGTCGAAGAACCAGAACCCCGCGATACAATAGGTTTAAATGTATACCATGGTGCGAAAGTTTTGAAGAGGCAAAATAACGCCGCAGTACAATACCATGGTAGACATCCACAGGTTGAGAGAAACCAACAGCAAGGTAATGTAGGAGGGGGAAATGAAATGCAAGAAATGCAAAGGTTTATAGCTTCACGGGAGTACGAAAATGCTAGACAGAGAGCATTTGAAGATTGTCAAGTTCATTAAAACCAAATCATAGCCTATTGCCAACATATAGGTAGAAACTATATTCCTACTCCAAAGCCCATATTCCCTCCCTGGTCTATAGAGATTCAACCACCGTATCCTACGTATAACCCTGCCGAAGCATTTTATAGCACCTATGGTTATGCATTGAACCCCTACTGGTATCAGTATCATCCCTAGTCTACTTAGTTTTATTTATTTTGTAATTTATAATGTTGATACGTTTAATACTTATGTTAATATTGTAATAGTTTTTATAATTTTCTAACTTTTATTCTTAGATTTTAATAATTTTTGAATGTGGGGTAATATACCAAACTTCAAAAATATGTATATATGTTTGCAGTTTATCTTATGTACACAACAGGGTAAAACAACGCATTTTCAAAGACTGGCATTAAGTTCAGCAAAAGCAACTAATTTTGATGACAAGATGCAAAATATATGTGAAATAACAACAGGACGGAATGAACAAATGATGTGCACCATTTATCATTCAGCAAGCAAACACAAATATGTTTGGAAACTTTGGTAAAATTTAATCATTTTCACACAAATCACCCTCAATAATATAAATTGTTACTGATTTCTTGCAAATGAGGGCATTGCAAGATCTTAAGTGCGGGAAGGGGTTAAATTCTTTCGGATTTTTAAAAAAATTTTATCATAAACACTTGGTTATCATTAAAAATACTAGTAAAGTAGTAGTTGTATTAGAATCTAGTGCTCTCTGATAATAAAGAACAGCCCTAGTCTTATATACTGACTACCCAATTCTAGTAAAAAATTTTCAAAATTTTCAATTAAATGAACTCAAAATCATGTTTATACATATTTATGAACGATAAAACTAGGTGTTAACACCGAAATTATTGTTACCTCAGAAAGGACATAAATTGAGAAACAAACCAAAATGTTAAAATTCATTTAAAATGAAATAGAGGACAATAAAAAGGAAAATAAAAGCCAAGTGTGGGAAAAATTACCAAGTTATTCAAAACATATCTCACATATTTTTGTACAAATAACTGAAAATACTTTTGCTTTGGACTAAACTAAACTGTTTTACCCGATGAAAGAAAAGAAGAGATGGATCTACACGATGAATCAATTCCATCATTAAAAGGAAGTAAAGTCTTCCGAAAAAGAAACGCGCTTCTTGATTTAGGTCATGAAGTTGTCGTCCAGACCAGCTGTAGGTTGACGAAAAACCTAGAAAAGTCATCACTAAAATCAGCAGGAAATCCACGGACCTCAGAATTAAACAGGGTCGCCAAGTGGTCAGATTTATCCTAACCATGAGAAGGATTTATCTCGTACAATGGGGGGGGCACCATGCAAATTAGTTGGATAAGACTAATGAATCAGATTCCCAGAAAGGATAATCTCCTTTAAAGATCAAAAATCAGCTTTTAAGTCTGATATTACTCAATCCTAGAGATTGACCTTAAAGATTGAGAATTCAAACTCATGGAATTCAATGATATCTAAACTCGAGCTTGAACGAGAAAATATTTTGATAAAATTATAAACCGATTTGTTTTCTAAAAACCCATTTTCAATGCGTTCATTACCATTGAACGTAAAATCCTAGGAATTCACCTGGAATTCATTAGGTGACCTGAACTAAATCGGGTATCAACCGTAAGAACGGTGGTTGCATAGCATGGTCAAAGACAGGACCTTGTGCCAAACCTACAAATTATAAGGGTGAGCTTTACTATTGCTCCTACCAAGGATAGTAATTGCGTCTGACACGTTATAGACCATAATTAAAAGCATATCAGGGGACATTGCCTTAACAGTTGCTTGTTCAACGCTTTCCTTTACAACCGGACGGTAGTTTACCGAAAGGTAATATACGGGACAAGTAAACTGGACGTGTTGCTTTCCTAATACAAGGTTAGCAAGTGGGTGACACAAAACCGCAATTTTTGAGCTAAAATTTTCAAATCTGAAACCCACCAAGCCCACAAAAATATTTTGCAAACACCGGTGAAGGGTTATTCTGGAAAACTTATCTAGGGTAAAAACTAGATTTAATTTTCAAAAGATCAAATGTTTTCATAAAGATCCAATTTCCTTAATGGATCTAAATTTTTATAGTCATGTGGGACTGTAAACCATATCGTTACTACCATTGTTTATACCGCCGTATAGAAATCACTGATGTACAAAGTGTGAAGAATAAAGAAGTGATTCTAGTATTTCAAGACGATATTGCTTGAGGACAAGCAATGCTCAAGTGTGGGAATATTTGATAATGCTAAAAACAAACATATATTTCATAGCATTATTTCTCAAGAAAGACAAGCTTTTAGTTGCAATTGTTCTATTTAAAAGTGATATTCGTTTAAATAAGAAAAGGTGAAGACAAAAGACAGATTCGACGAATTGAAGATGCAAACGACCAAAAAGCTCAAAAGTACAAAATACAATCAAAGAGGTTCCAATTATTGATAAGAAACGTCTCGAAATTACAAGAGTACAAGATTCAAAACGCAAAGTACAAAATATAAAATTGTACGCAAGGACGTTCAAAAATCCGGAACCGGGACCAGACTCAACTCTCAACGCTCGACGCAACGGACTAAAAATTATAAGTCAACTATGAACATGAATATAATATAATATATAAATAATTCTTAAAAATTATATATATATTATATTAATATTTAAAACCGTCGGCAGACTAAGATCCAATTTGGAGTGAGCTGGAATTTCAAACTCCACGACTCGCGGAGTTTGAAGGCAAAAAATGCCGCGAGTCGCGGAGCCCCAAAAACTGAAACTCCCTATAAAAGCAAACGAATTCTGATCGCAAAAATAACATATATATCCATCTCTCTATCTATATACGTAATATTTATATTTATAATTTATATTTTAATTTTAATTTTAATCCTAATAATAAGGGTATGTTAACGAATGTTGTAAGGGTGTAAGTCGAAATTCTGTCCGTGTAACGCTACACTATTTTTAATCATTGTAAGTTATGTTCAACCTTTTTAATTTAATGTCTCGTAGCTAAGTTATTATTATGCTTATTTAATCCGAAGTAATCATGATGTTGGGCTAATTACTAAAATTGGGTAATTGGGCTTTGTACCATAATTGGGGTTTGGACAAAAGAACGACACTTATGGAAATTAGACTATGGGCTATTAATGGGCTTTATATTTGTTTAACTAAATGATAGTTTGTTAATGTTAATATAAAGATTTACAATTGGGCGTCCCTATAAATTACCATATACACTCGATCGGACACGATGGGCGGGGTATTTATATGTACGAATAATCGTTCATTTAACCGGACACGGGAATGGATTAATAGCCACTAGAATAATTAAAACAGGGGTGAAATTATGTACAAGGACACTTGGTATAATTGATAACAAAATATTAAAACCTTGGGTTACACTCAGTCGACATCATGGTGTAATTATTAAACAAAGTATTAAAATCTTGTTACAGTTTAAGTCCCCAATTAGTTGGAATATTTAACTTCGGGTATAAGGATAATTTGACGAGGACACTCGCACTTTATATTTATGACTGATGGACTGTTATGGACAAAAACCAGACGGACATATTAAATAATCCAGGACAAAGGACAATTAACCCATGGGCATAAAACTAAAATCAACACGTCAAACATCATGATTACGGAAGTTTAAATAAGCATAATTCTTTTATTTCATATTTAATTTCCTTTAGTTTATATTTAATTGCACTTCTAATTATCGCATTTTTATTGTTATTATATTTAATTGCACTTTTAATTATCGTACTTTTTAATTATCGCAAGTTTATTTTATCGCACTTTTATTATTCGCAATTTCATTATCGTTATTTACTTTACGCGTTAAATTAAGTCTTGTATTTATTTATTATTTTACATTTGGTTTTAACTGCGACTAAAGTTTTAAAATTGACAAACCGGTCATTAAACGGTAAAAACCCCCCTTTATAATAATAATATTAATTATATATATATTTGTATTTTTATAAAAGTAAACTAATATAGCGTTAAGCTTTGTTTAAAGATTTTCCCTGTGGAACGAACCGGACTTACTAAAAACTACACTACTGTACGATTAGGTACACGGCCTATAAGTGTTGTAGCAAGGTTTAAGTATATCCATTCTCTAAATAAATAAATATCTTGTGTAAAAATTATATCGTATTTAATAGTATTTTCTTGTAAAATTTAATAGTATTTTATACCCCTCCGCTACGACATCAACTGTAGTGACCCGAACTTTACCATGTTTATATATATTAATTGAGATTGATATTTACATGACTAAATGTTTTCAACGTGTTAAGCAATCAAACTTGTTAAGACTTGATTAAATGAAATAAGTTTCATATAGACAATTGATCACCCAAGTTGACCGGCGATTCACGAATGTTACAAAATTGTAAAAACTACATGTTGTGGTATATATAGACATATATATATGGTTGACATGAGATTATGATTAGTAAGTATCTCACTAAGTATATTAACAATGTGTGATATACATAAGAAATGAGATTACTAAGTTAAGAAACTCGAAATGATATATATAACGATTATCGTTATGATAACATTTACTAAATATATATGTATCATATTAAGATATTGATACACTATATTTAACATGATAAAATGATATTTAAATATATCATTAAGTGTGTTAACAATGAACTACATATGTAAAAACAAGACTACTAACTCAAGAATTACGAAACGAGACTTATATGTAATGATTATTGTTGTAACGATATTTTAATGTATATATCATATTAAGAGATATTCATACATCATAATATCATGGTAATATAATAATTTAATATCTCATTTGATATAATAAACATTGGGCTAACAAAATTAATTGAGATCGTTAACTTAAAGGTTTCAAAACAACACTTACATGTAACGACTAACGAAGACTTAATGACTCCATTAGAATGTATATGCATGTTGTATTTTGATATGTATTCTTACACTTTTGAAAGACTTCAAGACACATATCAAAGTACTTCTACTTAACAAAAATTCTTACAATTACATCCTCGTTCAGTTTCATCAACAATTCTACTCGTATGCATTCGTATTCGTACTCGAACAATACACAGCTTTTAGATGTATGTACTATTAGTATATACACTCCAATGATCATCTCTTAGAAGCCCATGTGAGTCAACTAACACATGTGGGAACCATCATTTGGCAACTAGCATGAAATATCTCATAAAATTACAAAAATATTAGTAATCATTCATGACTTATTTACATGAAAACAAAATTACATATCCTTTATATCTAATCCATATACCAACGACCAAAAACACCTACAAACACATTCATTCTTCAATTTTCTTCATCTAATTGATCTCTCTCAAGTTCCATCTTCAAGTTCTAAGTGTTCTTCATAAATTCCATAAGTATAGTTTCATAAAAATCAAGAATACTTCCAAGTTTGCAAGTCTACTTCCAAGCTTTCTAATCCATTCCAAGTAATCATCTAAGATCAAGGAACCTTTGTTATTTATAGTAGGTTATCTTTCAAATTAAAGGTAATATTCATATTCAAACTTTGATTCAATTTCTACAACTATAACAATCTTATTTCGAGTGAAAATCTTACTTGAACTATTTTCGTGTCATGATTCTGCTTCAAGAACTTTCAAGCCATCCAAGGATCCTTTGAAGCTAGATCCATTTTTCTCATTTCCAGTAGTTTTATCCAGAAAACTTGAGGTAGTAATGATGTTCATAACATCATTCGATTCATACATATAAAGCTATCTTATTCGAAGGTTTAAACTTGTAATCACTAGAACATAGTTTAGTTAATTCTAAACTTGTTCACAAACAAAAGTTAATCCTTCTAACTTGACTTTTAAAATCAACTAAACACATTTTCTTTATCTATATGATATGCTAACTTAATTATTTAAAATCTGGAAACACGATGAACACTATAAAATCGGATATACGCCGTCGTAGTGAAACCGGGGGCTGTTTTGGTTTGGATAATTAAAAACTATGATAAACTTTGATTTAAAAGTTGTTCTTCTGGGAAAATGATTTTTCATATGAACATGAAACTATATCCAAAAATCTTGGTAAAACTCAAAGTGAAAGTATGTTTTTCAAAATGGTCATCAAGATGTCGTTCTTTCGACGGAAATGACTACCTCTTTAGTAATTGACATGTAACTTAAATTTTTGACCATAAACCTATACTTTTTCTGTTTGGATTCTTAAATTAGAGTTCAATATGAAACCATAGCAATTTTATTCACTCAAAACGGATTTAAAATGAAGAAGTTATGGGTAAAACAAGATTGGATATTTTTGATCTTTTTAGCTACGGGAAATGTTTAACAAATCTATACAAATCATATCCTAGCTAACTTATATTGTATTATACATGTATTCTAATATATTATGTAATCTTGAGATACCATAGACACGTATGCAAATGTTTTGACATATCATATCGACCCATGTATATATATTATTTGGAACAACCATAGACACTCTATATGCAGTAATGTTGGAGTTAGCTATACAGGGTTGAGGTTGATTCCAAAAATATATATACTTTGATTTGTGATTTTGTAATGACCCGGAATTTTCCGACCAAATTATACTTATGAGATTAATATTTACATAAATTAAACCATACCAACATAATAAGCAATCCAAATTGTTGAGAATTGTGTTTTTGAAAAGAGTTTTACACAACGTTTGACCGTCCAATATGACCGATGATATCACGAACTATATAACATACGATAATTATACGTTTGTGTATATATATGTATTTATATATATTTAACATGATCTAAGGATGGTTTAACATCTCATTGTGTACTAATGACAATGAGTTATAAGTATATTTTGAAACTACTAACTTAAGTTTTCAAAACGATAACTATACGTAACATTCTTTGATATATATACTTATAATCTATAATGCTTATACATGTATAGTATATATAATGTATTTAATCACTTTTTAAGGACTTAAATACATAAAACAATATAAGTATATTCACAAAAGATAGCTATATTTGAATTCTCGTTCCGTTTCCTCAAGATTTCTATACGTATATCTAGGGTATATGTACCCGTATCATACCCAGCTTCTATACGTATTTACTATTGGTATATACACATCAAATCAACATCCTAATCAACATTATTACTGCCCTAGATATGAGGTAACTAGAATTTGTCAAGTAGTATGAATTATTAGTAAGAAAACAAAATTAGGAATCCTTTTCTTTCTTTATAAACTAAAAACGTTTTTATAAATGAACACCATTTCTTCACTCCATTTTCTCATACCTACACCCTCATTTCTCTCTCAAAATACTCCTAACTTCATACTTGATCATCTCCAAGCATTTTCCCCATCATTTAGCTTCAATTACAAGCCTTAAACACCATAAGAAAACTCTTTCAAGAACATATCAAAATAACCACCCATTTGAAGAAGTTTACTTCCAACCTTTTGATCTAACTCCACCACTCTTTGATTTCAAGATTATTTCTTATCTTTTGCAGTAACTTTGTCCAAGTAACTTGAGGTAGTAACCTTGTTCATAATCTTATTCAATTCATATTCATATAGCTATCTTATTTTGTGGTATAAAATTTTAACAACAAGAACATAGTTTGAATGATTTCAAACTTGTTCGCAAACTAAATAGATCCTTCTAACTTGACTTTTAAAATACTTCAAGACCTGTAATATATCATAGTGATATGCTAACCTAACAAGATATAACTTGGTTTTACAAAGAACATCTTAAAAACTGAATCTACGTCGTCGGAGTGCAACCGGGGGCTGTTTTGGGTTGGATAATTAAAAACCATCTTGAACTTTGAATTGGAAGTTCATGTTCTGGAAAAATGATATTTCTTATGATTATGTTAACACATAAAAATTTCATAGTTTAACTCAAAGTGCAAGTATTTTTAGAAAAATGATAATTAAATGTTGTTTTTATGATGGAAAATGACCACTTTCATAAGTTTCACCAAAGTTTGACCTATAACCTATGATTTTGAATACAAACTAAGGTATTTTCAGTTCATATTCTTAAAATTTGACTCAATCCAAGGAAGTGGCAAGTTGAACCAACAAAAACAGAGTTGTAATGAAGAAACTACGACTAAAACAAGATTGGGTATCCGAAGCTAGTTTAGCTACGAAAATATTTGGAGAAAAAGTAAATTAATCATATCTTTTCTAATTAATATGATATTTTATATATAATTACTTATGATTTGATTTTATATATTTCAGGACCACCCGTAAACAACACGAGAAGATTAATCATAAGACCTCATGATTGTACGCAACACGTCATTTGACAACACGGTACTTTATGTACGCAACACGTCATTTGACAACATGGTACCATGGGTCGAGATTAATTCTGATCAATACAAATACGATGGGGTCTTTATTTATTTTATTTAAGCAACTAATTGTGGACCACTAACATCGGACTGCTAACTACGGACTAAGAAAATATTAAAAGTATATATATATGTAACGATTACTTAAAAAGAAAATATGTTGATATATTATATATATGGTTAGGTTCGTGATATCTATCAGAGACCAAGTCGAATTAAATACCTTCAAGGTAAATGTGAGTATCATTTGCTCCCTTTTTAATTGCTTTTGCAGTATATATTTTTGGGCTGAGAATACATGCGCTGCTTTTATAAATGTTTACAAAATAGACACAAGTACTTAAAAATATATTCTACGTTGAGTTGTACCACTGGCATATTTCCCTGTAGCTTGGTAACTACTATTTACATGGGTATTGTAAACGCGAATCCTGTTGATAGATCTATCGGGCCTGACAACCCCAACCGGACTGGATGACCAGTATTCAACGGTTGCACAGTACTTCGTTTTGGTGACTACACTTGGTACGGTGTAGTGAGATTTCATAATAAAGGGAATATGCGACGTTGATTAAATGTTAAGTATGGTTACCAAGTGCTCAACCACTTAGAATGCTTTACATACACTTGCGAGTGTATTATGTTTATGATTATGAAATCTTGTGGTCTATTAACATATTGAAATGATTGTTATGATAAACCTATGAACTCAAAAACTTTTTGGTTGACACTTTAAAGCATGTTTATTCTCAGGTACGAATTAAGTCTTCCGCTGTGCATTTGCTCAATATAAGGACATTACTTGGAGCCGATCATCGCAATGGGACCAAATGTTGATGACTTCGTCCAGGTGGATTAGGACGGGTCCTTTCAGTTGGAATCAGAGCGGTGGTCATAGCGAACCAGGTTTTGCATTAGTGTGTCTAACTAGTGGTTGTTAGGGTGCATTAATGAGTCTGGACTTCGACCGTGTCTACATGTCAAAAGTTTTGCTTATCATTTCTAGTCGGAAATCATCTGCTTATCATCCTTAGGAAATTACCTGCTTATCATTCATAAGTCTAGACACGTTTTACTGCATTTACTGCATTGATAGTGTATAGACGAATTCTTATCTTAGCATATCTGTTATTGCGAACTTTGACTGATATCTTTTCAAAGATTCTTCGTAATTTACGGGATTTTGGTATTATATATACATATGTAAATTATGTATTGAAGAGTACCAAATCTAACTCCTATAATCTATTCCATACCAAAAATTCATTTTCCCCATTATACAAGATGGATTCCGCATCTAGTTCGAATTCTTCAGATTCCGACAGTTATGCCGATATGGATTTCCATTCTGTCTCCGAAAGCAGCGTCACCGGAATGGATCAACCAATTTCCCATCATCTATTCTGGATGAATTGGGGATGGGTTTGTAATATACTAAATCACTGGAGACAAGAAGAAGGTGATCCATTTCATCCACCAAATTGCCCTCTTGGCGATGAACCTGAAGCACTTACCGGCGAACCTATTCGAAACACCATTTTCTCTCTCATTTCTAGAGTATCTCGTCACGATTATATACTATCCCATATTACAAATCTTGTTCATTTGCTCGCTCCAACCGCCAATCATCCCGGTGTACTAGCAGAAGTTAACGAACTTCGCGCTCGCGTGACGGCTTTAGAGAACATGGTGCGAAGGTTGCAAACACCAGCAGCAGCACCAGCAGAATAATCAGCACCACCATCAATAACATCAACAATACCATCATCACCACTAACAAACAACATCCGCATCACACGTCTCGACATCATAATCTGTCCCACAAACATCAACATCATACGCACCATAGATACCAAGGAGTACCAACAATAATGAACGATGAAGTATTGATCCATAACTTTATTGATATTCTGCGAAGAATATGTGGTTTCAAAAAGTTTTAGAGATTTCTTATTCTAGCTCAAACCGAAAAGCAAATGAGATTAATATCATATTAACTCATTAAATTCATGATTTCATCTGAAGAAAATATATATGTATATATGTTTTCATAAAGATTGTAATTAAAAGTTCTTTTGTACAAAATATTAATGGTGAAATTTTTTTTAACGGGTAGGTAATACCCGAGGAATAATTAGATTTCATCTTAATAAGTTACATTGTACATTCGTCGAAGCTGATTCAACAGTCATTTACTATCCTACTTACAACCACCGATATACGTATCCGTTCACCGCAGAATAAATATTTTCATTCAATTTCATATTTGGATTTTGACTTCCTAGAATCCAACAAGTGGCATATGAAGAAAACATATGACAAAATAAAATCTGTTAGAAATAAACAAATTAACTATGAAAAATTTTGTTAAGAATCCACGCTAACTGTTCCAGCTAACTGTTCCTAGCTAACTGATTACATTTTATTTATCGCAGTTTATTTATCGCAATTTAATTATCGCACTTTTATTTATCGTCATTTAATTTCTGTAATTATTTTACGCACTTTAAATATCGGGACACGTATACAATGTTTTGACATATCATATCGACGCATCTATATATATTATTTGGAATCACCATAGACACTCTATATGCAGTAATGATCGAGTTCTCTATACAGGGTTGAGGTTGATTCTACAATAATATATATAGTTTGAGTTGTGATCGAGTCTGAGAGGTATACGGGTCACGACACGTATTATTAATTCGTATATTATATATTAAACTATATATGAATTATTAGACTGTTACTGTGGACTATTGAATGTGGACTAATGACATTGGACAATTAAAATGAATTAAAATATTGATTATAACATATGAAACTAAACATTTCTTCAAGATTGCCACTTGATTTCATCTTAAACCTCATTGTATCTCGACGATTACAATCAGCGTTCAAATCTATCATGATTCTTAAAAACACCTCAATCGAAAGGATAAACCAACCGCACTTCATCTACGGAAGAAAAGATTGATGCATATAGTTATGCACCTGAAAAACCCTCGGAAACTGAGTAAACGTTTGACACGTATCTGTTCTAGTTCCTTTGACATTGTTGTTACCGAAGATCATTTTACAATCCCTTTCCAAAGTAGCTAATTTTGTCACAGCTCCAGCAAGTCAACTCCGACTTTTCATCCGAAACAACTTTATTATAACCGCGATATATATGCGTACTCTTTATTGTTACTGGGGAACCTTTTATATTCCACAATATTACCATCAGCGATTAATCATTCTAAAAACACAATTCTCCTGAAACTACCTCGGTTTGATAACCGATGACCCAGATCAGTTAACTTTGAAAATGCTGACGAAGCAGCATGTTGTAGATGATCTTAATGGCCAAAAGTTTGATGATAAAGAAAGGAGTGTTAGGAACGCTCGATAGAAAATTTAGTACCGAAAAGTGGATTAGGTGAAACTATGAAGAAAGCCGTGGACAAATCACAAAGAATAAGTTTACCTTCAAAGAATCCAAATGATTCTGTACCTGCTAAAATCGTTAGCAAACATCTTATTTCTCATTCTAAACCTTCACAGACAAATCTTCTTCATCATCCATTGATATTAGAAATTCTAAGATATTCTCGTATGTTCTATTATAAATATCCTCCATATTTCTGGCGATATTTTCACAACTATTCTTATCTGAGATCATTTATCTCTCCGTAATATCTGCAACATAAAAGAAACTGTGTTAGTTTCTAAATTCTGAAACCTTCGAGTTTAAAATATGAATGTTTTGAAGTAGTGTTGGGAACTGAAGCATGGATTAGTATAATATAATGACACTTGATCAACGTCATTATATTACAGTAAGTCATGCTGAGTTTCTAATGAAGCATGATGATTCACAGTACCGTCATCATGTGCCATTTACACGACTCTTACATTCTATCTAATCTCTAAACATATCAAGAAAATATTTTTCTGGATGACTCGGTCTTCTCCAGGGTATTCTGGTAATTTAACAAATCAAAATTGTTCTATTACCATTTTCTTCTTAGAGCATTAGCTATGTTCATTCTGAATTTCATATCTACGAATTCCGGACCATTACTCGCTTGACTCGAAGTCGGGAAGAGAAAACGAAAGCATGAAGCTCCGAAAAATAATGAAGAATATAAACTTCGATAATAACCCCGAAATTACAAACCGTGTATATCGATGCAGATAGCAATATAGAGACACGGGAGAATTAGAAACACTATAAATACAAGAGTATAGTAGAAGTAAATAGATTCTTCTGGTGGTAGATGAAAAAGAAGAATGACAGATATAAAAGTTAGGAGTATATCAAGAATCAGGACTGGATGTAGCATATTGATGAATGCTTTAAAGTAAGAATCAAGGGAGAAAGAATAGAAGGTGTGAGTCGTGGAAAATAAGGAAACGAAGGGGTGAATTTATAGTGAAATATCCGACAGAGCAATCGAAACAGATTATTGCATATAATCAAAGAAGATCCTAATTTCCTTAATCACCAAAGAACCAAATCTTATTACGTAAGATTCTCTTTAAATCCCTTAAATCCCAGAAATCAATCATAACTACGTCATCGGTTAAGACGAATATATTTTACTCATCTCACTCTTTTACGATAGTCTCATTTATATTCTTCGCATAATCGAATCGTTTTATCTACATTACTCAATGATGATAAAACTCCATTATCACCTTATATTTGTCATGAAAACCTTCTTATTGTTATCCATAACAACCTCTATCAAATTTCGGGGACGAAATTTCTTTAACGGGTAGGTACTGTAATGACCCGGAATTTTCCGACCAAATTATACTTATGAGATTAATATTTACATAAATTAAACCATACCAACATGATAAGCAATCCAAATTGTTGAGACTTGTGTTTTTGAAAAGAGTTTTACACAACGTTTGACCGTCCAATATGACCGATGATATCACGAACTATATAACATACGATAATTATACGTTTGTGTATATATATGTATTTATATATATTTAACATGATCTAAGGATGGTTTAACATCTCATTGTGTACTAATGACAATGAGTTATAAGTATATTTTGAAACTACTAACTTAAGTTTTCAAAACGATAACTATACGTAACATTCTTTGATATATATACTTATAATCTATAATGCTTATACATGTATCGTATATATAATGTATTTAATCACTTTTTAAGGACTTAAATACATAAAACAATATAAGTATATTCACAAAAGATAGCTATATTTGAATTCTCGTTCCGTTTCCTCAAGATTTCTATACGTATATCTAGGGTATATGTACCAGTATCATACCCAGCTTCTATACGTATTTACTATTGGTATATACACATCAAATCAACATCCTAATCAACATTATTACTGCCCTAGATATGAGGTAACTAGAATTTGTCAAGTAGTATGAATTATTAGTACGAAAACAAAATTAGGAATCCTTTTCTTTCTTTATAAACTAAAAACGTTTTTATAAATGAACACCATTTCTTCACTCCATATTCTCATACCTACACCCTCATTTCTCTCTCAAAATACTCCTAACTTCATACTTGATCATCTCCAAGCATTTTCCCCATCATTTAGCTTCAATTACAAGCCTTAAACACCATAAGAAAACTCTTTCAAGAACATATCAAAATAACCACCCATTTGAAGAAGTTTACTTCCAACCTTTTGATCTAACTCCACCACTCTTTGATTCCAAGATTATTTCTTATATTTTGCAGTAACTTTGTCCAAGTAACTTGAGGTAGTAACCTTGTTCATAATCTTATTCAATTCATATTCATATAGCTATCTTATTTTGTGGTATAAAATTTTAACAACAAGAACATAGTTTGAATGATTTCAAACTTGTTCGCAAACTAAATAGATCCTTCTAACTTGACTTTTAAAATACTTCAAGACCTGTAATATATCATAGTGATATGCTAACCTAACAAGATATAACTTGGTTTTACAAAGAACATCTTAAAAACTGAATCTACGTCGTCGGAGTGCAACCGGGGGCTGTTTTGGGTTGGATAATTAAAAACCATCTTGAACTTTGAATTGGAAGTTCATGTTCTGTAAAAATGATATTTCTTATGAATATGTTAACACATAAAAATTTCATGGTTTAACTCAAAGTGTAAGTATTTTTAGAAAAATGATCATTAAATGTTGTTTTTATGATGGAAAATGACCACTTTCATAAGTTTCACCAAAGTTTCACCTATAACCTATGATTTCGAATACAAACTAAGGTATTTTCAGTTCATATTCTTAAAATTTGACTCAATCCAAGGAAGTGGCAAGTTGAACCAACAAAAACGGAGTTGTAATGAAGAAACTACGACTAAAACAAGATTGGGTATCCGAAGCTAGTTTAGCTACGAAAATATTTGGAGAAAAAGTAAATTAATCATATCTTTTCTAATTAATATGATATTTTATATATAATTACTTATGATTTGATTTTATATATTTCAGGACCACCCGTAAACAACACGAGAAGATTAATCATAAAACCTCATGATTGTACGCAACACGTCATTTGACAACACGGTACTTTATGTACGCAACACGTCATTTGACAACATGGTACCATGGGTCAAGATTAATTCTGATCAATACGAATACGATGGGGTCTTTATTTATTTTATTTAAGCAACTAATTGTGGACCACTAACATCGGACTGCTAACTACGGACTAAGAAAATATTAAAAGTATTAAAAGTATATATATATGTAACGATTACTTAAAAAGAAAATATGTTGATATATTATATATATGGTTAGGTTCGTGATATCTATCGGAGACCAAGTCGAATTAAATACCTTCAAGGCAAATGTGAGTATCATTTGCTCCCTTTTTTATTGCTTTTGCAATATATATTTTTGGGCTGAGAATACATGCGCTGCTTTTATAAATGTTTACAAAATAGACACAAGTACTTAAAAATATATTCTACGTTGAGTTGTACCACTGGCATATTTCCCTGTAGCTTGGTAACTACTATTTACATGGGTATTGTAAACGCGAATCCTGTTGATAGATCTATCGGGCCTGACAACCCCAACCGGACTGGACGACCAGTATTCAACGGTTGCACAGTACTTCGTTTTGGTGACTACACTTGGTACGGTGTAGTGAGATTTCATAATAAAGGGAATATTCGACGTTGATTAAATGTTAAGTATGGTTACCAAGTGCTCAACCACTTAGAATGCTTTACATACACTTGCGAGTGTATTATGTTTATGATTATGAAATCTTGTGGTCTATTAACATATTGAAATGATTGTTATGATAAACCTATGAACTCACCAACCTTTTGGTTGACACTTTAAAGCATGTTTATTCTCAGGTACGAATTAAGTCTTCTGCTGTGCATTTGCTCAATATAAAGACATTACTTGGAGCCGATCATCGCAATGGGACCAAATGTTGATGACTTCGTCCAGATGGATTCGGACGGGTCCTTTCAGATTTAGCCTAAGACGTGTATACACTGATTCGTGGATTGATTCAAGATAATATATTTATATCGATTTATTTCTGTACATCTAACTGTGGACAACTAGTTGTAGGTTACTAACGAGGACAGCTGACTTAATACACTCAAATCTTTAAAACATAATAAAAATGGTTGTAATTATATTTTGATCATACTTTGATATATATGTACATATTTGTATAGGTTCGTGAATCGATCCGTGGCCAAGTCTTATTTCCGAGGAAGGAAATATCTGTGAAAGTGAGTTATAGTCCCAATTTTAAAATCTAATATTTTTGGGATGAGAATACATGCAGGTTTTATAAATGGTTTACAAAATAGACACAAGTACGTGAAACTACATTCTATGGTTGAATTATCGAAATCGAATATGCCCCTTTTTATTAAGTCTGGTAATCTAAGAATTAGGGAACAGACACCCTAATTGACGCGAATCCTAAAGATAGATCTATTAGGCCTAACAAACCTCATCCAAAGTACCAGATGCTTTAGTACTTCGAAATTTATATCATATCCGAAGGGTGTCCCGGAATGATGGGGATATTCTTATATATGCATCTTGTTAATGTCGGTTACTAGGTGTTCACCATATGAATGATTTTTATCTCTATGTATGGGATGTGTATTGAAATATGAAATCTTGTGGTTTATTGTTACGATTTGATATATATAGGTTAAACCTATAACTCACCAACATTTTTGTTGACGTTTAAAGTATGTTTATTCTCAGGTGAATACTAAGAGCTTCCGCTGTTGCATACTAAAATAAAGACAAGATTTGGAGTCCATGTTTGTATGATATTGTGTAAAAACTGCATTCAAGAAACATATGTCGATGTAATATATTTCTATTGTAAACCATTATGTAATGGTCGTGTGTAAACAGTATATTTTAGATTATCATTATTTGATAATCTACGTAATGTTTTTAAAACCTTTATTGATAAAATAAAGGTTATGGTTGTTTTAAAAATGAATGCAGTCTTTGAAAAACGTCTCATATAGAGGTCAAAACCTCGCAATGAAATCAATTAATATGGAATGTTATAATCAATATGAACGGGACATTTCAAACGTTGTGCTTCACTATATACTATTGACCTCAATGATGCACCATCACATGAAACCATGTGTTTGGCAACTCGTTCTACAAAAGAAAATTCATTGTTATGGCATCACCGAATGTCACACCTGAATTATAAGGGTATTAATCGAATGGTCTCTAAAGACTTAGTTGATGGTATTCCAAGTTTTCATTATGATAAACATCATGTGTGTCCATCATGTGCGATTGGTAAGCTGAAATGGACTAATCATCTGCTTAACCAAAACCCCAGTACTTCATCGTCTTTGCAATTATTGCATATGGACTTATGTGGACCCATGAGAGTTTCTAGCCTCGGTGGCTTGAAATATGTGCATGTCATTGTGGATGACTATACCCGATTTACCTGGATTTTTCTTATGAGAACTAAGTCGGAAACCTCCGCCATTATCATTGAGTTCATCAAAAAGACTCAACGCTCTTTTAACAAACATGTTAAGAGCATTCGAACTGATAATGGGACGAAATTTAAGAATGACCTGTTTGATTGTTATTTGAAGACCAATGCATTGAACATCAGTTCTCTGCTGCTCGAACACCCCAACAGAATGGAGTAGTCGAACGACGAAATCGTACATTATGCGAGGCAGCTCGAACGATGCTTGCTTACTCCAAACTACCTCCAAAAATGTGGGGGGAGGCCATTTCAACTGCATGTTATACCCAAAATCGATGTATCATTAATAAACATTTTGACAAAACTCCTTATGAGTTACTATATGGTAGACGCCCGAATGTCAAATATTTCTGTGTCTTTGGTTGTATATGCTATGTGCTTAACGATTTTGACAGCCTCAGAAAGTTTGATCCTCATGGCGATCAGGCCATATTTCTCGGTTATTCTTCGAACAAAGTTGCTTATCGTGTCTATCACAAACGGACAAAGATGATCAAGGAAAGCATTAATGTCAAGTTCGATGAGTTATCGGGAATGGCTTTTGAATAACTCAGTTCAAAACCCGATCCTAACCTGGGGACCACTTCTTCCGCAAAAAACTCAATTTTATTGAAGAAGGGTGTTCCTACGGTAACAACAGAGGAACTGGATCTACTGTTCGATTCTTTGTATGCTCCTCAGCGAAATTCAAATGTTAATGCCGTATCTAAAAAACCAACTCAGTATTCTACTTTGGAGACTCAACCCAGTCTTTTTGATGAAGATTCAACACCAACTGATTCACCTGTTGTTTCTTCATCTTCCCTTCCTCCTCCTGATGCTAATCTTGAACCAATTCAAGATACATCCATTAATATGTGACAACCCGGAAATTTCCAACCAAATTTAAACTTTATCTTTATATTATTCTGACACGATAAGCAAAGTTTGTTAAGTTAAATCTCAAGAATTTTAAATTGTGTTCATACATTCATTATAACCTCGACCAAATTCCGACGATTCACGAACCGTTATATATAAATAAATATGTATATATGTGTATATATATATTATAACTTGAGAATATTAATAAAGTATTAAACGTATAATACTTTACATGAACGTATTTGTTTCAATATGTTTATCGATGGAATTAGAAGATAATATCAAATGATTTATTTATCAGATACATTATGATATCATTACGGGTCTATGTTATGAGGTCCACTGTGATTTAAGAAATCTATTCTTTTTGACAACATTCAGAAAATGGTAAAGTGATTTATAAGTAAGAACGTGAAGTGTAAATAACTTAGATGTTGGATATCGACAAGTTAAGTAACTCGACATTTTTCATTAAGATGATTTCATACGTTTATTTAACCTTTGAACTTTATCCCATGCTTCACCAACAAACTGTAATTTAAAAACTTGAAACCTATTATGAATATATATATGATTCTACTTTTCTAAAACATTTTATGATATATAACGATTTCTATTATTTTAACCTTTAAACAAAATAATTCTTAAAAATATATTTGGTTTTGGAAAACAAAATTATTATATTTATTTGATTTAGTTTCAAACGTACAAAAACGTTTTCAGTTTAAAAAGAACTTTATTATTAAAACGTATATAACTTTTATAAATATCTATAACCACTTTTGACAACTCATTACTTAACCAGTATGATAAAAATAATGATATTTATATTTTATTTTATTAAATATATATAACAATTTAAATTAATATTATATATATTTATACGCGTATTATACGTACATAGTTTTATACTTTTACTATACTTAAACTTTACCTTTACTTTATTTTTACTTTACTTTAACTTTAATAATTCACTTTAATGATTTATAATTTAATAATTCATACTTTAATAATTCACTTTAATAATTCATACTTTAATAATTTACTTTAATAATTCATACTTTAATAATTTACTTTAATAATTCATACTTTAATAATTCACTTTAATAATTCAAAAATCTATTATAAACAGAATTCAATAGGTTTCATTATTTCATAGAAACTTGAAAATATTTTTCTCTAAACTCTAAACTCTCTCAATCGATTTACATATATATATTTACTCCGTATTATTTCAATATATTATTAGTATACATAAAATATTACGTCAGAGTGCTGTCCGAGTGATTTCGAAATTGTTTTTCGAGTGGGATTGGATTAAGGAAATTATGGGTTATAGCTATGGAGGTGATTGGGTATGGTTCATGGGTATGCTCGTGAGGTCAATATAGTGTTTATCATCTCCGTTGCGTCTACGTACCTTTCCTGCAATATTGAATCTCAATATTGATACGTGAGTACTCATAATTTAACTTTTAAATACTAATAGTGTATCCCTGACTAGTGCTCGAGTATATAGGATTATGTATGTTTGTACTTTTGATATTACCTTTAGTTAGGTTATGTTGAATCCTGAATTAGTTATATAAGCGACTGAGATAAGGTATAAGATATGCATGTCGTTGGAAAGCTAGTGAAAAATTAAGAACTTTTCATTTAGATATCGAATGATTTCGATGAACGGATTTGAAGTTATAGTCCATCGAATTTTTGTATTATTATTAAAAATGATTATTATTATCGTCGTTATTATCGTCGTTCTAGTTTTATCTTATTATTATTATTATTATCTTTATCAATAAAAGGATTTATCATTAAAAAAATGTTATTTTTTTATTATTACTATCGTTATTATCGTTAAAGTTATAATTAGTATTAATATTATTATTATCTAATTATTATAATTATTATTATTATTATTATTATTATTATTATTATTATTATTATTATTATTATTATTATTATTATTATTATTATTATTATTATTGGTATTATTATTATTATTATCATTATTAATATATATATATCATTATTTAAAAATGGTTATTGTTATTGTTATTATTATTATTACTATATTATCATTAAGATAATTATTAGTATTATCGTTAATAATGTTATAGTAACTATCATTATTAATATTAGTGTAATTAAAACAAATATTTGTAACACCTAATTATTTTGATTACTATTATTATCATTATTACCAACACGATATAAAAGACGATTAAAAGCTATTAAATGAAACGATTAGGAAATAATGGGTAAGAGTATCATGATGAAATTAAAATATTATAAGATATTGATTTAGATAAAATTATCGTTCTTATTATTTTTATCATTACTATTATTATTAAAATTATCGTTAGTATTAAAACTATTATTTTAACAAAAATTATCATTTTAATAGAAATGTCATTGTTACTATAAAATATCATTATTATTATTATTATTATTTTAAATAGAATTATTATTTTAAAGATAATATTAAAAATTATCGTAAATATTAAAGTTATCATAATTAGAATTATCGTTTTATCATAATGTCATCTTAGTAATTCTAAATATTGATATTTTTATAATAATAATTATTATTACAAAATAAAACAACTTTTACTTACTATCATTATAGATATTATTTTATCAAATAAATATTTGATACAAACATATTTTACTACGTGTAATAATTTACTTTAATAATACCTATCATATTATCTTTATAATATTAAATGAACCCTATAAATTTTATTACTTAATATATATAAAAGTATATTTTATTATATAAATATAATATAAAATTTTATTTATTAATAAATAAATTATATTATTTACTCTAATAAATCTTTTAAAAATATTTAAAAATATAAAACGACAATATTTAAACTATATATTAATCATGTATAGATTTTTGGAAATTATTTTGAGTCAAATTTACTTTTGTTGACTTTTTCATATTAGTCTCGAGCATTAGGATTGTGGTACACTATGACTTGACCTAATTTGTTAGACAAATATTGACCAACACATAAATATATATAATTAATTTAGGTTCGTGAATCCGAGGCCAACCTTGCACTTGTTCAATGACGTTATATGTATTTTTACTACGAAATACAGTATGGTGAGTTTCATTTACCTTTTTACCCTTTATATTTTTGGGACTGAGAATACATGCACTTTTATAAATGTTTGACAAAATAGACACAAGTAATTGAAACTACATTCTATGGTTGAATTATCGAAATCGAATATGCCCCTTTTTATTAAAGTCTGGTAATCTAAGAATTAGGGAACAGACACCCTAATTGACGCGAATCCTAAAGATAGATCTATTGGGCCTAACAAACCCCATCCAAAGTACCGGATGCTTTAGTACTTCAAAATTATATCATGTCCGAAGGAGGATCCCGGAATGATAGGGGATATTCTTATATGTATCTAGTTAATGTCGGTTACCAGGTGTTCACCATATGAATGATTATTTTTTGTCTCTATGCATGTGACGTATATTTATGAGAACTGGAAATGAAATTCTTGTGGTCTATTAAAATGATGGAAATATATGATTATGATAAACTAATGAACTCACCAACCTTTTGGTTGACACTTTAAAGCATGTTTATTCTCAGGTGTTAAAGAAATCTTCCGCTGTGCATTTGCTCATTTTAAAGATATTACTTGGAGTCTTTCATAGCATATTTAGAAGAACGTTGCATTCGAGTCATTGAGTTCATCAAAGATTATTATTAAATCAATTTATAGTTGGATAGTGGATATTATGAAATGGTATGCATGCCTGTCAATTTTTGATGTAAAGAAAGATTGTCTTTTAAAAACGAATGCAATGTTTGTAAAATGTATCATATAGAGGTCAAATACCTCGCAATGTAATCAACTATTGTGAATTGTTTATAATGTCTATGAACGGGTCCTTTCAGTTGGTATCAGAGCGGTGGTCTTAGCGAACCAGGTCTGCATTAGTGTGTCTAACTAATAAGTCGTTAGGATGCATTAGTGAGTCTGGACTTCGATCGTGTCTGCATGTCAAAAGTTTTGCTTATCATTTCTAGTCGGAAATCATCTGCTTATCATCTATAGGAAATTACCTGCTTATCATTATTAGTCTAGACACGTCTTGCTACATTAATTGCATGAGTAGTGTATAGACAAAATTCATATCTTAGCATATCTGCTAAATCATATCTTATTGTATCTGTTACTTTAAACTTTGCCTGACATATCCCGCAAATTCCTCCGTAATCTATGAAATCTTTTGATCTCTATATATAGATATCCTATGTAAATAGAATACCATCCGATAGCCGAAAAATCATTTTTATATCGAAAATCCTTTATCCAATCGTACGAAATGGAATTTGTCATCAGTTCAAGTCACTCGGATTCCGAAATGGAATCTCACTCAAGCTCCGAAAGCAGTGTGACCGGAATGGATCAACCAATCAGACATCACCTATTCTGGATGAATTGGGGATGGGTTCGTAGCCTCCTCAATCATTGGAAATAGGAAGAAGGCGATCCTTTCCATCCACCACATTGCCCTCTTTGCGAAGAACCTGAAGCACTTACCGGCGAACCTGTTCGAGACACCATTTTCTCTCTCATTTTCAGGGTATCTCGTCACGATTATATACTACATCAAATTCTAGATTTTATTTATCTGCTCGTTCCGACCGACAATCATCCTGGAATAATAGAAGAAGTCAACGAACTTCGCGCTCGGGTAGTGGCTTTGGAGAATATGGTGCAGAGATTACAAACACCAGCAGCAGCACCAGCAGCATAACCAGTACCACCATCATCAATGCCAACAGTACCATTACCACCTCCAACCACAACCGCGTTGTAAACCTCAACTTCACAATCTATCCCACGAGCATCAACGTCATACGCACCATAGATACCAAGGAGTACCAACAACAATAACCGATGAAGTATTAATTCATAACTTCATTGGAGAAACATTCCGCGGAGATTATATAATCTCTAAAGTCTTAGAGATTATCTAATCTAGCCCTAACCATAAATCAGTTAAGCGAACCAAAATGATAGAAGGAAGAGTATAAACCCTGATAAAAATGGTGTGTGATTAACAAGTTAAACTTGTTTTACCAACAGCATCAACAGTACCGTCAACTTCACCAGCATCGTCAGTACAGTCAACATCAGAATCAACAACACCTATAACATCACAAACTCCGTCAGTTCAAGAATCACTGTGGACATCATTACGAATCAATAACGTGTATATTGTATCAACAAGTTATGAAGAATTAACTCATTCCCTCTGAAGAAATTATATATATATATTTTATATATATATATATATATATATATATATATATATATATATATATATATATATATATATATATATATATATATATATTTTGAAATAAAAAATAAATCTTTCCGTGCTAAGCTATTGTGTGTGAATCTTAACTACTCGGTTAATTCATATTACAAATATGCAATAATGTACGTCCCTCACCCGCGACTTAACCATCGTTAACTACAATCTCTGTATCAATTCAACAAATTCCAATTCCTAATAAATCAAGTATATATTTGATTTTACACTTCATCATTGATGTAACCGAAACTTTTCAGATAACATCATTCGTACTTTGCGAAGTTCACAAGAATTTAATGATAACCAACAGCACATCTCAATAAATAACGATGTATTGATTCATAATTTCAATATTATTGAAGAAATACTTATGTAACCTCTAAAGCCTTCAAGGAATTATTCAATTCTATTTCCAACTGTAAATCGAATGAGTTTAATTTAGTATTAACTCATTAAAATCTATGTTACATCTGAGGAGAATATATACATATATATTTTCATAAAGACTGTAATAAAATTCTTATGTACAAAATATTAATTGTGAAAATTTTTTTAACGGGTAGGTAATACCCGAGAGATATATATAAATTCACAATTAATATGTTACATTCTTCGAATCAGATTAAGCAAATTATCAATTATACTTCCTACTTTCACAATAATATACATTCTTTCATAGAAATCAAAACAATCATACTCATTCAAACCCAATTACATATTCTGTTTTTAAAATCTCAGAATTCAATTCGAGATATAACCGGTGCCATCACTTTTAGATTCCTACATCTTTCAAAGCTATACTTTGACTTCAAAAGTGTGTTAGAACATCAAATGTATACAAACGATTACAATCTGTGTTCAAACCCTTCGAAAATCTCTGAAGACACTTCAAATAATGAGCAATCGAGATGATGATCCAACCACATATTACCCACAGTTATGTACTTAAAAAGCTCTCAAAACCAAAGTCATAATTCAACACATATCTGTGTCAGATCTTTTGGCATTTATTAGCAAAAATAACCTTGCAATTCCTTTGCAAAGTAGCAAATTATATCACAGCTCCAGCAAGACAACTTCGATTTTTTCATTCGGAGTAGCCTTATCATGATTTTGATATATGTGATTACCCTTTTGTTACCGGAGAACCTTTCATATTCCACCACATTAGCAATAAACTTACCAACAACTTCACTGTTCTTGGGCATTCCTAAGAATCTTTATATTTATCGAAACCTTATCATTTACTCATCTGCCTCTTGTAACGAGAATTGCCATACGAATCATTGGGAATTAGCAATCAGTATTTTGAAATCTCACAGCATGTTGACGCCAACAGTTATACATAACGTCTATTTCCAAGGCTTACATACTTCGAATGTGAAGTTTCTGAAAAAACACTCTGAACCGCGAACTAGTTCTCGAAATGCTGATGAAGCAACAAAAACTGTAAATGACCTTAGCAGTAAAAAGTTTGATGATAAAGATTAGTGTATTAACAAAGCTCAGAAATAGAGAAGTTTTGGAACTAGAAAACGGATTGAGCAAAGTATGAAGGAGGCTGTGGACAAATCACAAAGACTGAACCTGCCTTCAAAGAATCCAAATGATTCAGTGTCTGCTGAAGTCAATAACAAATACCTTGCTCCTGATACTAAACCCTTACAGACAATATTCTTCATCATTCTCTGATATTAGAAATTTTAAGATATCATCGTATCTTTCATTATAAATATCCTCCATATTTCTGAAGATATTTCCATAACTATTCTTATCTTGAATCATTTATCTCTTTGCGCTATCTGTATTACATCAAAAAGGAAACTGTTTAGTTCCTATACTCTGTAAACCTTTGAGTTTAAAATATGAATGTTTTTGAAGTAGTGTTGGAAACTGAAGCATGTGTTAGTATAATATAATGACACTTGATCAACGTGATTATATTACAGTAATTCATGCTGAGTTTCTAAATGGAACGTGATGATTCACAGATCATAACATCATCATGTGTCATGTTATACGACTCTTTTATTCTATTTAACCTCTAAAATATCAAGAAAATATTTCTTGATGATTCGGCCTTTTCCAAGGTATTCTAGTAATTTGACAAGTCAAGATCGTGCCATCACAATTTCCTTCCTAGAACATTAACAATGTTCATTCCGAAATTCATATCTGTGAATTCTGGACCATTACAAGCGGTGCTTAATCGCAAGAAGAAGAAACGAAAGGACAAAACTCCGAAATAGAAATTGGGGTATAAATTGCAGCAAATAAAAGAGAGCATTAACTATGGATGCCAATGATTATAGAAGATAGAAACAGAGACTTTGAAATATAAGGGAAGATATAAAGCCCAACGACAAACCAAAAAAATTATAAATTATATATATCGATGCATATAGCAATATAAAGACACGGGAGAACTAGAAACACTATAAACCCAAGAGTATAGTAGAAGTAAATAGATTCTTCTGGCGGTAGATGAAAAAGAAGAATGACCGATATGAAAGTTATAAGTATATCGAGAATCAGAACTGGATGGAGCATATTGATGAATACTTTAAAATATGAGTGGAGGGGGAAAGAATAGAAGGTGATGAAACATGACTAGGAACTTAGAAATCAACAGATTTAACTCACATAATGACGGAATAAGTGAATCAAACCCTCTAGTGAATAGGTTAAGCTTTTTGGGATTAATTTAGTCATACCACAACTAAATCAAGTGTGATTAGATCAACACCTAGAGCTATTATTCACCACCTGGGTGATTTGGGTTGAGAGAGAATCAGAGGAGCTCACCATATCTGAGTGTGTGTAACAAATGAGAGGCTTAACCTAAAATGAAGAACATACGACTTTATATACCCCTGCTGTTGACTCACCCGTACGATTCATCCATCACACATACGAGTTGGCTTCATCAGCCGTACGGGTGATCACTCACTCATGTCTTCTCATTTTGGTTGTAATTGTGACTTAGCTCAGCATCAACCGTGCGTATGAGCCTGTCAGCCGTACGAGTGAGGCTTCACTCGGAGGTCTGACTAATTCTAACATAGTCAAACATCTAAATCTCGTTCTTGCAGTTGCTGTAACCACATACAAACACGGATAGGATAATAACGAACGATCATGGTAGCCTGTAAACTGTTGTACCTGCAATGGACGTGGGTAGATGTCCAGGGACTTGCATAAAATGCATCAACAGAAGGTGTGAGTTGTAAGAAAATGAAGGAGGTGAATTTATAAGAAAATCTCCGACAGAACAATTAAAATGGACGATCGCATTTAAAGCGGATCCTAATTCCTTTTGTTACCGGAGAATCAAATCTTATTACAAAGATTTTCTTCAAATCCCTTGAAATCTGGAAATCAATCATATCTACGTCAAATGATAAGATGAATCTACACTTACTCATTTCACTCTTCTATGTTAGCTTCATTCGTACTCTTCATATAAATGGATTGTTTATCCAAATTATTCGCTGATGATAAAACTCTAATTTTCAGCCTGTATGCATCATGAAAACAAACTTATTATCATTCACGACCTTTCCACTCAAATTTCGGGATGAAATTTCTTTAACGGGTAGGTACTGTGACAATCCGGAAATTTCCAACCAAATTTAAACTTTATCTTTATATTATTCCGACACGATAAGCAAAGTTTGTTAAGTTAAATCTCAAGAATTTTAAATTGTGTTCATACATTCATTATAACCTCGACCAAATTCCGACGATTCACGAACCGTTATATATAAATAAATATATATATATGTGTATATATATATTATAACTTGAGAATATTAATAAAGTATTAAACGTATAATACTTTACATGAACGTATTTGTTTCAATATGTTTATCGATGGAATTAGAAGATAATATCCAATGATTGATTTATCAGATACATTATGATATCATTACGGGTCTATGTTATGAGGTCCACTGTGATTTAGGAAATCTATTCTTTTTGACAACATTCGGAAAATGGTAAAGTGATTTATAAGTAAGAACGTGAAGTGTAAATAACTTAGATGTTGGATATCGACAAGTAAAGTAACTCGACATTTTTCATTAAGATGATTTCATACGTTTATTTAACCTTTGAACTTTATCCCATGCTTCACCAACAAACTGTAATTTAAAAACTTGAAACCTATTATGAATATATATATATGATTCTACTTTTCTAAAACATTTTATGATATATAACGATTTCCATTATTTTAACCTTTAAACAAAATGATTCTTAAAAATATATTTGGTTTTGGAAAACAAAATTATTATATTTATTTGATTTAGTTTCAAACGTACAAAAACGTTTTCAGTTTAAAAAGAACTTTATTATTAAAACGTATATAACTTTTATAAATATCTAGAACCACTTTTGACAACTCATTACTTAACCAGTATGATAAAGATAATGATATTTATATTTTATTTTATTAAATATATATAACGATTTAAATTAATATTATATATATTTATACGCGTATTATACGTACATAGTTTTATACTTTTACTATACTTAAACTTTACCTTTACTTTATTTTTACTTTACTTTAACTCTAATAATTCACTTTAATGATTCATACTTTAATAATTCATACTTTAATAATTCACTTTAATAATTCATACTTTAATAATTTACTTTAATAATTCATACTTTAATAATTTACTTTAATAATTCATACTTTAATAATTCACTTTAATAATTCAAAAATCTATTATAAATAGAATTCAATAGGTTTCATTATTTTATAGAAACTTAAAAATATTTTTCTCTAAACTCTAAACTCTCTCAATCGATTTACATATATATATTTACTCCGTATTATATCAAGATATTATTAGTATACATAAAATATTACGTCAGAGTGCTGTCCGAGTGATTTTGAAATTGTTTTTCGAGTGGGATTGGATTAAGGAAATTATGGGTTATAGCTATGGAGGTGATTGGGTATGGTTCATGGGTATGCTCGTGAGGTCAATATAGTGTTTATCATCTCCATTGCGTCTACGTACCTTTCCTGCAATATTGAATCTCAATATTGATACGTGAGTACTCATAATTTAACTTTTACATACTAATAGTGTATCCCTGACTAGTGCTCGAGTATATAGGATTATGCATGTTTGTACTTTTGATATTGCCTTTAGTTAGGTTATGTTGAATCCTGAATTAGTTATATAAGCGACTGAGATAAGGTATAAGATATGCATGTCGTTGGAAAGCTAGTGAAAAATTAAGAACTTTTCATTTAGATATCGAATGATTTCGATGAACGGATTTGAAGTTATAGTCCATCGAATTTTTGTATTATTATTAAAAATGATTACTATTATCGTCGTTATTATCGTCGTTCTAGCTTTATCTTATTATTATTATTATTATCTTTATCAATAAAAGGATTTATTATTAAAAAATGTTATTTTTTTTATTATTACTATCGTTATTATCGTTAAAGTTATAATTAGTATTATTATTATTATCCAATTATTATTATTATTATTATTATTATTATTATTATTATTATTATTATTATTATTATTATTATTATTATTATTATTATTATTATTATTATTATTATTGGTATTATTATTATTATTATTATCATTATTAATATATATATCATTATTTAAAAATGGTTATTGTTATTGTTATTATTATTATTACTATATTATCATTAAGATAATTATTAGTATTATCGTTAATAATGTTATAGTAACTATCATTATTAATATTAGTGTAATTAAAACAAATATTTGTAACACCTAATTATTTTGATTACTATTATTATCATTATTACCAACACGATATAAAAGACGATTAAAAGCTATTAAATGAAACGATTAGAAAATAATGGGTAAGAGTATCATGATGAAATTAAAATATTATAAGATATTGATTTATATAAAATTATCGTTCTTATTATTTTTATCATTACTATTATTATTAAAATTATCGTTAGTATTAAAACTATCATTTTAACAAAAATTATCATTTTAATAGAAATGTCATTGTTACTATAAAATATCATTATTATTATTATTATTATTTTAAATAGAATTATTATTTTAAAGATAATATTAAAAATTATCGTAAATATTAAAGTTATCATAATTAGAATTATCGTTTTATCATAATGTCATCTTAGTAATTCTAAATATTGATATTTTTATAATAATAATTATTATTACAAAATAATACAACTTTTACTTACTATCATTATAGATATTATTTTATCAAATAAATATTTGATACAAACATATTTTACTACGTGTAATAACTTACTTTAATAATACCTATCATATTATCTTTATAATATTAAATGAACTCTATAAATTTTATTACTTAATATATATAAAAGTATATTTTATTATATAAATATAATATAAAATTTTATTTATTAATAAATAAATTATATTATTTACTCTAATAAATCTTTTAAAAATATTTAAAAATATAAAACGACGATATTTAAACTATATATTAATCATGTATAGATTTTTGGAAATTATTTTGAGTCAAATTTACTTTTGTTGACTTTTGCATATTAGTCTCGAGCATTAGGATTGTGGTACACTATGACTTGACCTAATTTGTTAGACAAATATTGACCAACACATAAATATATATAATTAATTTAGGTTCGTGAATCCGAAGCCAACCTTGCACTTGTTCAATGACGTTATATGTATTTTTACTACGAAATACAGTATGGTGAGTTTCATTTACCTTTTTACCCTTTATATTTTTGGGACTGAGAATACATGCGCTTTTATAAATGTTTGACAAAATAGACACAAGTAATTGAAACTACATTCTATGGTTGAATTATCGAAATCGAATATGCCCCTTTTTATTAAAGTCTGGTAATCTAAGAATTAGGGAACAGACACCCTAATTGACGCGAATCCTAAAGATAGATCTATTGGGCCTAACAAACCCCATCCAAAGTACCGGATGCTTTAGTACTTCGAAATTATATCATGTCCGAAGGAGGATCCCGGAATGATAGGGGATATTCTTATATGTATCTAGTTAATGTCGGTTACCAGGTGTTCACCATATGAATGATTATTTTTTGTCTCTATGCATGTGACGTATATTTATGAGAACTGGAAATGAAATTCTTGTGGTCTATTAAAATGATGGAAATATATGATTATGATAAACTAATGAACTCACCAACCTTTTGGTTGACACTTTAAAGCATGTTTATTCTCAGGTGTTAAAGAAATCTTCCGCTGTGCATTTGCTCATTTTAAAGATATTACTTGGAGTCTTTCATAGCATATTTAGAAGAACGTTGCATTCGAGTCATTGAGTTCATCAAAGATTATTATTAAATCAATTTATAGTTGGATAGTGGATATTATGAAATGGTATGCATGCCTGTCAATTTTTGATGTAAAGAAAGATTGTCTTTTAAAAACGAATGCAATGTTTGTAAAATGTATCATATAGAGGTCAAATACCTCGCAATGTAATCAACTATTGTGAATCGTTTATAATGTATATGAACGGGTCCTTTCATAATACAACTCCAGTTGTTTCTCCAGATACTCAAACGAATCCATTAGAAAGTGTTACATCAGCTCAAGCGGATCAAGGTTCAACATCAACAACGATTGAGGTTTCAATAGATACCACTGATGTACAACCTCTTCCACATAACAACGGATGGACTAAAAGTCATCCAATAGATCTTATCATTGGTGATGCATCTGCTCCAGTTTCAACTCGAAGGGCTACTCGGAATTTGTTCTTATTTACTGCCTTTCTTAGTAAGATTGAACCAACAACGGTTGCTTAAGCTTTACAAGATCCAAACTGGGTGGTAGCAATGCAAGAGGAGATCAGTCAGTTTGATTGTTTGAAAGAATGGCGATTAGTTCCAAGACCAGAGGGTCAATGACCAATAGGGGTCAAGTGGATTTTCAAGAACAAGAAGGATTCTGATGGAATTGTGGTTCGAAATAAGGCACGTCTTGTGGCCAAGGGATATCGATAACAAGAGGGTATTGATTATGATGAAACGTTTTCTCCGGTTGCAAGAATTAAGGCTATTCGCCTATTTCTTGCATTTGCTTCTCATATGAAGTTCACGGTGTTTCAAATGGATGTCAAAACCTCTTTTCTGAATGGTCATCTTTAAGAGGAAGTTTATGTTGATCAACCAGAAGGCTTTGTCGATCCCATTCATCTAAACCATGTCTACTTCTTGGAGAAAGCTTTGTATGGTCTAAAGCAAGCACCACATGCATGGTACGAGACCTTGACAAAGTACTTGCTGGATAATGGCTTCTCTCGTGGAACGATTGATACAACGCTCTTCATCATAAAAATCACGATCCCATTCTCTTGGTTTAAATTTACGTTGATGATATTATTTTTGGTTCCACGTCCCCGACCTTATGCAAAGAATTTGGTGACCTTGTGGCCAACAAATTCGAAATGAGCATGCTAGACCAGCTTAATTTCTTCTTTGGGTTACAAGTAAAACAATTACCAAACGGGATTTTTATCAGTCAAACAAAGTATATCAATGATATGCTAAAATGTTTTAAAATGACTGCTTTAAAACCAATGAAAACCCCAATGAGGACTTTACTGGATACTGATGCTAATGGGGAACCCTTTGACGTTACGCTTTATAGAAGCATGGTTGGCTCTTTAATGTATCTGACTGCAAGTAGACCGGACATTACACTTGCTGTAACGGTATGTGCTCGTTTTCAGTCAAACCCGAAGAAATCTCACTCCAAAGCGGTGGTTAGAATTTTTATGTACCTGAAAGGTACACCTAATCTTGGAATCTGGTATCCTCATGGATCCGATTTCAATCTCACTGCTAATACAGATGCTGATCATGGCGGTTGCCATGTTGATAGAAAAAGCACATCTGGATCACTTCAGATGTTAGGAAATAGACTACTCGGTTGGTCATCCAAAAAGCAGAACTGTGTGTCCTTATCAACAGCTGAGTCTGAGTATATTGCTGCAGCTCATTGTTGTTCACAAGTTCTGTGGATGCAAACTCAACTTTTGGACTATGGCTTTAAGATTTCTAGGACCCCAATTTACTGTGATTCACAAAGTGCAATTGCAATAACTAGCAACCCGGTACAGCATTCTAAGACTAAACACATAGATATTCGTTATCATTTCAATAAGGACCATGTTGAAAAAGGAGATGTAGAATTATACTTTGTGCCTACTAAAGTGCAATTAGCTGAAATATTCACTAAACCATTAGATGAACTTAGGCTAAAGTTCTTAATCAAAGAAATTGGCATGGTAGAGTATAGTGCTTAACCTTCCTTAGCTACATTGGGACTTTTTCTTGGGATCTTGTGTTTAAGGGGAGTTATACTTTTCTAGGGGGAGCAACTGATATCTTATGCTTTAGATATTTTCTTTCAAGGGGGAGCTTTTACTTTTCTGTTAACTTCCTGGGCTTATTGTTTCAATAGTTACGAAAGGGGGAAGTAACTCATTGATATCATATTTTAAGGGGGAGTTAATTCATTTTCTTGGGAAACTATCAAAATGATGATTTACTAGCTTGTATATCACATTTTGAGGGGGAGAAAATGGGAGAAAATGAAAAGAAATTGATTTTCAAAAGTGAATTCATAAACTTTTTTGTTTTAAATCTAAAAAAATTCACAAAGGCTTGTATACATCTCAATATGCAACCCGTTTCAATAATTGGTATCACTGAAGATTTGTACTTGTACATAATTCAAAGTTTTTCTAAGTACAAATCTTGTTTTGAGAAAATTCATAAAAATTAGAAATGTTAAAATCCAAAAAGATTTGAATTTTTACTGAATAAATGCTAGTTTTGGCATTTTACCGAATCTGACAACCAACAGTACAGATTTGGTAAGTTCAAAGTTTTTTGAAATTGTCTCAGAAATGTTTTTTCATTGAAAATGTGATAATCTATAAAGATTTGTCAAGATTTGGACGAGCAATCCTTGATAAAGATTTGTCAAGATTTGAAGTTAAAATTGTTTAATTTTGAAAAATGGACTGTACTCGGTATAGATTGGCCCATTCGGTAAGGCCCATGATTTCAAACATATTCGGTATCTATAAATAGGAGGGTCAAAGTCAAACTTTCTCTCACTTTGTATTAATTGCATACCGAATCTGACAAAACTTAACGAGTCTGCCTAATCTACCGAATCCGTCCTTCTCCTTCATCAAATGTTTGGTATATCTTTGTTTAAATCAAATCTAAATATCACATGTTGTAGATCTGAGATAATTGGATGTTTATAAACCAGAAAAAGATCAAAAACTACAGATTTTGACACTTAATTTTGTGAAATTGTTGAATATACTGAATCTGAGTCGAATGTCTTTAATCTTAGATTAAACTCATTTGATTAGGTTGTTTAACATGAAATCTTGTCAAATCTATGTTAAATTGATTGATCTATCAATTGACCGAATCTGATTACATGTTTAATTGAGTATTTAATGGATTCTGTATATACAGAATGTGTTATTGCTACAGTACTGAATCTGTTCTAATCAGTTAACATGTTTTCCTATTTTTAAATGAGTGGTTAATTTTTTATGGTTTTGATTCTGCATGATATGAGACTGAATATGCATGTTTGAGTGATTATCTGTGAATTTTGAGGTTTACCAAATCTGTTCTTGGCTTGATACCGAGTCTGCTATTTGGTACTTTGAAATATTTTTATTTTTGACTTGAAACACCTCACATGTTTATTCTATATCTATGAATTGAAAACTCAAACTTATTTGGTTACCGTATCTAAAGTTTTCATGATTACCGAATCTGCTTGAACTGTGTTGAAAAATTGATTAAGTGTTGTTCTGATTTGTTATGGTATATATTTGATTTTACATGATAGGGTGAAATGTGATGAATATCATATGAATGTCATGTTTGTCAAATGTTGATACTTGTTTGGAATAAATGATTTTATAACTTGGAAAAACCATAAAAATTATAAAATCTGAAAAATACAAAGGTTTTCAAAGGAAAATAAGAATAGAGACATATGCTTTATGATAACATCTTGTGGTCTTCTATTTCTTATTTATTCAGCTAAATGGCGAACAATCACTTCATCAATTCTGAAACCAACATCCCGTGCAATTACTGGACTGCTATTCTAGAGAGGCATACATTATGGCCTGCTTTAAGCTCAACAGTTAGTGTGCCAATCACAGACTTAGACATTCTGAACAAAACAATAAGGTTTGTGGAGGCTACACAACCTTCCACTGCCAATCCACAGGGAGAACCAGCTAGATTTGAATTTGAGCTAAGAGGGGTACAAGGATACAAGAGTTTCACAAAAGCTGACTTCAGAAGGATCTTTCAGCTTCCTCTTGTACAGAATGTTCCTACTCTTCCTGCTACTCCGCAGATGATGACCTTAATCTTCGCACTTGGATATGTTGGAGCTACCAATGTTCCACCAGCTAAGTTTCAAAAGAAGTATCTGCACTCTCGGTGGTATGTGATCTTCTCGATCATCAACTGATGCTTGTTAATGACAAGGAGTGAATTCGACAGTTTAACTGTGCCAATGCTCAAGTTGTTCTACTCATTTATAAGAGTGTAAGCTCCAGATTATGCAAAACTATTGTGGGATTTGGTTCAAGCTCAAGTTGATAAACCAAGGGGTTCCTACATTCCTTGTGAAAGGTTTTTCTGTATCTTTATCCATGATGCCATTAATGCTTGCAGAAATGCAAATATTTTTGTACCAGGTACACATGGATTACCTATGAAGAGATTTGGGGAGTTAAAGATGAATACTCCGGTGATTGCTGGCAATCAATTCACTGCGCCAATTCCAACTTGGCTAGTGAGGCTAGCTGATCCCCAAGACGCTCGAATGCGTTCTTATTTTGAGGCTGTAGGTTTACCTCTTCCGAACCCGGTGCAACAAGTACAAGCTGAACCAGCCGTGGTTCCAGCCCCAAAGGTAGTAGAGGAACCAGTAGTACAACCACCCAGGCTAGCTAATTCTCCACCTAGGATAAACCTCAAACGCTCTAGGGTAGCACGCCAAGCTCAACCCGTAAGGATCAGAGAACCTAGTCCTCCTAGGATTAAACCTACCCTTTCAACTACACCTGAGGAAAGCAGTGACACCGATTCATCTGCAACTGAATCATCTCCCGAACATTCTCCAAAGACAGCATGATATATGCCTGAAGAGATGATTCAGACTCCGCAAACCCAATGAATAACTATATCTAGGACTACGACTCATATCGTACGCCGAACAATTACTCCAATAATTGATGATACAGACCAAGAATTAGAGCTAAATAGGTCACCCTCACCCATCTCTGTATCACATCCAATAATAATTGAAGGCTCAAAAAGCATGGATGGTAAAAAGACCATTCAGCCCATCCAACCTAATTAGGACTTAATAATAAATCCTACTATGAAAGGTGCCTCGGCATCTAAGGAAGTAAAGTCTTCCTCTGCAGTAAAGTCTGCTATGACTCAATCGATTGAGTAAACTCAGTCATTGAAGTCTGGAATGGCCGAAGGGGAGCTAAAAATCTTGAAAAGGCACCCTGCGTATCGGCTGGAAATCCTCTTGATATACTTCATCCTCGAGATGTTGTAGAGCCTCAATGTACAACAGGGCCTGGAGGTCCGGCTTATCTTGATGAGGGAGATCTGCCGTGTCCCATGGAAATGAGTCAATATGACAATCCTTCGGGATATTTATCAGACTTCCAGCAGACTGTTCCTTTAGTTCAAGAAATTGATCCATTAGTTCAAACCACTTCTCTTCCGAATTCTGAAACTCAGGGTCTGGAGGATGAGTCTTTAACTGAAAGAGATGTGCCACCTCATGGTATGTCAATGATTTCAGGAGTCAGAGATAGTAATATCTCTGTGAGTGCTAAACTGACGGGTAGTTCTGCTACTCTGTCAGAGTCCCATGAGACCAAAGTCATGGAGGCGGGTGATTTGAAAAAATCTTCGCCGGTGACAACTCCGGTTGTTGCCCAACCTCCATCAGAAGGGGATATCACGAATCTGACTAGTAGTATGTACAGCCCTACATATAAGAATAATACCGCACGCTTATCCGAACCAGCCCTACGGCAACTCAAACAATTTCACCAACATCACCTTCAATAGTTGCTGCTGATGCTGATGCTGTTTATGGTTACACCGTTGTTTCACCCACTAGATCACCTTCAAGGACTTCCAATAGATATGGATTCAGATATCTCTCTGTTAAAGAGGTAAAGGAACCCTATCTTGCTGAATTTACATGTAGAACTGATCTTGATGAAGTTCGTGATACAATGATGATTTATCTTGAACAAGCACGGGTAGTGTATCCTCTTTCTCCTTTCAAATCACCTGACACAATGTATATGCCTGAACATGATGATTTCGATCCCGACAATCTTCATGAGGGGGAGAATAGACATGGTTCAAGGTCAGGTGCTTCTTTTCAAAGATCAACATATGAATCGGTTATTCAGAGAGAAGGTGACTCAGGATTGTTAATGATAATGGATGTCGTTACACAGACTAAGGATAAGTCAGCACCAGAGGATAATCGTAACCTTGATAACATCAAAGATATCTTGAAAGGAACAAGTGTTGTGAATGAGTTTAATGAACATCAATTCGTCAACATTACATCTCCAATCGACGAATTTGGGATTCATTTTGAAAAGGAGATTTTCTCTAATGATGACATGGATACTACAACACCTCCTAACCTTGATATTTCTTTTCAAATATCAGAGATTGTTTTTAAGTGTGGTGCTGATTATCTGCTCAGTGATGAAGAAGAAAAGATGGTTCTTCGTTCTCCGTTCATTGAACAACAAGCTTACAGGATTTATGGTGACTCTGATCTCATTCTTTCATCCTCAATGAGTGTTCTTGGTGCATGGAAATATCATAAGAAACCAAAATATCTCAAAGATTATTTGAATGTTCGCAATCAAGTCAAATTGAAGAATGAAAAGAGACTTAAAGAACAGCAGATCTCAGAAATCAAAAGCATTAACAGGATTTTGATGATAAATAAGGATGGAGTGAAGATGCCACTATTCTATGTAACATGAATGGATGATGAGGAATATCATTTCTCAGAAGCAGATTTCGACAATTTAAAGATGGGTGACATCATCTTGATCTACAACTACTTGATCGACTTGAATGAATCTATAACAATATATCATACTACTGCAATGAAGGCAGTTTATAGATTTATTCTTGATTCAATGAGATGGATGTCAGTTCATGATTTCCAAATGGGTTTAGAGTCTGGACATAAAAAGATTGGAATCAAACCTCCAAATCAAGTGATTGATAATTTGAGATACATGTCCTTACTTGAAGTAAATGACTATCCATATGGGTTTGTGTTTGTCAACTCTCACTACACAAAGGTCTTCATCAGAGTTTCAGACTTCAGAAGATATTCAGATGGAACGTTGATGTATGGTTTCAAATATCTTAGATGGAGACTGATCAACAAATGCTATTCATCTGAAGATAATGAGATTGTCAAATACATTCTCACGAGATTGAAGAGTCGACTCAAAACAAGAGTAAACATAAGAAGATATGAGAGACTCAAAGGATTAAAATCAAAGATTCATTTCAGAGGAACAAAGTTCCTTTAGATGTTTCAAATAGGATTATATTGTAAATTTCACATTTAACACTAAGGGGGAGATTGTTAGGACCCCGAAGTTGTATAGTGTTAATGTGAAATAAGCTTAAATGAAGGTTCCTTAGAAGAGGGCTATATAAGGAACCTATGTAATCCTAACATAATAGCCATTGCATTGTAACTGAGTTCTAGAAGCTGTGGAATGTAAATTTTACCGAAACTCCCTCATACCGAATCTTATTCTTACATACCGAATCTCCTTCTAACTTGTCAATTTTTCCAATCTAAACATGATCTGACCTATCAATCTTTCTAGTCCATTCCAAGTAATCTTCTAAGATCAAGAAACTCTTGTTATTTACAGTAGGTTATCATTCTAAATTAAGGTAATATTCATTTTCAAGCTTTGATTCGATTTCTATAAATATAACTATCTTTAATCAAGTAGTAATCTTACTTGAACTTGTTTTCATTCCATGATTCTACTTCAAGAACTTCCAAGCCATCAAAGATCCTTTGAAGCACACGATTAATTCTTGTCATTTACAGTAGGTTTACCTACTAAACTTGAGGTAGTAATGATGTTCATAGCCATGCTCGATTCTTACTTATATAACTATCTTATTCGAAGAATATAACTTGTAATCACTAGAACATAGTTTAGTTTATTCTAAACTTGTTCGCAAACAAAATTAATCCTTCTAACTTGACTTTTAAAAACAACTAAACACATGTGTTATATCTATATGATATGCTAACTTAAGGATTTAAAACTTAAAAACACGAAGAACACCGTAAAGCTGGACATACGCCGTCGTAGTAAAACCGGGGGCTGTTTCGGGTTGGATAATTAAAAACTATCTTAAACTTTGAATTTAAAGATGATTCTCTGAGAAAATGATATTTCATAAGAACAAGTTAACATATCTAAAAATGGTGGTTAAACTCAAAGTAGAAGTATGTTTTTCAAAATGGTCATCAAGATGTCGTTCTTTCGACAGATATGACTACTCTTTATAAATAGACTTATAACCTCTAACTCTGACTATAAACCACCACTTTTTCAGTTTAGTTTTAGAAAATATAGTTCATTACAAAACCATAGCAATTTGATTCACTCAAAACCGATTTGTAACGAAGAAGATATGGGCAAAACAATATTGGTTAAAAATGGCTAAAATGACTACGAGATTGTTTTTACAAAATCTATACTAACCATATCCTAGCTAACTTTTCCTGTATTATACATGTATTTAAACATGTCATGACTATTTCCTTGTAAAATACTAGTATTGGTTAAGTCCGAGACAATATCATGTAATCTTGATTAGTTAAGACAATAGTTATACAATACGTCGGATAAATCGAAAGACACCATGTACACAATACGTCTAGATTAATTCTAAGACAATAGTTGTACCTTGGGTCATGATTGAGTCTTGTACAATACGTATACAATACGTCTTGATTATTCCATCGTGATATTTTGGACTATATATATGGACCACTAACATTGGACTACTAACATTGGACTACTAACGTTGGACTGCTAACTTGACAACTTAAATCATCAAACATGTAAATAAAAATATGATGTGAATGTATTTCTATCATACTTTTATATATGTATATATTTGTTATAGGTTCGTGAATCGATCCGTGGCCAAGTCGGATTTTTAACAAATTGAAAATCTGTGAAAGTGAGTTATAGTCCCATTTTTACTATCTAATATTTTTGGGATGAGAATACATGCAGTTTTTTTAAATGTTTTACAAAATAGACACAAGTACTTGAAACTATATTCTATGGTTGGATTACGAATACCGAATATCGCCCCTTATTAGCTTGGTAGCCTAAGAATTAGGGAAATCGCCCTTAATTGACGCGAATCCTAAAGATAGATCTATGGACCATGACACGTCCCATTCGGGTTACAAATGCTTTAGTAATTCGATTGATATATACTAATTGCGATGGCCGGTATATAGCATGCAGATTGCGAAATGCCGGTATGCGGGGCATATTCTATATGCATCTTGTTAGTTCGGTTACTAGGTGTTCACCATATGAATGATTTTTATGCGGATTGGGAAATGCCTGTATGATGTTTATGAAAATGAAATCTTGTGATCTATTATTACGATTTATGATATAGGTTAAACCTGAAGGTATTTCGAATGCCCAAGAGACATATTAAATTAACGTGGCTAATGTGTTATGATCCAAGTCGGGTCATACCCATTAACAAGCTTACCGACACTTTCTATGTATTTAATCTTAACGATTGGGTCGTTAAATAAATACGCGACACTTGGATTTTAGAAAATCTGTTTTCTAAAATGTTATCACTTGAGATAAATTATTTGGATAATTTATATATAATTGTTTATAAGTTTAAATGATTATATTGTGTTATATTTTATAAAAGGCTTATAAAATGTGAAAGTAACAAACAAATACATGTTTTATATATATACATATATATATATATATATATATATATATATATATATATATATATATATATATATATATATATATATATATATATATATATATATATATATATATATATATATATATATAACATATTTATATATATATGTTAAAAACATTGTTTTATAAAAAAAAGGAATGGGCAGATTTTGGGGACTCATATGCTCTCTCATGCTTGCTTTGTTTTGTTACTTTTAAGACACACAAGTCCACATATGCATGTGCAACTCTTGGACCAAAGCAAGACTTATTCTCTCAAGTGAAACAAGGAATAAAGAGCTTGTAAAAACTGCAGAAATTCTGCTACAGTAAGCTGTTAGGCCGTGGCCTTTTATGCTAAAAGGAGGGGTTTTAAGTTTTTTTTTACAAGCTCAAATTTAAGTGTCAAACAAATCCTAACTAAAGGCAAGAGTGTTGGGGTTATTGCTTGGGGTATTTCTTGCTTGAGGCTTCAAGTTAGAAGCTCATTTTCCTTCATCTTCATCATCATCTTGCAACCTTGATAACAACCCTCAACTAGCTTGAGGAGGTATAATCTTACTTCCTTTGTTATTATATGTAAGCATTATTTCAAGACTTGATAACAATATGGAATTCATCTAAAATGTTTTAACATATAAACTTGTTTTTATTAATCATCTTGCTTCCGCTTGTTATAACTTTACATGAATAGGTTTTATGATTAAGTTAACTTTATGAACTTGTTGATATGTTGAATTCCATCAATGGTATCTAGAGCCGAAGTCTTTGAAATATGCTTCTTATATATGTTCTTTAAAACCCATCAACTTTGCATTCTACTAACATGCATGAAAGTAAAATGCAAAATTAATGGATTTGGGAGGGTTTCTCATTTTGGCCGAATTTATGAGGGTTCCAAAAGTGGTTTTGGGTTTGCCATTTGGTTCATATTTGTTGATATATTGATGTTCACAATCATAGCCAAGACCTTGTGTTTGAATGAATATTTGTTTGGTTGATTTGTTAATCTTTCTATGTGGTTGTTATATTCATTCATTTGGTTTGTAAAATTAATTATTCATTTGGTATGTAATATTAATTTTAGTTATGTAATTTATTTTATATTTGGTATGTAAAATAGATTAGGTTTTATTTTCATTTTAGAAAAATGTATTAGGATATATTTTTGTAAAAATGAAGATGCAAGATGAAGACAAGGAAGATGCAAGATTAAGTGGGAGATTTGAAATCTCCTACTTTGTGTTATAACCCTTAACCGGTGGCATTTGTTTTCGGCTAAATAAATTTCCACCAAATTGGCTTGATTGTGAACATATTTGTTTTGCATGCATGGTTGTTTATTGTATGATTGTGGATTGTATGTTTGTATGCTACAAGTTAATCACACAAGTTAACAACAAGGAAAATGGCAATTTAATTGGTTAAATTAGACATTAATAAACGACATGCAAAACGACAATTTAATTGGTTAAATTAAAAATAGCTAAAAGGACATTAATAAACGGTTATTAAGAACATGATAAGGATCATATATATAAAATGGTTTATATCAAGTAATTGGCTAAAATTACAAGACTTGAGAATGGATTTCAAATGAACCATACACTAAATGCATGTTGGTGTATGGCATATAAGTTTTCTCAAACTAGAATTAATGAAAACTTAAAATCCCTTATTAACAAGGTAAACAAGTTAAACGCCATCCTTTTGTGCAACACTTAAAGATATTAGGGAACTCACAATGGGATAAAGGTCACCTAACCGTTATGAGCAAACTAATATGATTAAGGTGAATTTCGCACAATTGTGGGATAAAGGTCACCTAACCACTTGTATGTTAAATTTACACGTTTACTCAAGTAGGATGACTTGATTTGGGAATCATGAACTTAGGGTCACCGAAGTATGAGGAACAAATAGGCGTTGATGGAATAAATATGCCATGCAAAAGGATTGCATGATTCCATAACTTAGAAGTTGCAAAAGGATTGCAATTGTCATACAATGACTACCTAGCTAAATCAAATGACAGGATAAAGGTCACCTAACCGAAATTTGGTTTACCGTTGGATTCTAAAATTTAATAAATATCAATTGGATTTAAAGGGTATTGATTGTTAAATTAAAATTAATACTTAAACAACTTTGTTATATTTTGTAGATGGCCGCCAATAACAACAACAACATTCCAAACTCACCTATCAACTTTAACAACCTATCGTTGAGGTCAATCCTCGAAAAGGAAAAACTCAACCATATGAACTTCATGGATTGGTTCCACAATCTAAGAATTGTCCTCAAACTAGAGGATATGGCGTATGTGTTGGAAGACCCCATTCCAGATCAACCGGACGAGGATGATACGGAAGGCATGGCTTATTGGGAGAAATATTGCACCAATTCGGTGCAAGTTTCTTGCCTCATGCTTGGGACTATGATACCAGAACTCCAAAAGGATTTCGAGCCTCATAGTGCATATGACATGATCACACAGTTGAAGGAGATATTCCTTCAACAAGCTCGTGTCGAGCACTTTGAAACGGTCCGAGCGCTTCATGCATGTCGGATTGACGACTCCCAATCCATTTCATCTTATGTCCTTAAGATGAAAAGCCTAATTGATCGTGCAAACCGTCTAAACTGCAACGTATCTAATGAATTAGCCACGGACTTTATCCTTAAGTTCTTGTCAAAGAGGTTTGACACATTTTTAATGAATTACAACATGAATGGATGGGATAAGAGTATTGGCGAATTACATGCCATGCTAAAGACGGCCGAAACGAGCATGGGTAAAAGGGCTTCACCCATGTTTTTGATCAATGAAGGCGGGTCTAAAAACAATAACACTTCTAAGCCGAAGGCGGCTAGGAGGAAAGGACCCGCCTACCAAGGCAAGGGCAAGGGAAAGGGGAAGATGGTTACCCCAACCAACAACAACAAGAAGCAAAAGGTTGCCGGTAAAGCTAACCCCAAGGAAGATCCGTGCTTCGGTTGTGGTGAAATGGGTCACTGGAAACGCAACTGCCCGGTCTCCCTGAAGGAGTTAAAGGAAAAGAGGGATGCGGGGCAAACCTCAGGTAATGTATATATGGTATACATTGAGCTTAGTATTACTTCTTCTAATACATGTGTAATAGACACAGGATGTGGAACTCATATTTGCAATTCTTTGCAGGGGTTCAAAAGAAGTAAACAACCAGCGGGAACAACAAGTGTCTTCATGGGAAATGGTGCAAAGGTGCACGTAGAAGCTCAAGGAGACTTTGTTTTAAAGCTACAAACTGGGTTGCGGCTTATTTTGAAAAATGTTTTGTATGCACCGGATTTATCTCGAAACATTATTTCTGTATCCCGTTTGAAACAATGTGGTTTTCATCTTAATTTCATTAATGATGATATCCATGTTTCTTTAGATAATGTGTTCTATTTTAAGGCTTCGCCTTTGAATGGTATTTATGAATTGGTTCATGATGACACATCATACAATAGCTCAATATACCATGCAAACACCAAGAAATTCAAAAGGGATTTGAGTGATTCCTACTTATGGCATTGTCGCCTTGGTCACATAAATAAGAACCGAATGCATACACTTCAAAAGAATGGACTTTTGAAATCAAATGAACTAGGCTCATTTGATGTATGTGAATCTTGTTTACAAGGCAAAATGACTAAAGCACCTTTCAAAGGGACCTATGAAAGGGCTAAAGACTTATTGGGATTAATACATTCGGATGTATGTGGACCCTTTAAGCCCATAACTAGGAATGGTGAAAGATACTTCGTTACTTTCATTGATGACTTTAGTCGTTTCGGATATGTCTACTTATTAAGACACAAGGACGAAACTTTTGAAGCATTCAAGGAATATCAAAATGAAGTACAAAATCAACTCAATAAGACAATCAAGGTACTTCGTACCGATAGAGGAGGTGAATACCTAAGCGATGCTTTCCAGGATCATCTTAGAATTTCTGGGATTATCTCGCAACTTAATCCACCTGGAACACCCCAACTTAATGTAGTTTCCGAAAGGAGGAACCGAACCCTGATAGATATGGTTTGATCTATGATGGCTAGAAGCTCGTTGCCTCTATCATTTTAGGGTTATTGTCTATGCTCTGCGGCTCGTATTCTAAATATGGCCCCAACCAAGAAAGTGGAATGAACACCTCATGAGATGTGGTTTGGAAAACCTCCATCTCTATCATACTTAAAGGTATGGGGATTTGAAGCTTACCCTAAGCGTTACGTCCCTAACAAGTTAAATGTTCGGTCCGCAAAGTGTATCTTCATAGGATACCCTAAGGATAATATGGGATATTATTTCTATGATCCTGCTGAGCAGAATGCATTTGTTGCTCGGAAGGCTGAATTCCTTGAAACTAAGTTCCTAATGGAAGGAAATAGTGAAAGGAAGATAGATCTTGAAGAGGTTCAAGATCAAGCAGATGATACACATTTAGTTAACACTAGCACTCAATATGAAAATGTTGAGAATGATCAAATGGATGATCAAAGTATACAAGACGTTAGCAGGTCTGGTAGGATTAGTAATCCTCCTAAGAGATATGGGTTTCTCATAGATGGTTGCTATGTGGTTGATTTGGATAAACCAACAAACTACCAAGATGTCTTATCAAGGATTGATAAGGATAAATGGCAAGAAGCCATTAATGCTGAGATGCAATCCATGTATGACAACCAAGTTTGGGAACTTGTTGAACAACCTACTGGCTCAAGGCTAGTTGATTGTAAATGGCTTTTCAAAATGAAAACTGACATACATGGAAACTTGGATACATATAAAGCTAGACTTGTAGCAAAAGGTATCACTCAAACTCAAGGGGTTGACTATGGTGAAACTTTTTCGCCTGTGGCAATGCTAAATTCTATTAGGATATTACTTGCCATTGCTGCTTATTATGATTATGAAATATGGCAAATGGATGTCAAGACCGCTTTCCTAAATGGACATCCTGAGGAAGATGTCTATATGGTTCAGCCTGAAGTTTTTGTTGATCCGAAATATCCTAAAAAGGTATGCAAGTTAAAGAAGTTAATCTACAGATTGAAACAAGCATATAGAATGTGGAATCATCGTTTTAATGAGGAGGCCAAGAAATTTGGTTTCATTAAAAATGGTGATGAAGCTTGTGTATACGAGAAAGTTAGTGGGAGTACTATCATGTTCCTTGTATTATATGTGGATGATATATTATTATTTGGGAAGGATATTCCGCCAATGCAAGGAGTTAAAACTTGGTTAAGTAAATGCTTCTCCATTAAGGATCTTGGAGAAGCACAATACGTTTTGGAGATTGGGATCTACAGGGATAGATCCAAGAAACTGATAGGTTTAAATCAAAGTGCATACATTGAAAAAGATCTTGAAAAGGTTCAAGATGGACAACTCTAAGAAAGGTTTGGTACCTATTCAAAGAGGAACGCCTCTCAGTTCATCTCAGTGTCTTACCACGAAAGATGAACAAGAGAGAATGAAGAAAGTCCCGTACGCATCTGCTATTGGGTCAATCATGTATGCAATGATATGCACTAGACCGGATGTGTCATGCGCTCTTAGCTTGACAAGTAGATACCAGAATAACCCAGGAAATAGTCATTGGATTGCGGTTAAAAGTATATTGAAGTACCTTAGGAGGACTAAGGATATGTTTCTAATATATGGATCTGGTGAGGAGGAAATCGCTGTAAAAGGTTATGTAGACGCGAGTTTCCAAACTGATCGAGATGATTCTCAATCACAATCCGGTTATGTATTCACATTAAATGGAGGTGCGGTCTCCTGGAAGAGTACAAAACAGGATGTTGTTGCCTTATCCACTACAGAGTCGGAGTACATCGCTTGGCAGCTCAGGAAGCTGCATGGATGAAGAAATTCATCGACAACTTAGGAGTAGTCCCTTCCATTCAGGACCCTCTTGAAATCTTTTGTGACAACGAGGGTGCGATTGCTTAAATCAAGGAACCTCGTGCTCACCAAAAGACCCGTCACATTGAGCAGAGATTCAACTACGTAAGGGATGAAGTTGAAAAGGGAAAGATATGTATTCGCAAAGTTCATACAGATCTTAATATAGTGGATCCACTCACGAAGCTCTTACATGGTGCAAAACATCAAGGGCATGTTAGTGCATTAGGGCTTTGATATTCTAGTGATTGTTTTTTATCTGTTTTATGTATTGTAACGGAATGAAGTAGTTCAAACTCATTAATATAATTATGGTGTTAATTTATTAATCTTGAGTCAGGTTCCTATTTTGCATATTTTATCCATGAATAAGTAATTATTCTAAATTCTGTGGTCTCTCACATTTGTGGGAGAAAGTGTGAGGTTTAGACTATTATGAACTTGGATTGGTATACATTCACGGATTGAATGTGGGGCAAGGTTGCTACCAAGGTTCATAGATATTTGTGGGATACAAATATTGGAAGACCCGCCCTCAAGATTCACTAAATGGAGCCTTTGTGGTTGATCACATGTAATCTTGAGTAAAGGCAAATATCATTGTATCCTCTGACCTGAGATACATATTGGGTTCGGATATTTGCCAAGCATTGTGCCTTAATTCTTTCCTTCGCTATTCTGAAATATGGTAGTTCATAAGGAAGAGCTCAGGTATAATGCAAGGTGTATATTTAGGACGTATGTAGTCAAGATGGAATTTGTCCCTCTTATTCATTGAGAGTCAGATGTCTAAGGCCTAATAAAGTTAAATCTAGAAGAGAGTGATCACTCTGTATCTCTTGGATTTAACATGACATCTAGGACGAAAGGATATAATGAAAAGATTCACCTATTCATATTCGAGATGGGAACTCGAAAAGGATGATGTTATTGAATGGCACAAAGTCATAACATATTGGGGGTGATGGACGGTCGTTAGGTGGTATCCACCACTTGCATTAATTTCTTATGTTTCTCGTGCAAGTAGGAGATTGAAGGTATTTCGAATGCCCGAGAGACATATTAAATTAATGTGGCTAATGTGTTATGATCCAAGTCGGGTCATACCCAATAACAAGCTTACCGACACTTTATATGTATTTAATCTTAACGATTGGGTCGTTAAATAAATACGTGACACTTGGATTTTAGAAAATCGGTTTTCTAAAATGTTATCACTTGAGATAAATTATTTGGATAATTTATATATAATTGTTTATAAGTTTAAATGATTATATTGTGTTATATTTTATAAAAGGTTTATAAAATGTGTAAGTAACAAACAAATACATGTTATATATATATATATATATATATATATATATATATATATATATATATATATATATATATATATATATATATATATATATATATATAACATATATATAATATATATATATATATATATATATATGTTATATATATGTTATATATATATATATATATATATATATATATATATATATATATATATATGTTAAAAACATTGTTTTATAAAAAAAGGAATGGGCAGATTTTGGGGACTCCTATGCTCTCCCATGCTTGCTTTGTTTTGTTACTTTTAAGACACACAAGTCCACATATGCATGTGCAACTCTTGGACCAAAGCAAGACTTATTTTCTCAAGTGAAACAAGGAATAAAGAGCTTGTAAAAACTGCAGAAATTCTGCTGCAGTAAGCTGTTAGGCCGTGGCCTTTTATGCTCAAAGGAGGGGTTTTAATTTTTTTTTACAAGCTCAAATTTAAGTGTCAAACAAATCCTAACTAAAGGCAAGAGTGTTGGGGTTATTGCTTGGGGTATTTCTTGCTTGAGGCTTCAAGTTAGAAGCTCATTTTCCTTCATCTTCATCATCATCTTGCAACCTTGATAACAACCCTCAACTAGCTTGAGGAGGTATAATCTTACTTCCTTTATTATTATATGTAAGCATTATTTCAAGACTTGATAACAATATGGAATTCATCTAAAATGGTTTAACATATAAACTTGTTTTTATTAATCATCTTGCTTCCGCTTGTTATAACTTTACATGAATAGGTTTTATGATCAAGTTAACTTTATGAACTTGTTGATATGTTGAATTCCATCAAAACCTATAACTCACCAACATTTTTGTTGACATTTTGATAGGTCAGATCATGTTGAGATTGAGAGAAAATATAAGATAGAGTGAGATTCGGTATATAGGAAGAAGACTCGGTATGAGAGAATCGGTAAAATTACATTCCACAGCTTCTAGAACTCGGTTACAATACAATGGCTATCTAATTAGGACTACTTAGATTCCTTATATAGCCCTCTTCTAAGGAACCTTCATTTAAGCTTAATTCACATTAACACTATACAACTTCGGGGTCCTAACAATCTCCCCCTTAGTGTTAAATGTGAACTTTACAATATAATCCTATCAAAAACATCTAAAGGAACTTTGTTCCTCTGAAGTGAACTTTAGATTTGAATCCCTAGAGATTCTCATATCTTCGTATATTCACTCTTGTTTTGAGATGACTTTTCATTCTTGTGAGAATGTACTTGACAATCTCATTATCTTCAGTTCAATAGCAGTTATTGATCAGTCTTCATCCCATGTATTTGAAAGCATACATCAACGTTCCGTCTGAGTATCTTCTGAAATCTGAGACTCTGATGAAGATCTTTGTATAGTGAGAATTGACAAATACAAACCTATATGGACAGTCGCTCACTTCAAGTAAGGACATGTATCTTAGCTCTTCAATCACTTGATTTGGCAGTTTGATTCCGAGCTTTTTGTGTCCAGATTCCAATCCCATTTGAAAATCATGAACAGACATCCATCTCATTGAATCAAGAATAAATCTGTAGATTGCCTTCATTGCAATAGCATGATAAGTTGTGATGTGCGTAGAGGTGTATACGAAATAGTTAAATTTTTATTGCGAAATACTATTAAATACGATACAGTTTTACACAAGTTATTTATTTATTTATAGAGTGGATATATCTAAACCTTGCTACAACACTTATAGGCAGTGTACCTAATCGTACAGTAGTATAGTTTTTAGTAAGTCCGGTTCGTCCACAGGGAACTTGCCAAGTTTAATGCTATATTTTTAAAACTATATTTGTAAAAATACAAAAATATATATAAGTAATATTATTATTATAAAAGGGGGTTTTTACCGTTTAATGACCGGTTTGTCGATTTTAAAACTTTAGTCGCAGTTAAAACCTAATGTAAAATATTAATTATATAAAAGACTTAATTTAAAACGTAAAGTAAATAACGATAATGTAATTGCGATAAATAAAAGTGCAATAAAATAAAATTACTATAATTAAAAAGTACGATAATTAAAAGTGAAATTAAATACAATGCCAATAAATAAAAGTGTGATAATTAGAAGTGCAATTAAATATGAAAATAAAGGAATTATGCTTATTTAAACTTCCGTAATCATGATGTTTGACGTGTTGATTTTAGTTTATTCCCATGGGTTAATTGTCCTTTGTCCTGGATTATTTAATATGTCCGTATGGTTTTTGTCCATAACAGTCCATCAGTCATAAATATAAAGTGCGAGTGTCCTCGTCAAATTATCATTATATCCGAAGTCAAATATTCCAACTAATTGGGGACTTAAACTGTAACAAGGTTTTAATACTTTGTTAACAATTACGCCAAGATACCTTGTACATAATTTTGCCCCTATTTTAATAAGTCTATTAACTATTAATCCATTCCCGTGTCCGGTTAAATGAATGATTATTCGTACATATAAATATCCCGCCATCGTGTCCGATCGAGTGTATATGGTTATTTATAGGTACGTCCAATTGTAAATCTTTATATTAAAATTAACAAACTATCATTTAGTTAAACAAGTATAAAGCCCATTAATAGCCCATAGTCTAATTTCCACAAGTGTCATTCTTTTGTCCAAACTCCAATTATGGTACAAAGCCCAATTACCCAATTTTAAATATTTTAGCCCAACATCATGATTACTTCGTCTTAAATAAGCATAATAATAACTTAGCTACGAGACATTAATTTAAAAATAACATTAACCATAACTTACAGTGATTAAAAATAGCATAGCGTTACACGGACAGAATTTTGACTTACACCCTTACAACATTCGCTAACATACCCTTATTATTAGAAATTAAAATTAAAATTAAAATTATAATATAAATATATATATATATATATATATATATATATATATATATATATATATATATATACGTGATAGATAGAGAGATGGATTGATAAAAGATGTGTAAAATTCGTGCAGAATTCGATGGCTTTTATAGGCCCACGTTGTACTGTAGAGTTCCGCGAGTGCTGTAGTTTCCTTCACAAAAGTACTGCGAGTGTGGAGCACTGGATTCCAGCTCACACACTTTGGATCCTAGCTTGCCGACGGATTTTAAAATATAAATATAATATATATATAATTTTAAGAATTATTTATATATTATATTATATTTATGTGCATAGTTGACTTGTAATTTTAGCTCCGTTGCGTCGCGTGTTGAAAGTTGACTCAGGTACCGGTTCCGAATTTTCGAACGTCCTTTCGTACGATTTAATATCGTGTACTTTGCGTTTTGCGTCTTGTACTCTTGTAATTTTGAGACGTTTCTCATCAATAATTTGAGCCACTTTGGTTGTAATTTGTACTTTTGAGCTTTTTGGTCGTTTGCATCTTCAATTCGTCGAATCTGCCTTTTATCTTCACCTTTTATTATTTAAACGAATATCACTTGTAAATAGAACAATTGTAACTAAAAGCTTGTCTTTCTTGAGGGATAATGCTATGAAATATATGTTCGTTTTTAGCATTATAAAATATTCCCACACTTGAGCGTTGCTTGTCCTCAAGCAATATAGTCTTGAAATAAAAATACTAGAATCACTTCTTTATTCTTCACACTTTGTACATCAGTGATTTCTATACGGCGGTATAAATAATGGTAGTAACGATGTGGTTTACAGTCCCACATGACTATAAAATTTAGATCCCTTAAGGAAATTGGATCTTTATGAAAACATTTGATCTTTTGAAAATTCAATTTAGCTTTTACCCTAGATAAGTTTTTCGGAATAACCCTTCACCGGTGTTTGCAAATTATTTTTGTGGGTTTGGTGGGTTTCAGATTTTAAAATTTTAGCTCAAAACTTATGGTTTTGTGTCACCCACTTGCTAACCTTGTTTTAGGAAAGCAACACATCCAGTATACTTGCTCCGTATATTACCTTTCGGTAAACTACCATCCGGTTGCAAAGGAAAGCGTTGAACAATCAACTGTTAAGGCAATGTCCCCTGACATGCTTTTAATTATGGTCTATAACGTATCGGATGCAATTTCTATCCATGGTAGCAGCAATAGTAAGGCTCACCCTATAGTTTTTCGGTTTGGCACAAGGTCCTGTCTTCGACCATACTATGCAACCACCGTTCTTACGGTTGACACCCAATTTGGTTCAGGTGACCTAATGAATTCCAGGTGAATTCCTAGGATTTTACGTTCAATGGTAATGAACGCATTGAAAATGGGTTTTCAGAAAACAAATCGGTTTGTAATTTTGATCAAAATATTTTCTCGTTCAAGCTCGAGTTTAGATATCATCGAATTCCATGAGTTTGAATTCTCAATCTTTTAGGTCAATCTCAAGGATTGATGTGATGACCCGGAGATTTCTGAACAAATTTAAACTTTAACCTTTGTATATATCTGACACGATAAGCAAAAATCTGTAATGTTGAGTCTCGAAAGTTTTGAAACTATATTCATGTAATCAAATACTCTTTGACCATGCCTGACGATTCACGAACAATTATGTGTAAATAAAGATATATACATATTCATAGGTGTGATTATGAAATTGAAATATATTAATGAAACATTGAACGGATTAGTTAATATGAATATAAGCTATGAGATCTATTTAATGAGGTTGGAAATGTTATCAAGGTATTGAATGAATAATACTTTATACGAACGTATTTGTTCGATGTAAGTTTATCGACGAGATTAAAAGATAACATCAAATGATTGAATTATCAGATACATTGAATTATGATCACGAGTCTCCGTCGTAAGGTCCACTATGATTTAAGAGACTATTACATTTTTAACGGTATTCGGAAATTTAGTGAAATGATACGCATGCAAGAACGACAGTGTTCTTATCGAGGATTAGTCAAAGGTTGGTGGAGGATTGAATTTCATAACATTTGGTTGATAACTTGCAACGTATATAGAACGTGATTATGTATATTAGATATATTAGTTAGGTAAAAGATAGTAACCCTTGTTCATTGATTCGATTTATAATTAGATATTTTAACTAGAGCCTTTGAGAAATTAAAGTAAAGGTTGGCGCATAAATAAGTTATATCAGATTAAGTTTTTGAGCATAACCGTTAGGTGATATAACAATATCTTGTATTCACACGATTTTAATGTTATATATATATTGATCTTTGAAATATAATTAATTTTTGAAAAGTGAAATATTATATTATTAGATAAATATTTCAAACATATGTATTATGTATAAGTTTATAAATTTTAAATGTACATATATTTTATTTTAGTCATAAAACGTTTTGATTCAAACTAATAAGATTAAATATATATTTTGTTATATAACGAGACGTCGATTTATAAAAGGAAATGAACAAAACACTCAAAAGATTAAGTTACACTTTGAGTGGGTTAGTTTTTAATTAATTTAAGTCTAGTTAATAATAAAGGTACATGTCACAAAACGTTTAATTTAAAATAAAATATTTTGATAAACAACGAGTCACTGATTTATAAAAGTAAATGACCACAACGCTCAATTTTATAAGTTACATTTTTTATAAGGTAATCTATTGTTGAGTAAGTCTAATTTTTGTAAATGGTACACGTCACGTAACGTAAAAGACTAGTTTTCTAAACGTACGAAAGTGCGCCCGAAAAACCGAAAGTGGTACATGAGTCGTGAGACCACGACCGTGTCATTTTTGTAAAAATTAAATTTTTACCATGAGCGTAAATATAATATAATATTTAATTAATCCTAAAGATTAAATATATTATATATTAAATAATATATATATATACTTATGTTACGTATGTAATAAGTGTGAGATATGAGTGTCGGCAAAGAATGAAATGGATACCAGCTATATTTTGTGAGCATGCGATCGCATGCTAATGACTTGTATACTCCATGCGATCGCATGGAGTAAGATTCCAGGAGATGTCTTTAAAAGTCGATTTCGTTCACTGATTTACACACACATCTATCCATATCCATCTATATTACTCCGTATTCTATTTATATTATTATTTTTATTATTACTAAAATTATTATTATTATTAATCTTATTATTATTATTTAGTAATATTAGTAGTATTATTATTTGTATTGACATAAAATATTACGACAAGGTCATGAGCGGGTCATTTCAAGACAAGTTTTATGAGTAGGATAGGGCTAAGGAAATTATGAGTTATGGCTATGGAGGTGAGGGGTATGGATCATGGGTATGCTAGTGAGGTCAATCTAGTGTTTGTCATCTCCGTTGCGTTTACGTACCTTTCCTGCAATATTGAAACTCAATATTGATACGTGAGTACTCCTAATTTAATTTTTATTTACTAATAGTGTATCCCTGACTAGTGCTCGAGAACATAGGATTGTGCATGCTTGTATATTTGATATTGCCCCTAGATAAGTTATGTTGAATCTTAAAGGTTGTTATACTAGGGATGAGATAAGGTATAAGATATGCATGTCATTGGAAAGCTAGTGAAAAATTAATAACTTTTCCTTTAGATGTCAAAGGGATTTGATGGACGGATTAGAAATTTTAGCCAATTGAAATTTTGTAAAAATGAGTATTATCATCGTCGTTAATATCGTTGTTTCCAATTTTTATCCAATTGTTAATATTATTATTATTATTATTATTATTATTATTATTATTATTATTATTATTATTATTATTATTATTATTATTATTATTATTATCATTATTATTATCATTATTATTAGCAATAAAAGTATTATCATTAAGAATTGTTATTTTTATAGTTATTATCATTAAAGTTATAATTAATATTATTATTATTATCACATAAAATAGTTATTAGTAATTATTAATATTATTATAATTAAAACTAATATTAGCAACACTTGATTATTATAAATATTATTATTATCGTTAAAATGAACGTGACATAAAAGTTGATTTAAAAAAAAACTATTAACAAACTGATTAGAAAATAATATGAGTATCATGATGAAATTTAAATATTGTGAGATAATGATTTACATAAAATTATCGTTCTTATTACTTTTAACATTACGAGTATTATTAAAAATATCGTTAAAACTATCATTTTATCAAAAAATATCCTTTTAATAGAAATCTCATTATTACTATAAAATAATATTATTACTATCATTTTAAATAAAAATTATTTAAAGATATCTTAAATAATAATAATTATTATTACAAAATAATATGGCTTTTAATTATTATCGTAAATATTAAAGATATCTTAAATTGAATTATCACTTTACCATATTATTATTTGTTTTCTATTAATAAAATAATAATAATTATTATTACAAAATAATATGACTTTTAATTATTATTATTATCAATGCTATTTAATCAAATAAAATGTAATACGAATATTATAATTATCTCAATAGAATCTATTACAATATTTTTATAATATTAAATGAACTTTATAAATTTATTACTTAAGATATATAAAAGTATACTTTAATATAAAATTGTATTTATTAATAAATGAATTATATTATTTACTCTATTAAATCTTTTAAAAATATTTTAAAAAAATATAAAACGACGATATTTAAAATTATATAATAATCATTTTTAAAATTTTGGAAAGCATTTTGAGTCAAACTAATTTTTGTCGACCTTTGCATATTAGACTCGAGCATTAGGATTGTGGTACATTATGACTTAACTTAATGTATTAGACAAATATTAACAAATACATAAATGTATATAAATATATTTAGGTTCGTGAATCAAAGGCCAACCTTACACTTGTTCAATGATGTCATATGTATTTTTACTACAAAATACAGTATGGTGAGTTTCATTTGCCTTTTTACCCTTTATATTTTTGGGACTGAGAATACATGCGCTTTTATAAATGTTTGACGAAATAGACACAAGTAATTGAAACTACATTCTATGGTTGAATTATCGAAATCGAATATGCCCCTTTTTATTAAAGTCTGGTAATCTAAGAATTAGGGAACAGACACCCTAATTGACGCGAATCCTAAAGATAGATCTATTGGGCCTAACAAACCCCATCCAAAGTACCGGATGCTTTAGTACTTCAAAATTTATATCATGTCCGAAGGAGGATCCCGGAATGATAGGGGATATTCTTATATGTATCTAGTTAATGTCGGTTACCAGGTGTTCACCATATGAATGATTATTTTTGTCTCTATGCATGGGACGTATATTTATGAGAACTGGAAATGAAATTCTTGTGGTCTATTAAAATGATGGAAATAAATGATTATGATAAACTAATGAACTCACCAACCTTTTGGTTGACACTTTAAAGCATGTTTATTCTCAGGTGTTAAAGAAATCTTTCGCTGTGCATTTGCTCATTTTAAAGATATTACTTGGAGTCTTTCATAGCATATTTCGAAGAACGTTGCATTCGAGTCATTGAGTTCATCAAAGATTATTATTAAATCAATTTATAGTTGGATAGTGGATATTATGAAATGGTATGCATGCCTGACAATTTTCGATGTAAAGAAATTTTGTCTTTTAAAAACAAATGCAATGTTTGTAAAATGTATCATATAGAGGTCAAATACCTCGCAATGTAATCAACTATTGTGAATCGTTTATAATGTATATGAATGGGTCCTTTCAGTTGGTATCAGAGCGGTGGTCTTAGCGAACCAGGTCTGCATTAGTGTGTCTAACTGATAAGTCGTTAGGATACATTAGTGAGTCTGGACTTCGACCATGTCTGTATGTCAAAAGTTTTGCTTATCATTTTTAGTCGGAAATCATTTACTTAGCATCCTTAGGGAATTACCTACTTATCATCCTTAAGTCTAGACGCGTTTTCCTGCATTTATTACATAATAGTGTATAGACAAATTCTTGTCTTAGCATATCTATCACTGTGAACTTTGACTAACATCTTTCAAAGATTATCCGAAATCTATGGGATTTTGGTATTATATATACATATGTAAATTATGTATTGAGGAATACCAAATCTAAATTCTACAATCTATTTCATACCAAAAATTCTTTCTCTGATCATACGAGATGGATCCCTCAACTAGTTCGAACTCCTCAGATTCCGACAGTTATGTCGATATGGAATTCCACTCAAGCTCCGAAAACAGTGTTACCGGAATGGATCAACCAATCAGCCATCATCTATTCTGGATGAAATGGAGATGGGTTCGTAGCCTCCTCAATTATTGGAGACAAGAAGAAGGTGATCCTTTCCATCCACCAAATTGCCCTATTGGCGATGAACCTGAAGCACTTACCGGCGAACCTGTTCGTGAAACCATTTTCTCTCTCATTTCCAGAGTATCTCGTCACGATTATATCCTACATCAAATCCTAGATTTTATTTATCCGCTCGTCCCAACCGACAATCATCCCGGTGTACTAGCAGAAGTTAACGAACTTCGCGCACGCATGACGGCTTTGGAGCTTATGGTGCAAGGATTACAAACACCATCAGCAGCACCAGCAGCATAATCAGTACCGCCAGTAACATCAACATCGCAAACCTCAATACTCTAGACATCAGCAGCATCACCGGCATCAACGGTATCATCATCATTAACACCAACAGTACCATTACCACCATCAACAATCACATTCGCATCACACGCCTCAACATCATAATCTATACCTCGGATATCAACATCACAAGCATCATAGATACCAAGGAGTACCAACAACAACAAACGATGAAGTATTGATTCATAACTTCATCGGAGGAATATTCTACGGCGATTATGTAATCTCTAAAGTCTTAGAGATTATCTATTTCCACCCTAACCCTAAATCAGATGAGTGAACCAAAATGAGTCAATGAAGAATCGAAACCCTAACAAGGATGGTGCGCGATTTACTTGTTATATAAGCATCATTAGCAGTTATCGGAAGTATCATCAGCAACAACAGTACCGTTAGCATCACCAGTATAGTCAGTAACGTCAGCATCGTCAGAATCAGCAACACCTATGACATCACAAATCCCATCAGTTCAAGAATCACTTTGGAAATCATTACCAATCAACAACGAATATGTTGTATCAATGAGTTATATAGTATTAACTCATTCATTCTGAAGAATTATTATACATTTTATATATATGAATTCTGGAATTATAATAAATCTTTTTGTACTAAGCTATTAAGTATGAATTGAAAAAGAATAGATACTACTCGTTTAAATTCATATTACTAATATCTTATGATGTACATCCTTCATTAACAACTTAATCATCGTTAACCACAATCTCTGTTTCAATTTAATGAACTTCGGTTCATAATAAATCAAGTGTATCATTCAATAACATGTTTGATTTTACACTTTCATTCTTGGTATATTCGAAACTTACTGGGAAAACAACATTCGTATCTTGTGAAGTTAGCAAGAGTTCTATGAGCATCAGCATGATTCACTAAGGAAATACCTATAAGAATAAGTACTAAAGTATTAGGTACATTAGTGAAATACTCCGCGAAGATAATGTAATCTCTATTGTTTTAGAGATTATCCCTTTCTAATTCAAGCCAGAAATCAAACGAGTTTAATAGGATATTAACTCATTGAATTTGTATTATATATGAAGAAAATATACCCACATATATTTTCATAAAGACTGTAATGAAAATTCTTGTTCAAAATATTATCTGTGAAATTTTTTAACGGGTAGGTAATACCCGCGAGATATTCACAATTAATGTATTACCTTCTTCAATTCTGATCTAACAATCATCAACAATACTCCCTACTTTCACAATAATATGCATTCTTCTATAGAAATCAAAACAATCATATTCATTCGAATCTAATTACATATTCTGATTTTGAAATTTCGGAATTCAATTAGAGATATAATCGAAATCATCGCTCTTACATTCTTACGTATTTCAAGGCTATACTTTGACTTCAAAACTGTGATAAGAAATCACTCTTATTCGTAACACTTAGAAGGATTTGAGAATCAGTCGAGATTCATGAAGATTTCATCCTTTGGATATTGACAATGACAATCTGCACTTAAAACCCTTTGAAATTTTTTTGAAAGACACTTCAAATAATGAACAATCGAGATGATGATCCAACCACACATTACCCAAGTCTTGTACCTGAAAAACCCTCGAAACCAAGGTCATAGCTTAACACGTAACCGCGTCAAATCCTTTATCATTTATTAACAAAAACAACATTTCGATTCCTTTTCAAAGCAGCCAATTTTGTCACAGCTTCAGCAAGTAAACTTCGACTCTACAGTCGGACCAGTCTTATTATAACCCCGTTAAATACGTTGGCCACTCGTCATTGTTACTGGAGAACCTTTCATATTCCACCAAATTACCACCAGCATTTAATTATCTAAAACACGAATCTTCTGAACCCACTTCGGATTGATAACCAGTAATTCAGATATTATAGCATTAAATGCAGAGGAAACATAAATATGGTAGATGATCTAAACGGTCAAAAGTTTGATGATAAAAGATAGTGAGTTGGTAAAGCTCAGAAAAAGAAAGGATTTGGTACTGAAAAACGAATTGAGCAAAGTATGAAGGAGGCCGTGGACAAATCACAGAGACTGAATCTGCCTTCAAAGGATCCAAATGATTCAGTACCTGCTGAACTCGTTAGCAAACACATTACCCCTTAGTCTAAACCTTCACAGACAGATATTCTTCATCATCATCTTACCTTAAATATTATAAGGTATCTTCGTATCTTCCATTATACATATTCTCCATATTTCTGGAAATATTATCACAACTATTCTTATATGAGATCATTTATCTCTCCGTAATATCTTCAACATAAAAGAAACTGTGTTAGTTTCTAAATTCTGAAAAATTCAAATATGAATGTTTTTGAAGTAGTGTTGGGAACTGATGCATGGGTTAGTATAATATAATGACACTTGATCAACGTCATTATATTACAGTAATTCATTCTAAGTTTCTAATGCACGTGATGATTCACAGAATATACCGTCATCATGTACCATTTACACGACTCTTACATTCTACTTAATCTCTAAACATATCAAGGAACTATTTCTTGATGATTCGGTCTTTTTCAGGGTATTCTGGTAATTTAACAAATCAGGATTTACCATTGCCCTTTTCCTTCTTAGAACAATTACTATATTCCTTCTGAAATCCATACATACGAATTCCGGACCATTACGAGAGCTATTTAATCGCAAGAAGAAGAAACGAAAGGATAAAGCTCTGAACTAGAAATTCGGGGTATAAACCGCAGCAAATAGATAAGAGCATTAACTATGGATGACGATGACTATAGAAGACAGAAGCAGGGACATCGAAATATAAGGGAAGGTGTAAAATCTAACAACAACCCAGAAATTACAACCCGTATATATCGATGCATATAGCAATGTAAAGACATGGGAGAACTAGAAACACTATAAACCCAAGAGTATAGTAGAAGTAAATAGATTCTTCTGGTGGCAAATTAAAAAGAAGAATGACAGATATGTAAGTTAAGAGGATATCAAGGACCAGGATGGGATGGAGCATATTAAAGAATACTTTAAAGTAGGAATTGAGGAAGAAAGAATAGAAGGTGTGAGTTGTAAGGAAATGGAGAGGGTGGATTTATAGGAAAAAATTTCGAACAGAGCAATCGAAGCAGATTATCGCGTTTAATCAAAGAAGATCTGAATCTCCTTAATTACCGAAGAATCAAATCTTAATATGAAGATTTCTTCTAAATTCCTTAAATTGCGGAAATCAATCTTGACTATGACACCGGCTAAGTCAAACTTACATTTATTCATTTTCACTCTTAAGTGATAGCTTCACTCGTGCCCTTCACATAAACAAAAAATTTTATCCATATTACTCAATAAGGATAAAATTCTATTTAACAACTCATATTCGTCATGAAAACATTCTTATAGTTAGCCATGACGACCTCGATCAAATTTCGGGACGAAATTTCTTTTAACGGGTAGGTACTGTGATGACCCGGAGATTTCTGAACAAATTTAAACTTTAACCTTTGTATATATCTGACACGATAAGCAAAAATCTGTAATGTTGAGTCTCGAAAGTTTTGAAACTATATTCATGTAATCAAATACTCTTTGACCATGCTTGACGATTCACGAACAATTATGTGTAAATAAAGATATATACATATTCATAGGTGTGATTATGAAATTGAAATATATTAATGAAACATTGAACGGATTAGTTAATATGAATATAAGCTATGAGATCTATTTAATGAGGTTGGAAATGTTATCAAGGTATTGAATGAATAATACTTTATACGAACGTATTTGTTCGATGTAAGTTTATCGACGAGATTAAAAGATAACATCAAATGATTGAATTATCAGATACATTGAATTATGATCACGAGTCTCCGTCGTAAGGTCCACTATGATTTAAGAGACTATTACATTTTTAACGGTATTCGGAAATTTAGTGAAATGATACGCATGCAAGAACGACAGTGTTCTTATCGAGGATTAGTCAAAGGTTGGTGGAGGATTGAATTTCATAACATTTGGTTGATAACTTGCAACGTATATAGAACGTGATTATGTATATTAGATATATTAGTTAGGTAAAAGATAGTAACCCTTGTTCATTGATTCGATTTATAATTAGATATTTTAACTAGAGCCTTTGAGAAATTAAAGTAAAGGTTGGCGCATAAATAAGTTATATCAGATTAAGTTTTTGAGCATAACCGTTAGGTGATATAACAATATCTTGTATTCACACGATTTTAATGTTATATATATATTGATCTTTGAAATATAATTAATTTTTGAAAAGTGAAATATTATATTATTAGATAAATATTTCAAACATATGTATTATGTATAAGTTTATAAATTTTAAATGTACATATATTTTATTTTAGTCATAAAACGTTTTGATTCAAACTAATAAGATTAAATATATATTTTGTTATATAACGAGACGTCGATTTATAAAAGGAAATGACCAAAACACTCAAAAGATTAAGTTACACTTTGAGTAGGTTAGTTTTTAATTAATTTAAGTCTAGTTAATAATAAAGGTACATGTCACAAAACGTTTAATTTAAAATAAAATATTTTGATAAACAACGAGTCACTGATTTATAAAAGTAAATGACCACAACGCTTAATTTTATAAGTTACATTTTTTATAAGGTAATCTATTGTTGAGTAAGTCTAATTTTTGTAAATGGTACACGTCACGTAACGTAAAAGACTAGTTTTCTAAACGTACGAAAGTGCGCCCGAAAAACCGAAAGTGGTACATGAGTCGTGAGACCACGACCGTGTCATTTTTGTAAAAATTAAATTTTTACCATGAGCGTAAATATAATATAATATTTAATTAATCCTAAAGATTAAATATATTATATATTAAATAATATATATATATACTTATGTTACGTATGTAATAAGTGTGAGATATGAGTGTCGGCAAAGAATGAAATGGATACCAGCTATATTTTGTGAGCATGCGATCGCATGCTAATGACTTGTATACTCCATGCGATCGCATGGAGTAAGATTCCAGGAGATGTCTTTAAAAGTCGATTTCGTTCACTGATTTACACACACATCTATCCATATCCATCTATATTACTCCGTATTCTATTTATATTATTATTTTTATTATTACTAAAATTATTATTATTATTAATCTTATTATTATTATTTAGTAATATTAGTAGTATTATTATTTGTATTGACATAAAATATTACGACAAGGTCATGAGCGGGTCATTTCAAGACAAGTTTTATGAGTAGGATAGGGCTAAGGAAATTATGAGTTATGGCTATGGAGGTGAGGGGTATGGATCATGGGTATGCTAGTGAGGTCAATCTAGTGTTTGTCATCTCCGTTGCGTTTACGTACCTTTCCTGCAATATTGAAACTCAATATTGATACGTGAGTACTCCTAATTTAATTTTTATTTACTAATAGTGTATCCCTGACTAGTGCTCGAGAACATAGGATTGTGCATGCTTGTATATTTGATATTGCCCCTAGATAAGTTATGTTGAATCTTAAAGGTTGTTATACTAGGGATGAGATAAGGTATAAGATATGCATGTCATTGGAAAGCTAGTGAAAAATTAATAACTTTTCCTTTAGATGTCAAAGGGATTTGATGGACGGATTAGAAATTTTAGCCAATTGAAATTTTGTAAAAATGAGTATTATCATCGTCGTTAATATCGTTGTTTCCAATTTTTATCCAATTGTTAATATTATTATTATTATTATTATTATTATTATTATTATTATTATTATTATTATTATAATTATTATTATTATCATTATTATTATCATTATTATTAGCAATAAAAGTATTATCATTAAGAATTGTTATTTTTATAGTTATTATCATTAAAGTTATAATTAATATTATTATTATTATCACATAAAATAGTTATTAGTAATTATTAATATTATTATAATTAAAACTAATATTAGCAACACTTGATTATTATAAATATTATTATTATCGTTAAAATGAACGTGACATAAAAGTTGATTTAAAAAAAAAAACTATTAACAAACTGATTAGAAAATAATATGAGTATCATGATGAAATTTAAATATTGTGAGATAATGATTTACATAAAATTATCGTTCTTATTACTTTTAACATTACGAGTATTATTAAAAATATCGTTAAAACTATCATTTTATCAAAAAATATCCTTTTAATAGAAATCTCATTATTACTATAAAATAATATTATTACTATCATTTTAAATAAAAATTATTTAAAGATATCTTAAATAATAATAATTATTATTACAAAATAATATGGCTTTTAATTATTATCGTAAATATTAAAGATATCTTAAATTGAATTATCACTTTACCATATTATTATTTGTTTTCTATTAATAAAATAATAATAATTATTATTACAAAATAATATGACTTTTAATTATTATTATTATCAATGTTATTTAATCAAATAAAATGTAATACGAATATTATAATTATCTCAATAGAATCTATTACAATATTTTTATAATATTAAATGAACTTTATAAATTTATTACTTAAGATATATAAAAGTATACTTTAATATAAAATTGTATTTATTAATTAATGAATTATATTATTTACTCTATTAAATCTTTTAAAAATATTTTAAAAAAATATAAAACGACGATATTTAAAATTATATAATAATCATTTTTAAAATTTTGGAAAGCATTTTGAGTCAAACTAATTTTTGTCGACCTTTGCATATTAGACTCGAGCATTAGGATTGTGGTACATTATGACTTAACTTAATGTATTAGACAAATATTAACAAATACATAAATGTATATAAATATATTTAGGTTCGTGAATCAAAGGCCAACCTTACACTTGTTCAATGATGTCATATGTATTTTTACTACAAAATACAGTATGGTGAGTTTCATTTGCCTTTTTACCCTTTATATTTTTGGGACTGAGAATACATGCGCTTTTATAAATGTTTGACGAAATAGACACAAGTAATTGAAACTACATTCTATGGTTGAATTATCGAAATCGAATATGCCCCTTTTTATTAAAGTCTGGTAATCTAAGAATTAGGGAACAGACACCCTAATTGACGCGAATCCTAAAGATAGATCTATTGGGCCTAACAAACCCCATCCAAAGTACCGGATGCTTTAGTACTTCGAAATTTATATCATGTCCGAAGGAGGATCCCGGAATGATAGGGGATATTCTTATATGTATCTAGTTAATGTCGGTTACCAGGTGTTCACCATATGAATGATTATTTTTGTCTCTATGCATGAGACGTATATTTATGAGAACTGGAAATGAAATTCTTGTGGTCTATTAAAATGATGGAAATAAATGATTATGATAAACTAATGAACTCACCAACCTTTTGGTTGACACTTTAAAGCATGTTTATTCTCAGGTGTTAAAGAAATCTTTCGCTGTGCATTTGCTCATTTTAAAGATATTACTTGGAGTCTTTCATAGCATATTTGGAAGAACGTTGCATTCGAGTCATTGAGTTCATCAAAGATTATTATTAAATCAATTTATAGTTGGATAGTGGATATTATGAAATGGTATGCATGCCTGACAATTTTCGATGTAATGAAATTTTGTCTTTTAAAAACAAATGCAATGTTTGTAAAATGTATCATATAGAGGTCAAATACCTCGCAATGTAATCAACTATTGTGAATCGTTTATAATGTATATGAACGGGTCCTTTCAATTGAGTAATATCAGTCTTAAAAGCTGTTTTTTAATCTTTAAGGAGATTATCCTTTCTGGGGATCTGATTCATTAATCTTATCAAGCTAATTTGCACGGCGTCCTCCCCATTTTGCGAGACAGATCCTCTCATGATTAGGATAAGTCTGACCATTTGGCGACCCTATTTGATGCTGAGGTCCGTGGATTTCCTACTGATTTTAGAGATGACTTTTCTAGATTTTACGTCAACCTACAGCTGGTCTGGACGACAACTTCATGACCTAAATCAAGAAGCGCGTGTCTTTTTCGGAAGACTTTACTTCCTTTTAATGATGGAATTGATTCATCGTGTAGATCCATCTTTCTTTCAAATATATTACAGTAAATCGGTTAAAACTGATAAAATTGTCCAAAACAAAAGTATCTTCAATTATTTGTACAAAAATATGTTGTATATGTTCAAAATAACTTGGTAAATTTTCTCACACTTGGCTTTTATTTTTTCTTTCTTTGCCTTTTTATTGTCCTCTATTCCATTTTAAATGAATTCTAACATTTTAGGTTGTTTCTCAATTTATGTCCTTTCTGTGGTAACAATAATTTCGGTGTTAACACCTAGTTTTATCGTTCATTAATATGTATAAACATGATTTTGAGTTCATTTAATTGAAAATTTTGAAAATTTTTACTAGAATTGGGTAGTCAGTATAGAAGACTAGGGCTGTTCTTTATTATCAGAGAGCACTAGATTCTAATACAACTACTGCGTTACTAGTATTTTTAATGGTAACCAAGTGTTTTAAGTTAAAAATTTTAAAAATCCGAAAGAATTTAACCCCTTCCCACACTTAAGATCTTGCAATGCCCTCATTTGCAAGAAATCAGTAACAATTTAAATTATTGAGAGTAATTAGCGTAGAAAAATGATTAAATTTTACCAAAGTTTCCAAATATATTGGCGTTTGTTTGTTGAATGATAAATGGTGCACATCATTTGTTCATTCCTACAGTTGTTATTTCACATATATTTTGCTTCTTGTCGTCAAAATTAGTTGCTTTTGCTGAACTTAATGCCAGTCTTTGAAAATGTGCTGTTTAACCCTGTTTTGTTCACGAGATAAACTACAAACATATATATAAATATTTTTGAAGTTGGGTATATCACCCCATATTCAAGAATTATTAAAAATCTAATAAGAAAAGTTAGAAAATTATAAAAACTATTAAAGTATCAAAAGAAATATTAAAAGTATAAAATTACAAGTTACCAAATAAATAAAAATAAAAATAAAAGAAAATCAAGGCTGATAAGGATGGTGCCAGTAGGGATCCCATTCATAGCCGTATGTACTGTAGAATGCTTGAGCTGGGTCATATGTAGGGTACGGTGGTCGGGTCTGTATAGTCCAAGGAGGAAATACGGGCATTGGAGTCGCAATGTAAGTTGCATTTATGTGTGCACGATGACTCATGATTTGGTTTTGATGATACTGCCAATCTTGAAATGCTCGTTTTCTAGCCATTTCATACTCATGATGAGCCATAAAAAGTTGCATTTCTGTCATCTCATTCCCCCCTCCCGCGTTACCTTGCTGCTGATCTCTTTCGACTTGTGGATGCGAGCCATCATATGGTGCTGCCGCGTTATGTTTTTTCTTTAAAACCTTAGCACCATGATATACTTTCAAACCAATTGTATCACGGGGTTCCGGTGCTGCAATTATTATTCCCCCCCGATTTCTATCGACTCCGAGATACTCAGCAATTAGGGTAACAAAGATACCACCTCCTATTATCCCATTAGGTCGTATACTCTTATCTATAGCTGATAAATAATAACTCACACAATAAGGTATACTCACAGCGCTCTGTGGGTCTCGAATACACATGAGATAAAATAAATCATTCTCATTTACTTTCTCTTTGTTCTTACCTCGCAGTGTAATCGAATTTGCTAAGAACCTATGGATTACTCTTAGCTCAGCTCTATCAATATTAGTATAAGAGTTATTCCCCCCCCCCCCCACGAAATCGGGTATGCCTAGTCATTCTACTCCATACACCATTCATATCAAAATTCTCATCAACCCTCCTACCCTCAACTATCAACCTTTGACAATCAGTAGATGCTAGTTCCTCAGGCGTATATATACACAAAGCCTGAGCCATGTCTAGTAGAGACATATGGCGCATCACACCTCCTAATAAAAATCTAATAAAACTACGATCGGTTAAGGTAGAAACCCGATCATTTATTTCAATACTACACAATAACTCCACACACCATTCTCTATATACACGCCTACGTATATTAAACAAACGTTCCCAATCAGTAAAAGTAGAATTACCATACATTTGTGTAAGTAATTTTCTGATTGGACCGGCCAATCCAACTGTTTCTAACGGTTCCCAATCTATGGCTCTAGGTACTTCAACAACATTAGACTGAAGGGTGTGCAAATTCCTCTGGTATTTTGGATAATCTATCCAATGTCGATCAAACCTTAAATTAGGATGTAAATCTGCCAATTCTATATTTGAATATGGAATGTATTGATGCGGTAGATCTTGTCTATATAGGTTATTAATCTCCTGTTCTGCTGCATTCTCAGGAGGAGCATTGTGAGCCTGAGATGCGAATGAATATTCACCCCTTTCAGTCTGCAAAACACATTAAACACAATTTTTGTGCATCCAAATATGCATTAGTGTTAGCAAAATCATAAATCAAAACAATTACAATGACATGTTTAATCTATATTAAACTTTATACACATTTTCATAATATTAACAATTCTACACTTTTACAAATGAACATATATGAGAATGTATACAATGTTCTTTAGCTTTTATCTCAAATAACATGTCAAAATAATCATTACTAGTAATTAAACAAGTTCCAATTGGCATTCATATCCATTAAATTGAGTTCATGCATTTTTGACTCAAAAAGTCCACTTTAATTCTTGAAAATCATGTTTAGGATCAAAGTTTTGATCATTTACCAACCTAAACATGTTACACTACTCAATTTAGTATAAACTAACAACAAAATTCGGCCATAACCCGTTTATATCAAAAAGCCCCAATTTTTCTCAAGAACACAAACCCTAGATTACTCAAAATTTGAAGTTTAAGGCTTCTAATCATGTTAAATAGCATCAATCTAGGTTATACAAGCACAATATACAATCAATTTAAACACAATTATACTAGAAATCATCAAAATCAAATTATGAATATTTTTGTTCAAGAATACTAATAATCCGAATTAAAGGGTGTTTAGATGTAGAAATTGCCGATTTTCTTGAGTAACTTCTTGGTAGCATCCTTCTCAACATGATTTTAGCAAAAAATTTGATGTTTATCGGTGAAAAATCGCGATTTTGGGAGTGGTTTTTGGAGATTTTTTGCAGAAAAATAAAAAGAAAATAGGTGTGTGGAAACTGGTCTGTTCGACCAGTTTATCTGGTCTGGAATCCCAGACCTCCGCGAGTGCGGTTGTGGGTACCTACAAAGTACCGCGAGTGCTGAATTAATATTTTTCATTTTTTTTATAAAAACCTTATAACTTCATAAAACATAAAATTAATTAAAAATTAAAATTTTGTTTCTTTTTAGGATAAGGGCGTTTCGGATCGTTGTCCTAGTCCGTCCCTCGACAAAATTTTAAAATTTGTCAATTCAAAGCGCAGTTTTAAAAGTAAAGATTTTTTTTTTAAATGTTTTTGGCATACTTTAATTCAATAAGATTAAAAATAATGATAATAAAAGTTCTCGTCCCTCCCTTGGGTAGAGCAATTTCGGTTCAACGACCTAGTCTTCAACTCACGATGAATTTTAAAAATCATATTTTTAACTTAATGAAATAAGGTAAATTTTTTTTTTAAATTCACACCAAACTTAAATTTAAAATGCATAAAATTAAAAATTCATATTATTAAATTTAGAAATTCACACCAAACTTATATTATATTTTTGTTTTTATACATACAAACTTATATTAAAAATATTAATTTTTCAAATATTTACAATCTTAAATATATTGATTTTAAAAAGTTTACAATAATAATTTAATATTAATTTTAAAAACAAAGTAAAAATAAAATTAAAAATCTTTTTGGTCTTTTATCCCACTTTAATCAATCAAATATTATCAAAAATATACGCCCCTCTTTTCGGTAAAGTAATTTCGACTATTTTACCTAGTTTTACTCCTGACAAATTTCTAAAATATTTTGGGTTGATTGATTAAAGATATTTATACCTTAAGAATAAACGGTAAATTTCGCAGTGATGTAATAAATTTTTGTATGATATCAATAATTTTGGTCGCAAAACCTAATTTTATTGAATACCAATTTAATACTTTATAGTGAACGATTTAGCGTTTATTATCAAAAGGTTAAAAAATAATAAAAATAAAAATAAAAACTGTACAAACTTACCTGTGAAATATAATTCTCAGTGACCTGCTTTAGCCCACTCATAAGATAGTCGGACTAATTGGTTTTCCATAGCTACATAGGCGTAACCTCGAGCATTCAACGTTTTTTCTTCGAAACATATGAACGGTCCATCTCTGCATAAAGTAACGAATTCGGTATTGGAATATGTCTGATTCGTCGAGCATTTTCCTTTGTGTGACCATTTTCCGCATTTGTGACATCTTTCAAGGTGTCGTGCTCTTCTTTTCGCTGCGGATTTTGATTTTCCTTTACCAAACTGTAACTTATTATTTTCGTTCCTGGATTCTTTTCTTACTCCGTCCAATTTACCTCTGATTAATGATACTATTTCACTTGGAAGGGTGTCATTATTACATTTAGTGATCAAAGCGTGTAGCATTAGACCATGGTTTAGTTCACAGGAAGTCTTCATCTCGTAAAATCTAAAAAAATAAAAATTCAGAATGGGGGGAGAAGACTAGTTCTTTAGGGTCTGCTAGGGAAAGACCATTCGAATTCCATTCTCGAGAACTACACGAAAATAGAAAATCTAACTTTAACAGAAATACATATTACCCTAAAAAGATTCGAACCTCCCCACACTTAGTTAGATGTGGTGTTAAAATTGTGATTAACTTCGTTGTCAACTTCCATCGAACTATCTATGTAATGTTTAACTCTGTGACCATTAACTTTAAATTCAATCTCATTTGAATTTATTAACTCTATTGTTCCGTATGGGAAAACTCTTTTCACTATGAATGGTCCAGACCATCTTGATTTCAATTTTCCAGGAAATAGCTTGAATTGTGAATTGAAAAGAAGAACTCTGTCTCCTTCTTTAAATTCTTTTGAACTTCTGATTCTTTTATCATGCCATTTCTTCGTTCTTTCTTTATAGATTAACGAATTTTCGTATGCTTCTTGTCTTAATTCTTCTAATTCGTTTAATTGACTTAAACGTAGACGTCCGGCTTCATATAAATCAAGATTACATGTCTTTAAAGCCCAAAATGCTTTGTGTTCAATTTCTACTGGAAGATGACATGCTTTTTCGTAAACGAGTTTAAAAGGTGTGCTTCCAATTGGAGTTTTGTAGGCTGTTCTAAAAGCCCAGAGTGCATCCTCCAATTTCATGGACCATTCCTTCGGATTTGAACCTACGGTTTTCTCTAGAATACGTTTTAAAGCTCGGTTGGTATTTTCAACTTGTCCACTTGTTTGTGGATGATAAGCAGTGGAGATTTTATGAGTTACTCCATATCTTTTGAGAACTTTCTCAAGTTGATTATTACAAAAATGAGTACCCCGATCACCTATTAAAGCTTTCGGTGTTCCAAACCTTGCAAAAAGACATTTTAAAAAATTGACTACAAATCGTGCATCGTTAGTTGGAAGAGCTTGTGCTTCCGCCCATTTAGATACATAATCAATTGCAACGAGAATGTAAAGATTATTATGAGATTTTGGAAATGGACCCATAAAGTCAATACCCCAAATGTCAAATACTTCACATACTTAAATGACATTTTGTGGAATTTCATCACGTTGACTTATTTTTCCGGCCCTTTGACAAGCATCACAGGATTTGCAAAGAAGGTGAGCATCTTTGAAAATTGTAGGCCAATAGAATCCAGCATCATAAACTTTTCTTGCTGTGAGTTGAGGCTCATAATGCCCTCCTGTTGGTCCTGTGTGACAATGGTTTAAGATTTTACAAGCTTCATCTCTGAATACACATCGGCGTATTATTCCATCGGGACAACTTTTAAACAAATGTGGATCTTCCTAGAAATAGTGTTTTATATCACTAAAGAATTTCTTTCGTTTTTGGTACGATAATTCTTTTTCAAGGAATCCACATACTAAGTAGTTAGCATAGTCTACAAACCATGGAATTTCACTATAATCTATCTTCAATAGATATTCATCAGGAAAGTTGTCTTGTATGGCCGATTCATTTCGAACTTCTAATTCAGGATTTTCAAGACGAGAAAGATGATCAGCGGCGAGATTTTCTGCTCCCTTTTTATCTCGGATTTCAATATCAAACTCTTGTAAGAATAAGATCCAACGGATTAATCTTGGTTTGGCATCTTGTTTCGAAAATAGGTATCTAAGAGCAGAATGGTCGGTATGGACCACCGTTTTAGCTAGAACGAGATATGAACGAAATTTGTCAAAAGCAAAGACAATAGCAAGGAGTTCTTTTTCAGTAGTTATATAGTTTGTTTGTGCTCCTTGTAACGTCTTACTAGCGTAATAAATAGGTTGAAATCGTTTTTCAATCCTTTGTCCTAAAACGGCTCCCATTGCAAAATCACTTGTATCGCACATTAGTTCAAACGGTAGATTCCAATTTGGAGTTATCATGATCGGCGCATTAGTGAGTTGTTCTTTAAGAATATTAAAAGATTTGATGCATTCATCTGAAAGATGAATGGAGCATCCTTTTCTAGGAGTTTATTCATAGGAGTGGCAATTTTAGAAAAATCTTTTATGAAACGTCGGTAAAAACCGGCATGCCCTAGAAAACTCCTAACTCCTCTAACATTGGTGGGATGTGGAAGTTTAGCAATTACATCTACTTTAGCTCTATCTACTTCAATTCCTTCCTTTGAAATTTTATGTCCAAGAACGATGCCTTCTTTAACCATGAAATGGCATTTCTCCCAATTAAGAACTAGATTTGATTATTCGCATCTAATAAGCATTCGTTCAAGATTAATTAGACATGATTCAAAAGTATCACCGAAGACTGAAAAGTCATCCATGAAAACTTCCATGCATTCTTCTATCATGTCGTGAAAAATCGCCATCATGCACCTTTGAAAGGTTGCAGGGGCGTTGCAAAGTCCAAATGGCATGCGTTTGTAAGCAAAAGTACCATAAGGGCACGTGAATGTGGTTTTCTCTTGGTCCTCGGGTGCTATTGGAATTTGAAAATATCTGAAAAAACCATCAAGAAAACAATAGTAACTATTTTCGGCTAATCTTTCCAACATTTGATCAATGAAAGGTAAGGGAAAGTGATCTTTTCTGGTGGCGTCATTTAATTTTCTATAATCAATACAAACACGCCATCCTGTTACAGTCCTAGTAGGAATAAGCTCATTTTTCTCATTTGTGATAACAGTCATGCCACCCTTCTTAGGTACGCATTGAACTTGGCTTACCCATGGACTATCAGAGATTGGATAAATTAAACCTGCATCTAGCAGTTTAATAATTTCTTTCTTAACAACATCTTGCATGTTAGGATTTAGTCTTCTTTGGTGTTGCACATATATTTTATGACCTTCTTCCATAAGGATTTTATGTGTGCAATACGAAGGACTTATTCCTTTAATATCATGAATCTTCCATGCAATAGCTGGTTTATGAGCCTTTAGCACAGAAATGAGTTGAGATTTTTCATTATTAGTAAGAGAAGACGATATTATTACAGGTAATTCAGATTCACCATGTAAATAAGCATATTCCAAATGGTTTGGAAGTGGCTTTAACTCTAATATCGGTGGTTCTTCTATCGATGATTTGTATCGATATCTGTCTTCTTCTTTTAGCATTTGAATTTCTTCTATTGTTGGTTCATATCCATTAGCCATAAGTGTAGCTAACATTTCAGTTTCATCAATTGGTTCAGTTCCTTCTCCTAAAGAACATTCTCCTGTTCCTTGTAATTCTGAAAATTCTTCTAACAATTCTACATGTGAATCTATAGTTTGAATATAATAACATGTATCATCTGCAGATTGCGGTTGTTGCATTGCTCTATCAACAGAAAAGGTAACACTCTCATCCTCTATACTTAGGGTCAATTTCTTACCAAACACGTCTATCATTGCTTTAGCCGTGTTTAAGAATGGTCTTCCTAATATGAGAGGAACATGAGAATCTTCTTCCATGTCCAGAATAACAAAATCTACGGGAAATACTAAAGTACCCACTTTAACTAGCATGTTTTCCATTATCCCTCTAGGATATTTTACTGATCTATCACCTAGTTGTATGCTTATCCGTGTTGGTTTCAATTCTCCAAGGTCTAGTTTAGCGTATAGTGAATACGGCATTAAATTTATACTAGCACCTAAGTCTGCCAATGCTTCTATTGAACTAAGACTTCCCAGAAAACATGGAATTGTGAAACTTCCTGGATCAGATAATTTTCCTGGTATCTTATTCAACATCACTGCAGAACAATTACCATTCATAGTAACAGCCGAGAGTTCTTCCATTTTCTTTCTATTTGTGATTAGATCTTTTAAGAATTTAGCATATCTAGGCATTCCTGAAATCACATCAATGAAAGGAAGATTTACATTTATCTGTTTAAACATATCCAAGAATTTGGATTGCTCGGCTTCAAGTCTCTCTTTTCTCATTTTACTCGGGTAAGGAAGTGGTGGTTGGTATGGTTTAACATAAGGTTTTGCCTTAACTGTGTTATCTTCATTAACCTTTTCAACTACCGGTTATGTTTCCTTATCTTGTTCAGGTTGTGGTTCTTGTGGAGTAGGAATAGCTTCATCAGAAAGTATAGATATTTCAGGTGGTTTAAGTGTAATACCACTTCTTGTGGTAATGGCTTTAGCTGTTTCATTCCGTGGGTTAGCATTTGTATCACTAGGTAGACTTCCCGGTTTTCTTTCACCTATCAACCTTGCTAGGTTGCTCACTTCTTGTTCCAAATTTTGAATAGAAGCTTGTTGATTTCTAAATGCTTAAGCATTTTGTTCATTAGTTTATTTTTGAGATGTGAAAAACTGCGTTTGAGATTCAACTAGCTTCGACATCATGTCTTCTAAATTTGGCTTTTTATCATCGGTTTGTGGTGGTTTGTTTTGAAAATTAGGTCTTTGCTGATAAGTATTGTTGGATACTTGTTGATTGTTTGGACCTTGTTGGTTGTTGTATGGAACATTTCGGTTATAATTCTGATTTTGATTGTAGATCGGTCTTGGCGGTTGATAATTATTCTGATAGTTATTTCCAGGCCTTTGGTTTATGTATGAAACATTCTCTCTTTGTTCCATTGTTAGTTCAATACTGAGACAATCTTTTGTTAAATGTGGTCCTCCACACTGCTGACAACTAATTCGTATTGAGTGAATATCTTTAGTCATCTTTTCCATTCGTCTCTCGACAGCATCTATCTTTGCAGAAATGGAATCTAAGTCATGGCTAGAATCGGCTCTAGCTGCTTTAGATGATCTAACGATATCTTTTTCTTGGTGCCACTCATGTGAGTGGGAAGCAGTGTTATCAATAATTTTGTAAGCATCAGTTGCTGTTTTCTTCATAATGGAACCACCAGCTGCTATATCGATGTCTTTTCTTGTAGTGATGTCGCATCCTTGGTAAAATATTTGTACTATTTGACAAGTGTCTAAACCATGTTGCGGACATCCTCTTCATAACTTTCCAAATCTTGTCTACGCCTCATATAGAGTTTCGTTTGGCTTCTGTGTGAACGTAACAATTTCTCCTTGAAGTCTTATGGCTTTAGATGCCGGAAAAAATTGTTTAAGAAATTTTTCAACTAAAACGTCCCATGTATCAATCGCCCCTTCAGGTAACGATTCTAACCAATCTTTGGCTTCTCCCTTTAAAGTCCAGGGAAATAACATGAGATAAATCTGTTCATCCTCCACTTCTCTGATTTTAAATAGAGTACAGATCGTATTAAAGGTACGAAGAAGTTCATTTGGATCTTCCTTCGACGCACCACTAAATTGGCATTGATTAGTCACCATGTGTACGATTTGTCCTTTGATTTCATAATCTGGCGCATTAATGTCTGGTTGAGTAATTGCGTGACCTTGGCCAGTGTGTTTAGCTCTCATTCGGTCTTCCATACTTAGAGGTTCCAGATTCTCCATGATTGAATTTGTTGAATCTGAATCACTAGAGGATTCTGATTTAATGGTTGGTTCTTCGACAATCTCCGTTTGAATGATTGGTGGTTCCGGAGGAAAAATTAATGGTTCGGGATCTATGAATTGTCCCTGAATATTCTCCGGATTCTCAATTGTGAGGTCGGGTTCAACAAATGGATTATCGAAAATTTGATTTGGAGTACTTGGTCGACTGGATGACGATTCTAAAGAAAAATCAACGGCAACAATATTTTCTAGATGTCTTGATCGAGTTACAGGTGGTGAACGTACAAAAGGTGGTGAACGTTTTGCTCGGTGCATTCACTGAATATCCTATTAGTTTTTAAAAAAGAAAGAAAAATTATATAAGTTATCCAATTAATAGACTTTTCTGCTTTTGCCCACGTTACGAATAGCCAATAGATGCAGCAGGGAGCCAGAACCCTTTAAATCGGAAGCTCACAACTCAGCCACTAACAAATACAACTATTACTATGAAGCAGAAAATTTGGATGTCTATCAATTCGACCACTTAAAATAATTTTTCGTTGAAATTTAAAGAAATTTTAGAGAAGAAATAGAAAATTATATGTCCTAAAAATTAGAGTGTCGAGAAATAAGAAAGAAAAAAAGAGCGCGTCGGAAAACTTCGAAAAATAAAAGGTTGAAAAATAATAGGCGTCGAAAAATAAAAATAAGAAAGTAGCGCGTCGAAACTTAAAAGGAACTAAAAACTAATAATTAAAAGTTACGTCTAAAGGTATTAAAGCTTAAAGGAATTCTATATCCAAAACGGCAATAACTTAAAAAGGTACTAAAATATAAAAACTGCGTCGCAAAATTTTAGAGCACCTAAATCTTAGTCTAAAGAAAAAGCACTTAAGGGATTTTACGGCAAAGCCTAAAAATTTAGAAATAAAAATAACTATGGCACAAACTATGGCTTAAAACTAAATACGAACGAAAAATACAAATATTACGAATAAACTATTAAAAAGGTACGAAATTTTTAAAAATAAAACTTAAAGTTGTAAAAATACAATTTTTATAAAAATATTATTTTTATATTATTATTTTTATAAAAGTATTAATTTTATAAATAATAAAACTAATTTAAACTAAATATTACAAATTAAATAAAATTAAAACTAATTAATAAAATAACTAACCCTAATTAGGGTTTAATAATAATAATAATAATAATATTTATTAAATTAAACCCTAAATCGTAATTAATGCTGTTTGAGGTTTGACCTATCAGTAACCTCCACGAGTGCGGATCCTAGCTGGCAAAAGGTACCGCGAGTGCGGATACCTCAGATACAGATCAGATGAGGTGCTCGTGCAGGTTCAGTGTTTTTATTTATTTTTTTTATTTTTAATTTTTCTGTTTTTAATATATATAAAATATAACTATAGATTATTACTTTTTTTTCACAATAAAAAATAAACTTTTTAATTTAACTAAACTTAAAAATATATAGATATATTTTCCTTTTTCTTGTATTTTTAATATTTAAAACGTATATTTTTACAGAAATAGATTGCGACTTAATAAAAATCTTTTTTTTATATATAGCGTTTCGCTTCGGCGTTGAACTTTCCCCGGCAGCGGCGCCAAAAATACTTGATGTGCGTAGAGGTGTATACGAAATAGTTATATTTTTATTGCGAAATACTATTAAATATGATACAGTTTTATACAAGTTATTTATTTATTTATAGAGTGGATATACCTAAACCTTGCTACAACACTTATAGGCAGTGTACCTAATCGTACAGTAGTGTAGTTTTTAGTAAGTCCGGTTCGTCCACAGGGAACTTGCCAAGTTTAACGCTATATTTTTAAAACTATATTTGTAAAAATACACAAATATATATAAGTACTATTATTATTATAAAAGGGGGTTTTTACCGTTTAATGACCGGTTTGTCGATTTTAAAACTTTAGTCGCAGTTAAAACCTAATGTAAAATATTAATTATATAAAAGACTTAATTTAAAACGTAAAGTAAATAACGAAAATATAATTGCGATAAATAAAAGTGCAATAAAATAAAATTACGATAATTAAAAAGTACGATAATTAAAAGTGAAATTAAATACAATGCCAATAAATAAAAGTGCGATAATTAGAAGTGCAATTAAATATGAAAATAAAGGAATTATGCTTATTTAAACTTCCGTAATCATGATGTTTGACGTGTTGATTTTAGTTTATTCCCATGGGTTAATTGTCCTTTGTCCAGGATTATTTAATATGTCCGTCTGGTTTTTGTCCATAACAGTCTATCAGTCATAAATATAAAGTGCGAGTGTCCTCGTCAAATTATCATTATATCCGAAGTCAAATATTCCAACTAATTGGGGACTTAAACTGTAACAAGGTTTTAATACTTTGTTAACAATTACGCCAAGTGTCCTTGTACATAATTTCACCCCTGTTTTAATAAGTCTATTAACTATTAATCCATTCCCGTGTCCGGTTAAATGAACGATTATTCGTACATATAAATATCCCGCCCATCGTGTCCGATCGAGTGTATATAGTTAT